>NC_134857.1:53793642-54413392 GCF_049852395.1 Peromyscus maniculatus bairdii
ACTACTTTCAACACAAAGAGATCCTTTATTAATCCAGGCAAGGAGACAAGAATGCTGAATCTGAACGGGACAGTAACAGCAGCAAATATCTTTGCAGGTGTTAATTTTAAGGGGCGGGGGGGAGGATAAGAGGAGGTCCCTGTTAGAATAAGCTAGAATGTGTTGGTATATTTTGATTGTGTATTTTAATTAGGTTAGTCAAAATAATGAATTTTGACTCTTGAACCTTGGTGTTTTGATCATTGAACCTTGATAGTCAGCCTCAGTGGCCAAATTAGGGTAATAGACCTTGGTTTCTAGCTTTAGAGGTGCAATCTAATAGTAGCAATGGGGAGGAAAACCTGTTGGCGCCAAGTTTGCCATGCTCACTCTGTGTTTGCCATGGTCCAGCCTGCTAGAGCCCTTCAAGGATTGATGTAAACGTGCCACAACTGGCACACTGAGCCCTTTGAAATTACCATTCATTGAAAATCAATTGTTTTCTGCCCAACTATTCCCATAAGTTTTCTTAACATCATCAAGTGACCCAGCCGGGGCCCCAAGGCCATGCATGATGTTTAATAGGTCAACAGGAAAGTGACTGGGCATTTGCAACAAAGGCTGGAATGCTTGCAAGGTAAGACCAGCATTTACACAAGCAAATAGGCTCAAGACCCAGTTCTTAGCAGTTCTGGCCTGCCAAAGCACTAAAGTGCCCACTCTCCCTTTGCCTGGTGACCAGTTTGTTTTCCCTTGTCATAGCTGTGTCCCATCTCCATCTTCCTCACCTCATCTTCCGGTCTCCAATTAGATTTTCTGGAAATGTTTATTCTCCTTCTGGCAAGATTTAATTTGCACTCTTTTTTGCTGCAGACCCTTTCTATGTTTCCGATAACAGATAACACTCATCACAGAGGTTCTGTGAAAGAAGCTAACTTAAGTCTTCATAAAGCTGTAAAATAAGGACCTTAGGAAAATGAGGTGCACCCCTCCTCCTCCTCACGCCACCCCGTGGTTCCATTGCTGTGTTAATCTAAGCGGACATTCAGTTGTTGCTTTGTTTTGTTTCTAGCTGTGCCTTTCATTTGCTTAAATCTCAGTCAGCTTGACACCCACCCTCCATTGCCCTTTTCATTGTCAAAAAAGTTGCCTTGGGGTGCTTCCTTGTTTACCCCTGCTAAGCTGAGATAGCTTTAATTCTGTAAACTTGACTTCCTAAATTATTGACAGAATAACTTATTGACAGAATAATCTAAGTTATTGACAGAAATTGGGGCTCAATTATTGTTACCAATACAATCATTACCTTTCTGTCCCTGATGGACTACCAACATTAAGAACCTCTAGGCTTTATTACATTCATCTGAAGAAATGCTCTATTCTTGAACTTTTGGATATGAGAAGAATATGCTGAATCAGGAAGCACCGAGTGTTATTGCTAGGGGTCAGTACCCCTCTTTAGCTCCTATATCTCTTACACTCTAAAATTAGTTTATATACCTCAGCTTGTATTCTATCACAAAAACGTGCTCACAGTGGTTATATCCCAATCTATGGGTCGTTGTCCTGATACCACAGTTAACTCTGTCACAGACCCTTCCACTGTCTCTTAGCTCAGCTATGTTGGGACATATAAAAATGGCAGCGGCTTTTCCTGATACATAGACATTGCATCACCTCTTTTACTGTAAAATGTATTTTGGGTTGGATTCAATATTGTATTTCCACTAGGTTAGATTTTCATGAGCCACAGGCTAGCAGAATATAATGCTAGAAGCAATACTTCAACTGTGGAGGCAAATCAACCACAAGGCTGGATCTGAATTTAAGAGCTTCAAGGTATGAGGAGCAGATATAAGATCTGAGCATGAAGTAAGTTGTCTGCTCTCTAGTCCTGAAAAATACCAACCAACCCACACAAGAGAAGCCTTTGGATTAGTGTTTTTAGTGTGGTTTTTACAGGAATTTAAGTATAAGGGATTAGAAGGAAATCTTTATTATTCGTTAAATTTTTTTTCCTTTATTTTACACACCAACCACAGTTTCCTCTCTGTTCTCTCCTCCTATTTCCTTTGCCTGCCTCCCATCCACCCACTTCCCCATCTACTCCTTTGTCTCCCTTCAGAAAGGGGCAGACCTCCCATGGGCATCAACGAAGCTTGGCACATCAATTTGAGGCAGGACTGAGCTCCTCCCCCTGCATCAAGGCTGGGCAAGGGAATCCAGCATGGGGAACAGGTTCCCAAAACCTAGTTCATGTGACAGGGATAGTTGCTGATCCCACTGCTAGGAAAAAAATGTTAAAATTACAAAGATTTTATTTTTGAAAGTCACCTACAAGATGTTTGAGTCATTTCATTCATTTAGAAATGTTACCTTCTTTGCAATGAAGTGTTCTATAAAAATTTTATACTTTACAATCAGTGACATTTTTCTTCATGCAATATGGTAAAATAAATCAATGAATTTATTTTTTTAAGGAACAGAAAAGAACATTGCTAGAGTGTCCTTTCTAAACAAGCCTAAATTTAACCACAAGGGATTGTTGGAATTATACTATTGATGCTTTGTAGGTGGAAGTTTTCTATGTCCTGCCCAGTCCCACAGCTGCTTGGTCCCAAGTAAACACATAGAAGCATATATTAATTACAAACTGTATGGCCTATGGCTCAGGCTTCTGCTAGCTAGTTCTTACAACTTAACTCATTCCATTTCTATTAATCTACACATTGCCATTTGGCTTCGTGGCATTACCTGTTCTCTCACATCTTGCTTCTCCTGGTGGCTGTCATGTCTCCCCGTGACTTCACCCTTCTTCATCTCCATCTTCAGTTTGAATGTACCACCTAAACTTATTCTGCCTCACCATTGGTCAAAAACCTTTATTTATCAACCAATGAGAGCAAAACATATTCACAGCATACAGAAAGACATCCCACAGTACTGTGTAGTAATTAGAACTCTGACTCATTTATGATATTTAGGTGAATATTCTAGGTTTATTCCATAGTATTAAGTGATACCAAATACAACATTCTGACACGCATCTCACACTTTGGACTCTTGAAAGCCATCTTCCACATCATCAGACCTACCCAACAACTCAAAAACTGAAGAGCTTTATACCCTTATGTGAACTGTGCTTATCTTGTTAAGACCACCCACTGCTTTAATTCTGGCCCTGCCTTCCTGTTTATTATAAAATTTAAACACCCTGACATTTCAGCAGTTGACATTTGCTTTCCCATAGGGACAATGCAGCTCACAGCAAAAAACCACACTTGTTCGCACATACTGCTCCCAGCCGAACAATAAATAGTGATAAAATTATTTCCCCTCACCCAAGTTTTTCCAGATCCTTTTCACTTCGTTCACACCCAACTTTTGTTCCTTTCTCTTTAAAACAATAGACAAACATGCAAATAGAACAAAACAACATGGAGTTAGAGTTGGGATGGCCAACCCTGCTGAGCATGAGACCTGCCCTAGGGTATGGTTGATATGCTCATTGATTTTCTCTTACTCAGAAACCTCCAATTGCACCTTGCTTCTAAGGATGGGGTGAAGCGTTGTGCCCACTTCTCCTTCTCCATCATGATGAATCCTCATCTGGAATGAATGGACTTAAAGAAGCTGTTTATGTGCCTTTAAAGGGTCAAATTTTCTCCTGTGAACAATCATAGAAAGAGTTAAAATAAGAAAACAGACTAAGCACTTTTCACATACAAAATCAGTTCCTGGACAATTTCAAGAGAAACAACAAGAAGTCTTAGGAATGGTCATTTCGATGTTTAATATAAATTGCTTCCTGTTTAAAAACAGGAAAATTGTATTCCAAAAGGAATTCCTTAAAATGGTGACTACTCCTCTACCAAGCATTCAAGATGGAGTAAAGGAAAGTGCATAGATAGCAAAGGGCTGTGAAATAATCTGGCTAAAGTCCATCTGTCATTCACTATCTATGCAATCCTTCATGGGTCCCTGAATTTTTCAGTTTGTTCATATGCTCAATTGCCTTCCACTTATAACAGATGTTTATGTTATTATAAGTCATTTAGTTTACATGGACCATGAAATACAATATGGTGTATTTGGAATTCAAATTCAGTTTTAAATTTTTTTGAGTTTTTTTTATTTATTTAGGATAGCTAGTATTTTTCTGAAATTTCAAGATGAATAAGTGAATCACTTGAAAATGTAAAGCTGTAAAAAATAGTCTGAGTGTAAGTGTTAATAGAACATGCTTTGGGTGGATAGTAAAGAATAGTGGTAAACCAGGTGAAAGGGAAGAAAATGCTAAAATGAAAGTAGGCATTCGGATGGTTATTAAATTGTGAAACACAAAACCTGAATAGGTTGTTCTATGTTCCAATTAAATTATCCATTAATTTCATTTTAACTCATTATTTTTATCTCAGCTCGGAAATAGTATAGCTATTCACTAAACTTGAAATTTAAATGAGGTGCCTTTTACAAAGATTGTCTTACAGGTATTAATTATATGAATATGTGTGTACCTGTATATGAGTATGTGCGCAAGAGCACGTGTGCCCTCAGATACCAGAGACCCTCCTGGAACTGGATGCACAGGCAACTGTGAGCCACGCCACAGGGGTGCTGGGAACCAAACCTGGATCCTCTGCAAGAATACTCGGCTCTTTAGTGCTTAGCCTTTCCTCCAGCCTTCAAACTGGGGCTTTCCAGTTTCTTCTGTGTTTGATATCACTTCCCTATGAGATTCAGAAACAGAAATCATATTCTCCCCCTATTCCAGTTGTCTCCACACTCTAATACTCTTCAGCTGTGCAGAAGAAACTTTACAAAACAGTTTGTATTCAGACCTTTCTTTTCTGTGCTTTTGATATGCTGGCCAAACACCCTCCCAGTCACATGTTCTGAGGTGTTCAATGTGTTTTCTCAAAATTTCCTATCTTACATTTAAGAAGCTCATTCATCTTGCACGTGCCTCTACTGAATGTACCAGGCTCTGCTGACTCCCCATGGCAGGCCTTGTCTTCTTGTAGGAGGGAATGGGGGAGGAGTTGGGGGTGAGAGGCTGAAGGGTTGGCAGGAGGTAAGAGAGGGATCTGTGATAGGTATGTAAAATGAATAAAAAATTGCTTAATAAAAGATAAAAAGCTCATTCATTTTGAATTCTTGCTTGTAAATCAGTTTAATTTCCTTCCTCTGCATGTGGCTATTGAATGTTTGCAGAAGGTTCAGAAGGAAAATTAATGGCACATATTATTAATTATTTTCATTAATTTATTTCTCTGCTCATTACTCTGCACTCTTCATCAAATATATCTGTTTTTATATAAACACAGTGTTGTTTTGATTTGCTGTACTTTTGCAGCATGTTTTGACATGAGCTATTTCTATCTTTGTTATTTTACTCAAGAATGCTTATGCTACTGTATAATTTTGTGATTTCATTCAAATTTTCAATTTTTTCCAATCCCTTGATTATTATAATTGGTGTTTTCATAGGGCTCTGTTGGTCTAACAACTTGCTTTCTACAGATACCAATTTCCTATGTTCTACTGTAACCAAAATATATGTGTGGGGAGGAGAAGGAGGTAAGATTTGCTTTTGGCTCAGTGTTTCAGAAGGTTTAGCTCATGGTGCATTGGCCCGTGTTCTTGTGCAGAATATCATAGTGGCAAGAGTGTGTGGTGAAAGCCAAGTATTCACCTAATTGTCAACCAACAAGCAAGAAGAGTCAGAGAAGAATGGGGAAAGAATGAGAGGAAATGGCACCATCAGATTCAAGTTGTTTGTTTGTTTGTTTTTGCTCTGGGAAAGGTAGTCTTCAGATCTAATCCAAAACAGTAATGTAGAGATTTTTAACAATTAGTTAATTGTTAATTATCAATCCTTCCAATTCATGAATGTTGGATGCTTTCACATTTTCTTCCATTCGAATTCAGCTTTTACTCTCGATGCCGTAAAAATATTTTCCCTATTTGGTTAAGTTTATTCATAGATATTTAATTCTCGCAGTTATTTTCAATGAGATATCTTTCTTGATTTGTAGTTCAGATAATTCATTACTTGTAAGAAAGATAAGAGTGGCAATCTCTTCCTACATTAGGGCATGCATCAAGTAATACTATGGCATCGATGAAATGTTATAATTTCTTTAAAAATATGGTTTGTATCATGATAAATTTTAAAATTAATTTTTGTGATCATTTCCTCTAGGTTCACTTTTATATTTAGACAAGGAAAGACTCCAAGGATGAGGAAACTTCACTCCCTAATTAGCAGCTACTGTATCTCTCTAGACACCTTCAATTAAAGACTATCAAATAGAATACCAAATTAACCTTATGCCAAAGGCAAACACTGGGAACATGCCACATGATAGTAGACAATTCCATAAGTGCTGACTGGCCTGGCTCCTGAAAGCACAGCCACAGTTAGGGATGTTTTGAACAGCTTGTTCCTGCCTTCCCTCTATTGTGAGGCTCAATGAACTCTAGGTAACCCTGAATCATTCCCTATCTTTGCAAAGAGAGAGTAGGTACCCTGGTGGAGGAACACTTGTGGCTAGTGCTGAGAAGCAAATAATTGTCATGAAATTCAAGCCTTTTAGATTGTGACCCGTGTGAAGGAAAGGTTGCATTTGGCTCAAGCAATTGGTTGTAAACATCCCAAATTCCCCTCCCAGTTATCTCCCTGATCATGGAACTTCAGTCCCAATAAAGGCTTCTGACAACTGTGCTCCTCTTCTTACAAACTTAAGTAGTTGAAGCTGAATAATTAACAAATATGATGAGGCAATGGAGTAAACTGAGAGTGAGGGTGACCCAGGTCACTGAAGCATGCTTGAAACCTAAAGAAGGCAAGCAGTGGTGACTGGGAGTTGACGAAACCAAGAGGCATCAGAAATAGACTTTGTAGCTCATGCCCATTGTGAATAGAGAATGCTACCTGAGATTTGGAAAGAAAGTCCAGATCCAAACTGAGGTTCTCTTCTCTAGCGCTGGAGATGTGGTATATATCTAGAGAGAGAACGAGTACAAAAGAAACAGAGAGACCAAAAGAGGCAAATAGAGCAATAATCATAAGCAGCACAAAAATTAATTGTGTACCAATATATTTAAAATGAAGTAAATAAAAAAAAATCTCCAAAATGTGTGTCAATATTCCAGCTTTGTTTCCTGTTGCTCTGATAAAATACTCTAACAGATGTAAGGAAGAAAGGGTATATTTGACTTACAATTCTAGGTTACAACCCAATATTGTGGGGAAGTCAAGGTAGCATTAATTTGAAGCACACAGTCACTTGTAATCTACAGTGGACAATGGAGAGTGAAGAATTAATGCATGTATGCTTTTGTTCAACTTACTTTCTCCACTCATAAAATCCATGATCCTCTGTCCAAGGAAACATGTCACCCATGGTGGCAGTACAAGTGTCTTTCTATCAATCAAGATAACACTCCAGAGACAAGCCCATGTGCTTGCCTAATTCTAGACAAGCCTTCATTAAGACTACCCAGGTGATTTAATTTACAATTAAAGCAATCAATTACAATGAAAAAGATGCCCCTTATGCTCAATTTTTAGTTACTCATTTAATGTACTTTTTCTACAAATATCTTTGTACAGGAGACACATGCAAAATATTATCTTTTAAATTGATTATTATCTTTACTCATACTTCATTGGTTAATTTGATGCTAAACAGAAAGATAAGATTTTAAATAACAAAATTATGTAATAATTAAAGTGTTTATCCACTTTTTTAAGCACCTGTTTAATATAGCTAAATTGTTTCCATTTTGTTAGAGCAAATTTGAACTTTAAGGAGCTTTACTTATGTAGTTATTTTCAAATATTCTGTTATAAGCAAACATTTAAGCCTTTCCATGTAGATATACACAGAAAGACATGTTTGAGAATTCAACTGCAATGCTATTTTTTAAAATATTTTGTCCCATGAAATATTAAAATATCACATCATTCACATGCAACATTTAAGCTTTGTGTAATGGTTAATGTAAATCAAATTGATATGTATTCTTAACGTCTAATAAACTGAATACCAATTGATCACATTTTGCTAGTATTGCCTAGTAGGAAGGCATAAGAATCTCTAAACCTTTGCATAACTCCAGAATAACAGTAGAAATCAATGGGTGTTCTTCTAACTGATTTATATACTCTAATGCTCCAAAGTGGACATTTTGTACTGAAAAAAGTTTTTATACTGAATATTCCACTTTGGATAGACGCAGATGCTAAGCTTTTATACAACCACAGAACAGAGCAATCATCGCTTTCCCATCACAACCATTTTTTCTGTGAAATTGAAATGCTTCATATTATTTCAGGTAAAGTTGGTCAAACTCTACTGCCATGTTGGCAATGCCCTATAAATAATCACCAATCTGTAGGGCCTCTTATGTATTTGGAATTATATCCCTTTGCTTGGCACAGTAGGATTCTAACAAAATCTTTCTTTTATTTGAGTGATTTAGTCGATGATTCAACAGTAACCAAGTTAAAAGGAACCGTGGTATAGAAAAGTGTTTTCGGGTACCTCTCTCTTTCTTGTTGAATGTCTTTTATTTTCTTTTATGATCTCTTTGCCCATTTGATTTTGTGAAGTGTATTTTTGGAGATGAAAAAAAAAGTTGTAATGTTTTCAAATGGGCCTTCAGTGTTGGTCGTCCATTCTAATAGCAGCCTTTGAAGCTCTGTTGGCTAATTCATCACCCTTAGAAACTTCTGTCATTTGTGAGCTCTGCCGAAGAAATGGATTCTGAGCAAGCAGCCATAGGGCTTCAGAAAAATTAGCTGTTTCCCATGCAGTTTTTCAGTTCTCATTTTAAGTAGAAAACCCTTTATTTAAAAATTATCTTTATTGCATGACAGATAACAAATATACATTTGTTAGTGTGTATTTATATCAAGTCTAGAATCCAGTGTCAGTTCCAGTATCTGCTATTAATTCAGTGCCTGTGCAGACTGCATTCTAGATGAAGCAGGAGACTACAAATCAATATACATTGCATGCCCTAAAAGAATCCTTTTTATCGCAATTAAGTGACTTACCAGTTAGCAATATTAAATATGCTTCATAAACAAAAATATCAGATAAATCAGGACATATTTTTTTTCTTCAAAACATATTGTATTCAATGCCAAGGAAGGGACTATAGGGAATTTGAGTTTTTTAATGCCTCTTCACATTGTGGAACACAAATTAAAGGAACACAAACACCATCCCATAAATTTTCAAGTAAACACTGTTATTGCTATAAAACAGTGGGAATTCATTGTCTGTAACACTTTCATAGTCTAACACATAATCTGTTTGTCAAAAACAGGAGGTATAATTGAGGTTGAGTCTTAAATCTTTGATGTATATTTTTATATTAATACCAAAGAGACAAAGGTATGAAGCTAGAAATATATCAGTTGTTATAATGAACAAATAAAGGCTGTATGTACAAATGGCCTCTTGGGTTGGGAGAAGTGACATACAAACTCAGAATGGCTGTACTTTCTGAGATGATGCTTCTTTCATGTAAACAAATTTACAGTTCTAACTTGTTAAACAACAAAACTATCCACCAAAGAAAAATCTTAGGTAGGGCTCTCATAAACGATAAGTACAGTCTCTGTATATCCATGTTATTTTAGATTCATGATTAACATACCCTTAGATTTTCTCGAAATTTTCCCATAGTAATACATGAGTACCTTGGATAATAAACATAAAACTTTTGGAAAAAATGTTGGCAAGATGTTTATAATCCATAATTCCCATAAAATTGTAGATATTTTCTTTATGGGAATACTCATTAGTTTATAATTGACATATATCTAAAAGGTGCCATAATGTCCCAATATTTGTGTTGGGATTAATAATGTTATCTGATGCTTATTTTTTTTAAAAAAATTGTTATTATAAAAGAAAAGACAAATTCTAATAGCTCTCTATCTCCCACTCCTGTAAGAGTGTCAGAATCTAGTGGACATTTGCTGACCATGCCTATCACTATGAGTATCACTGTGACCTTTTTACAGATTAAAATCTTACGTTTTCTTTTCATGCTTAAGTGTCAGTTCAACACCCACCATTTTAACAATAATAATTTCTACTGCTGTGGGAAATCTTAATTAGAAGGAAATGTGGATTCTTGCTAACCACATGCTACAGAAGGCACACTTCATCAAGGATCTTAAAAATATCAGTTTCTTTCACTCCAGTGATTTCCCAATTTGTTTAATAAGGTCCTGTGAGGCATTTGGGAGAAAATTACCAGATTGTGAGGTATAAAATTTTAGATAAAAAGTCATGTACATTTTTTACCTCCATGAGTTTATACTTCACATTCATAATACTATATGAAAGAAATCATACAAAGTCTACATCATTTGTTATGAGGCATCCTTGTATTCTGGATTCAAGGACTCAAATCAATAAACAATTTAGGATGACTGTAGATAATTTTGCTGGAATATTAAGTTTCAGCATATGAATGAGTGTGTACATTTCAGTTATTCTAGAGCAGCCTTAAAGAACCTTTTAATCCTAATATTAAAGATCCATTTTTTCAACAGTACCTCTGGGTCATATTGGTTGTATCCTCCTAGCTGGCATTTAATTCAGTATATAAGACATTTCTCTAAAGAATAGCTATGGTGTTTCTGTACTACATTATGCTAATACAGGTCCAGACAGTATGGCCGGAAGGTAATATGGTTGAGGGAGTGAAGATCACTATGCAAGCAGAGTGGATGGCCCTCTGTTAGGTAGAAGAGAATCTTTTTGTTATGTTGCAAGATAAAAGAAAATTGACAGGTCCTTGAAACTATGCACCCAATTATTTACAAAAAAAAAGTTTCTTAAGTTTTTCAGATATTTTTTTATCATAACAAAGAACTATAAAGATTCTAGCCTTATCATTTACAGACTGTCATCTTAGCATTTGGATTTAGACTAAGGACATGAGTTTTCTACAATACCATATTTTAAAATACATTTTGTAGGCTCAGAATAATGTTTTGCAATCATTTGATTGGTTCCAATATATTCACACTTACCTATTATCAAAAGTGAAGTTTTCAGTAATACCTATATTTATTCTGTTGTATTTTATAGATTTGTTTAATTTACTTCAAATTTTATGTTACAGTTTTTCTTCTTATTTCTATGTTTCTTGACATTCTGTGTTTGGCAATAGGAACTAAGACAAACAGTTTGCAGCTTTATTTTAATTTAGTCAGGAGTCAGGATGAATTTGAGATTCATTGTTGCTATGGTTACCCCCAGCACTGTATAGCTGTTAATTTCTTCATTGGTGTATTGTGTTTGGAATGGCAGTTAGCCAGAAGTTCTTCCTTCAATTATAGATCTGTCATTTGTATTTAGACCACTCTTTGTGGTAAGTGTCATTGAAAATCTCTCTCTCTTGCAGGTCCCTTATGCCGATGTTGTAATTATTTTCCCCAAAAAATATTTTAGCCTGCTGCTGAAGGTGGTATTTTCTGATATCTAGATTGGCCATAGGCTTGGGGAATGAAATGGTTCCCAGGACACCTCACTCTTTTCCTGTTATGATATCTTGCTTAGCATGTATTTTTCCCCTCTCCTGTCACTCCTGCAAATCTTCATTTATTTCTTTTACTCTTTCTCTAGCTGCAATGTGTTTTCATTAGAAGCATATGAATAAGATTTTTCAGCTCTTCTGCCTTAATATTATGCATAACTTTATTTGTCAGGAGGCAAAAAATGAAGTAGATGAATTTAGAAGCCTGTGATGATTCTCTCTAGAATAGCATCAGGATGAATATTCACTTAGGTTCTAACACAATACAAACCCTAGAATATATTTCAATGATATGTTTTTTTTAAATAAAAATGTTTGTCCACATTTTCACAATGAGATAAATCAGAATGTACATAAGTATTTCAATTTGATAACTTTTTAACATCCTATAGGCATTCTGCTTTTATGAAAAAATTAAAATTCTGTATGATAGCAGTCCATTTATATGGCAGGATATGTTAAATGTCTATGAAATCTCTTTGGCCCTTAGCTATTCACAAAGCACTTTATTCCTCTTTACTGCTATATACTATTCATTCCTCAACCTAGAGGAAAATATTTGGGTATAGCATCATAGGCATTTTCTTTTTACATTCTTTCTTTAAAAGTTAGTTCTTTGATAATTTTAAGTTATTTTTATTTTATTATCATATTTTTCATTATTTAAAACAATTTTTTATTTCACATATATTTCAACATTTTTGCCATCTCCCAAGTCTCTCCAGATCGTCTCTCCTTCTCTACCAAACTTTAACTTCTTTCTCAAAAAAAGAAGCAAAACCCAATACAAAAAAAAAATTCCCATAAACCTGAAAAATAAAATAAACACCACTCTGCCCTGTACAAAACTCAAGTTCAAGTGGATCAAAGACTTCAACATAAATCCAGGTACCATGAAACTGATAGGAGAGAAAGTGGGAAGTAGCCCTGAAGCATTGACACAACAGATCACTTCCTAAGTGTAACACCAGTAATGCAAACCCTGAGAGCAACAATTAATACATGGGACCTCCTGAAACTGAAAAGATTCTGTCAGGCAAGGAATATAGTCAATAAGACAAAAACAACAGCCTACAGAATGAAAAAAGATCTTCACCAACCCCACATCTGACAGAGGACTGACCTACAAAATATATAAAGAACTCAAGAAACTAAACATCACAATACCAAATAATCCAATTAAAAATGGGGTGCAGATCTAAACTAAGAATTCTCAACAGAAGAATCTCACATGGCTGAAAGACACTTAAAAGAATTGCTCAGCATCCTTAGCCATCAGGAAAATGCAACTCTGAGATACCATCTTACACATGTCAGAATGGCCAAGACAGAAAACACTAATAGCATCCTGTACTAGAGAGGATGTGAAGTAAGGAGAACACTCCTCTATTGCTGGTGGGAGTGGTAACTTGTACAGACACATTAGAAATCGGTTTGGTAGCTTCTCATAAATTGGAAATCAGTCTACCTCATGATCCAGCAATATCACTCTTCGGCATACACCCAAAGGATTCACATTCATACCACAAGGACATTTGCTCAACTATGTTCATTGCAGCATTATTTGTAATAGACAGATTCTGGAAATGACCTTGATGTCCCACAAAAAAAATGGATATTAAAATGTAGTACATTTGCACAATGGAGTATTACTCAGAAAAAAAAAAAAAAGTTGACATTGTGAAATTTTCAGGAAAATAAATGCACTGGAAAAAACATCCTGAGTAAGGTAACTCAGACCCAAAAGGACAAATGGTATATATGAACTCGCAAGTGGATATTAGATGTAAAGCAAGGGATAACAGGGCTACAATCCACAACCCCAGGGAAGCTAGATAACAATGATGACCCCAAGAGAGACATTCATGGATCCCCCTAAGAAAGCAAAATATATAAGATCTGAGTAAATTAGGAGTGTGATGAGATGTAAGAGGAGGTGGCAAAAGAATATGAGGGAAGAGGATGGTTGAGTTGGGCTAGGGACAGAGGAAGAGCAAGGAAAGAGATATCTTGATAGAGGGAGCCATTATGGGGTTAACATGAAACCTGGCTCTATGGAAGTTCCCAGGAACCCACCAGGATGAACCCAGCTAAGATTCCAAGCAATAGTGGAGAAGGTGCCTGAACTGGCCTTCCCCTGTAATCAGATCAGTGACTACCCTAATTGTCACATAGAACCTTCATCCAGTGACTGATGGAAGCAGATGCAGAGATCTACAGGTAAGCACTAGGTGGAGCTCCTGGAATCCAGTCCAAGAGAGGGAGGCGGGATTGTGTGAGCAAAGGGGTCAAGATCATAATGGGAAATCCCACAGAGACAGCTGACCTGAGCAAGTTGGAGCTCAGAGTCTGGACTGACAGATGTGAAACTTGCATGGGACTGAACTAGATCCTCTGAATGTGAGTGACAATCGTGTGACTTGGACAGTTTGTGGGGCCACTGGCAGTGGGACCAGGATTTGTTCCTAGTGGATGAACTGACATTTTGGAGCCCATAACCTGTGGAGGGATAGCATGCTCAGTCTAGATACAGGGGGAGGGGTTAATCCTGCCTTAATTTGATATGCCAGACTTTGTGGACTTCTCATGGAAGGCCTTATCCTCTCTGAAGAGTGGATGTGGAATTGGGGCGGAGGGGGGGTGGTGGTGGTGAGAGGTGAGCAGGAGGAGGGAAGCAAGGGGGAACTGTGGTTGGTATGTAAAATGAAAACAAAAAAAAACTTTTAAATAAAATTAAAAAAAAAACAAAATTAAACACCACTTAAAAATAAAACACCAGCCGGGCGGTGGTGGCGCACGCCTTTAATCCCAGCACTCGGGAGGCAGAGGCAGGCGGATCGCTGTGAGTTCGAGGCCAGCCTGGGCTACCAAGTGAGCTCCAGGAAAGGCGCAAAACTACGCAGAGAAACCCTGTCTCGAAAAAACCAAAAAAAAAAAAAAAAAAAAAAAAAAAAAAAAACACCAAACTATAACCAAATAAAAGCACAAGCACACACACATGCATGCACATACACACACACACACACACACACACACACACACACACGCACGCATGCATGCATGCATGCACACACATATACAGACACAAAGACAGAGAAAACTGTGTAGTCCAATTATATATTAGCTAATTATTCCTGAGAATGAGACCTGTACAGGGGGTGGTTGATATACCCTGTGTCACTCTGTTAGAGAAAACTTATTTTTCCCTCTCCCAGCTGGTGTAAAGGACAGTTCAGTTGTTAACCTTTACTTTAGTGGCTAGATTTTCATTCATTCATTTATACATTTAAGTCCAGAGGTAAAAGGTAGATGGGGTAATTTAAGTTAAGAAAAGCTGGTAAGAAATAAGCCAAGCTAAGGCTGGGTATTTATAAATAAGAAAAAGTCTCTGTGTTTATTTACTTAGGAGATAAGTGGCAGGGTTATTTAGGATAATCAAAAAACACAGGTTAGTAGTCACTTATAACAATCAAATTTGTAGGTGTTAGGTATGTTTTAAAGATCATATAGACATATATTTTAGGTACCATTAAGATAACGATCTTCAAACATTTCAAAGATCTATAGAAGATGGCATTTAAAATATTTTGTTAAAACAGGGTTTTTAATGAGACTGAGACACATCTGCCCCTGGCAGCACAAATGTATTTCAAAAAAGGATGATGGGCATTGAAGAAACTCCATAGGAATTTGCTTTTATTGTGGCAAGGTTATCCATTTACTTTTCCATTGACTGCTTGACAGTATGATGTATAAAGCGGACATACAGGACCCACAGGAAAGTGACTGCTGAATTTTGCCAAGAAAAGGTAGGACAATCCTTCAAATTTCCTGCTTCACTGAAAAGTCTGCCAGATAGCCCATACTTTTAGGCTGAAGACAGATGCCCCAACATTGCAGAGGAACTTTGGGTGACTGTCCAGCCAGCAAGACTTCTCTGTTGTAAGTTAATGTTACATTCTTCTGGGTCTTTGATGGAGTTAAAGACTAAATAATTAGAGTTATAGTTTTCCTTAGTTACAATAGAAAGTAAATTAGATATAAAACTTTGGATTCACTAAGTTAGGATGGATAATGGAGTGTTTTCTCTGAATTTGCTAAATAGCAATGCAGTGAATATTGTAAAGGTAATTCTTGATAACTTTTTGTTGTATACAGTTTTACTATGACAAAGTTAAAACCTTTCATTTTTATTTAGACAAAAATGGGGAAACATTGTGGAAAATTATTTTAAGATATGTTACATTTGTTCATGCTATGGAACATTTGTTTAAGGATGCAAAGATGTGTTGCATTCATTTATGTTTCATTTGTTGAACTCTGTGAAACTGTGTTACCTTGATTGTGTAAAACATCTGATGGTCTAATAAAGAGTTGAATAGCCAATAGTGAGGCAGGAAAAAGGATAGGTGGGGCTGGCAGGCAGAAAGAATTAAGGGAAGAAGAGAGATCTTGGAGGAGAAGATTGAGGAGCAAGAAAAGAAGGGGCCAGCCCTCCAGCCAGACATGGAATAAGAAGGAAAGAAAAGATATACAGAAATACAGAAAAAAAAAAACAGGCAAAGGGTAGATGGGATAATTTAGGTTAAGAAAAGCAAGCTAGAAATAAGTCAAGCTAAGTCCATGCATTTATAAGTAATAAAAGACTCAATGCATTTATTTCGAGCTGGGTGGCAGACCCCCAAAGAGCCAAAGAGTAAACAAAAACAAAACAACCAAATAACCAAATCAACCAACAACAGGGATGACATGGTACATGTTTTCTTTATGGTTGAAAATTTTCCAGTCTCTTGTCCACTGCATTTTAGCCAATTGTGGGTCTGTGTGTAGATGATCTACTGAAAACAGAAGGTTCTTGATGAGGATGAAGACATGCACTAACCTGTGGGGTTGTTGATTTGTCACTAGGATTTGCCTTAACATTAATTTTGTAGAATAACATCCTAAGTTCTTCTGTAGGGTCTATAACCTGTCTAGCCATAGGTTCTCTATCCTACAGTAGTGTCAAAGATTTCACCTGTCAACCAGGCCTTATACCCCAAAAGGACCTTGTTGATTTTACCAGAATTTTTAAGAGCAACTTCAATCTATGATCTTATCTGTAGCCCAAGATTTCCTTTCTTATTTTGATTTGGTTTCTTGCTTTTGGTGTTTAATGTAAAATGGTCCTTCATATTTTCCTGGCTTGTGAAACAACTTTCATTTACTATAATGATATACATAAACTAAAATTATAGTTTATTAAATTCCTTGAGAAACTGAAGTGAAATATAATTATACTCAGTAATTACATTTCCTCCTTCATGTGATTATTAAATACCCCAAGTACCTGTTTATCTGTCCTTGTCCGTTTGGTATTATTGCGTCCATCTTATGTAATACTAGGCTCTTCAAAATATATTAGCATGATTTTTATCTGTTCTTATGAATCAGAAGTAGTTTCCTAGTGATTACTTTCAATAGTAGATATCAATATAATTTAATTATCATTAACAAAATGCATATCACTAACAAAAATCTACCTTATTTAAATTTTCAAAAACTGTCCTATAATTTTGAATATTTCTAGACTCAAGCCATAAAATGGTGTGCTTTCTCTCCAAAAAAAAAAAACCTTTGAAAGAATTCAGTTTTAGAAACAGATTATCAACAAACAATGGTTTTCAAATACATTATACTAAACTTCTAAATTGCTTCCTAAAATTTGCAAAGCACACTATAATTGTTATTTTCAGTCCCTGACTAATGCTTGTGGCCATCTGAACAAATAGCACCACATATTATCTATAGTCCACCTTTTACCTTTGCAAAAGCTCTGATCAGCTTTTCCATAAACACCAGGACATGACAGAGGGATGGGTTCCACTGTCATATGAAAAGATGTTGATTTTGTTGTCAATGGCTCACTCTTGTCTTAGTCTGCACTTTGTTCACCTGATCCACGTTAAAATTAAACAGTCATAAACACTGGAACAAACACAAAAATCCATGAGAACTAGCTAGTTTAGATACCTCTTCAATGGATGTGTTTTGTTTGCTGATTACTTTTAAAAAATGTCATGCTTGAAGAAGGCAGCAAAGGCATGAATAAAATCAGAGGTCTCCATTCAAAGATTTCAAGGACCTATTAACAGTTTCTGTGGGAAGGAAAAAAAAGCACAAAGGAAAACTGAAATTTCTTGGTTTGAATTAAAGCAAAGAAATACATAGTAACCTGGTACATTTCAAATTCTCGAGGTAATTCTGATACCAATGTTTTTAAAGATTTATATTTTTACGCAGTTTATTTTATTCCTTTCCCACAGACTTCTCTCAGATAACCTTACCTCTGCTCACCCAACTTCAAATTCTTATATTCTCAAAAACAATCAAATGAACTAAACAAATGAAAACAAAAAAAACAAGCAACAATAACAACAAAAATATCCCACATACCCAACACACACACAACAACAAATCATGGAGCCTATTTTGAGTTGGCTAACTACTCCTCAGCATGTGACTTGCCCTGTCATATGGTTGGCACACCCACTGTCACTCCATTTCAGAAAAATGGACTTGAAAGGTATCAGCTGAAAACAGCTTTTGGATTAGTGGTAGGATTTGGTGCTCATTTCCTTTTCTCTATGCTGGGATTTTGTTTGCCTCAAATTTGTTCAGGTTGTTAATGAGGCCAGGAACGTGAGACTAGATAGGTCATGGGTTTAGACAAAACTTACTACTATTTTTCTGTTAAATAAAAATAGCAATAAAATGACCCTTAAAGACAAATTGCTTTGCACACAGGTCAGTGCATCATTGAACCCTCATTAGAGAAAAGCCTTCTTACAGGAGATGGTAATTAATTAAGAGACATGCAACTGGGCAATACCCAAAGAGTGAGAGATGCTGGAGTACTCAGACCTAAATTGGATGTCTTCATTATGCTCCTTCATTCAAGGTTTGAGAATCTATTAAGAGAGTGTGTAAAGACCTTAATTGCCAGAAGTATATGAAATGCCAAGAAAACAGCATTTTTAAATTTCAACAGGACTGATGTATATATGAACTCAGAGATAGTGACAACATGAACCAAACATGGAAACTTGTATAAGCAACTACTGAAAAGCACTTCAGGGAAGATAGTGTTCTGGTTGAATAAATAAAAGAATCCCAGTGCTGGAGACAGGGAGTTGGCTCAGTGGGAAAAGACTGTAAAAGTGAGTGGGGATGGAAGACACCAAGGAAACAATGCCTTCCAAACACAGCAGGACTAGCATGCATAAGAACTAAACGCAGCCAGTGGCATCTGTACAGTCTCTGCAGAGGACCAAGAAAGATGAGATCCAAGCTCTGAACAGGGGATTTGGAGATGATCTCCCATCCCTAACCAACAAATTATCTCCAATTTGTGACTATTTGCAAAGAAAAAATAAGTTTTCTCCAATGGAGTCTCACAGGGTATACAAACCGCACACAAGGACAGGCCACGTGTCCAGCAGTATAAGGCCAACCCAAATCAAAGTGAACTCATTGGTATTTGGGGAGATTTGTGTGTGTGTGTGTGTGTGTGTGTGTGTGTGTGTGTGTGTGTGTGTGTGTCCCATCTTGTAGTGATTTGTACAGGCATATTTTATTTTACTTTAGTGATCTTTTGCTTATAAGTTATGGTTTCCTGTTTTGGGCTTTATGGATTTTTTTGTGTATGCACGTGCCTCTGAGTGTATGTGCTTCTCATTCCTTTTATCTCTTGTGTTTGTTTTATTTTATTTTATTTTTTCATTTGCTTGTTTGTTTCCTAAAGAGAGAGAGAAAGGTATAGATTTTAATGGTGTGTGGGGGATCTTAAAGGGGATAGGGGAGGAGAAACTTTACTGAGAATATATTGTATGATTAAAAAAAAAACTGTTTTGAATTAAAAAAACCTCAGTACTGTTGACATGACCCTGGACAATCTTATTATAAAATGTGACATATCATCAAATTATTTGCTCTGCTTTTATAATGAGATCAGCAATCTGATTATAGCCCAAAGAAAAAAGCAAAACAAACAGTAATAATTTTATCATGACTATCTATTGTGATAAAATTAAATTAATACGCTTATTATTTATCAAATAAAATAAATGATATCAAAAAAATCCATGAACCTTTGGGAATAGACTAAAAAAATTAATTTGAGTGACCCAGAATGCAAGAAAGCTGTAACATAGTTTTGATGTGATTGATGATAGACATGTCCTAGCCATTTTAAATATGTACCATACTTGCTAAATTAGTTGAGTTTAGTATTACTATGGTGAAACACTACAGGATTAAAGGGCTTGTTTGGATTATACATTCTCAATCACAGACTCTGGAGGAAAGTCAAGGCCTTAATTGCCAAAAGTATATGTAATGCTAAGAAAACAGCATTTTTAAATTTCAACAGGACTGTTGTATTTATGAACTCAGAGATACTGTGACTACACTAACTCAAACTGGGAAGGAACCTGGAGGCAGAAGCTAATGCAGATGCTATGGAGGGGTGCTGCGGCTTCTTGGCTTGATCCTCATGAATTGCTCAGCCTACTTTCTTATACGACTCAAGATGACCAACCAGCGATTTTCCCACACACATTGAGTTTATCCCTTCCCTATCACTAATTAAGAAAATGTCCAGGCTTGCTTATCCCTAGACCTTACAGAAGCAATTTCTCACCTGAAGTCCCCTACCTCTTATACTGGCTGGTTTTATGTCAACTTGACACAAGCTAGAGTCATCAAACAGGAAGAAGCCTCAATTAAGAAAATGCCTTCAAAAGCTCCAGCTCTAAGGTATCTTCTTGATTAGTGATCAATGGGGAAGGGCCTAGACCATTGTGGATGGTGCCATCCCAGGGCAGATGGTCCTGGTTTCTAGAAGAAAGCAGGCTAAGCAAGCCACGTGAAACAAGCCAGTAAGCAGCAACCTCCATGGCCTCTGTATCAGGGCCTGACTCCAGTTTTCTGCTCTTCTTAAGTTCCTGTCCTGACTTCCTTTGATATTGAACAGCAATGTAGAGATACAAGCTGATAAACCCTTTCCTCCCTAACTTGATTTTTGGTCATGGTGTTTTGTTGCAGCAATGGAAACCCTAACCAAGACATTTCCCTTCAGACAAATATGGTTTATGCATAGTTGACATTAAACTACCCAGCACATATGTGAAGTTGTATATTTATAATATTTTATATAGAAAAGAGGAAAAACTTTTCTGAAGAAGTGAGGTCATCAAACTTTAATTTTAAACTTGAATTTTGCCATTGGCTATGAGTCTATATGGCTATCCTCTCACTAAACATCCATAAGTAAATCTGAAATACCACCTCAAACATTGTGTTTGTGGGAACTGAAGAGGTTACATTTGAGCACTTGAAATACAATCGTTACTTACATGACTAGTTATGTATCTTGTTGGTCACCCACCCATGCAGAAATGGTGACTAGACTATTCTGAATCATCTATATTTTTGCTGAAACCTCCATTAATATAATCACAGAGTGACCCATTGTATTGCTCATACATATAATACATAGCTTCTGACCAAGTAGTTTTCACTTGGACCTTTCTGAGGTCCAGGCTTGAAGTTTCTACTATATTCTATATTCTATCACCTTGAGTAAATAAATGTCACAAAAACCATAACTGAGTTATTCATTCATAGTCACAATGGATATGAAGACTCCAGAATCAAACATCATATCCTATACCACTGATTTTGTTACTTTGTGTAAGTACTTGGACAGTTCATCATCAGAATTCTAGTTCCTTTACTATTGGAATAAGTTAAATAACAAATTATTCAAAATAGTCTTCCACATTAGTATATCAATGTAAATATAACCATTTGCAAACACATAATCCCATTTAAAAAAAAAAAAAACTCACAGGAATCAAATCCTTCAAAACCAAAGTAATACAAGCCTACTTAAAATAATTTAAATCCAAATCCAGAAGCTTTGCTACACTTTATATTGTTCATCATGGTGTGTTATATAATTGACAATTTGCATAAGTTGACATCATCTGTAATCATGCATTTATTTATTCATATTCCACTTTCAAAAGGAAATTAGTGGATGTACCATACAAATGTAATACAGTAAGTTTAGATACTATTAATAAAAGATGTAGGACAAATTGTAAGAGGGAAATGGAAATATTTTAAATTTTGATGGAATTATATCACAGTCAATCACAAACTACCAATAAGTTGCACGGAAATCAAAAAACATGAGGCCTCCTAAAATAGATGTGAAGAGCCTTTTACCTAAAATTTGAGAAATCTCATCTACATATTAGTAAATTATAAATGCTCTTGTGTCTCAGTGACATGACACTGTAGTACAATTCTCAGTACCAGGGCTGCTTTTGCTCATAGCAGCTAGCAGAAATGAAGCTCAGGAGAGAGTGTAAAGCAAGAGGTTAAGGCATGGCCCCTATAGCCTACTGCATTAGAAATTCATCTTTCACCCACATTACCTGGACAGGCTGGGGACATTATCAAAAGCTCTTTGTGTGGACCCATAAATATAACTCTATTATTTGCAAGCATGTATGGCTCCATTGAATAGCATGAACAAGATTAATCAACCATAAACTGATAAATAAGTAATGGGTCACCTAAAATACCTTAAATGTTCTCACCTAGCTCTGTTTCCTTATAAAGATCCAAGGAAAGTCTATGGATTAGTGTTGTTTGGAGGAAAAAAAAATGAGTAAAATACATGAAATGAAGTATTATACTCTGCTTGACATCAGATATTTTTTCTTTATTTAATTTTCATACAATATTTTTAACAAATTTATATTAGCTAAGAGGACAAGTATCATTTAGAAAGCTCCTCAACCCTGGTATCCCAGTAAAAATAACATGTCTTGATCACCATTGACTACTCTGTTGTTTGGGAATTTAGATGTGACATTAAACTACAAGTTTGGGTGTAGCATTAAATGGGATCACTGCTGCTTTTAAATAGCAGAGTACAGTGCAGGCAACTGCACATCTACAGAGAGTGTAAACTGATGAGGGGAAGAGCCACAGAACTGGAGAGGACAGGTTTTCTACTACTCATCTCCAGTAAGGTGAAATGACTGGATGGCCAGGCCAGGGCCCTAACAGGCTCCCCTAGCATCCCTGGCACGGACCAGGCCTTAGTTTCGGTTCACTAAAATGGGCTGGAGCTGAGCAAGCAATTCTCAGGAAAACCACAACTTAGGGCAACCAATCAACAAGTGCCCCCCAGCCTCCTGCTGGCTCAGCAGGCACCTCCAAGCCCCTTCTGCTGGCTCAGCGATGTCCCCCAGACTTCTAGACACCCCCATCACCAATGGGCCCCTAACCACTACAGCCTCCCACCAATCAATTCCCAGACTAATCTTTCCTCCACCAATCAGCACCAGATTAATCCCTCCTCTCTTGAATTCCCCTAACTGTGCTTAAAAGGAGCTCATGACCCCCCTTCAGGGTCTCTATTTGCCACCCCATCATGCTGGAAATAAACGCTTTTGCTAAATTGCATGTGTGACGGTTGTTCTTTCTTCAGGGCTTCTCTCACTCAGACCCTAACATAAGGGAAGGTGATGCTTAATATTTTCCAGAAAATCACAGTCCCATAGATCATTGGGATTGGGTGATAAAAACACTGCTGAAGAACAATTGACAAAGAATTTTAATAAAATAATACAGAATTTTATTGTCTTTTAAAATTAGGAAGTAGGAAATAGGAAATATCAGATAAGTAAGTCTGGAGTAGCATACATGCAAAATAGTGTGTATTCAAATTGTATTCTTGGCTCTGTTAGCTAAATAATTGCTCATTCTCTTATTTGATTATAGAGGTCGTTTATACATTTATAAAATATTATGTTTTAGGTCTTTTTCATTTAAAAGTGCTAAAAATATTATTTTTCATGTGATTTTCATAAACAAGGGGTTATTTTGTGGAAGTCAATATTATAGCAATATTATTATTATCATATAATAAAAATTCAGTCCCAAACAATAGTATAAACTGAGGCAAAAATAGCGCTTTATAATGTTAAAATGAAGTTAGTGTTTGATAGTCTAATTAGCAAGTTGTTGTCCAGAATTTTACTTTGGACTTCTGAGCATTTTGTCTTCAGTGTAGCAGTAGGAATGCGGCTCAATACACTTCTTAGCACAGGTGTATGAGGATGATTACTCCTTCTTTTTAATGGTTAACTAGAAGGTTTGAAGAGAAAACTATTTCACTTTCTAAGTGATTAAAACTCCATATCCACTCTTTAGACAAGAGCAGGTAGTTGTATTAGATTATTTATGTACAATTCAATATCTCCTAAATAGTCATATTATTTTTTGGAAAATTAAATTTAATTAAATGTATGTCATATGCAAAGAAAAGAGTAAGAAAGAGATTGGGGCACTCAAGAGTTTCCATTGAGAATTTTAAAATCATTGCTTATTACAACAGAATTAAAATTTATCAACCACAAAATGACATAATAAAATTTTACTATAATTTTAAGATATTCTGGGCTATAATGAATATAATTCTCTTTATGTATTGTTTGCACATGAACATTTTAAGTATTTCAAAGCCTTACATCATCATTAGTACCCATTAGCTCAACAGTTATATAATCATCATTTTTGAAAGCAGTATTTTTATTTATGAGGCAAGGAGTATTCAATGTTATCATTCCAAACTGCATTCTCCTCAGAAGCTAACAGACATCACACCATTATTTAACAGCCTTTGTTCCCTTGAGTAATATCATAATGCATTTCCTTTGATATGTTTATGTCCCTTGTTGTCAATTAGCTGAGTAGAAGCTGTCATTCTTAGCAGCATCTTTATTTCTGTGTCTGGTGTGTCCTTTGTCAATGTGTCAACAAGAAAAGACAGTGGTTGTTGAACTTTTGAGAGTATTTTCCATGATTACTATTTCATTTCCTGGTGTGGATTTCATCCATGTTCCCTTCAAGCAATTTCATTTATGTGAATCCCCCAAATTCACATACAGATGAAAAATTCAAAGTATGCATTTATTTGTTGTATCTGTAAAGCATCAAGAATGAGGCATAATGCTCAAAAGAACAGAAGATGAAGGCATGGTTTTCACTGAAAAGGGAAGATTAAAGAAGTTTGAAGCCTAAAAAAAAATCATAATGAAGTGTGGTATGCATACACTGTAGATGAAAAATGCCTGTTTGTAATGTCTTTGATATAAAGGAAATAAAGCTGTATGATATTGGGGAAAATTATAAAGGCCACTCCACGTAGTTAAAAGGAAGATTTATTTAGTGGATGACTTACAAATGAAGGAATAGATAGGTTGCAGGGGTCTGGGGAAGGTGTATCGCAATCCAGCGGTGTTCTCTGGAGCTCAGCTCAGTCAACCTCCACCGTCCAGGGTCCAGAAACAGAGAGCGCTTGCCCATCCAGGTCTCGGGTCTCAAGACGCCTCCCTTGGCCCCGCCTCGTAGGTGTGACAGTTGCCAGAGTCTCAATGGGGGTTGGAACTTCCAGAACCAAGCTGGAATAGCTACCCACTACAGTATATATTATTATCAAGTAAACATTATTAAACATATTGAATTGGACCAGATCACCTAGGCAGATATTTAATATAAATTCCCCTAAAGTACTACATTATTCATAGAAGAAAATTAGAGTCAATTAAGAAATATTATAAATGGGCCGGGCGGTGGTGGTGCACGCCTTTAATCCCAGCACTTGGGAGGCAGAGGCAGGCGGATCTCTGTGAGTTCGAGGCCAGCCTGGGCTACCAAGTGAGTTCCAGGAAAGGCGCAAAGCTACACAAAGAAACCCTGTCTCAAAAAACCAAAAAAAAAAAAAAAAAAACAAAAAAAAAAGAAAGAAAAGAAAAAGAAATATTATAAATGGAGTTTTTCTGTCCTAACCAGTTCCACGGTCATTTCCAAATAATCACTCAGAGGCTTATATTAATTATATATATATTTGATTGGTAGCTCAGGCATATTACTAGCTAGCTCTTATATTTAAATTACCCCATTTCTATTAATGTTTTGTCATGTCTCTTGGCTTTACCTATGCTCTAATTCATCTTGCTCCCCTGGTGGTTGGTTCTCATGTTTGCCCCTGACTCAGCCCTTTTCTCTGTATCTCTGCTTGGATTTTCCACCCAGCCTTATTCTGCCTGGCTATAGGCCAAATCAGCTTTGTTTATCATCAAATGAGAACAACACATATTCACAGGTACAGAAAGACCATCCCACAACATGTTCCCCTAATCAAAAAGGAAAGTTTTAACTTTAACATAGTAAACCTACATATAAAAAATAGTTATCAAACAAGAATTACAGTAACAATATCTAGTCTGTTTGTATTTGGAAAAATTAAAGAAAATACTCTATCATCTATCCTATTTTTGTGAGTCTAAAGTTTTATATCTAATTTACCTTTTATCATAACTAAGGAAAACTATAATTATAACTATCTCATCTTCAACCCCATCAAAGACCCCAGAAGGATATCCTATTTCTTAGTAAACAGGAAGTGCATTGCAAGCAACTTTTAAAATTCTAGAAATGACAGAGACATCTGATTGGCTGGACAGTACCCAAAGTTCTGTAACATTAGAGTATCCTTCATCATCTTACAGGCCTAGAGTATCTGGCAAAATTCAATGAAGCAGGAAATTTGAAGGACTGTCCCACCTGTATTGGCAAAGTTCACTAGTTGCTTTCCTCTGTGTCCTGAAGAATGTCTGGCAGTTTTTTCTGTGAAGCAGAAACCTGAAGGATCATCTTGCTTTTTTTGAGCAAAGTTTCGTGGTCACTTTCCTGTGGGTCTTGAATGTCTAGTTTATACAGCATATTTTCAAGCAGTCCATGCAAGAAAAGTTTTTTACCAAAATGGCTAGCCTTACCACATTGAAAGCAAATTCCATCAGGAGTTTCTTCTATGCTCTTCATCCTCTTCGAAGTAATTGATGCTGCCAGGAGCAGATGTAATTCACTGTCAACAGAAGTTTTTAAAACATTTAAAATGTCATATTCTGTAGGTCTTTGAAGATGGCATATCTATCTGAAACATATCTCTGTACTACCTTGAAAACTAAACTAACATGGCTATAAGTTTGACAGTTGTAGATGACTAACAGCTATTAATCTATACTTTTTAATTATATATTATATTTTTATGTAATAAAATGAGTTGCATAAATATAATACCTTAAACAAGAGTAGAAATATGCATGCAGTATAAAAAATTAACTTGAAATTTACATCAGTAAACTAGAATCCATATCAAGGTAAAAATATTTTGAAACTAACAGTTGATTTTTGATTAATGTAGATTCAATAATCTACCATTTTTACAATAATCTACCCTTTCCCTATCTTTTTTTTATATCATATCCTCCTTTTTTCTTTAGAAAGAGATTGACTATGACCATTAACAATTTACAACCTGTAAGATGAATTGCTAAATGGTCATAATAAAAAACCCAGAGACTAGCCCAACGGCCGTGGCCGACAGGGACATACAGGCACAGCGGCAGCCTGCAAAGGTAGACAGGCCCGGTGGCGGAGACAAGCAGATGCAGGTAGGCCCGTGGCAGTGGCCTGCAGAGGCAGACAGGCCCGGCAGCAGTGACAAGCAGAGGTAGGTAGGCCCGTGGTGGCAGCCGACAGAGGCAGACAGGCCCGGCGACGGAGACAAGCAGATGCAGCTTGGAACAGGGATGCCTCTAACCCCAACACCCAGGGAAGAAGCTATTTCCATGGGACGGAACCAGAACGAATCTGAACACTCCATCTGAGGACAACATAGGGCCCAGCTGCTGATCCTGAGAAACTCAACAACTTGGAGGTGTTGCTGAGACTACCCTACTCAGCTGAAATCCATTGGAAGAGGATTCAGATGCCTACAGTTTGAAGTCTGAAGAAACAAGATCAGCTGAGGAGTTGACGAATAAACAAAACGTGACCTGGGAACACAGAAGAAGGCGCTGCCCAGCCACCAAACCAGATCACCAGAATCGTAAGTATATACTTCACCAACTGAGATCAGCTGCCCCTGAAGAAACAGCCCAGTAGCACCAATTTAACCAAGAACTCCTACTAAACCAAGACTAAAACTTAGAACAAGAGAGGCACTCTCAGACACAGACACCACCTGCACCACACAGAGGAAGAGATGAGTAGATGCCAGTGCAAAAATACAGGCAACATCATAAAGACCTATATGGCATCATCAGAATGTAGTGATTCTACGCCTGCAAGACCTGAACATACCAAGACAGAAGAAACAGAAGAAATCAACCCTAAAAATGACTTTAAGAAGATGATAGAGGCCCTTAAAGAAGAAATAAAACATTCCCTTAAAGAGGAAATGAAAAACTCCCTTAAAGAGGAAATAAAAACTTCCCTTAAAGAGGAAATGAAAAACTCCATTAAAGAGGAAATAAAAACTTTTCTTAAAGAGGAAATGAAAAACTCCATTAAAGAGGAAATAAAAAAAACTCCCTTAAAGAAATGGAAGAAGCCAGGCGGTGGTGGCGCACGCTTTTAATCCCAGCACTCAGGAGGCAGAGGCAGGCAGATCTCTGTGAGATAGAGGCCAGCCTGGGCTACCAAATGAGTTCCAGGAAAGGCGCAAAGCTACACAAGAGAAACCCTATCTCGGAAAACCAAATAATAATAATAATAATAATAATAATAATAATAATAAAAGAAAAGAAATGGAAGAAAAAATGAACAAAAAATGGGAAGAAATCAAAGAAAGCCAAGAAAAAGCAATTAAACAGATGAAAGAAACATGCCAAGATCTGAAAAATGAATTTGAGACAATAAAGAAAACACATGCTGAGGGAATGCTGGAAATAGAAATCCTGACCAAACGAACAGGAACTACAGAAACAAGCATAACCAACTGATTGCAAGAGATGGAACAGAGAATCTCTGACACTGAAGATACAATAGAGAAAATAGATTCGTCAGTCAAAGAAAACACTAAAGACAAAAAAGTCGTAACACAAATCGTCCAGGAAATTTGGGACACCATGAAAAGACCAAACCTAAGAATAATAGGGATAGAAGAAGGAGAAGAATACCAACTCAAAGGCACAGAAAATATATTCAACAAAATCATAGAAGAAAACTTTCCTAATCTAAAGAAAGAAATATCTATGAAGATACAAGAAGCTTACAGAACACCGAATAGGCTGGATCAAAAAAAAAAAAAAAAGTCCCCTTGCCACATAATAATCAAAACACTAAACGCACAGAACAAAGAAAAAAATTTAAGAGCCACAAAGGAAAGAGACCAAGTAACATATAAAGGCAAACCCATCAGAATAACACCAGACTACTCAATAGAGACTATGAAAGCTAGAAGATCATGGACAAATCTTATGCA
The DNA here is from genome assembly GCF_049852395.1 of Peromyscus maniculatus bairdii. Classification (NCBI taxonomy): domain Eukaryota; kingdom Metazoa; phylum Chordata; class Mammalia; order Rodentia; family Cricetidae; genus Peromyscus; species Peromyscus maniculatus. Next base: position 53,822,585 of record NC_134857.1, read on the forward strand.
GACACTAAGAGACCACGGTTGCCAACCCAGACTATTATACCCAGCAAAACTCTCAATCACCATAGGCAGAGTAAACAATAACTTTCAGGATAAAACCAGATTTAATCAATACCTGTCCACAAACCCAGCCCTACAGAAAGCACTAGAAGGGAAAATCCAACCCAAAGAAACTAAACACATTCATGAAAAATCAAGCAATACATAGTCCCACACCAACATACACCAAAGAAGGACAACACAACACAACCACAAAAAATAACAGGAATTAACAATCACTGGTCATTAATATCCATCAATATCAATGGTCTCAACTCACCTATAAAAGGACACAGGCTAACAGAATGGATAAGAAAACAGGACCCATCCATCTGCTGCATACAAGAAACACACCTTAACTTCAAAGACAGACACTACCTCCGAGTAAAGGGCTTGGAAAAGGCTTTCCAAGCAAATGGACCTAAGAAACAAGCTGGTGTAGCTATCCTAATATCTAATAAAATAGACTTCAAACTAAAATCAATCAAAAGAGATCAGGATGGATATTACATATTTATCACAGGAAAAATCCACCAAATTGAAGTCTCGATTCTAAACATTTATGCTCCAAATACAAGAGCACCCACATTCATAAAAAAAACACTACTAAAGTTTAAAACACACATCAAACCCCACACATTAGTAGTGGGAGATTTTAACACACCACTCTCACCAAAAGACAGATCTACCAGACTGAAACTTAACAAAGAAATAAAGGACCTAACAGATTTTATGACTCAAATGGACTTAATAGATATCTACAGAACATTCCATCCTAACACAAAAGAATATACCTTCTTCTCAGCACCCCATGGAACCTTCTCAAAAATTGACCACATGCTTGGCCACAAAACAAATCTCAACAGATACAAAAAAATTGGAATAACCTCCTGTATTTTATCAGACCACCATGCCTTAAAGTTAGACCTCAACAACAACAAAAATTATAGAAAACCCACAAACTCATGGAAACTGAATAATGCCCACCTGAAACATCAATGGGTCAAGGAAAAAATAAAGAAAGAAATTAAAGATTTCCTAGAATTCAATGAAAATGAAAGTACAACATACCCAAACTTATGGGACACTATGAAAGCAGTGCTAAGAGGAAAATTCATAGCTCTAAATGCACACATAAAGAATGGAGCAATCCCATACCAATGAATTAACAGCACAACTGAAAGCTCTAGAACAAAAAGAAACAAACACACCCAGAAGAAATAGACACCAGGAAATAATCAAATTGAGGGCTGAAATCAACAAAATAGAAAACAAGAGAACAATACAAAAAATCAATGAAACAAAGAGTTGGTTCTTTGAAAAAATCAACAAGATACACAAACCCCTAGCCAAATTAACCAAAAGGAAAAGAGAGAGCACCCAAATTCACAAAATCAGAAATGAAAAGGGAGACATAACAACAGACAACGAGGAAATCCAGAGAATCATCAGATCATACTTCAAAAAGGTGTACTCCACAAAAATGGAAAACCAGGAAGAAATGGACAATTTTCTAGATAAATACCACATACCAAAATTAAATCAAGACCAGATAAACCATTTAAATAGACCAATAACCCCTAAAGAAATAAAAAACAGTCATCAAAAGTCTCCCAACCAAAAAAAGCCCAGGACCAGATTATTTCAGTGCAGAATTCTACCAGACTTTCAAAGAACTAATACCAATCCTCTTCAAAGTGTTCCACACAATAGAAACAGAAGGAACACTACCAAACTCTTTTTATGAGGCTACAATTACCCTGATACCCAAAACACACAAAGATGCAACAAAGAAAGAGAACTACAGACCAATCTCCCTCATGAACATTGATGCAAAAATACTCAACAAAATATTGGCAAACCGAATCCAAGAATACATCAAAACAATTATCCATCATGACCAAGTAGGATTTATCCCAGAGATGCAAGGATGGTTCAACATATGAAAATCAGTCAATGTAATACACCATATAAACAAGTTGAAAGAAAAAAACCACATGATCATCTCCTTAGATGCTAAAAAAGCCTTTGACAAAATTCAACACCCCTTCATGATAAAGGTCTTAGAAAGGTCAGGAATACAAGGAACATTTCTAAACATAATAAAAACAATTTATAGCAAGCCAACAGCCAACATCAAATTAAATGGAGAGAAACTCAAAGCAATACCACTAAATTCAGGAACAAGACAAGGCTGTCCACTCTCTCCATATTTATTCAATATAGTACTAGAAGTTCTAGCTAGAGCAATAAGACAACAAAAGGAGATCAAAGGGATATAAATTGGAAAGGAAGAAGTCAAACTTTCACTATTAGCAGATGATATGATAGTATACATAAGTGACCCCAAAAACTCTACCAGGGAACTCCTACAGCTGATAAACTCCTTCAGTAAATTGGCAGGATACAAGATCAACTCAAAAAAATCGGTAGCCCTCCTAATACACAAATGATAAAAGGGCTGAGAAAGAAGTCAGAGAAACATCTCCCTTTACAATAGCCACAAATAATATAAAATACCTTGGGATAACACTAATTAAACAAGTGAAGGACCTTTTGATAAGAACTTTAATTCTCTAAAGAAAGAAATTGAAGAAGATATCAGAAAATGGAAGGATCTCCCATGCTCATGGATAGGTAGGATTAACATAGTAAAAATGGCAATTTTACCAAAAGCAATCTACAGATTCAATGCAATCCCCATCAAAATCCCAACACAATTCTTCACAGACTTGGAAAGAAAAATACTCAACTTCATATGGAAAAACAAAAGACCCAGGATAGCTAAAAGAATCCTATATGATAAAGCAACCTTTGGAGGCATCACCATCCCTGACCTCAAACTCTACTGTAGAGCTATAGTAATAAAAACAGCTTGATACTGGTATAAAAACCGACACATGGACCAATGGAATCGAATTGAAGACCCTAACATTAATCCATAAACATATGAACACCTGGTTTTTGACAAAGGAGCCAAAACTATACAATGGAAAAAAGAAAGTATCTTCAACAAACGGTGCTGGCATAACTGGATCTCAATATGTAAAAGATTACAAATGGATCCATATCTGTCACCATGCACAAAACTCAAGTCCAAGTAGATCAAAGACCTAAACATAAATCCAGTTACACTAAACTTAATAGAAAAGAAAATAGGAAGCACTCTTGAACGCATTGGCACTGGAGACCATTTCCTAAATAAAACACCAACAGCACAGACCCTGAGCACAACAATTAATAAATGTGACCTCTGGAAACTGAGAATCTTTTGCAGGGCAAAAGACACAGTCAATAAGACAAAAAGACAGCCAACAGAATGGGAAAAGATCTTCACCAACCCCACATCTGACAGAGGATTGATCTTCATAGTATATAAAGAACTCAAGAAACTAGACATCAAAGTACTGAACAGTCCAATTAAAAAATGGGCTAAAGAGCTAAACAGAGAATTCACAAAACAAGAACTACAAATGGCTGAAAGACATTTAAAGAAATGCTCAACATCCTTAATCATCAGAGAAATGCAAATCAAAACGACTCTGAGATATCACCTTATACCTGTTAGAATGGCTACGATCAAAAACACCAATGACAACCAATGTTGGAGAGGATGTGGAGCAAAGGGAACACTCCTCCACTGTTGGTGGGAATGTAAACTTGTACAACCATTGTGGAAATCAGTATGGCGGTTTCTCAGAAAATTAGGAATCGAACTACCTCAAGACCCAGCCATCCCACTCTTGGGCATATACCCAAGGAATGCTGATTCATACCATAAAGATACATGCTCAGCTATGTTCATAGCAGCACTATTTGTAATAGCCAGAACCTGGAAACAACCTAGATGCCCATCAACAGAAGAATGGATGAAAAAAATGTGGTACATATACACAATGGAGTACTACTCAGCAGAGAAAAACAATGAAAGCATGAAATTTGCAGGCAAATGAATGGAACTAGAAAAAAAATCATCCTGCGTGAGGTAACCCAAACCCAGAAGACAGTCATGGTATGTACTCACTCATAAGTGGATTCTAGATATAAAATAAAGAACAATTAGACCACAACCCATAGGACCATGTAGGCTATATATACAGCATGGAGGTCCCTAGGACGACTGTGGCTTATAATAAATTTCAGTTTTACTCAATTATTGAAAAAAAAATAGCCAAATGAATGGAAACACATGAACTATGAACCAAAGGCTGAGGGGCCCCCAGCTGGATCAGGCCCTTTGAATAGGTGAGACAGTTGTTTGGCTTGATCAGTTTGGGAGGCAACTAGGCAGTGGGACCAAGTCCTGTGCTCATTGCTTGAGTTGGCTGTTTGAAACCTGGAGTTTATGCAGGGACACTTGGCTCAGTCTGGGAGGAAGGGACTGGACCTGCCTGGACTGAATCTACCAGGTTGATCGCAGTCCTCAGGGGAGGATTTGCCCTGGAGAAGGTGGGAATGGTGGGTGGGCTGGGGGAAAGGGGGGGGTGTGGGAGGGGGGAGAATAGGGGAACCCGTGGCTGATATGTAGAACTGAATTGTATTGTAAAATAAAATAAAATAAAGAAAAAAGAAAAAAAAAACCCAAAGCCAGATATTGGGATGAAAACTGAGATATTTGAGGAATAGAACAAGCCACAACTAACCTCACCTTACCAACTTTTCAGCCTCCAGAGAGAGCTACTACTTCCTATGTACTCACACCTAAAGTCCTTTCTGTTCTTGCCCTCTTACTTTCTCTCTCTCTTCCCAGCTTCTTTCCTCTTTCTGCTCAGCTCAATCACTTTCCATCTGTCTGTACAGACCTCAAGACCTCTATGGTTAACTAGTTCTGGGAATTAAAGGTGTGTGCCACCACATCTGGCTCTGTTCCCAATGTGGCCTTGAACTCACAGAGATCAAGATGAATCTATGCCACCTGAATGCTAGGATTAAGGGCATGTGCTATCACTGCCTGACCTCTATATTTAATATAGTGGCTGGCTTTTTCCTCTGATCTTCAGACAAGCTTTATTGGGGTACAAAAGTAAAATATCACCACATTTCCCCTTTGTTGTCTAAAATACAAAAGTTATAACTAATATAAGAAAAACTATACACAATAAGTACAATAACTATATACAATATATACAAGCAATAAATACATCAACAATGTCTAGTCCAATTGCATTTGACAAATTCACAGAAATGATTCCATTATCTATCCCTACCTTTGTGAATCCATAGGATTGTATCTAGTATACCTTCTGTCCTAATTTGCATTACCAAAACTATTTTTGATGTCTTTTAAACTTTTATACTTTATACCTTCAGTGAGTGTCTTTTCTGAAATTGTTAAGAAGGAAAAGTTTAACTATCTAATCTTCAACTCCCTCAGAGACCCGAGAAGGAAATAAATATTACCTAGTTAAACAGGAAGTACAAGCAAGTGAATTCCAAAAAAAAAAAAAAAAAAAAATGTGAGTTATGACAGAAACAGCTGGCTACCTGGACTGTCACTTGAGGTTTCTTTACAACATTGGGGCATCATCTTCAGCCCACAGACTCACATATCTGACAGACTCATCTGTGAAGCAGAATTTTCTAAAGAGCCTTCTAAGCTTGTATTGGCAAGGATCAGCAGTCCTTTCTTTTGTGTCTTGCTTGCCCATTTTTCCTGGTAGGTAACTTTTCCCACAAAGAAAGTAAACTCCATATGGAGTTTCTTCAATGCCTATCATTTTCTCTGAAGTAGATTGGTGCTATCAGGAGCAGACATGTCTCATAGTCATAAAAAAAGAAAAAAAGCTATGTTATTAAAACATCTTAAACGCCATTTTCTGCAGATCTCTGAAGTGTTTGAAGATGTCCTGTCTATCTAAAATATTTTTCTGTTTGGCCTTGAAAACATACTTAATATGACTACAAATTCAATTGTAATGACTAACTACTAACTTACATTTCTTTATATTCTAAATTAGTTGGTAATAATAACTTTCAAGGATTAGCAAATTGCATTACATCATTAAATGAACTGTATAGGTACAATACCTTGAACAAGATTAGAAATATATGTATAGTATATTTTCTAACAAAATCAATCTCAAATTTGTATGAATATATATAACTTGTATACAATTTACAAAAATCCAACCCAATGTAAAATACTTAAAACTAGTAGTTGCTTTCTAAAAGTAGATTCAATAATCTACCTTTTGTCTTATCAGTAACCAAAACCCCTTAAATGAAAACAAACATTCATAAACAATATTTTTGGAATTTGAAGGTAGTTAGCTAGACTAATTCCTGCTGATTGGGGGCCCTGGTAATCATATAGAGACACTGAGAAAATTTAGAATTATGGTCAAGTCCTGACTGGGGTATTCTGTGCAGCTGGTCCATCTCAGCCAGCAGTCTTGAAGCTGTTTTGGATATAGTACTTAGAGGAAACTGTAACAGAAGTTCACTGAAATGCTGGATCATCTCGGCCATCGTTTTTAATTGGTGTCTGGTCCCCTTGTATTAAAAATATATAAACTTTTAAAGGTCACATATATATATATATATCTGTACTAGTATAAATATGAACTGTGTATTATACACAAGCCAGCCAAAGATAATTTTTTTTGTTTTATGTTTGAGCCGGTAAAATATACGTCACATATCTTGTAGTTACTTTACATTTTTTCCATGTCTGTAGTCAGGATTTTCAGGGGTGTCTTTATCAATCAAACCCAATCTTTATTAACCTGCAATCAGTCAACAGCCTCTCATTTCCTGTGGATATAAAAGCAGAACCATTTTTTTAAAGTAACATATCTTTTGACTTAAATTTTAAAGTCAAGACATTTTTAAAATACATAAATTGTATTAATCTAACAACATTTATAATCAACCATTTCTTAGCAGCTGTAGTTCCTTTATCAACAGTCAAACAATTCAAAGACAATACAAAAACATACAGTATCCAGACTCTGTATTTTCCATCTTTATGTGTTTTTTAAAATATTTCTTACTCCCTTTTTCATGACTTTATTATTTTAAAACTATATATTTTCATGACTGTCCATACCTTTTCTTTTTTTCCTCCTAACCCTATGTATATTTTAAACACACTGTAGCCTGTTTAGAGGTTCTTTTTGTCTGAATCAGTCTTTATTGTGTATCTGTAATTCTTTTTGGTCAGCATGAGCAAAATTCCAAGCCCACCATGGATCGTGCTGGTGAAACTTGCACTGGCCACTTGGGCCCACAAACAGTGGTTGGGAGAAGAAGCATCTCTGTACCACAGCCCATGCGAGAGACTTCAGGCGCCTGCCATGTGCCTTAGCTCATGGTGGTTGAAGGGCATGTATCCATGTTGCAGGCAGCTGATGGGAGGCTCCTCTCTGCACTGTTGTTGGCATGAGACTGTGAGATTAGGAAGCCCAGTGCAATTCCACTTTTGTGTGTTCGGGACCTGGTTTAAGCTTTTTCAGGTCCTTTGTGCATCCATGCCCCACATTCGGTGCCATGTGTAAATGGAGATTTTCCAGCCATGCCCAGTTCCGCAGACATTTCCACATAATCACTCAGAGGCTTATTTTAATTATAAATGTTTGACTGATGGCTCAGGCTTACCGCTAGCTAGCTCTTACATTTAAATTAACCCATTTCTATTAATGTGTGTCTGGCCATGCGTCTCATGTGGCTTTAACCTATGCTCTAATACATTTTGCTCCTCCAGTCTCTTGTGTCTGCCCCTGACTCTGCCCTTCTTCTTCCTGTATCTCTGCTTGGATTTCCCACCTAGCCTTACTCTGCCTGGCTATAGACCAAATCAGCTTTATTTGTCAACCAATGAGAGCAACACATATTCACAGCATACAAAAGATCATCCCAACACCAAAGTAGTAGTGAGTTGTGCCACATACATTGAAGAATGTCAAGATAATCCAGGTATTTTTGTGTACCTTCACAATATACTCCAATAAGTATATTGATGATAAAGAATATAACAATAACTTTACTCAATGTTAACTAAACTGAACATGAATAATTTCTTTAAACTCATGGTCAGTAAATGGGTGAGAGTAGCCAAACACAACAGCCATGCATGCAACACAACACCGGAAGTAGTCAATGTAACCGAGATTCCCTTCATTGTATATCTTAGAATATTCCAAATGGATTACAATTGTTGGCTGTGTAAATGTAATGAGGGCCTAAGTATAAATTCATGATTCTGACTCATCTGAACACCTTAATTGAATGTTCCCCTAAGAACATTTTAGAGAAAAGTGCAATTTTCTAGAATTTACTAATCATCATTTTTAGATAATAATAAAATGAGTAAATGGCATATAGGTTTATTAAAAAACGAAGCAGTTTTCAAATAATTCACAATTTAACATAATTTTCCTGGATATTCCAAGTTTCAATATAATTTTATAAGTGATATTTTATTCACCTTTGTAAAGAACTCTGTCTTACTAACTGCTACAGAAAACTACCTAATTGCCTTGCCCAATGGTAACTCAAAGCAGATATGACAAAATGAAATGAAGAATCCACTGGTGTACACTCAGCTTCTTACTCATTGTCTCTACTTAACTATGTAGCTATCCACACCAGTAATGAAGGCCTCGATGTTATGTTCTGTAGCAGGAATCATAGAGAGTGTTCATATCTGTTAATTTCATAAAATGTTCTCAAATCTACCCACTTCGTCATATCATTCAGCAAATGTGTTTTTTCAGGCTCTGTTTTTCTAACTAGACTCCCTCTCTTTATTATTAATTTGCTTTAATTTAATCTAACCAGAAAAGCAGAGTGTTTCAAGGTGAAATTCTCACTATGACTGAGCCTACAAACACCTCTTTGTTAGAAAGGCCCTACAAAGGAATAATCAGAAATGTTAGTCATGTTTTTAATTTTATTTATTTATTTTATTGAAAATAGATTCTTCTTTCATACAATACATCCCAACCACAGTTTTCCCTCCCTCTCTCCCTCCATTGTGCCATTCCTCCAGCTCACTCCAGCTCTCCTCCCCCCCCCCCCCGCCCAATCCATTCCACCTACATTTCCTTTTCAGAAAAACTCAAGTCTCCAGGAGATGACAGCCAAACAGGACAAAACAAGAAACAATATAACAAGGTGAATGCCTGCATGTCCTGGCTGCACAAGGCAAACCAACAGGAGGAAAAGAGTCTCAAGAGCAGGAAAAAGGGTCAGAGATACACCTGTTCCCACTGTTAGGGGTCTCACAAAAACACCAAGCTAACAGCCATAACATTTATACTAAGGACCTCATAACCCATGCAGGCCCCTTGCTTCCTGCCTCAGTGTTTGTGAGCCCATGTGTGCCCTAGTTAGTTGATTTAGTGGCTATGTTCTCTTGGTGTCTCCCATTCCTTCTGACAGTCTTTAATTCCCTTCTTCCATTTGGTTATACAGTCTTCAAAAGGAGGGACCTAATGGAGACCTCCAATTTAGACTCTGTCTCTCTCTGTTTCTGTCTCTCTGTTATTGTCTCTTTCTCTCTCTCTTTCTGTCTCTTTCTCTCTGTCTCTCTGTCTGTGTCTCTGTCTCTCTGTCTGTCTCTGTCTTTGTCTCCCTGTCTGTCTGTCTGTCTCTCTCTCTCACTTTGCATAATAATACACTGTTGGGCTCTGCACTTGCTCCCATCTACTTCCAGAGGAAACCTCTCTGATGGCAACTGGAAAAGACACCAGTCTATGAGTATAGTGGAATATAATCAGGAATCATTTAATTGATTTGTAATGATTTTACAGGTCTTGTTTGTTTCTACCCTGGTTCTCTGGGTAGTCCAGTCTCCAGTTTCTGACCATCCAGGCAATGTAGGGCATACAATTCCTCTTGTGTCCATGGGACTCATGTTAAAGCAGACATTAGTTGGCTCTTCCAACAAGTCTTGTACCATCGTTACCACAGCATATCTTGTAGGCAGGAAAGATTTATATGGGGGTTTTGTGGCTGGGTTGGTGTCCAGGTTTCTCTCTTATTAGCCTGGAAAATAACTTCTCACTCCAAAGAGACTGGAATTTAGGGCTGAAAACTTCCAAGAGATCCAAGCTATGACCAGTTCCACCTCAATGATCCATGTGGAAATTGTCCTTAGTAATGGGGCTCCACTGTCAGTTTTCGGAGTTTCCACTGCACTAGGTTTCTAGACTGTCCCCCCAAATGACTGCATGTTCCATCTGTCTCTCCCTACATTCTCTCCCTCCAACTTCTCCACCTGATCACTCCCACTACAATCTCTATCTGGACCCAGTCCACCAGCAAAATCTGTTCTATCTCCCCTTCCCAGAGAGATGCATGTTTCTGCTCTATAGCCCCCCTCTTTACCTAACCTTTCTGGGTCTGTGGTTTGCAACTTGGTTATAATTTACTTAACAGAAAATATATGCCCATTAGTAAATACATACCATATTTGTCTTCTGGATCTCCATTACCTCACGCAGGATGATTTTTTTTTTCTAGTTGCATCTATTTGCCTGAAAATTTCTGGATGTCATTTTTTTAAATATCTGACTAATATTCAATTATGTAAATGTACCACATTTTCTTTTTCCATTCTTCAGTTGCAAGACAGCTAAGTTGTTTTCAGTTTCTGGCTGTTATGAATAAAACTTCAGTTAACATAGTTGAGCAAGTGTTCTTGTTGTAGGATGTAGCATCCTTTGGGTATGTGCCCCAGAGTGGTAAAGCTGGATCTTGAGACAGATAAATTCCCAATTTTCTAAGGAACTGCCATATTGATTTCCATACTGGCTATACAAATTGTACTCCCACCAGCAACAGAGGAGTGTCCTCCTTCCTCTACTGTGGTGATTCCCCTACAGGCTTTACAGTAGGCAGGGGAAAAACGATTCACAAAGAGACAAGAATGAATCCTGGCTCAGCCTAATTTTATTGTAACTGGTGTTGGACTAGGCCTTCTAGAGTTTGGCCAAGATCATTTTACTTTAGCCATATTTAAACATAGCATAGATTTTTGAAAAAAAGTATTCAGATAACAAGTGCACAACAATTTAAGATGTGTTTACACTGATATTCCTTAGGAAGTACATCTGGCTTCTTTCACAAGAATGGGTACTGTTGACTCAGTGATAGTGTCCAAGGGTCTAGGGAGCTTGAGGGTAAAAATAATGTGGTGGGTGTCAGGATTGGCCTGGCCCTAAGATAACATAGTCACTCAGGCAGTTGGAAAGCACAAGTGACATCACGCATAAGAGTGGGGTTTTTATTCCAAAAACAATGCTCAAGATTTAGGGGGAAATGCCTTGGATAAGTATAAACATTAATTCCGGGAGATCCAGGTAGATCCTATCTTATCAGACAGGAAAGGATCAACAGAATGTAAAACTCTATCATTCCTAGCATTCCAGGAAGAGCATCTTCAAACCTCATTTTTTTTTAAAGAGGTAAGCTGTGTGTTTAACTTTTCTGACTTCTCCAGTGCTTATGTATGTGCCCAAGGCCTTTTTGCTCTCTACCTTCTGCATCCTTGCAAACGTGAGCTATCACTTATGTTATTGATCTTAACTATTCTGACAAGTGTAAGTAAGTGTAGGGAAAAGAGGCCAGCAAAGAAACCTACCCCGACCCTGGAACCTAGAACCAGTGAAAGAAACACAGCCTGGATCTGGGACCAGAACCAGTGAAAGAAACATTTTATCTCTGAACCCAGAACCAAAGAAGTATGCCCTGACTCTGAAACCAATATGAAAGAAATACACTTTTTTTTCCTAAAATCAGAGCCAGTGAAAGAAATATGCCCTGGCCTTACAATTAGAACCAAAAACGTTAAAAAAAGAGGGGGGGGTGTGTGTGAAAGAAACACAGATTGGCTCTGAAATCAGGGCTATCTCTGCCTCTAATCAACAAAACTAACCAATCCCTGAGGAGGAAAAACTAACCAATCCTTGCACAAAAAACTTCTCCATGGAGAAACTCCGCCCCTAAGAAACCCTATATATACCTCCCTGCCTGTTCAGTTGTCAGCTGTTCTTTCCCACCCTGGTAGAGGCAGCCACTCTCCTGAACTACTCCTTCTCAAATAAATCTCTTTCTCAAAAGAGTCTTGGGTGAAGATCTTCATTGGATGTAGTGGGTAGCCATTCCAGGCTTGGTCTGGAAGTTCCAACCCCCATTGAGGCTTTGGTAACTATCATGCCTACAAGGTGGGGCCAAGGGAGGGTCCTAAAGACTTGATGAGATCGGGCAGGCTGCGCAGTCTGTTCCTGGACCCTGGACGGTGGAGGCTGACCAAGCAGAGCTCCAGAGAACACCGCTGGACTTCGATATACCTTCCCCAGACCCTGCGACCTACCTATCCCTTCATTTGAAAGTTGCGCCACTAATAAACTTTCTTTTTAACTACGTGGAGTGGCCTTAATAATTCCACCAATAATTGGACCAGCACAGAGAAGAAAGAACCTTGCCAAGCCATCCCTTAGGGGACTGAGCAGACAAAAACCTTGCAGAAATGTTCCCTTAGGCAAACAGAAGAATTGTGCTGGGAGTTTCCATAGGGGACTGAGCAAGGTCGAGTAGAAAAAGTAACAACTTTTCATAGGTGGGAGAGGAGATTGCTACATTTCTGCAGGGGTTTTCCTTTTAGCAGAGTGAAGCAGAAGAAGCAACATTTTGAGTTGAAGAGAAGGAGAAGCAGAGCTTCTGTAGGGCTCTGTTGAGAAGTCTAGTAGGTGTGCCTTTATATGTTACTGGGACACAGCAATGACTTGGGAATAAAAGAACAACTGAGGGTTGGGAATGATCCACAGGAGGCTTGTACAAGGGGAGAGGAAGCTGCAGCTGGTGTTCAGTTTCAAGGGCAACAGTGAACATTGGATCTGGGATAATAAAGAGCAGGGAATGTCTTCAGCAGCCTACGGGGAAAACTGAATTTAACCCGGACATAGGTATACAAAATAATCATTAGAATCAAGATGTAGTTTTAAGATACTTTCACACTAAAAAATAAATCTAATTAATTGGAACAGGTGAAACAATTCTGCAGGTAAAGCTGATAGTTAGCAAGCCTGAATTTCATCCATAGATGGCACATGTTTGAATGAGAGAACTTAATACGGACAAAGGCAAGCTGTCCTTTGGCCTCCATGCCTACCTGGTAGGTGGCGCATATGTGCACACAAATACACAAATGCATACACACATCATATATATAAATGATACAAAAATCAAATAAATGGATGCTATTTTTCTTCCCTTTCCTTCCAGTCATGTGGCTGAAACATAGACACTGGTATATTTCCCCTTGATTATTACATATTTCACAGAGTCTTTATGTGTGCTTTTCCACCTGCCAAAAGACTCAGTTTCATCCTTCTAACATAGAAATCAATTCAAACCAAAGTGTAGATGTTACTGTTTTATTGTGGAATGTCTAACTGGAGATTATAGCAAATCTGAGAGTGCTAGCAAAGAGCAAGAACTAGTGGGAGACAGAGTCCTTCCTTCTCCATGGTACTGTTCATGTGCTGCTATTTCTTCATGTACTTTTCCTAATCTTCTGCTGAACCATTATCTCTTTCCTGACTACATAGTAAGCATTTAATTATATTGTGTGCAATAAAACCTTAAACACATTCTGTAAATGAATAAATATACCAAGAGGTTTTTTTTTCATTGTTGTATTTTCTTGAGTCCCTAAAATGTCTTTTGCTTTGGATTATTTAATTGATGCTGTTTTCCTTGGTTTGTGTTTCGTCAGCACCTTTAGTAATTTCTTCCCAATTTAGAGAAGATTTTTTTCTACTGATTGTATTCTAATTTTAGAATATTGAAAGTATGTTACTTTCCCAGAAGTAAGTTAGTCCCAGGTCTGTATCTGGAAATCATTATGCTTTCTATGATTTGGAAGTGGAGGGAACAGCAAAATATGGTAGTGTTATGATATTGTCTTGATTTTAGTTCTCAGTCAGCTAACGCTGGTTTTTCTGGTAGAATCCATCTGTTCAAAAAGACCCACAAGTACATGAGCATTGAACCCTGTAAGAGTTAGAATGTGGAATGGGAATGTTTTTTTCTGATTCATAGTGCACAATTTGAAGTATGCTAGAAGAGAAGTGAACTGTAAAGACACTTTCCCATGAGCAGTGCCTCCCATGGCCTCCAAGTTACAGAAAACCTCTCTAAGGAAAGAAGAATCACTAACCTGAGGCAGTTCTCTGATGTCCTTTAGCATTCTGTTCTCAATCAACTGTACAATGAACAGTGTATCATTATGTTTAGTCATACTTGGTAAAATGCATTTTTTTTAGCAACAAGTATTCAGAATGGAAACCTGAGTACTATATGTGAACACAGATATTTTCTCAGCAATCAAATAGCTCTAGATTTCGAAAGTAATGGTCTTGTGGTCTGTGTTCTAATATTATCTCTTATAAAATGGATCAGGCACTTCAAATTTTGTTCTTGAAATAATGTCTTATAGAAAGATATCAACTTAGAAGACTCCAGAGAGTTTAGCCTAAATAGCTGACTTAGATCTATCGTATTGTCTGGTGCAGCAGTCATCATCTTTACTTATAACTGTTTATTACATCTAGTCTTCAATCACTGTCCTCTGTATTTTACCCTTATCACATAGCAAAGAGGCAGCATGTTTTGATCTCTGATAGTATTCAGTTGGATGATACACTGGCTAGGTTCTTGTTGTTGTTAACTTGACACCAGCTAGTGTCAGCTGGGAGAGGGAGATTCAGTTAAGAAACTGCCTACATAATATCAGCTTTGGACAAAACTACAGGGCAATTTCTTAGTTAGTGATTGACTAGGGTGATAGGAAGGCCCAGCCGATGGGCTGGTGGTCCTGAGTGCTATGAAAATGCAAGTTGAGCAAGCCAAACTAGCTGATCAACTAGCACTTGGGTCCCCTGGTCTCCATTCTTCCTGTGGTAAGGTTACTGAATCATGAAAGCATGCTGAGCACCTTTTTGTTTCAATTGGGTGCATGGGAATCCAAACTTTGGTTCTAATGCTTCAACCTCAGGCACTTTTGATGACTGAGCCTTTTCAGTCCATGATGAGAATTTTTTTAACATATTTTCTACACTAAATAAAGTGTTAGGTTTTTGTTTTTGTTTTATTTTCCACATTTTCTGTTGTTTTGTCTTTTTGTGACATGGTTTCTCTGTGTAATATCCTTGGCTGTCATCAGAACTCACTTTGTAGACCAGGTTGTCCTCAAACGCATAGGAATCCACCTGCCTCTGTCTTCCAAGTGCTGCGATTAAAGGCATGTGCCTCCATGCCTGGCTAAGATTTTTGTATTTTTTGTCTTAAGTTAAATATGTTATTTTGAGGCTTGTTCATATATTTGAATGATATGTTTAAACACTGTAGAGACAGTCATAACAATGGGAACACTCAGACAGAAGTAGGAAAAAAAATTATCCAAACTAATGGGTTACCAAATGTTCAAGAACACACACACTTAAACATTGATTAAAATATAGTATTTCTCAATCCCCAAGTACTATATCAGATTGTCTTTGTTCCTAAATACAAAAAATAGTTATATGGACACAGTTTTATAACTAAATAATAATAATAATAATAATGTTGATGATGTTATACTATTCTTAATAACTGTCATATGTGTTCCTATGATTTTTCACTAATATGCCAAATTATGATAGTTACTTCAATTGGCTACTATATGTGAGATTATTAATCTAAAATGTTTATTAGGAGCCATACAAGTATGTTTAATTAATGTCTTTCAATTGAGTAATTTTACTTTAACTGATTCATAAAAACATAAAAATGTGGTTATTTATTGAATACTATGTAATTTTGATATATGTATATAATTAATAATATTTGAATCATTTAATATATGTTTTTCCTCCTAAACATCATTTCTTTATAATAAAAATATAATAAATTCTTGTATCTTTTAAAAATAAAGTATATAATTTTTGTTTTAATAAACTTTCTGTAAAACCACACTTTCAAAATTCCCTAGGAGAGAGCCTACTATTATTATTTAACTAAATGGACATTGCTTCAAACTGACACATAATTACTTACAGTTAAAGTTATAAATTAGTACATCTCTCATCCTTCATAAGAGAGCTTCTTTTTTCAGTAGATAATGACTAACATAGAGCCTCACAACTGATCAAACTGAAGACAATAAGAGACTATAGAGATCAGTACTAAGTATGACATCACCATCATACCCCTTTCTCCCAAAGTATAGAGATCGTTATAGAAGAGGGGGAAGTGGAGGACTACAAAACAATATAAAACAAAACAAAAACAAGGGATTTTCAAACTGAACCAAGTAGTTACACAACATTTGTGACAGCACACATAGAACTCAAGCAAGGTCACCCTAGATGAAACCCCAGCCTAGAGAATGGAATTGGAACGGAAGTTCCAATGCTCACAAAGAAACACTTGGCAATTGATAGATGCTGTGAGAGGAAGAATGAGTTTTCTGTGTTATGATATGTCAAACACATGCAAATGGCAAGATACATATCCCATAATATATGGTGAGCACAAATGAACTTGATGGACTTAAAAGAAAAGAAAAAGACACTAAGTTGAGTAAGTAAGGAAGTGGTGTTGGATTGCAGCAGATTGGGGAGAGGGACCTACATATGATCAAAATATACAAATTTCTAGATTAAGTAATTAATTATGTAAAAATAAGAGTATTACTTTATGCAACTTTATTTAGGAACCATTAATCCATTTTTTTATGGATTTGGTGGTTTTCAATAATACATATAGGCTTTTTATATTCATGGAGATGAGTAGAATTTCTTATCAACCACCAGTAGTACAGACACTGAGAGCAACAATTAATACATGGAACCTCTTGAAACTGAGAAACGTGTGTAAGACAAAGGACACAGTAAATAAGACAAAGTAACAGCCTACAGAATGGGAAAAGATCTTTACCAACCTCACATCTGACAGAGGGCTGATATCCATAATATATAAAGAATTCAAGAAAGTAGACATGAAAATACCAAATAATCCAATTAATAAATGGGCTACATAGCTAAACAGAAAATTCTGAAGTGAAGAATCTCAAATCGCCAAAAGACATTTAAGGAATTGCTCAACATCCTTAGTCATCAGGGAAATGCAAATCAAAATGACTCTGAGATACTATCTTACATCTGTCAGAATGGCTAAGATCAAAATCACTGAAGACAGCTTATGTTAGAGAGGATGTGGAGCAAGGGGAACACTCCTAAACTGTTGGTGGGAGTGCAAACTTGTACAGCCACTCTGGAAATCAGTATGGTGGTTTCTCAGAAAATTGGGAATCAGTCTCCCTCAAGATCCTGCTATACCACTCTTGGGCATATACCCAAGAAATACGGAATCATATTACAAGGACACATGCTCTGCCGTGTTCATCGCAGCATTATTCATAATAGTCAGAATCTGGAAACAACCTAGATGCTCCTCAACCAAAGAATGGATTTTAAAAAAATGTGATATATATACACAATGAACTATTACTTAGCTGTAAAAAACAATGACATCATGAAATTTGCAGGCAAATGGATGGAACTAGAAAATATCATCCTGAGTAAGGTAACTCAGACTTAGAAAGACAAACATGGTATGTACTCACCCATAAGAGGATACTAGAAATAAAGCAAAGGATAACCAGACTACAACTCACAACTTCACAGAAACTATCTAATGAGGAGGACCCAAAGAGGGACACATGGATCACTTTGGAAAGGGGAAATAGATGAGATCTCCATGAGTAAACTGGGGGTGAGGAGGAGCAATAGAGGCTTGGGGATGGTGGATGAGAACATAATGGAATGGAATGGTTGAGCTGGAACAGGGATGGAGTGGGAGAACAATGAAAGAGATGTTAGAGGGCGACATCATGGGGAAAGGGAGAAACTGGGTGTCAGGCAAGTTTCCAGGAATCCACAAAAATGACCCCAGCAGTAGTGGAGAGGGTACCTGAACTGGCTTACCCTAGTAATCACATTGGTGAATACCCTAACTGTCATCATAGACCCTTAACCTGGTAACTGATGGAAACAGATGGATTTTTTTGTCTGAATCTTTCAAATGTTAATGGACTAGACATTTTTAGAAAAAAAAACTCACTAGAGAGGTGTAAGTATATAAATTTGAAAGACATTATAAGATAGTTCTATTCGTAATATAAGTTAGGATAGAAAGTCAATCAGGCACATTTTGGACTTACCAAAATTGGATAGATAATGGAAGTGTTTTCTTTCTTTCTTTCTTTGTTTTTCTTTCTTCTTTCTTTCTTTCTTTCTTTCTTTCTTTCTTTCTTTCTTTCTTTCTTTCTTTCTTTCTTTCTTTCTTTCTTTCTTCTCTTTGTTGTTGTTTTGTTTTTTTGAGACAGGGTTTCTCTGTGTAGCTTTGTGTTGTTCCTGGAACTCATTTGGTAGACCAGGCTGGCCTTGAACTCACAGAGATCCTCCTGGCTCTGCCTCCCAAATGCTGGGATTAAAGGCAAGTGCCACCACCGCCTAGCAAAATATATTGCTTTATTTTCTCAGAGTTTATCAAATGCAAATGGACTAGACATTGTTTAAGTATTTATTGCTTGTATATATTGTATACAGTTATTATACTTATTGGATATACTTTTTCTTGCATTAGTTATAAGCTTTTTTTAATTTTAGACAAAAAGGGGAAATGTGGTGATGTTGTGTTCCCCAAAATATTGTGCACCCTAATAAAATTATCTGGGGTCAGAGAACAGAACAGTCACTAGATACAGAGGCCAGAAAATGGTGGCACACTCCCCTTTAATCCTATCACTTGGAAGGCAGAGATCCATCCAGATCGCTGTGAGTTTAAAGCTACACTGGAAATAGCCAGGCATGGTGACACATGCCTTTAATCCCAGAAAGTGAGCCTTTAATCCCAGGAAGTGATGGCAGAAAGCAAAAAGGTATGTAAGGTGTGAGCACCAGGAACTAGGCTGTTTAAGCATTTAGGCTTTTGAGCAACAGTTCAGCTGAGATTCATTCTGGATGAGGACACAGAGATTTCCAATCTGAGGAAATAGGATCAGCTAAAGAATTGGTGGGGTGAGGTGGCTGTGGCTTGTTCTGCTTCTTTGATCTTCCAGCATCCACCCCAATACTTGGCTCCAGGTTTGTTTTTTATTAATAAGCCATTTAAGATTCATGCTACAGTCCTCCACTGTCTAAGATTTGCTGTCCAGAAACTGGCTATGTAGATCAGCCTAGCCTCAAACTCAGAGATCTGCCAGTCTCAGCCTACCCATTCCTGGGGTTGAAGCCCCACCACCTGGGTCTGAGCTTTTCTTTAGCTCATTTACACAAGTTGGAAATTTAGCTGGGTGGGATCTTGCCCTAAGATCACCACTCCCTATATTCCATTTTTTAATTCATTTATATCCTTGAACATGGAACATAGCTTCATTCCATTTCCTGGTGCTCTTTTTCTCCTCCAATATTACATTTTTTAATTTATCCTGCTCAGCTTGCTCCTTTTCATTATAAATCTTTACAATCATGAACACTAGTAACCACATGACAGATTCTACACTAGGCTGTCTTAAGAGTTCCTCTGTCAATGGAATTGATCCAAAATTCTTCACTTTAGCCTCAGGAATAATCTTTGGACAAGGGCAAAAGGCAGCCACTTTCCAAACCAAAGTATCACAACAATTATCTCTCAGCAATATACTTCAATTCTTCTCTTCTAAAACATCTTGAATGAGCCCCAAACAGTTCTTATAACACTTATCATCTCTGTCTTCCATTCTCCTACTAGTATGGCCCACTAAGCAGTGCTTAAAGATATTCTACTGCTTTCATAACACAAAGTACCAAACTCCAAATGCCTCCAAACAAAAACATGGTCAGGTCAATCACAGAAATACCCTAATCTATGGTACCAACTTCTGTCTTACAGTTTTTATTGCTGTGAAGACACATCATGACCACAACAACTCTTGTAAAGAAAGCTTTTAATTAGTATGGTTCACTTACAGTTCCAGAGTATCAGTCCATTATCATCATGGTGGGAACATGGCAGTATGCAGGCAGACATTGTGCTCCAGAGGTAGCTGAGAGTCCTACATCTTGCAAGCAACAGGAGGTCAACTGAGACACTGGGCAGTATTCTGAGCATAAGAAACATCAAAGCCTGCCCCCACAGTGACATACTTCCTCCAATAAGGTCATGCCAACTCCAACAAAGCCAAGCCTCCTAATAGTGCCACTTCCTATGAGATTATGGGGGTCAATTACATTCAAACTACCATGGTTCTGAGGTCCTTAAACATTCTCTTTTATACTTTTATATACTTTATATATACAATATACTTTGATATTTTTTACCTCTATGAACTCCTACCCTATCTTCCCCACCTCCCTGCCCTACTGACTTTATGTTTTAAAGTTTAACTAAACATTCATGGATTGTTTCATGACAGCAGTCTTCATGATACTTTGCTTGGTTTTAGTCTTTTCAAAACTTCCAAGGTTATTGCTTAATTTCTCTGAACCAGTATTCATTTTCATTTTTTTCAGCAAGAGATGGCATCCTAACAAAGGTTTCCTAGGAGTCCTACAATTTTGTGTTGTCAGTATTTCCTTTCTAGGGAGTAATCCAAGCCTGGCTTGGTATATTGTTCATCATTAACTGAGAAAATATTTAAATATTATGACTGATCACCTTGAGCTTTCCCCAGGTCCAGGTCAAGCTAAGATGCCTCTTCCACAGTCTTTTTCCTGAAGTTTTGTATGGTAGGTTTCTATATTGCTCAGGGAAAAACATCATGGAGATTCAAATTTCTAATTGTATGCCAAGACTCAGGCCTTGGATGTTGTCCTATTCCTACATTCTTATAGTCTTAATCTCACAGCCTACTGAAACTACCAAGCAGTAGAGTAAAACCAGGTCCTTGCTGCTCAGATCTGTCCAATGTTGAGTTTTACTTTGGTCTAATATTGTTACATTCCATCGCAAATGACATTAAGATAAAAAAAAAAAAAGAATTGTAATCTGGGGCTGGATTTACATGTGTAAAAGTGCTGGGTACAGGTAGGTTTGGGGATGAGAACTATTAGAGTCTGCCTAGTGTTATGTTTCCCCAATACGTTACCAAGTTCTAAACATAAGTCCTGTGTTTACAACTGCCTCTTATTCTCAGTGAATGGATTCTTGCTACAAAATTATACTTCGTGCATAGTGCTGACCACCTGTGCTGATGCTGGCTCATGCTTGATTCTCATAGTTACTAGGACCTACATAATATATAAGGTACCCTCCAGTCTATGTTTCTACTGGAAGAAGTCCACATGGCAAGTGATTTTCCCAGTTGTGTGTTTAAGTGCCTACTGCTGTAGGTAGAAACTCTATTGCCAAGCTCTTGTCTAGTGATAGCTATCCAGCCTGTGGTGAAGGGTTGCAAAGTCTTACTAGTCTTGATATGCTGTAGATATGTTCTCAGTTGCCAAGGCAGATGGTAACCTGGTTCACATCTTTTTCTCATAGCCACAGGAAAGTTCAAATCTATAGGTAGGAATACTAACCTATGCTAAAGTTGGCATAATATAAACTAAAGCATGAATTTCTCTAACTGGTGCTTATGTCTGGTTTGATGTTAGGGTAAGACTTGATGCTGCCTTTGATAATTCTAGTCTGAATATAGGAAGCTGGGCTTTCTGCTTATACTTGTACTTCAACACACTGCCTGATATTGACCTCTATGATAGTTTCCTCTTATGCTAGCATCCGTGCCCTTCACTTAGCAGTAATCTTGAGCCCTTCTCTGCTCCCATAGGATTGTGAAGAGGTAATAAAGTCAGTCTTTCTCTCACCATGTCTAAATATCTCAAGAAGCTAAGTTTATATGTACTGACTTGGTGACATAGGACCAGAGAACTGTCCTACACTGACGCCTGTTCATCACAGTGAGCTTGTTACTGAGTTGTAATACTCCTTTCCTGTCCTCAAGTAGTAACATCAACTTTTCTGGAGAAGTATGACTTTAGCTAGGAGACCAAAGACAAAGAAAGGATTTCACTTAAGTCCAGCAAGATGAAGAATCAAGATTGATTGGGATTTCTTACAGAGTCACCGGTAAAAAGTTACCTAGAAGAACACTGACAGCATACTGGTGAGTTATACTACGGTAGAAAATGTTCCAGTGTCCAGAAACTGCTAACTCCTTACATACGCTTAGAGGGTTGGGGGAAGCAGGGCCAGGGTCTCAGATATTGCCTCAAAAGATACTTCCTGAGTAGTCTCTTGTGAGTTACTCTTGACCTGCTTGTGCAATGCCTGATGAGCCCTCCCATTCCTCCATAAAGAAATGCTCACCAGGACCAATCTTGAGATAGTCTCTTGTGCTAATTACAGCTACAAGGAGGAAGTTGCAAGCTTCTACATCATTTGTAAAAAGAGACGTGTTTCTGTATTGTACTGCTTAGAGCTTGGGAAGGTGGACATGAGCAATTATTTGCTTCCTCTTTCTTCAATAAGTCATTGTTGCTGTTAAAATAAATCAAGCACAGTGGTCTCTCACTTGCCTCTTTCAGACCTTGGAAGTGTGTGAAAAGTTATTTCATGTGTGAATATTTATTCAAATTTCTAGACAGTAGGCAAAAATAACACAAGTACACTTTAGTTGACTTTGCCTTCTAAATCAATCATCCTAGTTTGAGATTGAGATGGAGAAAATAATGAAAATAATAAATAATAATTTCTCTTTGTTATAATTGTACAGCTTATAACTGTCTCTGTATAAAATAGTTCCTATATTAATTTATTTCACAATTCAAAACACATTAAATGTTATATATAGCAAACTGAATTTTAATATTCAAAATAGGTAAGTAAAAAGTAGTTGACTGATGGTTAAATTTGTAAAGATGATTTCTAAATTATGATAGAAATATATGGATTTAGTAATGAAATTTTTTATCTTAGGTTATATTTAATAAAATATTAAGTATAACATTTTAGTGAGGCTAGGGCAACACAGTCATCAGAAGCATGAAAATTTGCCAAAATTTTGGAATAATGAAGTTGCTTTATCCATGAAAGCAGAGCAGAGAAAATAGCTATACAGATTTAGACAGATTCTGTGTAATAAAATTCAAATTATGAATAAGTCTTATCAGGTAGAAAAAAAGAGTGAATTGCAGGCTCAGTAATTAAAGTAATTACAAGTCTATTGAGACAAATAGCTGGACTATGTCTTTGCTCTAAGCATCTGCCCTTTCATCCAGAAGAAGAGGAGGCAGTTGTTGTAAAATAAAATAAAATGACATTTGTCAGAGGAATCTAAACTCTGTGTGTGTATTCAGATATATGAAAGAAAACTGAATACATAATGTCAGTGAATATCACCAAAACTTTCATTATTCTAGGTGATGATGCTTCAAGGTAGAATAGATAAGATCTCTGGTGAGGTTTCCCATGGGGGTGGGGGAGGTGGATTGCATGATGGTATAGCATCCTGAGCAGTAAAACAGATCTCTTAATTTCACAAAAATACATATCAAGGTATGAATTACAAACCCAAAGCATAAGGTTACTATATGTATATAATTTCAGCCTAGTTATCACAAATGCTTTTGGAAAAGTATGGGGAACTGTTGCTGAAGCAAATCTACAATGTAAATTTAATTGAGATGAGCCATGGAAGGTCATCAGCTAACCAGCAAGATTGAAGCTAGGTGTGGGTCTCACGAAAGTAATCATGGTAGCTCACCACTAGAAACAACACGCTACACATCCTATTCAGTATTGACCATATTCCTGTGAATATAAATTAGATTTTATTGAAAGGTAATTTAATTTTTCTCTTATCTCATGTAAATAAGTAGTAACCAGTAGCAAGAAGGATAAAGTAAAATTATTTATTTCACTAACTTTTGTTCAGGTTCTCAGACTTGACAGCAGGCACCTTTACTTTCTTAGCTGCCTTATTACTCATCAGAGTAATTTTTAAAACATCTCTACTGGACATGAGCCTGCAACTCAGAGCAAACCATTTCAACCAGATATCTGTACTTTTGCATCTTTCATTTTAGAATTTAATGACATCATGGAATACAGTACAGGCATATTATAGGCATTTACATAAACATTACTATTGGATTACATATGTTTGTAACCCTATGTGTCCCACTTTTGAATGGACAATATAAAAGAAGCACTGGATGTAATTTATATTGGTTGTTATAATTGTTGCCATAGTTAATTCATATTTTTTTTTATTTTCTGCATTTCATTTCCCATGTTGCACTCATTAAGCTATCCACCCTTTTATACTATACACACACACACACACACACACACACACACACACACACACACACACTTTCATACTATGAAGTCTGATAGCCACACCCACATCTGTTCTCATCAGACTTCCTTCCTTGACAGTTTTCTTGGCTCCAGGTTCAGTACAGGACTGGTCTAAGTTCTCATTACAAATGATCTAAGTTTACAAGATCACATGTTTCTCTATTTTTAGTATTGTTCAACTTTAATAGCTCTTTATCATTTGAAAGTCTGGAAATTAAATTAGTACCACAATGATAAATTATTTAATTGTTTCCTTTTGTAAAAGCAACTCAGCCATAAATAAATAAACTCATTCATCTCAACAAATATTGAGTTTGTTGTAGCTATCTGTAATACTTGCTGGTTGGTGAGTTGCTTCTATTTGAGACAAAATTTTACTCTATAGTTGTACTTATTCAGAATCTCTTCAAGTCAGTCAAGCTGGATTCAAACTAACAGCAATAATCCTTCAGCTGCTTCCTGAGTGCTGGAATTACAGACCTGGGCATAGTAAATGATCCAGAAGTTATCATTAACTAATAGGTTGTCTGCCCTTGGCAATGGCTGTAGCACCTAAAGTAGCAGGTATGTGTATCTTTTCTGTAGAAGAAGTGTCTGCAAATACAGCAAATGACAACTTTTCATACTGAAGAACAACAGATCTTGAAGTTGAAAAATTATGACCTCTCCAGTCCCTGGGAACCCATAGGACACTCCTACCAGGAAGGTAGGTAGGCTAACTGCAGATTTTCACATTTTCCTCCATTCCTCCAAGAACAATCCCCCAATCTCATTCCTAGCTCTGCAGCAGAAAACCTATAGCACTCCACCTACCTCATCTCTAGTGAATTCAACAATACTTGCCTCCTATCTGCCTCTGCCTACTAGCTAATTTGTCCAACTCCCCTGACTCCAGTGGACATTCCCTAGGAACACACATGCCACTCTGACCAGGGAAACAAGTAGGCTAATTGTTGGTCTTCAACTCTCCCTCCCTTGCTATAAGCCCAAACCCCAAGTCTTACCACCAGCTCTTTTGCAAAACTTATGCTGTGGCCCCTCCCCACTCTCTTTCTCTATATTTAGAGGACTAGCTATGCAGATCTCGTTGAACACCCTGTTTTCCTCCCTTTTGTGAATGCCCCCAGCTCTTTCCCTTTCCTGAGTCTCAGGTCCCAATACCTAGAAACAAATTTTGTATGGAATCCTGCTGGGGATGTCTTTCTGTATGCTGTGACTCTGTTGCTCTGATTGATTGATAAATAAAATGATGATTGGCCAGTAGCCAGGTAGGAAGTATAGTATAGGCAGGATAAGGAGAGAGGAGAATCCTCGGAAGTGGAAGGCTGAGTCAGGAGACAATGCCAGCTGCTATCACCATGAGAAATAAGATGTAAAGTACTGGTAAGCCACGAGCCACACAGAAAGGTATAGATTTAAGATATAAGAACTAGATAGAAAGAAGCCTGCCACAGCCATACAGTTTATAAGTAATATGGGTCTCTGTGTGTTTACTTGGGTGTGAGTGGCTGCGGGCCTGGCAGGACTGGAGAAAACTTCAGCTACAGAAGCCCCAGTGCCCACACCTATAAGGACCACAGAAGGTTTCACTACAGACAACACAAAGCTACTATTCTCCACAGAACCAGAGAGTAAACAGACAGCAAGAAACAAAATTCCTATCCAACAAAGACAAATAGAATCACCATCTTCACAACCACAAAACAGTCAAGACAAGAAGTCCCCATTAGAGCCTAGCTGGGCACTCCCAGTGCAAACATCCAGGAAATTTGGACACAGTGAAAAGATCAAAATTAAGGATAACAGGGATATAGGAAGGAGAAGAAACAAAAGTCAAAGGCACAGAAAATACTTTCAACAAAATCTTAGAAGAAATTTCCCTAACCTAAAGAAGGAGATTCCTTTCAAATTACAAGAATCATGTAAAGCACCAAACAGAGTGGACCAGAAATAAAAATCACTTAGTATATATTAATTAAAATACAAAGTATCCATAACAAAGTACAAATAATAAAAGCTGCAAGGGGAAAAGACCAAGTAGCATATAAAGACAGACCTATTAGAACAACAGCCGACTTCTCAATGGAGACTCTAAAAGCAAGAAGGTCCTGAACATGCATGCTGCAATCTCAAAGAGACCAAAGATACTATCCCAGAATACTATACCCAGCAAAACTTTCAATCGTTCGGATGGAGATTATAAGACATTCCATATTAAAACCAAATTTAAGCATTATCTACAAATCGGGCCCTACAGAAAGTGCTAGAAGGAAAACTCCATCTAAAAGAGGTTAACAACATTCAAGAAAACACAGGTAATAAATAATCTCAGTCAAGCCATGTCAAAAGAAGGAAAGCACACACCACACCACACACACACACACACACACACACACACACACACACACACACACACAGACCATTACTGCCAGCAAATAACAGGAGTCAATCATTGACCATTGATATCTCTTAACATCAATTGTCTCAATTCCCCAGTAAAAAGAAATGATTATAGAATTGATTAAAAAATAGGATACATCATTCTGATGTATCCAAAAAAAAATGCACCTTAACATCAAGGATAGATATCAACTCAGAGTAGAGGATTGAAAGAGCAAGCAAATGGAGAAAAAGCTGCCACAGCCACTTTAATATTTGACAAAATAGATTTCAAACCCAAAATAAACAGGAGAGATGGTGACGAACATTATATACCCATCAAAGAAAACAAAACAAAACAAAACAAAACACTGTCAGAACATGATTCAGGAATGGAGTTGAGTCAGGAGACTTCTGTGTGCCTGTGAGACTATGCTAAGAAAACAAGATGACACTCTTTGAGATCTTGTTAAAATCCACAGATTTATGGAGAAATCTCACCAATCCAAACCATGGCCAAATTAAATTAAATTAAAGCAAGTTTTTATATCCATGTAAAAGGGGAGTCTCTCTCCAAGGTGAGGTTTAAGAGGTCAGCATTGAAGATTTGGAAGATAGACTTTTTAATAGTTCAGAAGTAGGGGGTTTCCAAATGGGAAATTTATTTGTATTACAAAAACAGATCATTAGCAATAGAAGATGGAAATAACATCCTGGAACAAAGACATGATAGTAAGGTGGTCATTGTGGTCATAGTAACCTTCTGAAATGAAAACATGGTTACCTTTTCCTGGAAAGGGCAGTGCATAACCATTTGTATATAATTGTAAAATTATATGTGGTGCATAGCCTGATCCTTGAGAAACATACTAAATCATAAACAACAATGAGCCTAGTTTGTTTGTACTATAAGATGGCTTTCAAGCCTAAGATGGAGGCAGCCTGGTTTATCAACCTGAGGTTTTTCAAAACAAGCAATTATTCTTGGAATGTGTTTTTGTGCTCCTCCCAGGTGTAATAGATAGCTGTAAGTTGATTCAGATTACCCATTATTGCTTGCTGTTGTTATTCAATTAAATGTTTAAACTCTGCTTTATGTGCCTCTAAGGAAAAACATGTTTTTGGCAAGCATAGCTTGTCCTTCTGAATGCAAATAGCTCCAAATCATGAGAAATTCACTCATATGACCTTTCTAAACACTCAGACTATAAATTGCCTGAAGCTCTGAATAAGGTTGGCTTTTGCATAAAAGTTTAGTGTGCCCCAACATCAGCTCCATTCTTCCTAGTTCCACCAAATCTAGAGCAGTAAACAATCTACTAACAGGACCTTTAAATTATTAACATCTATACCCCAAATACAAGGGCAAGCAACTTGGTAAAATAAACATTACTATAGCTTTAATAACATATTGACCTTCACACACTGAGAGTGGGAGATTTCACTACCCCACTCTTTACAATAGACATATCATCCAGATAAAAACTACACATAGAAATGCTGAGGATAAATGATGTTATAAATTGAAGGACCTAACAAATATTACAGAAAATATTATCCAACAAATAAGAATATACATTCTCAGAACCTCATGAAATATTCTCAATAATTGACTGCATAATTAAACATAAAGCAAGTTTTAACAGATATAAGAAAATCTACATAACAATATTCATCTTTTCATTCTAATACAAATTAAAGCCGGATATCAATAAAACAGAAACAACAAAAATCTCACAAATTCAAAGAAAGTGAACAACTCTCTACTTAATAAAACTGGGTCAAGACAGAAATTAATAAACAAATTAAGGACTTTGGAAAGTTGAATAAAAATGAACACATAACATACTCAAAGCTATGGGACACAATAAAGGCTGTTCTAAGACACAAGTTCATAGCAATAAGCCTACATAAAAAATTGAAAAGGTCTCATACTAGTAACTTAACATCACGCCAGTGTAGACAAATTTCTAAATGGTTTTATTAAATAAAAAACATGGAGCCAAATATAGGGGTGAAAGCTTTAGAGATCAGGGAAATAGTAAAAGGTGCAGGCCAACCTTACCTCACCAACTCTGCAGCTTCTAAATACAAGCTACTTTCTGTCTAAACATGCCTTTATATGTTTTGCTTTTCTGCCCTCTCATTGGCTCTTAGCCCAACTACCTTAGTTTCTCCTTGTCACTGTCTGTCTGTACAGACCTCCATGTCTCTATGGTTGGTACTGGGATTAAAGGCATGTGTCACTACACTTGGCTCTGTTCCCTAGTATGGCCTTGGACTAATAGAGACCCTGCCTGCTAAGTGATTGGATTAAGGGCATGTGCTGCCTGACTTTGTTTACCTAAAATGGTTGGCCCATTCCCCCTGATCTCCAGGCAAGCTTTATTTATCAAAGCACAAATAAAATATCACTTTTTTTGTCTAATAAAAATTTAAAAATGTATACCTAATATAAGAAAAGCTATATACAATAAGTACAA
Source organism: Peromyscus maniculatus bairdii (assembly GCF_049852395.1). Lineage (NCBI taxonomy): Eukaryota > Metazoa > Chordata > Mammalia > Rodentia > Cricetidae > Peromyscus > Peromyscus maniculatus. The sequence goes on from NC_134857.1 coordinate 53,851,816, forward strand.
TAACTATATACAATATATATAAGCAATAAATATATTAACAATGTCTAGTCCATATGCATTTGACAAATTCAGAGATAATATTCCATTATCTATTCTATTTTATTTTGGTGAGTCCAAAATGGTCCTATCTTATTATGTCTTTCAAACTTATTCACTGAACACCTCTTATTGAATTTCTTTTCTGCATTTCTTTTGTTTTTTTTCAAGACAGGGTTTCTCTGTGTAGTTTTGATGCCTGTCCTGTATTTCTCTCTATAGACCAGGCTGGCCTCAAACTCATAGAGATCTTCTGTCTCTGCCTCCCAAGTGCTGGAATTAAAGGCGTGTGGCACTATGGCCTGGCCTGAATTTCTTAACAAGGAAAACTGTAACTATATTTATTCTTCAACTCCATCAGAGACCCAAGAAGGAAATAATATTACCCAGTAGAACAGAAATGACTTCCAAAAAAAAATGTGAGCAGACAGAAACAGTCAGCTGCCTGGACAGTCACCTGAGGTTTCTCTGCATCTTGGGGCATCATCTTCGGCCTACAGGCTTAGCATATCTGGCAGACTCATTTGTGAAGTAGGTTGTACACAAGGCTTACAGCCCAATCTCACATTCAGTGCAAGTATTCCATGTACCAGATAAATTTGGATACCACCAGTGTCCTGTCATGATTCAGGACTTTAAATTCTGGAACTTGCTGTTGTTTTTAGAATTCAGCTGCCCATTCTTCTCAGCTTGTGGGTGTCTTCATTTCCTTTAATAAATGCCAGACTACCAATGAGAGGTTAGACTCTGTCAACATAGTTACTCTTTCAAGAATAGCTGTTTCAGCTGCTGTTCCATTGCACAACAGAAGCCATTAGTCTACTGCCTGTTCAGCTGCCTTTGAAGAAAGGGGCACTGTATCTTTTCAGGATTGCAAAGCCATTTCAGCGATGGTGCCATATTATCCTGGCCTCAGAGGACACCTGTTGCCAAAGCTTCAACCACACTTGTCTTGTCAAGGATCAGTAGTCATTTGTTGTGTGTCCTATTTGTCCATTTTGGATAGCATACTGTCAGCAGTCAATGTGAGGACACTTTGTTGCCCAGTGGCTAAGTTACCACAATGAAAGTTAACTCCATATGTATTTTCTTCAATGCCCAATCTCTGAAGAAGATTGGTGTTGCCAGGAGCAGATGTGTCTCATAGTCATTAAAAAAAAAAAAAAAGGAAAAGAAAAAAATCTTTGTAACTAAAACATTTTAAATACCATATTCTGTAGATCTCTGATGGGTTTAAAGATAAGCTGTCTATCTAAAATATATCTCTGCTTGACCTATAAGACATACCTAATTACAAGTTCAATTGTAATATCTAACAAGTAACTTTTATTTCTTTATATTCTAATAGCTGGTAATAATAACTTTCAAGGATTAACAAATTGCATTGCATTGTTAAATGAACTGTATAGGTACAATATCCTGAACAATATTAGAAATATATGTACAGTATTTTCTAACAATATCAATCTCAATATATATAATTTGTATAAAATATATAAAAATCCAATTCAACGTAAAGTATTGAAAACTAGTAGTTTTTTAAAAGTAGATCCAATAATCTACCTTTATATTTATATCATATCTATATCCTCTATTTTTTCTTTTCAGAGTAGATTCAATCATCTACCCTTTATTCTATCATTTCTATATATCTTTTTTTTCAGAGTAGATTCAATAATCTACCTCTTTTCTATAGCCTCTTTTTACTTTTCCTTTCTTTTTTTTCAAACAAGAACCTTAAATCTAATGTGCTTTGTTTACCCTCTTTCCTGACCATTCACAATAACAACTTATAACTAACCCTCCTAAACAATGACAATTAGCTCAAATCCAAAATTCATAGAAAGACCAAAACCCACCTGCCTCACCTCTTGGGTGTCCTGTTATTAAAATTACTTCCTGATGTTTGTGGGTGAAGGCATCTTTAGGGGATCCTGAAAAGAAAAAAAAATGGGTTAGCTGTCAAGCTCCTGAATGGTAGCTGCATTTGTTGTCCAGACTCTGCATAATGCAAAAGTGCAGGGCTTATCTCAAGTCTTTGCTCAAATAGTCTGTTAGGCTGGATCATCTCAGATAGCCATCTCAAAATTGTCCTGAACAGTTTGTAGTCCACAGCTTATCTTTTGGTGATATTTGTCAGTTTAGTGGGATTATTATTGTCCATGTGGAATCATTGTTGTGGGGCCCCATCATCTTTATGGAGACTTCAAATTCACTGTTAGGCCTGGTCATGATTCCCTACAAAAAAACTAAAATTACTTCCTGGTGTTTGTGGGTGAAGGCATCTTTAGAGACTCCAACACAAAAACATGTATAGGCAGCTAAATGAAGCCTTTTTTCTATAATTAGTACTCTATATGACCATTAATATCATGACAAAAGTTTAATATATATATGTGTGTATAAATATATATATGTCTTATAAATTTTGATATAAAATTCATACCATAAGAAAAGTATAAAGAATCAAAATAGAACTATAGAATTGTGAGATTAGTGGCAATAGTCCCTTAATTTTTTGGTTTTCTTCTGTCTAATATCAGATGGTTCTTTCTTCTGACATGCTACAGAGATTTTGCATTTTCCTTTTAACAACATGATTGGGCTTAGAAAAGGAGAGAGCCATTCTCCAACTCCAAAGCCAGCTTTAATTTTTAATTGAACTGGGACTGCATAAAGACTATTTGTGTTAAGTATCTGTAGAGAAGAGCAGAAACAAACATTTAGAAAGACTTGTGAAATTTTGTAGGTGATACAGGAATAGGCCAATTTACTCCTTTCCTTGTGACATTTTTTTTTTTTCTGGATGATTTGTCCTTTTTCTTCAGATGTCTCATTTGTACAGTGCTCTTCAGTTACCTTACCCTTCATTCTCCTGAAAGACAAAAGGAAAACCCTTACCCACACCTAACTTTGGGGACATTCTGTTTTGACAAGTTATATATGATTAAATGAAAAGCATTTGTTAGTGGTGTAAATTAGTTTGAATTGGATGGTCATGCTGTTTGATGAACTATCATCTCTTCTAACTAAGAGGTCTCTCTTGTTCAAATTGAACCTTTATCAATTTTGATGGTATCCACAGCTTATCTTCTCCTGTAGAAACAAAAGCAAAATCTCCTCCCCAAAATAAAATATATCCTGGTTTCCATTCTGAGGTCAGCACATCTTTAAAGTATATAGGCTAATTTAATTCTGTAATTTTTTTCTATTATCCAATGTCTCTCTCCAGCTGTTGTTCCTTTCTCATTAGCATTGAGAAAATTCAAAGTCAATAGAGCAATATGCAATCTATTTCTGGGGTTTTTTGTTACCCCTTCCTTTTATTTATCATATCCTTTAGAGTTCAATTTGATCTTTCTAGGACTGCTTGGTCTGCAGGATTCTATAGTATCCCTGTAATATGCTTTATATTGTAATAAGCAAAAAACAGTTTCATCTTACCAAACGCATATGCTGGAGCACTGTCAATTTTAATTTGTGCAGGTATACCAATGATGGCCATAACTTCTAGCAAGTGCATGATTACAGAATCAGATTTTTCAGAACTCAAAGCAGTTGCCCATTGAAATCCTGAATAAGTATCAATAGTATTGTGTACATATTTCAATTTTCCAAATTCTGAAAAGTGAAACACATCCCATACCAGATTTCATTCCTCTGAGAAACCTTTGGGTTACATCCTGCTTGTAGTGGAATCTAATTGTAAAAAGAACAAATAGGATATTTCCTTATAATTTCCTTGGCTTGTTGCCAGATTATGGAAAAATCCTTTTTAAACCTTTACTATTGACATGATATTTTTTATGAAGTTCTGAGGCCTCAAGCACATTTCCTATCAATAGTTAATTGATCTCATTATTACCTTGTGCTAGAGGACCTGGCAGACCCATATGGGATCAGATGTGAGTTATATAAAGGATGCTTCCTCTTCCTGATTATGTCTTGTAACTGAATAAATAATAAAGTTATTTCTGACTCATCACAAATAAATTCTGCAGTCTCAATATGTTAGACAACCCTTTCAGCATACTGAGAGTCAGTAACTATGTTGAGAGGTTCAGAAAAAATCCATTAATACCAACAGAATAGCATACAATTCCGATTTTTGAACCGAATTATAAGGACTTTGAACCACTTTACTTAAATTTTCTGACTTGTAACCTGCCTTAACTTGTTTGCTTACATCTGTATAAAATGTACAGGCTACAAATATGGGTGATTCCAGAACAATTCAAGGCAGAATCCAATTAGCTCTCTTGATAAGTTGAATTCTATCACTTTTGTGATATTTGCTATTAATCTCTCCCCCCAAAAATTACTGCAAGCTCTTTGCCAAGGTTCACTTTCTGCCCATAATTTTTTAATTTCATCCTTAGATAAAGGTAGTACAATTTCTACTGGAGATATTCTTCTAATTGACCAAGTCTCTATTTTCCTTTTAAAATAAAGTCAGAGATCTTTTCCACATAAGTTTTTAATTTTTTACCCTGTTTATTTAGTAGAAATACCCATTCCAATATAATATATGACCTCTGAATTAAAATTCCTGTAGGAGAATGCCTAGAGGGTAAAATAACAAAAATGCATGGATCCACATGATCAACATGTACTTCCTGTACTTTCTTTTCTACCAAGGCCAATTCTTTCTCAGCTTCAGCTGATAATTCTCTTTCACTATTTAAGTCCTTGTCACCTTTTAAGGTTTTGAATGAATTAATCAGTTGATTATTTTTTTACCCCAACATCAGTTCATAAATGGGAAATGTCTCCAAATAATCTTTGATAGTCATTAGAGCCCATAATTGATATGTCCTAATTTGCACCTTTTTGTGTCTATTTTTTGTAGATCTATTTTAAATCCTAAATAATTAATAGAATCTCCTTTTTGTATCTTTTCAGAAGCAATTTGTAATCCCCAACAACACAAAATTTTCTTTACTTTTTCAAACATTCTTTCCAAGTTATTTTCATTTGAATCAGCTAGTAAAATATCATCCATGTAATGATAGATTATAGATTTAGTAGATAGTTTATGTATAACTTCCAATGACTTTTGTACAAAATATTGGCACATGGTTGGGTTATTCAACATTCCCTGTGGGAGAACCCTCCATTGATAGCTCTTAACTGGCTGAGAATTATTATAAGTAAGCACCGTGAATGCAAATCTTTCTCTGTACTTTTCTTATAAGGGTATTGAAAAGAAACAGACTTTTATATTATTAACTGTAAGAGGCTATTCTTTAGGTAACAGAGTAGGCAAAGGAATTCCAGATTGTAAAGAGCCCACTGGCTGAATTACTTTGTAAATTGCTCCTAGGTCTATTACCATTCTCCATTTACAAGATTTATTTTTAATAACAAATATAGGAGAATTCCAAGGGCTGGTTCATTCTTTGACATGCTGTACATTTAACTGCTCTTCTACCAACTCTTCTAAAGCCTGAACTTTCACTGTTTGTAAAGGCCACTGCTGAACCCATACAGGCTTCTCTGTTAACTATTTTAAAGGTAGAGTTGTTGTTGTCTTTGAAAGATCAACAATTGCTGTGCCTTGTTCTTGTATAATCTGGATGGCCAGTGACCATTCTTTATAATAATAATACCTTCTATTATTTTTCTCAGAAACATGTGCTTGTTCATGTTTTGTTTCTGACGTTAGAGGAATGTTAATCCAAGTATTCAATTGTTGGAATAGAACAAGGTCCCATAAGTTCATAACTATATTAGCCACATATGGCTTTAATTTGCATCTCTGTCCTTCTGGACCTATACATTTGAACTATGTTGCACTCTGTTTCACTTGAAATAATGTTCCAGTCCCTAACAGCTGAACATTTACCTCCTGAAGAGACCAATTTGGATGCCAAATTCTGTTACAATAATTGTAATAATCGCACTTGTGTCTAATAAACCTTCCAAGAGAATGTCATTTATTTTTATTTTTAATTTTGGTCTTTGTTCATTTACAGAAGTTTGTCAAAATATTTGCTTTATGGTTTCTTCTGAATTTTCTATTCTCTCTGATATGCTGTTCTTTCACCCTGAGCAGCCTGATTCATTCCAATAGCCATTTGGTAATTTAATTGCTCTGAATAGGGGTTTCTTCTATGACAGCAGGAAAGATCTCAACTGGATTTGATATGAAGGTCTTCATAAGGCCCCTATGGGAGTTTCCCAAGGGCAGAGGTAAAGGATTACTTTATCTGTCCCTTGTTGATCTACATTTGTTGGTCCAATGTTTATCCTTACCACACCTTCTGCTTAATACAGAAAAGAGGAGCATTCTCTTGTCATTGTCCCTTGAATAAACATTCTTCCTAGAAGTACCGTGTTTATATTCCCTTTTCAAGTGACCTTTATTACCACAACAAAAACATCTGACATTATTTTTCCCAAAAGTTTTTGAAATCACCTCTCCTATCCTCATATCATCATGGTCATGAGACTCAATATTGACTGTGTCCCTGATCCAATCCTCCAAAGGTGCTGATCTTGTCTTTAATGGCCTGATTATTCTTTTGCATGCTGCATTCACATTCTTAAATCCAAAGATTCAATTATTGTCTGTCTAGCTTCTGAACGTGGTCTCATTCTATTTACTACTGAAGACAGTCTTTGTAATAAATCCATGAAGAGTTCTCTGGGGCCCTGTATAACCTTTGTAAATGATTAAATTTTCTTTCCTGCTTCCTCAATTCAATCCTATGCATACATGGCTTCCATGTGGCATAGAATTAAGGTTTATCTTTGTTTATCAGTGTATTCACCTTCTTCAAGAAGATGATCCTGGGAAATTTCCACACTTCTAGTCCTACATTGCTGCTCTATTGTTTTAGCCTCCCCTTTGAACCATGTTTCCCATTGTAATTGTGCCCCAGCCTCTAGGACAGCTGTAACTAATTCTTTCCACTCCTGATGGATAATTCTATTACAACTTGACTAGGAGTTTAACATCTGCTTTACAAATGGAGAATACATACCATATGAAACTATAGCTTCTTTAAATCTCCTTAAATCTAACATTTCCACCAAAGTCCAACTATCTTGTACATGCCATTGAGCAGGTAGTTACTGTATGGCTACTGGATAGATTAAGTTTGGTTATTTGAAAACAGGCTATCTCTATGAAACTATATAATTCAATCCTGAAATAATATCACCTTTAAATTCTTCTGTTTGGCTCTGAATTTCTCCATAATTCATTTTAACAGAGTTTTCTAAAGTCAATCCTGAGTTAAGTTCACCTTTAAATTCTCCTGTCTGGGTCTAAATTTCTCTATGACTCATTTTCACAAGTTTTTTCTAAAGCTTTTATTTTGTCACTTAAATTGACCAACCTTTTAAATACTCAAAAAAGGATGATTAAACAAATAATATTCATAATTGATGTTACAGACATCCTATCAACATTAATTACCCTCTCATTTAATTGTTCCATTTTCAGACTGTGTTCCAGACTGTGTAATGTTTTATCAAACTGAGACCAAATTCCTTCCCTTGTAAAAATGTTTCTCTTTTTAATGTGGGGAAAAATCTCTTTTAACTAATTTTATCCTTTAAGTTATATTAATGGACTTACCAATCTGTCAACTTCATAGAACAATGGAAGTCCAAGGGAATTTCAAAGCAGCTACCTAATGTGTTGGCAGTCTGAGATGGAAAAAGAAAGAGAGAGAGAGAGAGAGAGAGAGAGAGAGAGAGAGAGAGAGAGAGAGAGCTTACCACCTACCAGGAGAGGGAACACGAAAGAGATTCCAGTCACATCACATGCTAAGGCCTGATTCATGCAAATTGGCCTGGAGCCAGGGGCTCTGTAAGCTCACAAGCAGTCCAGCCATGTGTAGCTGCAGCTGCTTGTAGCTCCCGAAGAACTAGAGCCTGCAAGGCCACAGCCAAGTACCTTCTCTATGAATTCCTACTCCACAGCTGGATGCCAAATGTAGACAAATTTCTAAACAATCATATTAAATAAAAAAGCATAGAGCCAAATATAAGGATGAAAGTTTTAGAGATCAGGGAAATAGGAAAAGCCATCAGCCAAACTTACTTCACAAACTCTGCCATTTCCAAATGCCAGTCACTTCCTGTCTGCTCATGCTTTTATATGTCTTGCTTTTCTGCCCTCTCATTGGCTCTTAGCCCAGCTACCTCACTTCCTTGTCACTCTCTGTCTGTACAGACCTCTAGGTCTCTATGGTTGGCACTGGAATTAAACATGTATGTTACCATGCTTGGCTCTGTATGGCCTTGAACACACAAAGACCCTGCCTGCTAAGTGATTGGATTAAGGGCATGTGTGACCTGACTTTGTTTAATTATAATGGCTGGTCTTTCCCCCGATCCCCAGGGAAGCTTTATTGAAGCACAAATAAAATATCACCACACATCTGAAGACTATAGAATGGAAAGAAGAAATCACACCCAAACGGGGTACAGGACAAGTAATATTCAAATTCAGGGCTTAAGTCAATAAAACAGAAATAAGAGGAAAAAATTAAAACAAGAATCAATATAAATAGAGTTGATCTATTTAGAAAATCAGTAAGATATTCTAATCTAAATTAACTAAAAAGTGGAGAGAGAAAATCCAAATTAACAATACTAGAAATGAGAAGGGAAATGTAACAACAGACACCAAGGAAATCCAGAATCTCATAAGGACAAACTTTAAAATACTGTACTCCACTAATTTAGAAAACCTAAAAGAAATGGATAATTTCTTTTATAGGTACCACTCAGCAAAGTTAAATCAAGATCAGATAAAGACAGAGGGCTGATCTCCGAAATATAAAAAGAACTAAAAAAACTAGTTATCAACAAACCAAATAACACAATTTAAAAATGGGATTCAGACCTAAACAGAGAATTATAGGTTGAGTTTTTCATCCAGAGTGCTGGCCAGGTATCTCCCAGCAGCCAGCTCCCTAAATAATCACACAGAGACTTATTATTAATTATAAATGCTTGGTCAATAGCTTAGACTTATTACTAACTAGCTCTTACAACTTAAATTATTCCATATTTTTATCTATATTCTACTACCTACATGGCTCAGCACCTTATCTCAGTATGGTATGTTCAGGTCCTGCTTTGCCACATCCCCTCAAAACTCCTGAGACGTCCTTGACTCCACCTTTCCTCCTCCCAGTGTCATCTCTCCCTGAAAGTCTTGACTATCTATAGGTCCTCAGCTCTTCATTAGCCAAGGAGAGTAATATATATTCATAGGATACAAAAAGATTGTTCCACAGCATAGAATTTGCAACAGAATAATCTCAAATTGCAAAGAATCACTAAAGAAATGTTCACATCCTTAGTCATTAGGGAAATACAAATCAAAACAATTCTGAGAACCCACCTTACACTTGTAAGAATAGCTAAAATCAAAACTACAAATAACAGATTATGCTAAAGAGCATGTGGAATTCCTGCATTGCTGGTGGGAATGCAAACTTGTGCAGCTGCTTTGGAAACCAATGCAGCAGTTTCTCAGAAATTCACAATCAGTTTATCTCAAGACTCAGCTATACCAATCTTGGGCATGTACCCAAAGATGTTCAATCATACCACAAGGACACTTGTTCAACTATGTTCACAGCAGCTTTATTTGTATTAGCCAGAAGCCGGAAACAATTTAGATGACATTCAAGCAAATAATGGATAAAGAAAATATGATATATTTATACAATGGACTATTATGCAGCTTTAAAAAATAATGGCATCAGGAAATTTAAAGGCAAATGAATGGAACCTGAAAAAAAAAATCATGCTGAGTGAGGTAACCCATACTCAGAAAGACAAACATGGTATGTACTTACTCATAAGTATATATTATCTGTAAAATAAAGGATAATCATGCTACAGTCCATAGAATAAGGAGGTCCTAAGAGGGGACACACAGATCTCCCTGGGAAGGGGAACTGGAGAAGATCTCCTGGGTGGACTGGGGACGGGGTTCAGGGATGGATGGAGGGGGAGAGTTCTATAGAAGGGGACCAGAGGGGCGTCATTTTTGGGTTAGGTGGAGACCTGATTCAAGAGAGACATCCATGGGTCTGCAAGGATAACCTCAGCTGAGAATCATGGCATTTATGGATGAATAGCCTGAATTAGCCATCTCCTGTGATCAGTTTGGTAACTATTCCTGTTGTTTTTGGAGAGCCTTCATTTTGTGACTGCTTGAGGCAGATGCAGAGACTCATAGCCATGCCTTGGACCAAACTTGGGGAACCCTGTGGAAGAGCAGGGGGAAGGGTGGTAAGAGCCAGAGAAATCAAGGACATCATAAAAAACAAACAAATAAAAATAGAAACAGAAACAATCAAACAATCAACCTGGCTCATAGAAACTCACAATGTCTGGGCCAACAACCAGGGAGCCTGCACTGGACTAACCTAAGCCCTCTACATATTTGTGACAGCTGTGTAGCTTGGTCTATTTGTGGGATTCCTCAAAATGGAGGCAGGGGTTGTCACTAAAGCTTTGGCTTGCTCATGGGAACCTATTCCTCATACTGGGTCACATAGTCCAGCCTAAATACATGGGGAGGTGTTTAGTCTTACCACAACTTGCTATGCCATGCTTTGTTGATATCCATGGGAGGTCTGTCCTCTTCTGAACAGAAACAGATGAGGAGTGAATTGGTGGGGCAGTAAGGGAAAAGAGTGGGAGGAGAGGAGAAAGGAGAAACTATGGTCAGGATGCAAAAATTAATTAATTAATTAAAATTATAACAAGATCAGATAAGCAATTTAAACAAACCTTTAACCACTAGTGAAAAAAAAGTCTCTAAGACCAAAAGTGCCTGGGATCAAATGGTTTAGCAAAGAATTATACCAGACTTAAAAAAAACAAAATGAAACAAAACAAAACAACAGTCAATTCAATTCAATTCAAATACTCCCCAAATTAGTCCACAAAATAGAAACAGAGAGAAAATTGCCCAATTCATTTTATGAGGCCATAGATATCCTGATATTCAAACCAAATACAATCCCCACAAAGAAAGAGAATTACAAAAAATTTTCTTTGTGAGCACAGATGCAAATATACTCAATAAAATACCTGCAAATTGTTCCAAGAACATATCAAATAGATCATCTGCTATGATCAAGTAGGCTACATCCCAGAGATGCAAGGATAATTCAACATACATAAATTAATAAATCACATAACATGATCATTTCATTAGATGCAGAAAAGGCCTTTGACAAAATCCAACACTGCTTCATGATAAAATCTTGGAGATATTAGGCATACAAGGGCCATATCTCAACATAATAAAGGCAGTTTATAGCAAGACCATAACCAGTATCAACCAAAATGGAGAGAAACACAAATCAGTTCCACTAAAAACAGGAACAAGACAGAGTTGTTCACTCTCTCCATATCTATTTAATAGAGTACTCAAAGGCTTAGAGTAATAAGATAACTGAAGGAGATCAAGAAGATACAAATTAGAAAGCAAGAATTTAAAGTATCCTTATTTACAGATGATGTGATAGTGTACTTAAATTACCTGACAAATATTATCAGGAAACTTCTATATCGGATGAACACTTTCAGCAAAGTAGCTAGATAAAAAAAAAAAAAAATCTAACATATGTTAGTACCACTCCTATATAAAAATGACAAATGGTCTGAGAAAAACATCAGAGAAACAAAAGTCTTGTAGGATGAAAACTTCGATTCATTGAAGAAAGAAATTTAAGAAGATATCAGAAGATGGAAAAATCTTTCATGCTCATTGATTTGTAGGTTTAAAATAGTGAAAATGGCCATCCTACCAAAAGTAATCTAGAGATACAATGCAATTCCCACCAAAATTTCAACACAATTCTTCACAAAAATGGAAAGGACAATTTTTAGCTTCAGATGATAATACAAAAAACACGGGATAACTAAAATAATTCTGAATAATAGAAGAACTGCTGGTGGTATCACTATCTGTGATTTTAAGCTGTACTACAGAACTACAGCAATAAAAAATGTCATGGTATTGCTACAAAAACTACGCGTTCATCTATGGAATTGAATTGAAGACTCAGACACAAATACACAAACATATGGACACCTCCTTTGTTTTTTTTATTATTTTATAAAATGATCAGAAAGACATACTGGAAAAAGATAGCGTTTTCAACTAATTGTGTTAGTAAACCTGGATATCTTCATGTAGAATAATCCAAATAGATTCATACTTGTCGTCTCACACAAACTCAATTCCAAATGAATTACAAACCTTAACATAAAACCAGATACACTGAACTTGATAGAAGAGAAAGTGAAGAATAGCCTTGAACTCATTAAGACATCAAAGACTTTCTGAACAGAACATCATTAGAACACATGGGCACTAATATCACCAATTAATAAAGAGGGCTATGAAACAGAGATGCTTCTGCATGGCAAAAGAAACTTGAACAAAGTTGCAGCCTACATAGTGGGAAAAGATTTTTACCAGCTGTACATACCATGGAGGGTTAATATCCAAAATATGTAAATAAGTCTAGAAACTGGACATCAAGAAAACAAGTAACACAATTAAAAATGGGATGATGCCGGGCGGTGGTGGCGCACACCTTTAATCCCAGCACTTGGGAGGCAGAGGCAGGCGGATCTCTGTGAGTTCAAGGCCAGCCTAGTCTCCAAAGCGAGTTCCAGGAAAGGCGCAAAGCTACACAGAGAAACCCTGTCTCGAAAAAAACCAAAAAAAAAAAAAAAATGGGATGCGTATCTAAACAGAAATTCTCCATAGAGGAAACTCAAATGGCTGGGAAATACTTAAAGAAATGTTCAATGTTCAATATTCTTAGTCATCAGGGAAAAGCAAACCAAAACTAGTTTGAGATGTCATATTAGAATGGCCAAGAACAACAAGATGACAGCTAATGTCAGTGAGAATGTGGAGTAAGAGGAACACTCATCCACTGATGTGGCCACTATAGGATTTAGTGTGCTAGTTCCTCAGAAAGATGGGGATCAATCTACTGCAAGATCTAGCTACAATATTCTTGGTCATATACCCAAAAATTACTTCATCCTACCAGAGACACTTCCTGTACCAGGTTCATTGCTGTTCTCTTCATAATATACAGAAATTGGGAACAATCTAGTATCCCCTTCAACAGAAGAATGGATAATTTGGTTCTTTTACACAATGGACTATTACTCAGCTGTTAAAAAAATGACAACATGAAATTTGCAGGCAAATGGATGGAACTAGAGAGATCACCCTGCGTGAGGAAACCCAGACTTAGAAAGATAAATAGGATATGGATTCACTTATATGTAAATATTAGCTATTAAGTCCATGATAACTAAAGTACAATCCACAGATCTACAGAAGATATGTACAGAATAAGGAACTAGAAGGAATGGATAGATCTCATTAGGAAAGGGAAATAAAATAAACAAATATGGATGGAAATTGGTGTTGGAATTGGAGGTCTGGGTTGGGGGAAGAGGAGTTATTGGAGGGGATACAGGGAAACAGAACTAAAATTAAGGAGCATTTGGGGAGTAGTATGGAAACCTAATACAGTAGAAACTTCTTTAAATATATACATATATGAAGGCCATCTAAATAAAATCACCAAATAATGGGGGAGATAGAGTCCCCACTGGGCATCTCTTGCTACCACAGGATGCTTCTAGTAACAGGATCAGGTTGGGGTACATATATTTTAGCTATTGGACAAAGGGGCCTCATCGAAATAACCAAACAAATCCAGGCTGTTGCCAAGATTGTAGGTTGCTCTCCACAAACTGACAACAAGGCCCCATTGCTGAAGACAACACCTAATACAACATGAACATGCAGAGGGTGAGGTGGTGCCCACATAGAGCCTTCACACCTATATTCCAGTGTCATTGGTACAGGAAAGTACCATAAACACTATCCAAACAAAGAAACAAACACTAAGCCAACTACAAAACCTTCATCTACAAAGGTGTACTAGGGCAATGGTGGCACAAACCAACCAATAAGTAATTTGACTTAAAGTCCACGCTACTAGAAGGAACCAATATTATACCCTGCATGGGTGACCAAGAACCTGAGAATAGATAGCCCAGGGACCTAGGGTAACACTAAATACTATTGGAATAAAAATTTAAAGAAGAAAGAAGAGCCAGGCGGTGGTGGCGCACGCCTTTAATCCCAGCACTCGGGAGGCAGAGCCAGGTGGATCTCTGTGAGTTCGACGCCAGCCTGGGCTACCAAGTGAGCTCCAGGAAAGGCGCAAAGCTACGCAGAGAAACCCTGTGTCGAAAAACCAAAAAAAAAAAAAAAAGAAGAAGAAGAAGAAGAAAAAGCTGTAGTGCTAAAATGACTCCTAATGATATTCTGTTATATTCATAGAGTCATATCTTGTTTGGTTATTATCAGAGATGCTTCCTCCTGCAGCAGATGGGAGTAAATACAGAAACCCACAGTCAGACAACAGACAGACAGTGAGAGACCTAGGAACATTTGACCCTAAATGGGATGTCTCCAACAAATTCTAGGGCTCAGAGAACCATGAAGAAGAGGAGACAGAAAGTCTGTAAGAGTCAGATGAGATGGAGGACACCAAGAAAACAAGGCACTATGAATCAACATGAGGAAAACTTGTCAGGAGCCATTGTCATGAGCTATTGAGGGCCATGATGAAATTACAATTTATAGCAATTGATAATTCAGATGTAATCCCACCAGTGGGATGTTCTCTGATGGGGTAACCTGTCAAGCAGGCTTGCAGGCCCCTGACTCTGTATACTGTTGCTTCCATCTACAACTTCTTGTGCGATAACAGCTATGATATCTCCCTATTACCATGCATTTTCATTAAATGTGTATATGTAATCTCATGATTACATCTTAATCTTATGGGCACATATATAATGGTGGTCAGGAAGATGACTTTTCATTTATCTGTATAATTTTGATATATAGAAAATATACTAGAATATGCTTCATAGCCAGATCGATTGTCCCACAAGACTGTAGATACTTAAAGCCTGCACGTTCCTTTTACTCAGACTAACAAAATAACAATCTTGCCTCAGTCAAACACAAACTGCACACATTTAGCTCATATTTATCTCTGAGAAAGTTCAAACTAGACTAAAGGCCTTTGTAAATAGATCATAAGTTTAAAACTTTACAGTTATGCACAAGGTCAGAGTCAATGATGTCTACCAAGATTACTAACATAAAGCACCCTAAGAAAAGCATGCCAATTCTCCCCTTGCCAAGTCTCCTGACAACAAACCTATTTCTCAAACTTTTTCTCATTTGGGCAATATGGCCCTCTTACTCCTGAAACCTTGAAAATGTATGTTGCCATGGTAAGCTCCTTATCGCTTACCCTAGGAATGTGCTTTTGACCAATGAGAGGTAATTCTTATAACTTTTCCTATTGCTTCAGGCCTTCTGCAAAAGAACAATTATTAGGTGAGATGAGAAGAGGCAGGAAGATGAGAACAGAGAACTAGAGTTAAGAAATATACATAATTAAGCCAAGGAAATTAGGAGAAAAGAGAGAATATAGAGACATGCACAGAAGGATTATGGTGTGAGCATTCCTTAGCCTTCAAATGCCAGTTCCTTCACTTCTTGCAGAATCTCTGTCTCCTTCTGACCCTGAGAGGAAGTCTTTAAGTCTGGCCCTTAAACGCCTCTATCAAAAACTCATATGAACTCATGGAGACTGAAGCAATATGCAGAGGAACTACAGGGTCTGTACCAGGTTCTCTGTGTTTATATTATGGCTTCCAGTTTAGTGTTTTTCAGGGATTCCTGAGTGTGCAAACAAGTGGGTCTTTGATTCTTATGTCTCCTCTTGGGCTCTTTTCCTTGTTCTTTCATTTTGTCCAACTTTGATGTGATAGTTTCTGTTTTATTGTATATCTTATTCTGTTAGAGCAAAAAAAGAATGAATAGAAGAATGAATGAATGTAATCCTAGCCAATAGGGTAAAGGTGTAACAACTGCATTATCCTTTATAGCTGCTGGAAGAGGAAAAATCAGTTTTCTTCAACAGAGTGACTGGGTAGAATATATCAAAAATTACAGGGCAGGCCTTGTGTTCATCAGTAGTTGACCAACATATAATAGACTCAGTATATTTTTGTGTGTGCTTTAATTTTGTTACAGTTTGATGGGAGTTTCCTTTCTTTTCTTTTCAGGTTGTGGTTTATTTTGTTTTATTGGGGGGGGGTGTATTGGATTACTTTGTTTTTTTTTTTTTTTTTTGAGGAAGAACATAAGGTTGAGTGGGTAGGGAGGGAGAGAGAATCTGCAGGGATTTGGGGAAAGAGAATAATATGATCAAAATATAATTAAAGTTAAATTTCATTTTAAATAAGAAAAAATAATAAAAATATAAATTAAGAAGTGCTGAGCTGATATTTTAAAAAATTGAAAAACTTAAACATATGGTTTCAAGAAATGTTAGAAATAATAATTTAGGAAGAAATATAACATAAATCTTTTGGATAAAATACTATTTTAATACTACATATATGTTCATCTGTCTTATGAGAAAAGTTATAGCATTTTCTGGATTTTATACTGACATTATTAATGAGGATTTTTATTGTTCAGTTTTCTATGGCCCCACATTGGAATATCAAAATGTTGTTGTTTGTTTTTGCTCTTTTGGGAGACCTGCCACCCAGCTCCCAAATATATTACATGTGGAGGCTTATTTTTAATTATAAATGCCTAGCCTTATCTTGGCTTGTTTCTAGCCAGCTTTTCTTGATTTAAATTATCCTATCTTTTGCCTCTCAGCTATTACCTTTCTATTACTTCTGTATATCATACTCTTACTCTATGACTGGCTGTGTAGCTGGGTTCTGGCCCCTAGCATCCTTCTCTCCTTGTTCTCTTACTCTTTCTTCTTTCCTCTCAGTTTTCTCTTTTTATTTATTCTCTCTGCCTGTCAGCCCCATCTATCCTTTCTCCTGTCTAGCTATTGGCCATTCAGCTCTTTATTAGACCATCAGGTGTTTTAGACAGGTAAAGTAACACAGCTTCACAGAGTTAAACAAATGCAGCAGAAAATAATTCAACACATCTTTGCATCATTAAACAAATGTTCCACATCACAAGCAAATCTAACACATCTTAAAATGATATTCTACAACAGATTTTAGAATTTTTTCAGCTAACAAGGTACTATATCTATGCTTTCTTAGCAGAATAACAGTTTGTTACATTGCATATAATGTTGTTAGAAGTATTAAATGCAATTTTCTGTTAAAATATAAGGAATACATTAAAACAGTAGAATGAATGGATGGAGCTTAATAAAATACTGTATTTATTTTAGACAATTTAAGTTTGGGATGTAGTTTTGGAGCAAACCGATGTTCTTTCCAATTTAATGTTCTCTCTGAGAGATGGTTAAAGGTTCTAGTAACTAAGCAACTCATAAAAAGTATATAAGTTTATTGTCTCCTGATATTCTACAAGAGATTAAACATACATTATCAATAATATTGTTGAGTAGATTAAGCAGAAAAATTATCATACGCATTTGGTAGCATGCAGGTCAATTAGATCTTCAAGAGAGTAGAGACTGATGAAAAGAGAAAATGAAAACAGAAGGAAACGCAATAAAATTGTAAAGTAACTCTACTCTTTTGTCCACATTGGTAAAAATCCTGACTGTCAAGGTTGTCTCTATAATTTCTCCTTCTCCACCAAATTTGGATTCTTCAGTAAAGTCATCGCAGTTATGAGCTAATACTGTTGTGAGGTAAACATTAGTTTGCTTAAATACCAGATACTATGAAGTTACTTTTATTCCACAGAAAGAAAAGAAGGAAACTAAAGTACAATTGTGCCACATAAAAATGTCTCAATAATAAAAGTATACAAAGTGGTAATGTTTTAATACTCTAATTGAAGAGCATTTTCATGATTTCTTGACATCTTACATCACTGCATTTTAGGGGGAATCCATGATTTCCTTTACTGTCTTCTGGAATCTTCTAGTGGTGCTTATAAAAAATGTGGGTACACAATCCCCAAAGATCTTTGAAGGGCTCACATAGATCCCATTCCCAGCTAGCCACCATGAAAAAAATATGTATTCAGAATAGTATTTCTACTCTTATTCAAATTTCCATTAAAAATTTTCCTTTTTATTACATTTTTAATTTTTAGACAGTAAATTTGTTCATAAATTTCCCCCTGCCGCAAGCCTTCTATTACCTTTCTTCACCTAAAATAACATCTTTGATCAAATATTAACTTGTTCCTTAAGTAAATAAATTCATCTGGGCATAATTTATAAGAAGGTATATGCATGTACCTAATATCTAATAGATGATATTTAATGTTCTTCAAGAATCCATAAAAATTTAGAAATATTATTTAGCCCTTCTTATCTCAATTGTTTTACCTTTATAACCAGTGCTCTCACCTGCGGAGCCATTTCTCCAACCCTGACTCTCCTTAACATTCCAGTTTTCTCACTCAATCATGGAAACCAGGAAACTAGAATCTTCCCGTACTTCCCCTGACTCTGTACTAGAACACTCTCTGGACTCTCTGGAGTCTAGGTTACATGTGGATACGTTTCAGTTGAAACGTTCTCCCTCAGTTAGGATGAGATTAGAATCAGGGCAGGAGATAATGGGGTAATCACATCAACATGATTGTGAAACTTTGCAGCTCTTTAAGGGCACCACCTTGTTTTCTCTCAGAAATTCCCATGAGAATAGAGGTTATCGTAATATGGAAACATCATCACTTGGATATATAATTCATACAGTGATGAATGTTTTATCTAAAATTGGAAAAAGCTGTATTGTAATATATAATTTTGTTGCAGGTGGTTGTTTGCTGCCACACAGCTCCTGGGATTCAAACCCAGGTCCTCTGGCACAGCAGGCAGTGCTCTTAACCAATGAGCCATTGCTCCAGTCCCCCACCCCCCACCCCAGTCACCATTTAAATGTAAGTCTCCAGTTTTTTCTTAGCATTGTTTGAAACTATTTGAAAACATCTTTGTCAGGTACAGCTGTTGAAAAAAATATTGTCACCTTATTGAAATAGATTGAACCTAACTTTGGAATTACTTTTCATTTTCCGGGCAGAACTTATTCGTTCGTGAAATATAAACAAACACCTAGAATGATTTAAATGTTGAAAATAAAATGATTACATGAGCATTCTTGGTGTTTCTTTGGCATATGCACAGAATGAAAATGAAGAAGTGGATAATATATATTAAAATTGTGAATATATTTCAAACTGTCCTGATTTTTTTCTTTCATAACTCATGGAGAAAGTAATCTGAAACAAAGTATTTGGCTTAATTTGATTTCATATGAGTGATCAAATTTTGAGACATGTAGCTTATTTCAGAGCCTATAAAATTACAGTGAATGCTGTGTTATCACAAGGACACTCAGTTCCTCATAGAAAAACCCACTCATTATCAAATTATAAACCCACCACCAACACCAAACAAACCTGAAAATTGTTTGCTGAAACTAATGCTTCCCATTAATTTATTTCACTAGAAAGCCTCATTTCATTTTAGTAGTATATTTTAAAATTATGATTAACACCACCAGGTATGTCTTTTAAATTTTACATTGAAAAACAAAACCTAACTTGAGACGTCTTGAAGATATAAAAGAACTTTGTTTTGAAAATATGAATGAACTCCATTTACATTTTGACAATGTAACATCAATCTATGATTATAAGGGAGGGTTTTACACAT
Source organism: Peromyscus maniculatus bairdii (assembly GCF_049852395.1). NCBI lineage: Eukaryota > Metazoa > Chordata > Mammalia > Rodentia > Cricetidae > Peromyscus > Peromyscus maniculatus. Next base: position 53,871,585 of record NC_134857.1, read on the forward strand.
TTACTTAAGTTCTAAATTATTGAAACTTCCTATTTCTCCTAATTATAAATTGTAATTAGTGGGGATGATGATTAATATTGATTTTCAAACTTACAGGATCCAGAATCGCCTAGGAGACAAGTTCCTGGGCATACCTGTGAGGTGGGAAGTTCTACATCAAGTACAGACAGTACCATTAAACGGGCCCAGAACCTAAACTGAATAAAAAGAATGGAACTTAGCAGTAGCATTCACTTTTCCATTTCATGACTGTAGATGCAATGTGATCAGCCCTTTTCTAGTTCCTGCTTACATGTCTTCTCTTCCATAAGGGACTGCATCTGCTCTTAAATTATAAACCAAAGGAAACATTGCCACCTTAAATTGTTTCTATTCAGGTATTTGGTCACAGCAGTGAAACAATGTAACAAAGTAAGTAGAGAAAAGATAGACACACCTGACTACTCTTTTATATCAATCTATCTATCTATCTATCTATCTATCTATCTATCTATCTATCTATCTATCTATCTATCTATCTATCTATCTTCTGTATTATCTATAGATTCTATATTATCTATCTATATTATCTATCTTCTATATCTATCTATATTATTTTTTTAAAAAATATTTTCTTTCCTTTTACATTCCAACCTGTTCCCTCTTCCTGCTCTTCTCTCACTCTCCCCACCTACCCCTATTACACCCCCATCTCCTCCTCATAGAGAGTAAGGCCTCCATCAACACAGACTATTATACCATGTTGGGGCTAGACCTAGCCCCTCCCTCCTGCATCAAGACTGAATAATAAGGCATTACACCATAGGGAATGGAGTCTAAAAAGCCAGTTTGTGTACTCTTTTAATTTTGAAAAAAAAAAGGCAAATAGTTGTATTTTAACCTAAAGTGAGGAAGTTTTAAATAAAATCATAAATGAGAAATAAAACACAGGAATTATGCTATTGTTCATTTTGGGGAAACATGGCATTTATATGACTACCAAATAGAAAAACATAAAAATAAATTTCACATAAGTGAAAATTAAATGAATTTTTATTAATATTTTTAGATTATTTAATAGTTATAACAGGTGTTTTTTTTTTTCGCTTTATCCATTCACCATATCTAGAAAAACACAATCTCTTATGATGAGGAAAAATCGATACAAAACTAGTAACTTCGTGTATTGAAGGTGATATATTTTATTTTAAATCTACAAATATTTCCAGAAATGTGAAAAATGACTTATAATTTTAGGAAAATATGCATAACTTTTTCCTAAAAAAGTCACATTCAATCACTTTTTAAAAAAGTATATAATTCAAGGTCTGCCTGCTATAAATTAGTGAAAACCATGATATTAAGTGCTATTCTCAAAAGAGTCTGAGAATTAAAGAAAAGATTTTTCAGCACTTCAATACAGCTTTCAAATGAGAACATGTCTTTTAAAAGAATTAAATTCAATGGTGTTAAGTAAATGATGCTTCTACTTCTAAAAGGTTTCCTGTGTACATACCATAGGTTACAGTCTTTTAACACATGATCTTCTGGAACCAAGTTAATAGTTACCTACTCAGAGTGACAAGCTACCTAGTCCTGCTTCTTGTTCTCCATAAAACTTTTCACAAGTTAACAGCATATATGTTACATTTGCTTTTAAAGGGGACACCAGGGATGTATTTATGTTTCAAATACGTAACAATAGAATTCATTACAGAAACTGAATAGACTACAAATGGTGGGATAGAGACAAAGCAACATTTTTTGTAATGAGTAATTGTAGCAATGGTGAACTTTAATAGCAAAAATAACAGGTTTGCTTCACTTCACAAATGAGGTCAGTTATTATATTATCAGAAGAAAATTACTATGGGCTCAATACACTAAAAACATTCTCACCATTAGGTGAGAAAATAGAATTTTGTTTTCAATATTCATTTAGTCAAAATACTTCTATTATCTGAAAATGCAAATTGGCATGGAGTAGGCAGTGAACTAGCTGAACTCAAGGTTTTGTTTCTTTTAAATTTAAAAGGGAAGAAATCTGAAAGGCTCAAAATGAAATTACTTCATCAGAATTCACATTTGATTTCCATCATTTCAACTGCTCAGCTGCATCAGGACTCCACTGACTCCATTCCCAGCTGCATTATTCAAGGATGCTCTTCAAGAAGGAGTGTTTGCAATGTGTGCAGCAGTGAATCCTGAGCTAATTAAAAGAAGCATGCAGCTGGGTTTTAGGAGCGCTTTCAGTGATTGTGAGGTGCTAAAAAAGCTTTTCGGTTGGATTTTGTTCTGTACCCTGAATCCTTAGTCTTCCCTTTTAGGAAAATTAGTAAGACGTTTTCATGAATGAATGAATTCTGTGCTTTCCTCTTCCTCTTACAACCTCATCAAATATGTATTGTACATAAATCCTTATTTTTAAAGAAGTCTTCCCACTCCCAAATAATGGTAAGATAGAATACTTCATCCTACTGGAAGCTTGTATAGCTTACACTTCTAAAGTCCTCACATTAAAAGAGAAAAATGTGCTCTAAAACTGCATGCTCACCAGTGGAGAAATACAAAATATCTGTAGTTTTGCTGTGGGTTGATTGTCTCCCCACCACTTGTAAAACTCCATCATTGCTGAAGTGACTCCAACACTTGGGCTACATAAAAACTGGTAGGAGGAGAGAAAGATGACATTTACAAAGAACGGGGACATTTTTATTTCATCTTATATGAAGAAAGTGAAAGACAGCTCTCTCTTTCATCCTACTAGATAAGGGGAATGAACAGGCAACTGTACTCGGGTCTTCTAGTACAGTACTAGCCTTCTTGGGAAACACTATTTTGTCCTCAACTCTGTTTAGTAGAAGGTGCTTGCTGCCTTTTCGTATAAGAAAGCATGAAAGCAAACAAATAAATAGATAAATTAAATACTATGATTTAAAAAACAGTGTTTTTTTTTAATTCTACTGCATAGAGCAATAAAATCCCTTGAGCAGTGTATGTGACCTGTGACCTTGACTCCTGTGACCTTGACTCCTGAATAGTATCACTGTCTTCAGTTGCCAATACTCAAACCCTGTAGACCTGCTTTTTTGTTCATAAGGAAAATCATTATTTGTCATTTCTGGCTTAAGCAAGAGAGGAGGCACACTAATTAAATCAGGGACAGAGACAAATCTTGGAACTGGAACTGTGCTGAACCCTAATCCTAGAACCATATGGCCTATCTCTTGGTTCTGTCAGTGTTTGATACACACTTTCTTCTTAGCTCCTTTTTCTTCTTCAAGAATTCTTTTCCTTTCTGGTGCTATAATTGAATAAGTAGAACTGAGTTATCTTACATATAAATCCCATACCTCCAAATTCATAACCCACAAATCAGACCAAATACATAGAAGTCCTTTTTGAACTAATGGACATTGAGAAAGTGGGTGATAGACCTCACTCTTTGCTCAATGGGAACCCAGACAACTGCACAGACAAAACCAAAATATGACAAGGAGACAAACAACCAGTCTCCCTTACTGAAGAAGAGACTACTATGAAATTTTGGAGATCAAAAATCATAGTATGAAAATCAAAATATTTCTTCAGGGGGCTGGAGAGATAGCTCAGCAGTGAAGAGCACTTGTTGCTCTTGTAGAGGACCTGGGTTCAATTCCCAGCACACACATGGCAGATCACAACCATCTGCAGAACCAGTTCTAGGGGCTCTGATGCCCTCTTTTGATGTCCAAAGATACCAGGCATGCACGTGGTACACAGACTCACATGCAGGCAGACATTCATACACATAAAATAAAATAAATAAATAAATTTTAAAACTTGAGTTTTATGAGATCACTCAAAATAGTATCATTAATCTAAATACACTTAAATATTTAATATTAAGTGTTATTGGATAGGCAGGATACATATAAAATTGCTGTAGTAATGAACCAATTGCATTCATTTTCCTGGTAAATTTAGACAAAAAACAAATTCTAATCCTAATATTTTAGAGTTTTCATTTTTTTTTTTTGCAAGATATGTTGAGCTGTTCCTATCTGGTCTTAATTAAAATTCAGAAAGAAAGAAGAATTACTGTTCACTTTAAATCAAAAGAATGATCTAGCTGGGGATTGAATGTAGGTATACTCATATAATTTTATCTACCAAGAGGACTTTTGTAGAGCACTGTTCTCTTCTCCCCCAATCAGAGCCATCTTCTTCATCAGAACATCTGTGACTACATACAAAAAGTCCTTAACAGCATGCCTGGTAATATCTCAGCTATTCTTTTTGTACCTCCTTGTTAGCTGTATACAAATCTACCCTAAATGCTTATGGCCTTGCTGGGGAAATATTAGAGAATATAGAATATGGAAGGTTAAGTAAAGCAGGGTATTCCACTAATGCATCAAGAGAGACGTCATCATTTATGCTGGGGCTTTTGGGGAGTGTGGTCACCTATGTTACTACAAAGAACCCCTCGTGCATCCTCTAATAGTAAACCCAATAAAAATATTGGCTCACCAAGTTGGATTAGGATATAATCATTATTTTTGTCTATCATTGGCACTCTATCTGTGATGAATAGACTCTTATTCAAATCTCCCCAAAAGAGTTTGTACAACATGGGATGATGATATAGGAAGACTGCAGATTCATTGACCAGCTGGGCAATTTAGTGAAATATTTTCTTTAATATATATATATATATATATATATATATATATATATATATATATATATATATTCTGAATCTCACCTCAAGATTCAGATATCTTTAAGGAAGAAGGGGCAAAAAGAACTGAAGTGGCATACGACTTTAAGGAAACAGTGTTTTCTAGACACAGCATGGCAGATGCACACGAGAACTCACAATAGCTGTGACAGCATGCATAAGACCTGTGTAAGCTCAAATCAGACAAAATTCCAACATAAAAAAAGAAGAGTGGTCACATAGTCCCACCCCCCAGCAGAAGTAGTTGCTAGAAAAGACAGAATCAGCTTTCTTTAACTGTGTGACATTTGGTATATCACCCACATTCCTGGTCTGATTTTACTCCCAAGAGTATTAGACCAACACCGGACAGATTGGCTTAAAAATAAATATATAAAGGAGAGAGGAGTGTGAAAGGGAGAGAAAAATGCAAAGCTGTGTGTGGAGGAAGGTGGCTAATCCAGGAGGAGCTGAGGGCCTGGGGGCAATATAATCAAAATACATTATTTCAAACCCTATAAGAATTAATAAAAGATTGTTTTAAAAAATTAAAAGTACAAGAAAAGAACCCCCAGACACTGGGGTTTTGTGGACTTGCTCAGTGGAAGAGTTCTTACTTATGCAATTCCCAACATTCAGTTGTCAGTATGCCTCCAAATAAGAAAGTTCACAACATTAATTATTACACTTACAGGTTTTCAGAAATAAAGACACAAAGCCCAGGCTTTGACTCTGATTTATACCCTTCATTTTCTATGTTTTGCTTGTTATATGCACTGATAATTTCATATCTTCCTGCTCACATGCAATCATACAATTGAGTTAATATTTCTTTTTATTGTAATAGGAGCAATAAAAGTTTTGGAAGGAAATTAGTATGTCCTTTCAAATTATTATCAAATAAGAACCTACAGTGTAAATATATAACCAAATCTCCATAAATCTTTTCATGCATTATTGATGGTTCAGGTAAGTTTTTCTTAAGTTTATTTGAATTTTATCCCGAGCTTCTGTATACTGTATAGGAACACACTGACATCCTCATTGCTTATTTTTCTCAATTAACCTCGAGTTTGTATTAGAATTCTAAGACTGGAACGTTGGTTTCATACCAACATATAACTTAACTTTCCATGTTTTGCAAAACAAATCAATCAATCAATAAATAATAATAACTGTTTAAATTAGCTGCCCCTTTTGAGGCATGATTCAGCCTGAATATTAGCTCATTTCAAAGACAAAAGATAATAATCAAAACTAATAACTATAAATTATTCCTTGCTTAAATATATTTAATTAGAATTTTACTGCTTGTATTAATATGAAATTTGAAAATAATTGTGAAAAACAATTTATTTGTATGTGTTTAGAGTCTTTTTTAAAGTCTAAATTGTTTCTCTAGTATTAGCAGTCATGCAGATGTTGTTAGCATGTACTGATGAGTACAGATGTTCTGCTCTTCTCTCATTTCACAGGAAGGAAACTGAGGTACGAAAGCATGCTGTTTTGCCATATAGCTGACAAGCAGTAGAACTAGTATCTGAACTAGGATCTGAACGCTGGACATCAAGTTTCCTTAGAGGTCCTGTATGTGCTTTTACCTTGATAGGTGCTTAGATGTGGGTCAACGGGCAGGCATTTCTATGAGCTATTGGATTTCCCCTGTTGCTTAGCCATTGTTCTTCTCTAAATCCTTAAAAACTCTTACTTTTGTTCATTGTCATTCTCTGAGTAACTGGTGTCTTTGTTTCTTTATTATTTCTTCTCACAATGAGCATATATTTCTAAGCTGAGTAAGAAACAACACAATCACACAAAAATTAAGGACTGTTAATCAAAGACAAAGCAATAGAGTCATCGTTTGGATGATATCTCAATTTGGTCTCAATTTTGTTGCCAACAATATGTTTTTGTGTTAGTTTCTCACTCATTTTGTTATTAGTCCTTTCATAAAATACATGTTGACCATAACTCTTAAGTTCAATCCCCCTTTCCTATCCACCCAACTTTTGTCTTTTTTTTTTTTTAATAAATCCATCAAGTCCAAACTGTGTTGCCTATAAATTCTTCAATATGTGGCATTCCACTATAACATGTTTGACCTAATAGGGGCTCCACTTTTATAGAAAACACCTCCTACCTTCCTATAAGTTACCAATAGGCAATATTTCCTCAGGTAGGGGTGCAAATTTGTGCCCAACTCCTATCTCTAAGATGGTATTTTATCTGGCTTGACATTTTGCATATTATTGGAGTGACTGTGAGTTTATATGTGCAACAACACTGCTATGTCTGGAAATCGGCTTCCTTGTACTTACCCATCACCTTTGTCTCTTACAGTTTTTATGACCTCCCCCATGAAGGGTTAGACATGGATGTCATATTTAGAAATGGAAATTCTGCAGGCTTTTATTCTCTCTGCACCTTGACTAGTTGTTGGATTTTTGTTAATTGCCATCAACTGTAAAATAATAACAATGATGATAATAATAGAAATTTAAAAAGAAGTTTTTTTTGGAAGGCTGCAAGAGGCACTATTGTATGAATATAATGAAAAGTCATTGGGAGTTGGATGAATATATCTTTTTACCAAAATAATGATGTAAGCTTCTCCCCTGGGGTTTATAATCTTTGGGCCATAGGTTCTTGGCCCTTTAACAGTGCTAGGTATGAGATTCATTTTATGGGGCATGACTTACATTCAATTACAAAGTGTTTGTATTTTATTCCATGACATTTAACCTGGTTCTGTTGCAGTGGGCCTGTCATGTCAGATCAGTATCCCTTGTAGCTGACAGGGCTCACAGTTGAGTAAGGCAGATGACTAGTTTTCTCCAGGAATGTGCACAGCACCTTTTAGTACTATGAATGTGAGATAGAACAGAGGAATCTTCCAGGTTAGTACCACATTGAGCATTTTATGTTCTATAAAATCAAGTATGTGGTGTCTTTAGCAATAGGGTCTTACCATCAAGTTTCAGGGGATAACTAATAGCATTAGAAAGATCCTGTAATTGGAAGAGATCTATGAGACCTTATGGATCAACACTTCCAAAAGAAGTCACCCATTCTGCTTCTAAGACTATTATTTTTAGCCAGTGGTGTCTAATTGGTATATCATCACCCTATTTTAAGATAACTCCATTTTAATTATTTTTGTATATGCCCAGACACACAAATACACACATACTCACATGGGCACTTGCTTCTAAAAGAGTGGGTTTCTATATAACTTTAAAGTGTGTTTGGTATTATTCGGCCCTCCTCTATACGCTCCTCTGTAGATGTATCCAACAGTCTTATTAAATAAGAAACACAGAAACAATGTAAAAGAGAAAGCTGAGAGGTCAGAGCTCAGAGCTAAAATCTCACCCTTCCTCCTGCGGTGTCCCAGCTTCCCGAAAGAGAGCTATGTCCTATCTGTTCGTCTTTTTATAGTATTTTGTCCTGCCTTCTCATTGGTTGTAAACCCAAACACGTGACTGCCTCGTCACTGTCTGAATGTACAGCCCCCTAGGTCTTAAAGGCATATGTCTCCAATGCTGGCTGTATCCCTGAACACACAGAGATCTATGGGATTAAAGGCATGTGCCACCACCACCACCACCACCACCACCACACTCTTGCTATGGCTCTAAGAGCTCTGACCCCTGGGCAACTTTATTTATTAACATACAATCAAAATCACATTTCAGTACAATTAGATTACCACCACACTCCTCTACCCTATTGTTCCATCCTCCATGCAAATTTGACACTTCCTTTTCTAAATTTCCCCTATAACCACTTATAGCACTACAGTCCACCTGTGTTCCTTTGACAGCACTTACACACGTGATCCCTGACTACTGTGCTGACCTTTATAGGTTTCAAAATGAAACACGCATATCTGAATAATGAAAGGTAAAAATTCACAAAATAAAAATGTGATATTTTTGTTTCTGTGTCTTTGATACTGCACCGAAATTGATTGTTCCCAGCTGTATTCATTTACAGTACATTTCTTCACATATATTGAAAAAATACTCTTAAACTTCACATGGAACACAAAGGAACTAAGAGAGCCAAAACAATCCCAGATAATTAAGGAAAAAAATCTACTGGAAGTATTGCCATCATGGGTTTTAGGCTATGTTACAAGACTATAGAAAAAAAGGAAAAGGAAAAAAAAAAGGATACTGGTGAAGAAATGCACTAACACTTTATTCAATGGAATGGAATTGAGGAGCCACATCAAACCCACTCTCCTGCACACGCTTGAATTTTGACAAAGAAGTCAAGTGTACAGTTGGGGAAAACCTAGCATCTTGCACAAATGGTGCTGGTCAGTTTAGGTAACTGCATGTAGAAGAATGAAAATTGATCATTAGCTTTTAGCTCTCACCTGTGTTAACTCAACTCCAAATGGACCAAAGACATCAACTAAAGACACCTTGACTCTAATAAGGAGATGGCAGGGAATATGATTAAACTCATTAGCACATTAAAGGAATGAACATTCCTACTGGTAGTACTGGCTTTAATACCAATAATTAATAAGCAACACCGCAGGCAACTAAATAGTAGTGTAGGACACAACTATTTGAGTAAAGAGAAAGACTAAAGTTTGGGGACAATATTTACCAGCTATCCATCTGATGAAGAGTTAATATTTAGAATATTAAAAGAACTGAACAAAAAAACAAGCATCAAGATAATAAACAACTCAAAAAAAAAAGAAAAAGAAAAACATTGCATGGAATTAAACAGATTCCTCAAAAGATGCAATGTAAATGACTTAGAAAAAATTAAAATCAACTTTGTTATCTCTCAGGGAAAAGTAAATAAAACTACTTTGTGTGGTGATATTTTTCTTTGTACTCTTAACAAATAAAGTTTGCCTGAAGATCAGAAGGCAGAGCCAGCCACAGAGTTAGCTGTAGAGGTCAGGCAGTGGTGGCACACACCTTTAATCCTAGCACTTGGGAGGAAGAGGCAGAAATCCCCCTGGATCTCTGTGAGTTAAAGACCACCATAGACTGCATGAGATTAATCCCATATAAAAGAGTGCAGTGGTGGCACACACCTTTAATCCCAGCACTTGAGATCTCATGCCTTTGCCACCAGTATTTGGGAAGCATACACTCCATTAATTTCAGCACTAGGAAGGTTGAGACAGGAAGTGGTATGTCTGGGCAGAGAAAGGAATATAAGACTGAAAGAGACAAAACATCCCCTTTTGGCTGAGGACTCAGGGACATTCAGTCTGAGGATTCATGGAGACAGGTTCTTCCCCTTTCCGCTGAGGAATTGGTGAGGGGAGAAGTGGCTGTGGCTTGTTTACTCTGACCTTTCAGCATTTATGCTGATATCTAGCTCTAGGTTTTTATTATAAGATCAATTAGGAGTCATGCAATAACTTTGAGATTTCATTTTCCTTCAGACAGAATGACTATGATCAAAAGCATCAAATGATGACACATACAAGTAAGGATGTGTAAAGGGGATACTTCTTCACTGCTGGTGGGAGTGCATACTGGTGTAGTGATTATGAAGTTCAATGTGGAGGCTCCTCAAAAAGCTGGAAATAGATCTACCACACATTTCAGCTATAAGACTTTTGTTCTAATTCACAGATACCTACTCCTCCCTGTTCCTTGATGCTATAATCTCAATGGCCTGGAAACAGCCTAGATCTCAATCCACTTATGAATGAATTGAGAAAATGTGATATATTTATAAAATGGAATAGTACTAATCTGCAAAAAAAAGGAAATTTACAGATATATGGATGGAATTCTAACAAATATATTTATATTTATTTATGTTTAGACACTAAAATGTTCAGAAGAAAGAAAGCCAAACCATTGATGACAGACATTAGAAAAAAAAGAAAAGGGCCTTAAAATATGTTTATGAATCTGATAGAGGTCCTTAAAGAGGAAATGAAAAATTCCTTAAAGAAATTTATGAATACACAAATAAGCAGTGATATAAATAAAGCAGTTGAAGATCTGAATGTAGAAGTAAAATAAACAAAGAAAACCAAAACTGAGGTGATTACTATTCTGGAGGCTTTGGGACTTTGGGAGAATGGAGCTGATAAATGAAGTGGACTGAAGTCAAACACAATAGTCCATGCACTCAAAGCATCAGACAATATGTATTCTAAGAGTTAAGAGGAGTCACATATGTAGTGTGTATCATCACAAGGGCAAGCTACATATGGCAGAGACACAAGACAGAAACATGTTTTTCATAGAGGCATATAAACATATAACAATAGCCAGTGGTAATGAATAATCTGAAGTAAACTCACTCTTATCCACTACACTTGAGAGGAGTATGAAAGTCTAATCTAAGAATAATGCTGTGTTTTTAAAGAAAGTGAGATTGTAAGATTCTTATCTTGTTTTCTTGGCATTTTGACACAAGCACTTAGAAATCTTCTCATACAAGTCCATTCTTAGAACATGTTCTGACAATGAGGAAAATCTAGAAATGAAAAATGTAGGAATGAGAACAAAAACTTTAGAGGTAAGCTTCACCAGCACAATAAAATGTCATAAGAGAGAATATCAAGCATTGAAGATAAAATAGAAGAAATGCATACCTCTGTCAATGAGAATTTTAAATCTAAAAATTTCCAGTCACAACACATCCAGGAAATATGAAAAGTAAATTTCTACAAATTATAGGAATAGAATAAGGAAAAGAATCACAGGTGAAGGAACAAAAACATTTTTAAAGCAAAGAAATAAATGTTCCTAATCTAAAGGGAGAGATAAATATCATGATATAAGAAGTATAGAGAATATCAAATAGACTAAACTAGAAAAGAAATTACCCTTGGCACAAAATAAGCAAAAGATTAAATACACAGAACAAAGAAAAACAATAAAAGCTGCAAGAAAAAAAGATCAAGTAACATATGAAGGAAGAAATACTAGAATAACAACTGACTTCTCTGGACAGATGTCCTACAAACTCTAAGAGATCATAGATGTCAGCCCAGATACTATATTCAGTGAAATGTTCCCTCTCAATAGATGAAGAATAAAGATAATCCATGATGAAACTGAGATTAAGTTGTATCTATTGAGCCCTACAGAAGGAAAACTTCATCCTGAAGAGGTTAACCACATCCAAGAAAACACCAGAAACAAATAATTGCAGACAAGCAAATCAAAAGAGGGGGAAACACACACACACACACACACACACACACACACACACACACACACACACTTTCAAAAACCTAACAGGAATCAACAAATATTCCTCGTTGATAATACCCATCAACAATAGTGTTAATTTTCTTATAAAGAAACAGATTAATACATTGGGTTCGAAAACAGGATCCACATTTCTGCTACATCCAAGAAATACAATTTACAAGGAAGGATACATGCTACCTCAGGGTTAAAGGATAGAAACAGATATTCTAGGATAATTGCTGTAGCAAATTATGTTATACACTAAAGATATGACTGACCAATGGCTGGATAGGAAGAGGTTAGGCAGGAAAGCCAAACTTGGAAAACACTAGAAAGAGGAAAGTGGAGTTGCCAATGAGACACAGAGGAAGCAGAAGATGAATATGCCATGTTAAAAAAGTACTGCCAAGTGATAGAGAATAGATAAGAAATATGTGTTAATTTAAGTTATAAGAGCCTGGAAGTAACAAGCCTGAGCTGTAGGCCAACTATTTATAATTAAAATTTTTTGTGTGGTTATTGTGGAGCTGGCAGTCCAAATAAAAAAGACCACCTACAGATAATGGACAAGATAAGAGCAAATTGATGTACTCATTTAATATCTGACAAAATAGACTTCAAACCAAAACTAATTATAAAAAATAGCAAAAGATGATATACACTGATCAAAGGAGAAATCCACTAAAAGGACATTGCAATTCATAATATCTATGCATGAAACACAGAGAATGCAAGCTCATAAAAGAAACATTACTATGCCTTAAAACATATATTGACCCCACACACAGTGATACTTAGTGACTTCAATGCTGCACTATAGACAATAGACAGGATATCCACACCAGGGGGAAAAAAAACCTAAACAGAGAAATGTTGGAGCTAATTAATATCATTAACCAAATGGAGCTAATCAGAAGACTTCTTATCTACAAATTAAACTGAGAAAGAAATCAGGGGGAAAAAAACAGATTTTACAACAGCATCAAAAATTATAAAATATCCTGGGGTAACCATAACAAAGCAAGTGAAAGACTTGTATTATAAAACATTAAGACACTGAAGAACAAATTTGAAGAAGATATCAGAAAATGGAAAGATCCATGCTTTTGGATCAGTAGGAATAGTATAACAAAAATTGTCATCATACCAAAAGTAATGTACAGTTTCAATGCAAGCCAACTCGAGGTGGTTAACTACACCCAAGAACACACAGGATACAACCTCACACCAGGAAAATCAGAAGGAACACACACACACACACACACACACACACACACACACACACACACACACACACAAACACAACTACCATCAACAGGAACAACAAAATAATAGGAATTAACAATTATTGATGATTGATATCTCTCAATATCAATGGGATAAGTTCCCCCAATAAAAAGACATAGGCTGGCCAGGCAGTAGTGCATGCCTTTAATCCCAGCACTCAGAGCCTGAGCCAGGCTGATCTCTGTGAGTTTGAGGTCAGCTTGGTCTACACAGTGAGTTCCAGGACAGGCTTCAAAGCTACACAGAGAAACCCTGTTTTGGGGGGAAAAAAAAGCAAAACAACAATAAAAAAGACATAGGCTGAGAGAATAGATGCAAAAACAAGATCTATCCTTCTGCTACATACAAGAAACATGACATCACAATATCAAAGATAGATATTACTTCAGAAGAAAGCATTGGAAAAATATTTTCCAACCAATCAACTCAAGAAACAAGCTGATATAACCATTCTGATATCTAATAAAATTGACTTCCACCTAAAATTAATCAAAGGAGATAGAGGAAGACAATTCATATTCATCAAACGAAAAATCCACCAACATGACAGCTTAATTATGAACATCTATGGACCAAACTCAATGGCACCCACACTTGTAAAATAAACATTGCTAAAGCTTAAATCACACATCAAATCTCACACATTAGTAGTGGGAGACTTCAATACCCCACTCTGACCAATGTACAGATCATCCAGACAAAAACTAAACAGAGAAACAATGGAACTAACTGATATTAGGAGTCTAATGGACCTAACAAATATCTAGATAACATATCACCCGAACAAAAAAGAATATACCTTATTCTCAGCACATCATGGAACATTCTTCAAAATTGATCACATACTCAGTCACAAAGCAAGCCTCAACAGTTACAAGAAAATTGAAATAAGCCCATGTATCCTACCAGGTCACCATGGATTACAACAAAAGAAATAACAGAAAATCTACTAACTCATAGAAACTAAACAACTCTCTATTGAAAGACTACTGAGAAAAGGCAGAAATAAGGAAAGACATTAAACACTTCCCAGAATGAAAATTAGAGTATAACATACCTAAACCTATGGGAAACAATGAAAGAGGGGCTAAAAGAAAAGTTCATAGCGTTAAGTACATTCATAAAGAAATTAGAGAGATCTCTTACTAGCAACTTAACAGCAAACCTGAAAGCTGATGAAAAAACAATCAAACACACCAAACAGGAGCAGACAGCATGAAATAATCAAACTGAAGACTGAAATCAATAAAAATAGACACAAAGATAACAATACAAAGAATCAGTGAAATAATTGGTTTTTTGAGAAAATTGACAAGATAGGCAAACCCTTATCCAAACTAAGTAAAAGATATAGAGAACATATCCAAAGTAATGAAATCAGAAAGGAAAAGGGGGACATAACAACAGGCACTGAGAATATCCAAAGAGTCATTAGGACATGTTGCTAGAGGGCTTCTCTCCAGGTTCCACCAAGCCCCGCAGTCCCACAATCCACGTATAAAATAATCACTCAGATGCTTATATTACTTACAAACTGTATGGCCATGGCAGGCTTCTTGCTAACTGTTTTTTTTCTTATCTTAAATTAGCCCATTTTTATAAACCTATACCTTGCCACATGGCTGGTGGCTTACCGGTATCTTTACATGGTGCTTGTCCTGGCGGTGGCTGCAGTATCTCTCTCTCCTTCTTCCTGTTTCCCCAATTCTCCTCTCTCCTTGTGCCGCCTATACTTCCTGTCTGGTCACTGGCCATCAGTGTTTTATTTATATAGAGCGATATCCACAGCACTTCCCCTTTTCTTTTCTTTTTTTTTTTTTTAAAGGAAGGTTTTAACTTTAACATGGTAAAATTACATATAACAAAACAATTATCGAGCAAGAATTTCAGTTACAATATTAAAGAAGATGTCCTATCTATCTTATATTTGTGAGTTTAAGGTTTTATATCTAACTTATCTTTTATCATAACTGAGGAAATTACAACTATCTAGTCTTTAACCACATCAAAGACCTGAGAAGGAACATAATGGTACCTGAGAAATGGTAGATGGATGCAAGCAACTTTTGGGAATCTTGCAAGAGTAGACCAAGACAGCTGGCAGCCTGGACAGTCACCTAATGTTTCTCAGCATTGTTGGTGCATTCAAATTTTCTACAGGCCTAGAGTATATGACAGACCATTTTCATAAGCAGGAATTCTTAAAGACCATCTTACCCTGTCTTGGCAGAGTACAGTGGTCGCTTTCCTTTTGTTCCACTCGTCCAGAAAGGACAGCATTGTATTCGTACTGTCAGCCATCAAGGCAAGGGCAGTTCTTTGCCCAGTAGGCCATTTTGTGCCAAGAAGACAAATTTCCAAATGGAAATTTCTTAGAAGCCCAACATTCTCTTGGGATCAAATTGGTGCAGCCAGGAGCAATTGTGTCTCATGTCAACAGAATTCTAAGTTATTTAAATGCCATATTCTCTAGGTCTATGAAGTGTTTGAAGATTACCTATCTATCTGAAATATATCTATGTATACCTAGAAGACTTAACTAACATGGCTACAAATATGATTATCATAGATGACTAATTATTAATCTATTTTTTAATTATCTATTACAAATCTAAATGAGTTACATAAACATAATAACTCAAACAAGAATATATATATATATATATATATATATATATAGTATAACAAAATTAACTTCAAGTTTGTATCAATAAACTAAAATTTATACCAATGTAAAACATTTTAAACATAAACTAAAATCTATACCAATGTAAAACATTTTAAACAAGTTGTTCTTTAAAAGTAGGTTCATTAATCTACCCTTTTATCTTATCATCTCTATATCCTCCTATATATCTGTATCATATCCCCTTTCTTTTTTAGAAAGAGATCACATTTATAATCAACCTGTTTTAAATAAAAATATTGGTTTTTCTCTGTCCCACACCAGAGGGCTCTTCTGATTTTGGACACAAGAATCTCTTAACCATTTTTTTTTTGAAGCAATATGTCTGGGTTTAGAGGGGGAGTGAGCTAATTCCACCTCTAAAGCCAGCTTGGTATATTTGGGAATTTGGGTGTAGCATCTCTTACTACTTCCTGCTGGAGGGGGGCGCTGTATCTTGTGGGGTCGCAAAAAAAAATTTTAGGCCTATGAAGTAGTCCGTGAGGGTGTATTGTGTGAACCAGTTGCCTTGAAACCACTTTGGATGTTAGATCATCTGGGCCATGGTATCATTGGAGACCTTTCAGGGGGTCTTGGCTGGTGAAACCTGATGTATCTTAATCTGGAACAAATCCATAGCCTCTGGCTTTCTGTGGAAACAAAAGCAGAACCTCTTTTCCAAAGTAACATATCCTTATATCCAAATTTTGAAGTCAAGGTACCTTTAAAATTTACATTTTAGCATAACTGAACAGCTTTTATAATCAAATGTTTTTCTTTAGTTACGAATATCAAAGACAACACAATCTAGATTTTTTGTGTGATAGCCATCTTTATGTGGCTTATTACCTTTCCTGTTTTTTTTCAAACAATTTATTTTTAGATACTATTTGTTTATATAACGGTATATATATTTTTTATCTTTTAAGCCTACGTACATTTTTACATGCATTATAAACTATTTCATCTAAATCAGTCTTATTGTGAATATATTGCTTTAAACTGTAGCTTTCTAAGCCTGAAAGGCACTGTGGCTACTGGCTTTACCCCCTCCAGCTTTTCAACATGGCGGTGGTACCTGCGTTTTGCAGCGTCTAGCTGCCCGTATGAGAGAAGAAGCAGAAACCTGGTTTTGGCTCTACTTAGAATTGGTTATTAAATATTTTAAGGTTTAAGGTGGAAACTCGAGCTGTTGGGCGCCATTTGTTGCTGGAGGGCTTCTCTCCAGGTTCCACCAAGCCCCGCAGTCCCTCAATCCAAGTATAAAATAATCACTCAGACGCTTATATTACTTACAAACTAACTATAAGGCCATGGCAGGCTTCTTGCTAACTGTTTTTTTTTTTTTTTTTTTTTTTTTTATCTTAAATTAACCCATTTTTATAAATCTATACCTTGACACGTGGCTGGTGGCTTACCGGCATCTTTACATGCTGCTTGTCCTGGCGGTGGCTGCAGTGTCTCTCCCTCCTTCTTCCTGTTTCCCCAATTCTCCTCTCTCCTTGTCCCGCCTATACTTCCTGTCTGGTCACTGGCCATCAGTGTTTTATTTATATAGAGTGATATCCACAGCAAGGACATATTAAAAAAAAAAAAAAAAAAAAAAAAAAACTGTACTCCACAAAATTGAAAAACCTAAAAGAAATGGGCAATTTTTTGATAGATATTACTTGCCAAAGTTAAATCAAGTTCAGATCAACAATTTAGGCAGACCTATGGATGGCTTCATCCCAGACGTGCGAGGAAAGTTCAACATACAAAAATCTGTCAATATATCTTCTTTTTTCTTTCCTTTTCTCTCTCTTTTTTTTCAAACAAGAACCCTGAATCTTATCTCCCTGTTTAGCTTTTTTCCTGACCATTAACAATTAACAACTTGTAACCCACCACCTAAACAATGACAATTGTCCATAAACCACTGAAAAGCCAAAAACCACCCACTCCACCTTTTGGGAACATGGGCATCAGTTTCTTAAAATTACTTCCTGCTCTCTGGAGGTGAAGGCATCTTTAGGGGACCCTGAAAAGAAAATTAATTGTCAAGTCCTCGGAGAGTTAGCTAGCTGTATCATTTGTCCAGTCTCTGCATAATGGGAGAGTGCAGGGCTTCTCTCAAGTTCATGCTTGACTAGTTTGTGAAGCTGAATCATCTCAGCTAGCCATCTTGAATTTGTCCAGAGTAGTTTGTAGTCCAAAGCCAATCTTTGAGTGATATTTGTTAGCTTATTTGTATTATCATCATCCTGATGGAATCTTCATTGTGGGTATCTCAGCTAGCCATCTCCAAACTGACCTGAGTAGTTTGTATTCCAAAGCCAATCTTTGGGTCCTGTTTGTCAGCTTAATGGTGTTACCATTGTCCTAATCAAATTATCATTGTGGGGTCCCATCCTCTTTTTGGAGATTTCAAAGTCACTGTTAGGCGTGATTGTGGTTCCCATTAGAATTTTTTTTCCTACTCTGTGGTTTGGAGCAATCTTAATTGTGTCTATGGCAGAATCCTGTCTCACAGCCAGTTTCAAGTTTGCAATACAATGGGTTCCATTCTTTTTCACCAAGATATTCTTTGATTTCAAATCTCTGTGAGCAATAGCTGGCTTCCCTTGGGTACCAACAATCTCCATGTGAACATGGGCAAGACCTCTTGCCATGGACAGATTGATCATCCCTTCCACTATAACAGTGTATCTATTCAAGCAATCAAAAAGGGATCCATGCTTATGGTAATCCATCCCCAGCCACAGCTGAGTCCATGTTCCATTGTCTTTGTTGTCTGCTGCTATAAATCCTAGGATGTTTTCATGATATAACATCACAGTCTGATAAATCTCTGCCTCTCAGAACAACGAACATTCTTCCCTAGAAGAGAATATCTTCACAGCAACTTCTCTCCCCACTTGCCTGGCCGAACTTCTCCAAACTGATCTTTGCCAATGCTTTCTTATAACATGATCACCTGGCAATTGTTCTCTGAACTAGCAGCAGGAAACCCTTTGTCTCCCACAGCAGCATCACTAACAGGATGAGAAGCAGCTGGCAACTTGAAGGAGCAGCAACCACCACCTCTATGGTCCTCCACCACCATTTGTGGCCTAGCCCCAGCCCCAGCTTCTCTTCAGCAAGCCTCCCAGGCTGGTCTCAAACTCGAAATCATCTTGCCTCTGCCTCCTACAGCAAACCCTACTGGCATGTGCCACCACAACTGGCTGTGTGCAACTCAGGCCTGAGCTGGGGACTACAAGACCACAGGCAAGTAGATGTTTGTGAATTTGTACCACAAACATTGGGTCTCTAGATGTAAGATGAATTGCTAAATGATCTTATTAATAAAAACCCCAAGCCTAATATTGGGGTGAAAGTGAGAGATAGGAGGAATAGAAGAAATCACAGCCAACCTCACCTTACCAACGACTCCTCAGCCTCCCAAGTGGTAGGATTAAAGGCATGTGTGCCACCACTGTCTGACCTTTATGTCTAATCCAGTGGCTATAACACTCTTGGGCATATACCCAAGGAATGCTCAATCATAGCACAAGGACACATGCTTAACTATGTTGATAGCAGCATTATTTGTAATAGCCAGAACCTGGAAACAATCTAGATATCCCTCAACTGAACAATGGATTAAGAAAATGTGGTATATATACACAATGGGGTACTACTCAGCAGTAAAATTCAATGTCATCATGAAATTTTCAGGCAAATGGATGGAACTAGAAAATATAATCCTGAGTGAGGTAACCCAGACTCAGAAGGACAAACATGGTATGTATTCACTCATAAGTGGATACTAGATGTAAAGCCTTTAGGATAACCAGACTACAACCCACAGCTCCAAAGAAGCTAGCTAACAAGGAGGACCCAAAGAGGGATGCATGGATCGCTCTGGGAAGGGGAAATAGATGAGATCTCTATGAGTAAATTGGAGATGAGGGGTGGGCAATGGAGGGTAGGGGATGGGGGATGAGAACATAAGGAAATGGGATGGTCATCTGGAACAGGGATAAAGTGGGAAAGCAATGAAAGAGATACTATGATAGAAGGAGATATCATGGGGATAGAGAGAAAACAGGTGCTAGGGAAGTTCCCAGGAATCCACAAGGATGATCCCAGCTTAGACTACCAGCAATAGAGGAGAGGGTGCCTTAACTGGCCTACCCCAGTAATCATATCAGTGTATACCCTAACTGTCATCATAGAGCCTTTCTCCAGTAACTGATGGAAGCAGATGCAGAGATCCACAGCCAAATACCAGGAGTCCATTCGAAGAGAGAGAGGAGGGATTCTATGAGCAAGGGCATTAAGATCATAATGGGGAAACCTACAGAGACAACAAAACCAAACTAGTAGGAACTCATGAAATTCAGACCAACACCTGTGGAGCCTCTATGGGACTGGATAAGATCATCCACATAATTGAGACAGTTGTGTAGCTTGATCTGCTTAAGGGCCCCCAAGGCAGTAGGATCAGGATCCATCCCTGGTGCATGAGCAGGCTTTTTGGAGCCCACTACCTATGGTGGGACACCTTGCACAGCCTTGATGAAGGAGGAGGGGCTTGGACTGGCCTCTACTGAATGTACCAGGCTCTACTGACTCCCCTTAGGAGGCCTTATCTTCTTGTAGAAGAGAATGAGAGGGGAGTTGGAGGGGGGAGGCTAGAGGATCAGGAAGAGGGAAGAGGGGGATCTGTGACTGGTATGTAAAATGAATAAAAAATTTTCTTAATAAAAATAATAAACAGACCTATAACACCAAAGGAAATACAAGTAGTCATTAAAAGTCTCCCCACCAAAAAAACAAAAACAAAAACAAACAAACAAACAAACAAAAAACCCAGAGCCAGATAATTTTGGCACAGAACTCTACAAGACTTTCCATGAAGAGCTAAAACCAATACTCCTCAAATTATTCCACAAAATAGAAACAAAAGAACATTGCCAAATTCATTCTATGAAGTCACAGTCACCCTGATACCTAAACCACACCAAGACTCAACAAAGAAACAGAATTATAGATCAATTTCCCTCATGAACATTGATGCAAAAATATTCAGTAAAATACTCACAAACCAAGTCAAAGAACACATCAAAAAAAAAAAAAAATCATCTACCATGATAAAGTAGGCTTCATCTCAGAGGTGCAGGGATGATTCAACATATGAAAACTTATTGCTGGAGTCCAGCTCCAGAGGGGTTCTGAGCCTCAGGACTGAAGTATGAGGTTGCTGTGGGATGTTCTGTATGTCCTGTGGGAGCCCGTTCTTGGGTTCCTCGTGGCTTTACCCAGCAGGTCCGCATAGAGAATGATTAGGACCATGGGTCTGAGTGCAGGTGTCTGAGATGGTCTGCACTTGGCTGTGCTGGGGAATGGTCTGTATGTCAAGTTGCTCTGATTGGTCAATAAATAAAACCTGATTGGCTGTGGCTAGGCATGAAGTATAGGCGGGACTAACAGAGAGGAGAAATAAAAGATCAGGAAGGCAGAAGGAGTGACTGCCTACAGCAGCCACCAGGACAAGGAAGATGTAAAGTACTGGTAAGCCACGAGCCACGTGGCAGGGTATAGATTTGTGGAAATGGATTAATTTAAGCTATAAGAACAGTTAGCAAGAAGCCTGCCACGGCCATACAGTTTGTAAGCAATATAAGTCTCTGTGTTTACTTGCTTGGGTCTGAGTGGCTGTGGGACTGGCGGGTGACAGAGATTTGTCCTAACTGTGGGCAAGGCAGGAAAACTTAAGCTACATGAGGTTGGTGGAAAAAAAAACTCTGACTCTCGGTTAGGTTATCTTTCTATCAGATGGCACCCTATAACTGAAGCAGTTTATATTTATGTAAGTCCTAATGCATTCAAGCATGATTAATTTCATTTTCCCTTAGTCATTTTCCAAGAATCATTAACATTTACCCATTTTACTTTCTTTTCCTCTTCCCGAGTCCCTTGATATCATTGACCTTTACCCCGTATCATTAATTTTTATATTGCAAGCCAAATGATTATATCTAGCCAGACTTACCTTATTCATAGTGTGCCCAGGCTGGCAGCAAACATGCGGTTACAAAATAAAAGAATTCAAGCCCTGTGGTTGGTTAGTCCTTAACAATGTGATACTTTTAAATTGTTGTGATCAGCGGCGTGTACTTTGCCATACCTTGGATATTATTTTCAGATGGGAGTCAATTTCTAAATAACTTGTTTATCATTTTTATGTGGACAAGAGTTGTAATCCCTTTCTTAATAAGTTTTCAAAATGTTAATGATTACCTTGCTTTTTAAT
This sequence comes from Peromyscus maniculatus bairdii, assembly GCF_049852395.1. Lineage (NCBI taxonomy): Eukaryota > Metazoa > Chordata > Mammalia > Rodentia > Cricetidae > Peromyscus > Peromyscus maniculatus. Next base: position 53,893,694 of record NC_134857.1, read on the forward strand.
TGTTAGGACCAAGTTTCTGCTCTTCCTGGCAGTTTCCAAGTGAACTTTTGCTTCCAGGGGAACTGGGAGATTTAACTGAAAAATTATCTAATCATTCATGTCCTGGCACCATAGAGATGTCTGACCTTTCACATTCTTTATCTTTTCCTTATATTTCTATAAGATTTTTACATTATCTTTTAAGAAACTGTCTCCCAAGTTCTTAAGTTCTTTGGAATACAGTTATCTCTTTTTTAGGATAGTTAAGCAAGCAAGAATCATTAACCTTAGTGAGTTCCTCCAACTTACTCAGAATGACTGCAAAGACAGCCAGGGGCGACTGGGAAACTGGTTTCTGTGATAGACTGCAGAGAGGCTTAATTTCTTTGTAGAAACTTTTAGAAAAATTAAGAGCTTTTGTTCCCAGTAAACTCGGCTACAATAACAAATGACAAAGCAAAACTAAGAATTGCCATAAGAGCAAGCATAACAAAAGTTAGAGAGGCCTGAAGCCCCTGAGCTCCCTAGGATCAGCACAGGGGTCTACAGTATGGCTTCCACCAGTCCTTGCCAGAAGGGTGGGATTCTCCAAAGAGCTTTGCCATAAGGAGCTCCATTGGCAAAACATTCATGAGCTGTTCCCAGGGATGATACCATAGCTTCTGCCAATCTGTCACTGTAATCCACCATATAAACAAAATTTAAAAAAAAAAAAAGAAGAAAGAAAGAAAGAGAAATAAACCAAACAAACAAAAAACATGATTTCCCTCATTAGATGCTAAAAACGTCTTTTACAAAAACCAACACCCCTTCATGATGAAAGACTTGGAGTGATCAGAGATGCAAGGGGCATACTTAAGCATAATAAGGGCAATTTACAAAAAGCAATTTACAGCAATCCAATAGCCAACATTAAATTAAATGTATACAAAATCAGAGCAGTTCCACTAAAATCAGGAACAAGACTAGGGTGTCCACTCTCTCCATATCTATTCAATATACTACTTGAAGTTCTAGCTAGAGCAATAAGACAACTAAAGGAGATCAAGAGGAAACAAATTGGAAAGAAGGAAGTCAAAGAATCATCATTTGCAGATAGCATGGTTGTATATGTAATCAATAACAAGAATTCTACAAAGGAACTCCTACAGCTGATAAATACCTTCTGTAAAGTGGATGGATATGAGATTAACTTAAAAAAAATCAGTAGCCCTCATATACACAAATGACAAATGGTCTGAGAAAGAAATCAGGGAAACAACACCCTTCATAATAGCTACAAATAAAATAAAATATCTTGGGGTAACTCTAACCAAGCAAGTGAAAGACTTGTATGACAAAAATGTCAAGTCTTTGAAGAAAGAAATTGAAGAAGATATCAGAAGATGTAGAGATTTCTCGTGTTTATGGATTGGTAGGATTAATCTGGTAAAAAATGACCATGTTACTAAAAAGTGATCTACAGATTCAGTGACATCCCATCAAAATTTGAGAACAATTCTTTACAGACCTTCAAAGAACAATACTCAGCTCCATGTGGAAAAACAAAAGCCCCAAGATAGCTAAAACAGTTCTGTGCAATAAAAGAATTTCTGGAGATATTACCATCCCTACTTTCAGGCTCAACTATACAGCTATAGTAACAACAACAACAACAACAAAATACATGGTATTGGCATAAAATCAGAGAGTGGATCAATGGAATAGAATCAATGACCCAGATGTAAATCCACACACCCATTGACATCTGATTTTTGATAAAGAAGCCAGAATCATTCAATAGAAAAAGGAAAGTATCTTCAACAAATGGTGCTGGTCTAATGGGACATCTTATATAGAAAAATGCAGATAGATTCATATCTATCACCCTGCAAAAAACTCAAGCCCAAGTGAATCGAAGACCTTAAAATAAAACCAGATATGCTAAACCTGATAGAAGAGAAAGTAGAGGATCGCTTTGGACCCATTGGCACAGAAGAAGATTTCCTGAACAGAACACCAGTAGCACAGGCACTAATATCAACAATTAATAAACAGGAACTAATGAAATTGAAAAGCTTCTGTAAGGCAAAGGACACTGTCAAGTAAACAAAACTGCAACCTATGAAGGATGTTATTTTGTTTTTCAACAGCTAAGTAATACTGCATTGTGTAAATGTATTAAGTTTTCTTTAGCCATTCTTCTGACTTCCTTGGAAAGGGAGGAGGAGTCAGAGGGGTCAAGGTCACCACAAGAAAATGACATCAACTAACCTGGTTCCATAGGAGCTCACTGAACTGGCGATCAAGGAGCCTGCATGGGTGTGACCTAGGCCCTCTGTGTATTATGGTTGTGTAGCTTCACCTTCTTATAGGACTCCTAACAGTGGGAGCAGGGGTGGTCTCTGGATCTTTTGACTGCTTTTGAACCCATTTCCTCTAACTGGGTTGCCTCATCCAGTCTTAATATGAGGGGAGGTGCCTAGTATTACTGCAACTTGATGTCCCTTGTTTGGTTGATATCTCTAGGAGCCCTGTCCTTTTCTGAAGGGAAACAGAGGAGGAGTATATCTGGGGGAGAGGGGAGATGGAATGAAGGACTAGGAGTAGAGAAGGGAGGGGAAACTGTGGTGTGGATGTAATATATGCAAGAAGAAGAAAATTTTTAATTAATGAGGGTATAACCCTCAGAAAGGATTAATGCAACTGTTACAGGCCTGGGTTAGCTATGTTTTGTAAAATAAGAGATCAGAGAATGTTTCCACACTTTTCCACCTCTCACATAGTCTTCTGTACATGGTCTTGTTATGTGATGTCATCTGTCATGTTATAAAATAGTGATGACCCTCATAAACCTCACCACCCTCATTAGATGCAGTTGCCCAACCTTTAAATATTATTTGGCAAAATACCAAATATGTCCATAAATATTAGTTGAAATACTAAAATAAATCTCTCTTAAAAATGAAGGATTCAGATACCTCTTTTTCCCCTTTGATGCAGGTAATTAATCCACTTTCCCAACCCAAGTTTTGAGAAAAATACTGAAGCATTCTCAGGCAACCACAGCCTCAGGCTTAGGTATTTTCTCACATCAACACAAAATAAATAAAAACCTTCTTCTGTACATGGGGCTCAATTTAAGACAACTGAAAACTAGGAGCAAAATAATGGTCTCCACCACTCGATTACAGAGAAGAGCCTCGTCAGGTGAGAAGAAAGAAGTTTGTTTTACTTTATTCCCATCCAAACCACTCGTTACTTTTCACTTGAAAAATAAATCCATTAGGTAAATACATACTTCCTCATAAGCTTGAATAGCCTGGAGGTGTACCTGACTATGGAAAGCTCACAGAGATCCAGTACTCAACTGCAATTCATGGTTTTAAGTTTTGTTTTCCCCCCAAGAAATGTAAGTACTATCAGCTCTAATCTGGAGTTTCACTCCTGGAGTGAGATTGGGAACTGAGGAACTATTTGAACAGAGTATCTTCACTTGTGCCAACTGTGGAAGGAATCTTTCACTGAGCTAGCAAAATATTTTCTACAAATATTAGCTGACATCACAAAGTATATTTCCTGATTTGCTGGTCTTCTGTAAGAACATAGGAAATAAAAATTTTATAATGCATATTGATATAGCTCTGGTGTCTTCTGAGACTTTAGGAAATGATTGAAGGCTTGAAACAAAGAAACTGAGAGGAGATGAGGAACTACTGACTCAGCATGTCCATAAGAACATCCAGTGGCATCATTAGGCCTCAAAACTACTGGTAAAATGTTCATCCTTCAAGGTTCCCTTTGCTGCCCTTTAAAACCCAAGGCATAGGCCGGGCGGTGGTGGCGCACGCCTTTAATCCCAGCACTCGGGAGGCAGAGCCAGGCGGATCTCTGTGAGTTCGAGGCCAGCCTGGGCTACCAAGTGAGTCCCAGGAAAGGCGCAAAGCTACACAGAGAAACCCTGTCTCGAAAAACCAAAAAAAAAAAAAAACCCAAGGCTTCTGTCTCTGGGCACGGAGTCATGAAACCTGAGGAGAGACTGATGTCCTTCAATTCTTCTAATTGGAGAATAATTTTGCTGCTTCTGTACAGGTCTCTTTCTCTTTCTCTCCCCGCCCCCCACATTTTCTTATTACCTCCATCAGTCCCAATTAGAAAATTGCTTGATTTTGCTCCCAGATTTGGCTATTTATATTTTTAGATATGTCAGGAAATGACATTTGTTCCTTTGTTTTACATTTATATATCCATGTAACCTTGTGATGATATATCGTGTACCCTAATAAATTTGACTGAAGATGAGAGGACAGAAAAAGCCACAAGATTAAACATAGAAGTCAGGTAGTGGTGGCACACACCTTTGTCCTAGCACTCAGGAGGCAGAGATCCATCTGGATCTCTGTGAGTTCAAAGCCACCCTGGACTACATGAGATTGACTCAATCTAGGAGAGAAAACAGAGCCAAGCCTTGGTGGCACACACCTTTAATTCCAGTACTGGGAAGCACACATGCCTTTAATCACAGGAAGTGATGGCTGGGTGGAGAAAGGTATATGAGGTGTGAGGAAACAGGGACTAAAGGCTTTTCAGGCTGAAAATCACATAACCTGGTGATTTCATTAAGAAAAAAATAGACTGTGAAAACTGAGATTTGGATTGACAGTGCGATGGAGATGAACAGCAATGGAAAAACAAAAACATAAACAAACAAGCAAACAAAAAAACATGTAACTGTACTAGGTCATCCAATCCAAAATAATGCAAATACAACAATACAACAATGGAATTCTGGGACTTCAAGTATCTCCTAAGGAACAGCTCATAATAGAATGTCATATCCTTAACATTAGCATGGCCCATGTAAAACTTCATGTTACCAGACTGAAGCTAGATCTTCCCTTTGTGGAAAGGATAAAAATCCTTTAAGCAATAAACAGAGGACTACCCCTAGAACCGGAGGCAGCTTCTGATAAACAATGTTTCAGAAGTTTGAACCTTTCCACATATAGGTGGATATAAACAGTTGAACCAAGGACCTGAAGGAATCTGAGTGAATCCTCTTTTGGCATCTTCAAATGGGAATGCTGCCTTTCCCACACTTTAATATCAGTCTTTGAAGACTATAAAATGGATGACACTGAACTCTGCTTGGGCTCTGTCTTCTTCTGGGTTTCTATTTCTGTGACTAAGATCATGGCCACAAGCATATTGGAGAACAAAGTGTTTGTTTGGCTGACTCTTCCACATTGCCATGCATCTTGAAGGAAGTCGGGGAAGAAACTCAAGCAGGGCAGGAACCTGGAGGCAGGAACTGATGCAGGAGCCATGGAAAGTTGATGCTTACTGGCTTGCACTCTATGGCTTGTTCAGCAAGATTGGTCCCACAATGAACTGGACTCTGCCACACTGATCAGTAAATATAAGAAAATGCTCTACAGGATAACTTACAGCTTGACCTTCTGGGGACATTTTATCAATCAAGGATTCCTCCTCTCAGATAGCTACAGCTTGTGTCAAATTGACATAAAACTAGACAGCAAAGTCTCTTAACTAGCAAGGCATGGGATAACACATGTGTGCTTTTTAAATCTATTTACATATTACACCACCGTGATTTCTCTTAGTATTAACTGTAACACCTTTCTCATTCTACAGTGTGACTGAGTCAACTGGTGTAGGGTGACTGACTAGAATAAGCACTGAAAGGGACTTGTAAGGACTAAGCCAATTTGTTTCGAGATGTATGCTGGAGAATTTTAGGACACGATGCACATTAGATGATAGGAAGTATTAAATAATAGGGTGCAAAAAACTGACGTTTTAAAAGAATTGTGGACAAAACGAACATGATGACAGAATACAGGATTGTCTTTCTTTATTCTTTTTTTTTTTTTTTTTAGATTCTTCAGAATCAAGCGCAAGCTGACGGTCTCTGAGGGAAGTAGAAAAACTAGGATAGAAAGAGAAATGGAAAAATCCTAATTGGCTTTTTAGGGATAAAGTCAGTTGTTCAGGTAGCTGACATAAATGATTCTCTGTGCTGGAGTTCATATTTGAAGATGTGGAGAAATACGAAGTGAAATGGAGAACTGTGTAAGAAATCTCAAAGGACAATATTTATTACTTTGTTGGTGTGAGAAACAAATGCAATGAATAGCAGTTAAGGCTTCATTTCCTTATTTAGTATTAGGCACTGCTGACGGTGTATTTATTGAAAAATGAAACATGCATGATTTCTTTTCCAGTACAGGAACCAAGGTAAAAGATAAATAGAGATTTACAGTATAGCCCAAAACTGAGGATAGTCTTTGAAACACACACACACACACACACACACACACACACACACACACACACACACACACCCCTGAAGCAGGAAATGACAGTTATGAGAGATCAGGCTTTATGATGGTATACCGAGAATTCCTCTCTGAAACATGGTGAAAGAAGTCTTTCGTGCTTGATGAAAGTGTTCAAGTAAAAAGTGAAAGGAAAACCATTCCACACAAGCACCCAAAAGAAAAGTGGAAGATTTCCCGGAGAAAACAGTTCGTTGTGTTGTTAAAGATGAAAGGACCAGCACAAAGCTGGAAATAAGTGAGGCCTTGACATGAGCCTGGGGGTGAAACAAGGGGCAGATCATACAGAACCTTGTATTGCTGGCAGGGAAAACTGAGTTTTGCTCTGTGTGTGATGTTGTCATACTGTAGTGTCTTAAGCAAAGATCAAATGTGATCTTTATTTTCTACAAGCCTATGGGGGGATAGTGAAGTAAACAATATTGTCTGGACTGAGATGATGGCAACACACATAAAAAAACTGCACAGGCTTGTGGAATATTCTGAACTTACAAATAAAATTATTTGTGAATATGATTCCTTTAAGAGTCAAGGGAATGAAGACAGCAATAACAACTTTTGGATTTGGAAATTAGCTATCTTGGTGGTAATGGTATTTAAAGAGGAAAATTAATAGAACATGCTAATTGTGGAGGAGATTTAGGTAGTAGAAGAAAAGTTGATTTTTGAAACTAAGGAGAAAAGACAAATAGTGATGCTGGCTGAGGCACTGGTAAGTAAGGTTTAGTGGGAAAAAAAAATGAAACCCTGGAGACCAAACCTGCACATTGATGTGGCTTCTCTAATAGTGTGTGTTGGTTGACAAGAAGGAGAAAAGAAATCACCTGCTTGGTGGTGAACAAAAGGTCAGAAAGCAGAAGGCACCTGTGTAGATGTAACCAACCGTCTTATTAAATAAGAAACACAGAAACAATGTAAAAGAGAAAGCCGAGAAGTCAGAGCTCAGAGCTAAAATCTCACCCTTCCTCCTGCTGTCCCAGCTTCGCGAAAAGAGACCTACTTCCTGTCGGTTCGTTTTTTTATAGTATGTTGTTCTGCCTTCTCATTGGTTGTAAACCCAAACACATGACTGCCTCGTCACTGTCTGAATGTACAGCCCCCTAGGTCTTAAAGGCATATGTCTCCAATGCTGACTGTATCCCTGAACACACAGAGATCTTATGGGATTAAAGGCGTGTGCCACCACCGCCACACTCTTGCTATGGCTCTAATAGCTCTGACCCTGAACACACAGATATCTATGGGATTAAAGGCGTGTGCCACCACCGCCACACTCTTGCTATGGCTCTAATAGCTCTGACTCCCAGACAACTTTATTTATTAACATACAATCAAAATAATAATTCAGTACAATTAGATTACCACCACATTTCCCCTTTTCTATTTTAATAAAAAGAAAAAAAGCAAAAGGTTATAACTAACAAAAGAAAAACTATATACAAAAGTACAATAACTATATACAATATATACAAGTAATAAATACCTAAACAGGTATTTGACAAATCAGAGAAAATAATTCCATTATCTATCCTATTTTGGTAAATCCAAGATGTATCTAATGCACTTTCTATCCTAATTAATTTTCAACTATAACTAACTAATCTTCAACCATAACTAACTAATCTTCAACTCCCTCAGAGACCCAAGAAGGGAATAATATTAGCTAACAAAAATAAAAACAGGAAGTGCATGCAAACAACTTCCAAAAAATTTTTGTGAGTTGACAGAAACAGCCAGCTGCCTGGGCAGTCACCTGAGGTTTCTCCGCAGTGTTGGGGCATCATCTTCAGCCTATAGGCTTAGTGTATCTGACAGACTCATTTGTGAAGTAGGATGTACACAAGGTCAACAGTTCAACCTCACATTGGGTGAGAGCAGTCCACGTACCAGAAACACCTGAATTCCACTAGTGTCCTGTCATGACTCAGGATTTTGAATTCTGGAAATTGTTGACAGTTTTTTAATTCAGCTGTCCATTCTTCTTGGCTGTGTATATATGGCTTCATCTCAGCATCCCCTTCTTCTCCACATCCCTCTATTAAATGCCAGTCTACTTTTGAGAGGCATGAGCTTTCAGCTGCTGTTCCATTGTACAACAGAATCCATCGGCCCTCTGCCTGTTAAGCTGCCTTCGAAGAAAAGGGCACCGTACCTTTTCCGGATGCGAAGGCCACTTCAGGGATGGGGCCATATTGTCCTGGCCTCAGAAGATGCCTTTTGATAAAGCCATAACCACACTTGTTTTGACAAGAATCAGTAGTCCCTTGTTTCGTGATCTGTCTGTCCATTTTGTCCTGTTGATTCGAGGATACTTTGTTGTCCAGTGGCTAACTTTTGCCAGAATGAAAGTTGACTCCATATGCAGTTTCTTCAATGCCCATATTTTCTCTAAAGTAGATTGGTACTGCCAGGAGCCGACATGTCTCAAAAAAGAAAAATTTTCTAAGTTATTAAACCATTTTAAATGCCATATTCTGTAGATCTCTGAAGGGTTTGAAGATGACCTGTCTAAAACATCTCTGCTCAATTTTTAAAACATATCTAATATGACTACAAGTTCTATGATAATGTCTAACTACTAACTTTCATTTCTTTATATCCTAATAGTTGATAATAATAACATTCAAGGATCAGAAATTTGCATTACATTGTTAAATGGATGGAATAAATACAATTAGAAATATACATATAGCATTTTCTAACAATATCAGTTTCAAATTTGTGTACAATATAAAACAATTCAATCGAATGTAAAGTATTTAAAATTAGTAATTGTCTTTTTCTTTTCTTTCTTTCTCTTTTTTTTTAAACAAGAACCTTAAATCTAATCTCCTTTGCTTAGCCTTTTTCCTAACCCTTGACAATAACTTGTAACCAACCCCCCTAAATACTGAAAATTATCCCAGACCCAAAACCCATTAAAAAGAACAAAAAACCACCCGCCCCACACCACCTTTTTGGGAATGTGGGCGTTGTATTCTTAAATTTGCTTCCTGCTGTGTATGGGCGAAGTTTTCTTTATCCTGAAAGAAAAATTTTAGGTTAATTGTCAAATTCTAAGAGAGGTAACTATATCCTTCATTATCCAGTCTGTGTATGATGCCAAAGTTCAGGGTTTATCTCAAGTCCTTATTCAAGTAGTCTTTGAGACTGGATCATCTCAGCTAGTCATCTCAAAATTGCTCTGAGCACCTTGTAGTTCAAAGCTGATCTATGGATCATGTTTGGCAGCTTAATGATATTATTATTGTCCACGTGGAATTGTTGTTGTTGTGGGGCCCCATCTTCTTTCTGGAGACTTCAGTTGATGTTAGGCCTGGCCATGATTTCCTGCAGAAAACTGATAAGAGACTCGAACACAAAAATATGCAGCTAGCCTTTTTTTCTAGAATTAGTTAGTACTCTATGTGACCATTCATATCTTAACAAAGTTTAAAATGTATATATATATTAATTTTGTAAATTTTGATATAAAATTTATACTTTGAGAAAAGTTTAAAGAATCAGAATAGAATCAAAGAGTTGAGATTAGTAATAGAATAGTCAATTAATTTGGCTTTTGTCCTGTCCCATAGCAGAAGATGGCTCTTTTATTCTGGCATATTACAGGGAGTTTGCATTTTCCTTTTAACAACATGCTTGAGTTAAAAGAAGGACAGAGCCATTCTCCAACTCCAAAGTCAGCTTTAAATTTTAATTGAACTGGGACTATTAGAAAACCAAGAGTGTTAAATCTTTAGAGAAAAGCAGAAACAAACATTTAGGAAGACATAAAATTTTTTTAGATAATATATACCCATACACCGTTTCATTCTGTTTCTTGGGATAGATGATTTGTCCCTTTTCTTCAGGTGTCCCATTTGTCCAGTGTTCTTCAGATTCCTTAACCTTCATTCTCCTACAAGACAAAAACAAAAACCTTTCCCCAAGACTAATTTTGGGGATGTTTCCTTTTGACAAGTTATTATCTGATTAAATGAAAAGGCATGTGTTATTGATACAAGTTAGTTTAAATTGGATGTTCATGCTGGTTGATGAACTATCACCTCCTCAATTAAGAGGTCTCTCTTGATCAAATCGAACCTTTATCAATTTTGATGGTACCCACAGCTTATCTTCTCCTGTAGAAACAAAAGCAAAACCTCGTCCCCAATGTAATACATACCCTGGTTTCCATTCTGAGGTCAGCACATCCTTAAAGTATATAGGCTGATTTAATTCTGTAGTTTTTTCTATTATCCAATGTCTCTTTGCAGCTGTTGTTCCTTTCTCATTGGCATTCAGAAAATTCAAAGTTAGAAGAGCATTATGCAGTCTATTTCTGGGGGTTTTTGTTACCCATTTCTGTTTATTTAGCATATCCTTTAGAGTTCTGTTTGATCTTTCTATAACTGCTTGACCTGTAGGATTATGTGGTATGCCTGTAATATGCTTTATATTGTAATAAGCAAAAAACTGTTTCATTTTAACAGAGACATATGATGGAGCATTGTCAGTTTTGATTTGTGCAGGTATACCCATGATGGCCATAACTTCTAGCAAATGAGTGATTACAGAATCAGATTTTTCAGAACTCAAAGCAGTTGCCCATTGAAATCCTGAATAAGTATCGATAGTGTGGTGTACATATTTCAATTTTCCAAATTCTGCAAAGTGAAACACGTCCATCTGCCAGATTTCATTTCTCTGAGTACCCTTTGGGTTACATCCTGCTGGTAATGGCGTTTGATTGTAGAAGGAACAAGTAGGACATTTCTTTACTATTTCTTTGGCTTGTTGCCAGGTTATGGAAAAATCCTTTTTTAAACCTTTACTATTAACGTGATGCTTTTTATGAAATTCTGAGGCCTCCAGCACATTTCCTATCAATAATTTATCAATCTCATCATTGCCTTGTGCTAGAGGGCCTGGCAGACCAGTATGGGATCGAATGTGAGTTATATATAAAGGATGATTCCTTTTCCTGATTGTATCTTGTAATTGAATAAATAGTGAAGTTAATTCTGAAGCATCAGGGATAAATTCTGCAGTCTCAATATGTAACACCACTCTTTCAGCATACTGAGAGTCAGTTACTATGTTGAGAGGTTCTGAAAAATCCATTAATACCAACAGAATAGCATGCAATTCTGATTTTTTAACTGAATTATACGGACTTTGAACCACTTTACTTAAATTTTCTGATTTGTAACCTGCCTTTCCTTCTTTGTTGGCATCTGTATAAAATGTACGAACTCCAGATATGGGTTTTTGCCGTACAATTCGAGGCAAGATCCAATCAGCTCTCTTTATAAGATCAATTCTATTGCTTTTGGGATATTTGCTGTTAATTTCTCCCAAAAAATTACTGCAAGCTCTTTGCCAAGGTTCACTTTCTGTCCATAATTTTTCAATGTCCTCCTTAGTTAATGGTACGACAATTTCTGCTGGGTCTATGCCTGCTAATTGACGAAGTCTCAGTTTTCCTTTGTAAATCAAGTCAGAGATTTTTTCCACATAAGTTTTTAATTTTTTATTTGGTTTATTTGGTAAAAATATCCATTCCAATATAATATCTTCCCTCTGCATTAATATTCCAGTAGGAGAACGCCTAGAAGGTAAAATAACCAAAATGCAATCCAGCTTTGGATCAATACGATTCACGTGTCCTTCATGCACTTTCTTTTCTACCAAGGCTAATTCTTTCTCAGCTTCAGGTGATAATTCTCTTGGACTATTTAAGTCCTTGTCACCTTCTAAGGTTTTGAACAAATTAGTCAGTTCATCATTTTTTACCCCAACAATAGTTCGTAGATGAGAAATATCTCCAAATAATCTTTGAAAGTCATTAAGTGTCTGTAGTCTATCTCTCCGAATTTGCACCTTTTGGGGTCTAATTTTTTGTAGCTCTATTTTATATCCTAAATAATTAATAGAATCTCCTCTTTGTATCTTTTCAGGAGCAATTTGTAATCCCCAGCAAGGCAAAATTTTCTTTACTTCTTCAAACATTATTTCTAAAGTATCTGCATTTGAGTCAGCTAGTAAAATATCGTCCATATAATGATAAATTATAGATTTAGGAAATTTTTTACGTATCACTTCCAATGGCTGTTGTACAAAATATTGGCACAGAGTTGGGCTATTCAACATTCCCTGAGGGAGGACCCTCCATTGAAATCTTTTAACCGGTTGAGAATTATTATAAGTAGGCACTGTAAAAGCAAATCTTTCTTTGTCTTTTTCTTGTAAGGGTATTGAAAAGAAACAGTCTTTTAAATCAATAACTATGAGAGGCCATCCTTTTGGTAACAGAGTAGGCAAAGGCATCCCAGATTGTAGAGAGCCCATTGGCTGAATTACTTTGTTAATTGCTCTAAGGTCTGTTACCATTCTCCATTTACCAGATTTCTTTTTAATAACAAATACAGGAGAATTCCAAGGGCTGGTTGATTCTTCAATATGCTGAGCATTTAACTGTTCTTCTACCAGCTCTTCTAAAGCCTGGAGTTTCTCTGTTGTTAAAGGCCATTGCTGGACCCATACAGGCTTGTCTGTTAACCATTTTAAAGGTAGAGCTGTTGGTGTCTTTGGAAGATCATCAGTTATTGTGCCCTGTTCTTGTATAATATGGATGGCTGGTGACCACTCATTAGAACAATATCTTCTAATATTTCTCTCAGTAACATGTGCTAGTTTATGATTTGTTTCTGAGATTGGAGGGATGTTAATCTGAGTATTCCATTGTTGCAACAAGTCTCGACCCCACAGGTTCATAGTTATGTTAGCCACATATGGTTTTAATTTTCCTCTCTGTCCTTCTGGACCTATACATTCGAGCCATCTTGCACTCTGTTTCACCTGAGATAATGTCCCAATTCCTAACAGTTGAACGTTTACCTCCTGAAGAGGCCAAGTTGGATGCCAAAATTCTTGTGCAATTATGGTAATGTCCGCACCTGTGTCTACCAGACCAGACAACAAAACACCATTTATTTTTATTGTTAATTTTGGTCTTTGTTCATTAATAAATGAACAAATGGCGCCCAACGAGAGGGCAAGAGTTTCCACCTAAAACCTGAGAAAAGATTCTAAAACGGAGCTAAAAACAGCTTCCTAATTGTCTCTCTCAAATGAGCAGCAGCTGCCGGTTTGAGTTACTGGCGGGTTCCTAGCATGCAAGCTCGATCTGCAGTATGGCGGGAATGAGGCCTCTGCAAGTGGCACATTAAGCTGCATGATGGATTTAGCCTTTGCTAGTACAAAAAAAGAGGTTTCTGGGCTACATGCTGCTTGGATAAAAGCACACACCCACAATGGCTCCCAGAGCTGGTGGAAAACGTACCACCGCCATGTTGGGAAGCTGAAGTGGGTGGAGCCAGCAGCCACAGCACCATTTCAGGCTTAAAAGGCTGCAGTTTAAAGCAATAGGCTCAAGGTAATATAAAACATAAGCCACATAAAGATGGCTACCACACAGAGAATCTGGATTATGTTCTCTTTGATATTCGTAACTGAAGAGAAACATTTGATTGCAAAAGCTGTTGAGTTATGCCAAAATGTGTGTTTTAAAGGTACCTTAACTTCAAAATTTGGATGTAAGGATATGTTGCTTTGGAAAGGAGGCTCTGCTTTTGTTTCCACAGAAAGCCAGAGGCTATGGATTTGTTCCAGATTAAGATACATCAGGTTTGACCAGCCAAGACCACCTGAAAGGTCTCCGATGACACCATGGCCCAGATGATCCAATATCCAGAATCGTTTCAAGGCAACTGGCTCAGACGATACAGCCTCATGGACTACATCATCCTAAAATTTTCTTTGTGTCCCCATAGATACAGTGCCCCCCTCCAGCAGGAAGTAGTAAGAGAAGCTACGCCCAAATTCCCAAATATACCAAGCTGACTTTGGAGATGTGTAAAAGTTAAAACCTTCCTTTTAAAAAAAGAAAGGGGAAGTGCTGTGGGATGGTCTTTATGTCAAATTGCTCTGATTGGTCAATAAATAAAACACTGATTGGCAGTGGCCAGGCAGGAAGTAGGTGGGACAAGGAGAGAGGAGAATTCTGGGAAGCGGAAGGCTGAGGCGGAGAGACACTGCAGCTGCCGCCATGACCAGCAGCATGTGAAGACGCCGGTAAGCCACCAGCCACGTGGCAAGGTATAGATTTATGGAAATGGATTAATTTAAGCTATAAGAACAGTTAGCAAGAAGCCTGCCACGGCCATACAGTTTGTATGCAATATAAGTCTCTGTGTTTACTTGGTTGGGTCTGAGCGGCTGTGGGACTGGCGGGTGACAAAGATTTGTCCTGACTGTGGGCAAAGCAGGAAAACTCTAGCTACACACCTGCATTGGATTGCAAGATTACATTTTAACAATTAAGCACAAGGCACTGTTAGAGTGAATGGAAAATTAAAAGCTTCAAGTGAAAGACAGTGTATTGCTTCCAAAGTTCTTTGTGCGAGGTATAAAATGTACAGGTAACATAATTGAACCTTGAATGTAATTCTCAGTTGCTTCACAAGAAATGGACTTGGAAGCTGGTGCCTTGTAGAAAGCCAGGATACCGACAAATTCATTAATGTATTGAAATCTTTAATAAAATATAAGCTATGAAATATTACAAGCTACTTTCCAAATAAACTTGAAATTGCACAGTAGGGAAAGGCCATATATACTTCATATGGAGCTAAGGATCGAGGAGAACCACACGGGTATCTGTCTGCTCCTTCAGAACTTGTCATTAGATAATCACATAATTCACCACCTGGCAACCTAATGGCTTCTTTGACTTCACTTTAAAATATGTTTTATATAAAAAGGCAAAAAGACACCTGTTGATATTTTAATAAGAACAAATCATGTGTTCCTGCCCTGCAGATTCCTCTCATGAGGACCCACTATTAGAAAGTCTACCATCTCCCAGAAAAACTCCTTACTTTGCAGTTCTATAAAACCATCTCTGTCTCCTTTTCACATCCCAGTCCCCTTCCCACTTTCTTTATCAGTTCACGTTGCCTTTTGCATTAGTTTCCCACCTCCTGTATTATTCCCTGTTGAGGCTGTTACACACTGCCACAAACTTTTTTTGGAGTTTGGAGTCTCAGAGGGGCTAGCTGCCATATGTTCACAGGCATACATTCATCCTGAATTCTACGAAAGAGTCCGTTTCATTGCCTTTGGAACATGTAAGGGTCACCTTTCCTTCCCCTTCTTAGCACCTGGTACCTTCTTTAATCTTGAAATCCAGCAGATTAGTGCCTTCAATACTCTCTGACCCTAATCTCTTGATCCATTGTTCATTTCTTTCTTTGAGTTTCTCATTTTCCTTTTTTCTATATGGACCTTTGTGATTCCATCAGGCACAGATAATATAAGAAAATTTCCCCATTTAAAAAATATTTAATTCAACCACACTTAAAAGTGAAACATTATTATATAGTTATTACAATTATATCATTACAAAAATATCACTTATTTATTATAATCATAAGCAAAAGAAAAATTTGACCACAGAAGTAAAGGTTTGGTGAGTTGAGCAGCCAATTAAGAAGTCTCCTTCAGATGTATATCTCATGCTTTAAATCATCATTGGTTGTCCATTTGCACCTTTCCAGAGGAACAAAAGAAAATGACTATATTATCATGTATCAAGCATGAAACTCTGTAGTTCAAGATAACCCCTGTGCTAATTCTCTATCAGCAAAGCTATTGAAATCATAAACAAGAGGAAATTTGAGCACTCACTGAAGTTTAATAAAGTATTTCCATTCAGTATCTTTGTTTAAAGAACCAAATTTGATGATTCAAATAATGCACCTAGAAAAATTAAGAAAAATGGTGCATTTTTTTCTTTTATGACATTATGAATTATAGAACAGGAAATACATAGGAGAGCCTCCTATAACATAATATAATGAAATTTTTTTCTTTGTTTCAAAGGAGGAAAGATTACTACATACAGCTGGAAAAAATTAGGAGATGATATTTAATGTATGAAAACTAGCTCAACCAAAACAGGATGAAAATCAGAAAGCACAATGTAACAGAACATTGAATATAAACAACAGGCAAACAAGCAAAGAAATAAAAGGTAAAGATAATACAGAGCAACACAAGTCATGTGAATATGTTGCTCGACACAGATTTCTTGACTCTTCAGTAACTGAAGTAATTTGGCATAGAGACAGAAAGTTTAATCGTATGTTTATAAGCAAAGGGTAAACTCACTAGTTATTCCTATGAGCTGTTTCAAAAGGGTTTGACAGCAAATTGAGATTTGCACTGTGGACTTTCAAGATGATTTTTTATAATATATATGAGGTGGGTGTTATGTACATAGTGGTAATATGTGAAACTTTCCCTGGGAAGATATGACATAGATGTCTATTCATCTCAGACAGGGAACACTTCACATCCAAATAACTTATACTGAAGTCCAACAGGGGATCCAACGAATTTGTTTGTAATACTTAACAGGAGTCTGAGAGAGATTGCAGCTGCACCAGGAGAGAAGCTCTATCACTAAAAGTCCACCCCAATATATGCGACTACTCAGGAAAGCCGCAACCCTGAGGCTCTTTGCATGACTTACAGGTAACTCCATAGGGTAGAATCTCTTCCGGCAGGCCTACTGGAATGCCTCTACCCACAGCAGATGGTTAGCTGTTTACAGCTTTGTCAACCTTTGGGAGGGTTCTCAGTGCATCTTCTTCTATTTTTATTCTCAACAACATTATTTATTGAAGAATACAGGTAAAACATAAGATACAAGTTGTTGAATACCAAATGATGAAAAGAGGCACTAAATTAGTATTTTCATGTATTCCTAGAGGGAATGAAAATGGTATAGCCTCATGGGGAAATAGTTCAAAAATTTCTTAGATAAGAAAAATACATGAATCTTTCAATAAATTTTGTGTTTGTTCAAATAACACAGTTTATTTTTTTATTAAGCAATTTTTTTTTATTCATTTTACATGCCAACCACAGATCTCCCTCTAATCCCTCCTCCCACTCCCGGAGCCTTCTTACCAATCCAGCCCTCATTCCCCTCCTCTGAAAAGCTAAGTCCTCCCATGCAGAGTCAGCAAAGCCTGGTACATTCAGTTGAGGCAGTTCTAAGTTCCTCCCCTGCATCAAGGTTATGTGAGATGTCCCACCATAAGTAATGCGATGGAAAAAGCCAGCTCATGCACCAGGGATAGATCCTATTCCCACTGCCAGAGACCCCTTAAACAGACTAAGCTACACAACTGTCTCGCTTATACAGAGGGCCTAGACCAGTCCCATGGCGCCACAGCTGTTTGTGTAAAGTTCTTGAGTTCCAACTAACTTGGTTCGGTTGTCCTCGTAGATTTCTGCATCATGATCTTGATGCCCCTTGCTCAAAGAATCCCTTTTGCCTCTGTTCGACTGGACTCCTGGAGCTCAGCTTGGTGCTTGGCTGTGGATCTCTGCATCTGCCCGGTGCATCTTTTAATAGCTGAGATTTGTGAGCTGATTTACTTCTCTGCATCTGCCCGGTGCATCTTTTAATAGCTGAGATTTGTGAGCTGATTTACTTCCTGAGTCTCATGAGTTTCTTTCAGGATGGAATGCTTCAGCTTGGAGGAAACTGCTCAAAACAGATAGGCCACCTATTCCAAATAGTGGTAGATTAAATTCCAGTTTTGGAGTGTTTCTTCTTATGATCTCCTAATAAGTAAGTAGTGGGGTAGGTTCAGTGTTAAATTTACAGTGTAAGCAATATAATACTAAAAATGTTTTTCCACTCAGTGGCTTTTTGGTTTCATTCAAATATCAAGGGATGAAACTAGCTCCTTATCCATCACCCTGCACACAATTCATCTCTAAGTAGATCAGGGAGCTCACCATAATACCTGACATCCAGGGTCTAGTTGGACCATCAGTAAGAATTTTTTTTTTTAATTTCCTAATAGCATTCCAAGAAAATATACATTTTTGTCTTAAATTCTTTAACCCTTCCAATATTGTTAATAAATAAAAGTTTAATATCTGGATAGCTATTCAAATTTACCAGCACCAATCATTGACGATAGTGTCTTTTCTCCAATGTATATTGTTAGCCTCTTCGTCAAAATTCACATAGCTGTTAATCTTGTTTTTTAATTGAAAGCAGAACAGAAAATGACATTTTTTAGTTGAAAGCAGAACAGAAAATAACATTTAGAGCATTCCTATTTTAAATTGGAAAGACTGCATCATTAAATAATTACATACTTCACAATATTATATTGATGAAAAACACTTTATTTATTTATTTATTTATTTATTTATTTTTGGTTTTTCGAGACGGTTTCTCTGTGTAGCTTTGCGCCTTTCCTGGAACTCACTTTGTAGACCAGGCCGGCCGAACTTACAGAGATCCTCCAGCCTCTGCCTCCTGAGTGCTGGGATTAAAGGCATGCACCACCACCGCCGGCAGAAAAACGTCATCTTTAAAATTACCTAATGAAATACAAAATTGCTAAATCCATATTTCTATATTTGACAGCTAATGACTGGAAAATAGAGGTGAGGTGACTTGTTTTCAGATGACACGAAAGATGTGTATTTGTGATTAAACTCCTTTATGTTACAGCATGCTTAAGTTTTCTTGGATGTCCTTTATAATAGAAGATAATTATGAATAATGATCATACATTATAAATAGATAAATTGAGATATAATTTCAGAATTTCTTCCTGAAAATTTATTTGAAATATTTAATGTAACTTATTAACTAAAGTGTATTTATTTTCATTGAAAAATTTGGCATCAGGTGTCCAGGCTTTGAATGATACTATACCCTGAAGTGACATAAAAATTCATGAAAGAGAAAGAAATATTGTAATTCCAAAAATTAATCAAGATCCATATATACTAGTATGAATATGAGTTTCTACATGAGATAAAAATATTTTAAATAACTTCAAAGCACATGAAAACAGTAAAACATATGGATATGCAAATAGGGTTATATACCAAGAGTGCTGAAAGTCTACAAAATGTTTTTCATGCCTATTCAGGATTTATTTTTGCTATTTGCTTATGAGAATGTACCCTAAAAAAACCCTACAATCACATTTAACTGACTTAAAATAAACTGTAAACAAAAGCATATTTCAGAAAAAAATAAAGAAATGACAATTTGCTAAAACTCTTAATTCTTGTGAGGCAGTTGCTGACTTTTTCTCTAATGTATTCTTTTACTTTGAAAGCAACACTGACTTTATTCATTGTTTATGAGATTATATAGTATTATATAATATTTTTCTTGCTTTTAGATAGGCAGCATTTCTATTGTCTTACCAATTATACACAGAAAGATAAAAGGTTAAATAAGAGGGACCAGAGGAATGAGAAATCAGCATTTGTAGTGCTGTTTGATTTTTAAGTTTTATTTATTTATTTATTTGTTCATTTTTTTTTTTTTGAGACAACATTTCTCCATATAGCCATGATTGTTCTGGAACTCACTCTATAGGCAGACTGTCCTTGCACTCACAGATGTGTGGCTGGTGGTGGTGGCACACATCTTGAATCCCAGAACTTGGGAATATGAAGTGCTCCAAAAACCTCATGTGTTAAAGTTGTCCTTTCCAGGTGACGAGATATTGGGGAGGCATCATGAGGACTTTCACTCAAACAATGGATTAATTAAATGATGGATTCTTAATTGTATGTTCTGATGAGTGATTTTGGTAAGTTTTATAAGTAATTGTCCTTGGCTGTGCCCTACCCCAACTCCCTCTCTCCTCATAAAGGTGAATGTCCTCTCTGTCACATTGTCCCACCACCCTGATACCCTGCCTCACCACCCAGAATCAATGATGCCCACTGGTCATTGGAAGAAATGTTTGAATACAACACCCAAAAGCCAATCTTTTATTCTAAGTTGTCTTTTTCAAACATTTGATTAAGAGCATGAACAACTAACGAATATGTATTAAATTATGAAAAACAGGAAATTAAAGACTTTAACCAAACTGATATATTATCTTCATAAAAAACCCTTAATGTTTTAATTTACAAATTATAATAGTGTTTACCATATTTATCTGATAATTAAAAAAATAAGTTAATAAGCAATTAAATACTTTACAATTATATTATTATAATGTTACTTAGGAGACTTACAAAATATTAATACTCAAAAAAAATGCCATTTGGGACTGGAGCAATGGCTCAGCAGTTACAAGCACTGGCTGTTCTTCCTGGGGGCCTGGTTTGGATCCCTAGCATCTATATTATGTCTCATAACCATCTGTAATTTCAAAAAACATATCTTGCCATCAATCATAAGTACCACTTTAGGATATAAAAGGATGAGAAAGATTATTTCAGCAAAACCCGCTGGGAAACAAGTATGTGTAGCTATACTAGTATACAACATGAAAGGAATTGGAGTTTTAGGATTGGTGCTTTCAGTGACAATAAGAGGGATGGGAAAAGAAGAATACGGGGGTGGGTTGGCTAAGAGTAAATACATATGAGAAGCCTTAGGAAATCCATTAATTTTCAAGCTAATCTTTAAAATACAATATATTAAAATGAGAAGTTTGAACAGAACTATGGTGCTTGGTCGACAGTGCTGCTCCCGGGAGACATGGGTTATTAAATGAATAACAGTGCCCAAATATTCTCAAAAAACTAACAAAAAAATAACATATAAGAAAAATAAATCTCAGTGCCCCGAACAGTATCTATCTCTATATTAATTACTGGTCATGGAGGCTCTAAAGGAAGGATTTCATGATTGGTAATACAAACCAGATCAAAAACCTGTGACTGTGCCAATCAAGGACCCTAGGGCAAACCTTATCTTGTCCTTTTTCTTAATGATTGTGTTGTCACACCACCTTCTAAATGTTTATGTTTCCAGCCATGAATTTGTATTGCTCTCAACATTTGTCAGAAAAGCTTCTTTTTGCAGTGAGTAGTGGTAAATACAGAGGTTAATATCTGGTCAAAATTCTATGTATAAATAACTATGAATCCTCACCTGCGGATGGATCGTCTTTATGAACATCTTTCCATCTGAGAAATAGCAGACATTGAAGAAGATAGGGTTGAAAGAATGTAAGAGCAGGTAGATAGAGAGCAGAATTGTAAAATGCTAACTCCTGAACATGACAGTTCAGAAAAGGGTGTAAGTTCAGGAGGAGCTGGGACTGTGAACTTGTAGAACCTATTGCATGAAACTCTCAAAAAAACTAACAAAAAAAATAACATTTAAGAAAAGAATCCTACTACATATTATTAATAAGACCCTCATATTATATTTAAAGTTCACTTAAAAGTCTCACTTTCAGCTGGAAATGAAAGGTTTTGACAGAATACATACCATACAAATGGTAGCCAAGAGAGCTTAAAAAAAAAACTGTGATTAAAAGAAGGAGAGGACTGTAGAACTCAACATATTAGAACTATAGATTCATATATGTGGTATTAGATAATGGGATAGATTTTAAAAGGATAAATTCATAATTAATAAATCTTTAATATAATACTAAGATATATAAAGCAAACATTTGTAAAATTAAAAACACACTTCTATAACACGGTAATAGAAGATTTTAAAAGCTTACTCTCAACAATGAATAGGGACATCCAGAGAAAAGATAAATGAAGGCAGAGGCATCAAGAAAAGCAGTATAAACTAAATGTGCCTAAGAGACACATAGCATTCCATCAAATGATAGGGTATGTTCTTTATAATCCAGAATATTCTTCAGGAAACATTAACATTAAAATTAAGATTTGGTCTTCTCAAGTATCATTTCCAATCACAGCAAAGTTAAAAAAAGAAGCCAAAATTGGCAAAAAGATAAGCTTAGCAATTTAAAATATATGTAGAATAAATAGCCAGGAGCAATTCAGTGGGTCCAAGAAGAATCAGAAAGAAAAACTACATGTATCTTAACAAGAAATAAAAACAAGAATATCAAAATGATGATATAGAGAAAAGCAATAGTAAGAGTGAAATTGCAGTGGTTGGGGCTGACAGTAAGATTAAGAAAGATAAGCAACTGAGTGTTCAGAGAACCAGAAAAATAACAGACTAATTAAGGTTAATAGAAGGGAAAGAGTAAAATATCAGAGTAAAGATAAATTAATTATACCCTACAAAATCAATAGGAAAAATCAGTAACTGAGCTCTTTTTTCAAAATATCAAATCAATTTACAAAATATTAGCTAGCCTTAATAGGAGAAAAGGGCATAAGTAACAAAATCAGTGGTAATAGATAAGACATTATACCCATTGTCATAGAAATAAAATATTATTGAGGCTTTATGAGTAATTGGACCATGAAGAACTTAGAAAATGGGTGGACACTTGAGACATCATGCACCACTAAAAGTCATATACAGAGCAAATAGTCAAGAAAGTAAATAATGCTTTCTGTTATGTACTTAACTTCACACAAAGAAGAAAATAAGTCTAAGAAGCACGATTTTCTGTGTTCAAAATCGTAGAATCAACAATAATAAAGTAAAATCAAACAGTAACATCAATAAATGAATTTTTTAATGTGGGAAATAAATATACAAATCAGCTGTGTTTGTTTACACTAAAAATGAACAATTTGTAAAGAATATGTTTTAAAAATTCAGCTACCTAAAAAGTGTAAAACTTAAGATTGCCTTTACCCCATGAGGTAAAAATAAATTGTTCAAACTATAAATCACTGAAAGAAACTAACACAAAAGTAAACAAATGAAAGCCACATACTTCATGAGTAGGAAGATCTGGTAGCGTTACAATGTTTATGTTACTGTCCAAAGTGATCTATAGACTTACTTAATATTACCCCTATTAAAGTTTTAATAAAAACAGTCTTGTCATGCAAAATATCCTAATATATATATGGAACCACAAAGAACTCTGAATTAGCAAAATTCTGCTAAGAACAAACACACCTGGTCTAATCAGAGAGCTTGAATTCAATGTGTTACAAAAACATATACGCTTCTAAGGACCCTCAGAAAAATATTCTAATGACTAGGAAAATGACCTGAAGAATCGAACAGAGGGATTGAATCACTCTATACAGTGAAGAAAATTACAGAGGGAAGAAAAACTCAATTGAAAGGGAGAAAATATCCCTAGCTCTACATCCTAGCTCTACATCTTTTAGGGAATTGATACTTAGAATCTACAAAGAAAGAAAGAAAGAATTAAAGAAACAAACAAACAAACAATTACACACCAAAGACACCATCCAATCAATAAATGGACAAAGAATTGGACAGTTTTTATAACAAGAAGTACAAAGAGCTAACCATATGAAAATATTCAATATCTTCAGCCATTAGGGAAATTTAAATCAAAATTACAGTGAGTTTTTATCTACATCAATCAGAATGGCTACCAGGAAGTGAAAGCAAAGGCTAGTGATATTTTGAAGAAAAGCAGTTCATTAAAACTCTGCTGGATTGTGTGTACAGGTTAGTAAAAAGTCACTGTAGAAATTACTATGAATTGCTCTCAAGAAGCTGAAAGAACTACTATTTTATCAAGCCATATGACTCCTGGACATGGACCTGGTGGATGTAATCCAATACAACACAGGGATCCTTGTAATTCTGTGTTCATTGCTGTATTATTGATGCCAACCAAGACATAAAACCAACCTGCTGTCATTCTACAGATAAATGAGCAAAAAAAAAAAAGTGTGGTGGTGGTGGTAGTGTGTGTGTGTGTGTGTGTGTGTGTGTGTGTGTGTGTGTGTGTGTGTGTGTGTGTGATAATGATGGAAAACTACACATAATTAAACTAGGAAGCAGAGTATAGCGGCTTGTACTTATGAAGGGCAGAATTCAGGAGAATGAAACAAGATTGCCCTTGGTTTGAGGCCAGTCAGCATTAACTAGCAAGATGCTTTGTAAAAGGGAATTGGGGGATTGTTCTGGGGAGACAGCACAATCAAAAGATCATCTGTACAGAAAGGATAAGTATAATCTACTAGATTACATATTAGACACTAAATGAAAAAGAAAAGAAAACCACAAAATTAATGGTAGTGGAGCATTATTCAGCCTATAAATGATATGATAAATTATATACCTCTCTGATATGATGCAGAATGAATTGACATTTAATATATGACACTAAGTAAACATGCTAGTCACAGAAAGACAAATCTTTAAATTTCTACTACTTAAAGTAATATTTTAGTAGCCTGTGGTGGTATTGTACTCCCCAAAATATGGTGCACCCTAATAAACTTATCTGGGATCAGAGAACAGAACAGCCACTAGATACAGAGGCTAGAAAATGGAAGCACTCATGCATTTAATCCTAGCATTCCAGAGGCAGAAATCCATCTGGATCTCTATGAGTTCAAGGCCATATTGGAAACAGCCAGGCAAGGTGACTGGCCTTTAATTCCAAACTATGAGCCTTTAATCCCAGGAAGTAAGGGCAGAAAGCAGAAAGGTATATAAGGCATGAAAACCAGGAACTAGAGCTGGTTAAGCATTCAGGCTTTCGAGAAGCAGTTCAGCTGAAATTCATTTGGATAAGGACTCAGATGCTTCCAGTCTGAGGTAACAGGATCAGCTGAGGAGCTGGTGAGGTAAGGTAGCTGTGGCTTGTTCTGCTTCTCTGATCTTCCAACATTCACCCCAATAACTGGTCTCAGGTTTAATTTTTTTTTTACTTATTTAGAGCTTTATGGGGGGGGAGAGGGGAGTCGACGGGAGGAAGGAGTGGAGAGGAGAGGGGACCAGGTTTAATTTTATTAACAAGACCTTCTAACAATTCCTGCTACAGTAGCCAATGGCTGTTATAGTAGAAAAGTTATACTTGATGTCTAATGGGACTGAAGTTGTAAGCCTACAATAGGAAATGATCTAGAAAATTCTCATGCGATGTCCACATACTTAACAGTGTACTGAATACTTAAAACTGCTAAGAAGGCAGATGTTGTTTTATGTGTTTTCTGACCAGTCCAATAACAATTAAATTGAAATTCAAAGAAAAAAATTAAGAAGAAGTGGTAGAGTTAGCCACTGCTTTTTATATAATCAACTATCTTAACAGGACTTAAAAGGTACCTTCCTGTCACCCTCAGACCACTGGAACTACAACACAAAACATGCTAAACATCAACTGGATTAGTAATTCATTTCCCTCATATAAGATATCAAGAAAAAGGACATGAGAGCTGGAAATCTGGTTGTACAGAGCTTCAGTAGCAAGTTCAAGTTTTTAATGTGATTAAGACAGTGAATAAAAAAAGTAAATAGTAATTAAAAAATGTGGTGATGTTGTGTTCCCCAAAATATTGTGTACCTTAATAAACTTATCTGAGGTCAGAGAACAGAAAAGCCACTAGTTAGGCAGTGATAGCACACGTCTTTAATCCTAGCATTCCAGAGACAGAAATCCCTCTGGATCTCTGTGAGTTCAAGGCCACATTGGAAACAGCCAGGCATGGTGACTCACACCCTTAATCCCAGGAAGTGAGCCTTTAATCCCAGGGAGTGATGGTAGAAAGCAGAAAAGTATATAAGGCTTGAGGACCAGAAACTAGAAGCATTTGGCTGGTTAAGCATTTGGCTGGTTAAGCTTTCAGGCTTTGGAGCAACACAGTTCAGCTGAGATTCATTCTGGATGAGGACCCAGAGACTTCCAGTCTGAGGAAACAGGACCAGCTGAGGAACTGGCAAGGTGAGATAGCTGTGGCTTGTTCTGTCTCTCTGATCTACCAGCATTGACCCCAATAACTGGCCTCGGGTTTGATTTTATTAATAAGAACTTTTAAGATTCATGCTACAAAAAAAATAAAAACATTAGATTGTTTTAAAGAATCATTCATTTAAAAGAAATCACTAATATTATCTGATTGAAAATGGAGCCATATACTCTAGTAATCTGAAAGTGAGAGGGTGGTTTATGTTTTGCTTGGAGCTATGTTACAACTAAAATAGCATGGCTACAGTCTAAATGTTACACCTTACAGTATAAATAATTTGACAAATCTGTAATTGAGGAAATGATCATATCTAAGCTCCCTCATCTGTCCTGACACTTTATTGTAGAACAGGAAGAACAAAGGACTTTTTTGCTAGAACTTCCTATCACACGCTGGTTAAATCTGACTCAGTAGCCATTAAGCACCTCAATGTTCAGTGTACAAGGTAACGTTGAGATTGCGTTGAAGGTTACTGTTGCTAACATCTGGAAAATATTGCCTTCAAACAGGAATGAAAAAGCACCCACAAGAATGTTGTCTAAATCTGGCTCCTTGACAGTCACAGTTTTCAACCCGAGGTACCATGGACATTCAGACTGCAGCACACAATGAATTTTCAGATTTTCAGTAGAGAGCTGTTTTGCATCCTATCAGCATAGTACCTGATTGGACACACAGATATACACAAAATACCTGAAAGACATTGTCCCCACATCTTTCTTTTCCTGTTCTTTTCTTTTCTCCACCCCTCCCAATTATGTGGGAAGGCATCCTGTGCCTCATGCATGTTAGGCAAAGGCTGTCCTACTGAACTCCATGCTCCCTTTGTGGAGTTTGGATGGAACTTTCTCTTAATAGCTGCATAATGAAAGCTCTAACTTTGTCCCTAATGCGTTTTCTCATTTCAGTTAACTAATACCACGGCTGCACTTCACTATCATGCGGGAGTTCATCTTACAAATAGAATCTCCTGCTTAAGGGCCCAGAATTCCCCAGTGCAGTTAGAAGGCCTATAATCATTAGCTATTATTTTCACTTAGTACTTCCTCTTGAAAGTTAATCAGGTAAAATCAGATTTTGCTCAAAGCTAAATTCTTCAGCTTAATTCAGAAAGGACCTTAGAGCTATGAATCCTTGATTGGACATAATCTCTTATTATTCATCTACTGTTACTAGAAAGGAATTGAATTAAGTTTCTGTAAATAATATTCTATATCTTAAATCTTATTCTCAAAGGCAAATTCCATCACAACTACACATTACCTTTGTACGGGTTTCCAAATTTAACTGCCTAATTTTCATCAATACTACCTATTAAGGGATCTTACTTCCCTATAAATTAATTCAAGTTTTATACCTCAAAGGAACAACTATATGAACTACATTTTAATTGTGCAATACAATTGATCTTTCACTACACCTTCTAGGCATTATTAAATTTATTTTAGGGAAAGGTGGTTGAGATACCTTTATTTTAATTTCTATTGCTCTATGAATATAAACATATGGAAAAATTAATCATGTGGAACACTTAACATTTGTGCATTTAATAGTGTATCTTTATTAAATGTTTAAAATAAAAATTAACTATTTAAGCAGGACAGTAGTAGTGCATACCTTTAATCCCAGCATTTGGGATGTAGAGGCAGGCAGAACTCCAAGTTCAAGATCCATTTGGTCTACAAAGTTTCAGGACATCCAGGGCTATACAGAGAAACCATACCTTAAAAAATAAAATAATGCCTGCCGGGCGTTGGTGGTGCACACCTTTAATCCCAGCACTCGGGAGGCAGAGCCAGGCGGATCTCTGTGAGTTTGAGGCCAGCCTGGGCTACCAAGTGAGCTCCAGGAAAAGGCACAAAGCTACACAGAGAAACCCTGTCTCGAAAAACCAAAAAAATAAAAAATAAAAAATAAAATAAAATAAAAAACAGAAAGAGTTAGAGTAAGGAAGAAAGAAAGAAAAAAGAAAGAAAGGAAGGAAGGAATAGAAATTAATTTAAAGGCTATCCATTGCTTACTATTATTTAAAATCTACTCATTAACAGGGATGACTGTCATATCCAGAGTTTAGTGTTAAATGACTGCTTCCCAATATTTTAACAGATACATTGTAATGCAGGAATTTGCTATCATTAAATAATTTCTCATTTTTAATGCTTATTTATTGATTATGTGTGGAAAATGCAGAGACAGGTGTGCTATGGAGTTCCCGTTCCCAAGTAGAATATCTAGAACACAACTCCTCCATCCAAGACTCAGGAAACATCATAAAAAAGGGGTATAAAGACAACAAGAGCCTCAGGGTCAAGAGCTGCTGTGTAAGAGTATCTTCTGAATGTGACAGGGATGCTGTAACTATGAGCAATCAGCTACGGTTAGTGGCCTGCACCAGAACTCCACAAGACCACTGCAGCCAACACTTCAGCACGGATAGGGGGAGGCTCACAATGCACACCCCCCCCCCCCAACCTGAGAAGTGTCAGGCAGCTCTCAGCTGCTGAGGGAAACAGTGGAGTCTAAAGAACCGAGGAAAAATTATGACTATGCCTAGCATTAGGGAAGGAAAATACTACTTGGGAGTGTTTCATTTCATCAAGAATATTTTTTAGAGGTAAAGCCCTGCCTTGAGTGACATGAAATATCATCTACTATTAGAAATTTTATGTGACTAATATCTACAAGCAACACCTTACTATTGTGTCACATTTTTAAAAATAAAAGTATATTAAGGAGAAAACACTGGAACTTGTTAACCACAGGACTGAATTTGTAGTAGCTGCAATTCTTAAATATATATATATTAAAAAAATATATATATATATAATTATATATATATAATCTTACATGAAGCTCTAACTGCCCTTGAAATCACTGTACAGGCTTTTCACTCGGGAAGATATTTGCCTCTGTTTCCCGATGCTCTCACTAAAGACATGTACAGATACTACTAACTATTGTTTGAGAATTGTGGCTTGTAAAGTGCCAATTAAGGTCTGCTGTACTTTCCAGTGGCAACAAAAATGTCTGCATGTAGCATGAATTTTAACAGGTCTCATTAATAAAATCAAACCTGGGAACCAGGTATTGGGGCGAATGTTGAGAGATCAGAGAAGCAGAACAAGCCACAGCCACCTCACCTTGCCAATTCCTCAGCTGATCCTGTTTCCTCAGCCTGGAAGCCTCTGAGTCCTCCTCCAGAATGAATCTCAGCTGAACTGTTTTTCAAAAGCCTAAAAGCTTAACCAGCTCTAGTTCCTGGTTTTCACGCCTTATGTACATTTCTGCTTTCTGCCATCACTTCCTAAGATTAAAGGTGTGAGTCAGCATGCCTGGCTGTTTCCAGTGTGGCTTTGAACTCACAGAGATCCAGATGGATCTCTGCCTCCTAAGTGAGGATTAAAGGCATATGTGCCACCATTTTCTGGTCTCTATGTCTATCTGGTGGCTGACCCCAGATAAATTTATTAGGGTGCACAATATTTTGGGGAACACAATATCACCGCATCTGCAGATATTGTTACATATACCTGAAAAGGGCAAACTCCCCCAAGGGTTAGAATTTCTGTTATCAAATGTGTTACCTAGTATATTACTACAGAGTCTCAAATATTTTCCGTGTAAGTGTCTGTCTGCATGTCTGAATGTGCACCACATGCATGTCTGGTGCGTTCAGAGGTCAGAGATTCAGAGGGCAGAGGGCAGTAGATCCCCTACAACTGAAGTTATGGCTGGTTATGAAATACACTGTGGATGCTGGTACTGGAATCTAGGTTCTCAAGAAGAACAAACAATGTTATTAACCATTGAGCCAAATATCCAGCATCCACTTTATTGATTAATAATTCATAGAGGAGAGGTATGTATACTGGAGGTTGTATAATCTCTTAGCTGGTAGTACCAGGGTGTATAAGACAACAGGCTGAACAAGCCAAGAAAAGCAAGCCAGGAAGCAGTGTTCATCCATGATCTCAGCTCCCATTCCTGCCTGCAGGTTCTAGTTTTGAACTACTTTTGTTTTTAACTACCTTGATGATTTATTGTTATCTGTAAGGCAAATAAACACTCTCCTGCACAAGTGGCTTACAGTCAGTGGTTTATTTCAGAAATACAAAGTAACTAAAACAGCATGTTCACGGGGACACTGAATCTACTGTCACTATGTATGAGTAGTAGTATCAAAAGCACAGTAATTTTTTTCTAATTGAAAAAGAATATGAGGGCTAGAGATAGGGTTCAGAGGTTAAGAGCACTGGCTCCTCTTCAAGAGGTCATGAGTTCAATTCCCGGTAACCCTCATGGTGGCTCACAACCACCTGTAATGAGATCTAGTGCCTTCTTTTGTCATGCAGGCATATATGTAGGTAGAACACTCTATGTGTAATAAATAAATAAATCTTTGAAAAAAAAGAAAGAAGAAAAATTCTCCGAAAAAAGAATAATTTCTAACAATCTAAAAAAAAAATCAAGTATTTCTTCTTTATAAAAAAGAATATAAAATCTAGTAATTCACATTTGTATAATTGACAAAATCAGTGTCTTAGTAAATCTCAATGAAATTAAATGGATAGAGATAAGACAGTTCCCATGCCATGCATACTCATAAGGAAAAAAAAAGTAGTATATCTTACAGTCTTCAAGTTTGAAAATGGTTACCCTGTTTATCAAATATTTTGGATAACAAGTATTTAGAATGGATTACTGTATGGTAAAACGTATTTTTTTGAACATGTATGAGATTTGTTGCACAATAACTATGCCCAATCATTGTCTTTGCAGCATACTTAACAAATTGCTTTTTCATTAATTACCATTATTTGCATAATTACCAAAGACATTCATCACTGTTATTGAGTCTCATTGCCAAAAAATAAAGCAAGTGGCCAGCAAGCAGTCACAAGATCCACACTGTATCCTGCATACTTATGTCAGATTTCTTTTTCCTAAAAAATATCGTACCTATCATATATATATACAGATGTACATGCATACACAGAGATACACATAGAAACTCATAACCTTCGACAAAACAACACAGAGATATATACATACACACAAAACACATTCACAATAGACACCTGTAATTTCACACAAATACACACTCACACACAAAGATTCTGAAGTTTTCTAGTTCCATGTATTTTACTCTTCCTCAAAAGAAGCAGGATCCTGATCCTCTGGCTATGAACCTATGCTGTTTGTTTTTGTTATTGTTTTTAAATTGTAACATCTAATGAAGTGTGGCACTCAGAATGCTATACAACTTCTGAGATTACATTTTATTAGAATTTAAAAGCCCATTAAATTAATATCAGTTAATACAGAATCCAGCATGCTATATTTTACATGCTGAGAAGATAATTGCCTTGTAATTTCATATTTATATAGAAGTATTTATTAGTAAATTATAGAATCTTTAATTTTTTAAAGTAGAGTGGTGGGCTGCCTAGATTTTTGTCGACTTGATACAAGCTATAGTCATCTGAAAGGAGGGAATCTGAATTGAGAAAATGCTTCCAAAAGATTGGGCTCCAGACAAGCCTATATAGCATTTTCATAATTACTGATTCATGTGGGAGGACCCAGTTCATCGAGGTGGTGCCACCCCTGGGCTGGTGGTCCTGGGTACTATAAGAATACAGGCTGAGCAAGTCATGAGGAGCAAGCCAGCAAGCAGCACTCCTCCATGGCCTCTGCACCAGCTTCTCCCTCCATGTATTTACCTGGCCTGTTTGAGTTCCTGCCGTGGCTTCCCTCTGTGGCTAAAATTCAGGTATATAAGCTAATTAAACACTTTGCTCCACATGTTGCTTTGGTCATTGTGTTTCATCACAGCAATAGAGAGCTAAGACAAGTGGTAATCTACCAGAAAATGAAAGTGCTTTTATGTTTTCTATATTTGACTTCTGAGTAATAATGACAAATATTAGCTACATGTTGGAAATTATAGCAATCACAAATTGAAAATTGTTGGGGAAAGTTCATTATAATTCCTAATCACTTAAATGCTACACCGTGTCTAACACTTGAACAAAACATCATGTGTCAGAAGTCGATCAACCAGAGAAACCTTTAATATATCCATGAGGAAATCAATATATATATAATGTTGCCAGTCACTAATTAGTTACAGAATATAAATATAAATATATATCATATAATTTGTGTAAACAACTTATATGCTGTGATAATCATCAGATAAGGAAATGATATTACAAATAATAAAACCATTATAAAGTTGAAAGTTACAAGAGTGACAGTATTTCCAACTATCCTGTGAATCATTAGTAAACTAAATTGTAAACACATCTAAGAATATTTACTTTGAGTTAATACAAACTGAAAACTATAGATTCATCATAATAGAACATTTTAAATAATTTCCATACATTTTAGCACGAAAGATAATCACTTAAATTCATACTCTCTTAACACGACTATGAATATTAGAATTCTATCTTCATACTCCACTTGATTCTAAAATTCAAGCAACTCTTGTTGCTGACATTTCTGTTGACTGAAATATTCATAAATGCTTAAATATAGTAATGTAAATTGCTTTTCTCACTACACTAATTTTATTTATTTTCAGTTGAACTTTTTTCCTGTAAAGACCTGACTTATAATGCTCTCTAAGTGTCATATAATTTGACATTTTAAAAGCACTGCTTGATCACTTTTACTTGCTAATTTAGGGGACAAAATGATTAATTAAACATTTTTTGCTTTTATGTATGCTGAAAATATAATTTTAATCTCAGAATGGAAAGATTATTAATATGCTAATAAAATATTTTTAGATGTTAACTACATATCTTATGTAAAATTGATACTATCATGTTTAATTTTATGTTTAACTTCTAGAAAGAATAAATAAGATGCCAACCAGTATCACCCAATACATAAAATGACTAGAAAACACACATATTTAATATAACAGTATTATGATATTTAGGTGAATATTATATCCTATCTCTGGCTAATTCACAATGAGATACATATTTGTCAAATAATAGTAAAAACTCTAGATTTAAAATATAGATGCATTTTATATCTTGAATGTGATTCTTAGAATAAATGCATAACCGAGTGGAACTTTATGTCTTATCTTGAAGTTATCTGGGACAGATGAACTCAGTATCTCTCAACTAGGGAGTACTTCCTTGAATACATTCTAGTTTATACACATATACTCATAACATGGTTCCAAATCAACCTTATGCATGTATTTTGTGGAGGGGAATAACAAGTATATATTTGTTATTGAGTACTCGCATTGTTGATGATTATTTAAAATAGAAAATAAAAAGCTACCAGATTTTATTAAAAAAAAATGTTGATCCACTTTAGTTACAGAGTTCATAAACTCTCTTAGCTTTAAATCATAGTAATTAAGATAGAATATAAATGAACTTGTGTGATAAATAATTTTCATATATAACAAAGTTGAACTTGAGACACTTTAAACCCAGTTTTGTAGTAGAAATGCTTTTCTGTCATACTTTTCATTGACAGAACCATGTTCCAATGTTTCTGAGAATTTACCCTGGTTAACTTCACCTAAGTCAAAGGGCTTAATTTCTTAAAAGTGAAAAAGGTAAAGAAGCAGGCAAGGGATTTCACAAGTACCTCTATAGGGTTGTAGAAATAAAGAGCATGTGGTTCTAAGAGAGAAATCTGCCTTAGCAGCATGTGTTATCATCATTCAGTCAACTTTATGGCCATGACTGTCTATAAAGAAACATCAGGGAAGGGAAGACTCATCCAATAACTGCCAGGAGCATCTTCTGTTCATAGACCACCTGTGAAAGACCCACAAAGAACTGCATTCTTTCTCTCTTTCCATTATGCCAATCTCAAATTTTAATAGAGCTTCATTTGGATCATGCAAGCAAAATCTTCACTGCTCTACACATACATACATACACACACACACACACACACACACACACACACACACACATACATGAATCCATTTGTGAATACACAAATATACATACATAATTATGTATGCATTTATACTTAAATATACATGTATATAAACATACACACAAAATAAAATTTACTATGAAATTCAGCAGAATTTAGTGGGAGCCAAAAATCCCTTGCTAGAAAGAAAGCCAAAGATTAGAACTACAAATATGTCATACTAACAAATAAATATTTCAAATGTCTGATCCTACATTAGCACAGCTAAAGAATATTTTAATTCCAATTACCCTGACAAGTTAGAATGAGTATTAACTGTAATGTAAATGTTTACATGATACATAGAACACATTGAATAATTATTGTCTATCACAGCATACATTTCTTGAGAAGTCAGTTTTTTTATATTCTTTGTTAGAATATATCTATAAGCCAGTGTGAATGACAAATGATAGGGACTATGGATGTTTCCCTTAAAGTGGCACTTGTTATCATAAAATATTCTTTCTCTGTTTTTGTGTGCATTGACACCGATAACACTGTGTCTTCTCTGACTCCTTCAAAAGAATATTGACATAAAAAATTATTGTCTCCTCAAACATGTATTTGAGTAATGAAACGACAATTAGGAAATACACTATATTTACATGAATTGACTTTCAATAATTCTAATACTCCCTTTGAATTCAATCACTGTCTCTTTAATATTATACA
The DNA here is from genome assembly GCF_049852395.1 of Peromyscus maniculatus bairdii. Taxonomy (NCBI): domain Eukaryota; kingdom Metazoa; phylum Chordata; class Mammalia; order Rodentia; family Cricetidae; genus Peromyscus; species Peromyscus maniculatus. Next base: position 53,928,343 of record NC_134857.1, read on the forward strand.
TAAAACTATTTCTCTATGGATCAGCTATTCTGCTTTGACGATTGCTTCCATATATCAGTGCCTAAAATACTTTTCTGAAGAAAGGCTAAATTCCATATGCACAGATATGTACATCTGTATGAAAGTACTGTGCAAGAATACATATTTTATACTAAATAATAAAATTAAATATAAAGTAATTGTATTTTTGAGCCAACATGAGTTGTTGGAAAGATCCTTTTGAGTTTTTTGGGTTTCATGCCATTACAGCCCAAGAACCTGTCAAAGACAACACCTCATAATATTCTTGACTCTTGAGTTTATTACTTATAAATTCTTAATTTCATTGCCTACAAGCAAAATAGCTTAAAATACACTAAAGGAATAATTTTTTCACACATTCAAGAATTACAAATCCCTTACATTTCATCTGTATGTAGAACTTTTGTTGCAAGTTGTCATGTATGTAACAAAAAAAATGTCTGTTTGGAGTAATATTTGCATTCATTTGAGTATTTTTCAGATATAGTATGAGATGATTCTGAAATTATTTATGATAGAAAATTTTGTGAACTGCAGCAGTTGACATGTTTTATAATGCTACCTGGTGCCGACTTTCAGTGAAATTATATAAGCATGCACTGTTTTTAGATTACATAAAAGAACAAGAGTGAAACAGCCCAGTATTTCTTAAAATGTGCTTCATGACATTTGATATGTGATATCTGGGAATTACTTTATATAAACTTTGAGCTCAAAATCGCTTCAAATGCTAAGTTAAAAACCTGTTAGAGTAGAAATCAGAAGGTGACATGTAAGCTTTCCTATATTGTTCTGAAGTAAAGACACTCAAACCCCAGCCTCCATTTTCCTCTTGAAATGGAGCAGAAAGGCCTTCAGAAAAACAGAGGCCTTGAGAGCTTGTTTGGAGGTTCTAGCAGGGGAGTGCAGCTACTCCTATACCCTTGACCAGTCCTCCTATGCAGGGACACTTGGCTCAGTCTGGGAGGAGGGGACTGGACCTGCCTGGTCTGAGTCTACCAGGTTGATCTCAAACCTTGGGGGAGGCTTTGCCCTGGAGGAGGTAGGAATGAGGGGTGGGCGGGGAAGGGGAGGGGGGCAGGAGGGGGGAGAACAAGGGAATCGGTGGCTGATATGTAGAACTGAATGATATTGTAAAATAAAATAAAAGGAAAAAAAAGAAAAAAGAAAAAGAGAGGCTACAACCCAGCTAACTCACTTGTAGCAATATTTAGCAACAGACACAGAAGAATTTCATATATACTTTTTCGAAGAACTATTTTCAAATGTCATTATACACAGAAAATGCAGGTTATCTGTTCTACACTTTTAAGTAGGCATAGTACTATAAATTTATAAATAAGATATAACACTTGCCAGTTGAATAAATTCAAACTAATAATTGTCCATTAGTATGACTTTAGAAATATAGTCAAGGGCTGGAGAGATAGCTCAGTGGTTAAGAACACTGGCTGTTCTTCCAGAGGATCTGAGTTCAATTCCCAGCAACCACATGGTGGCTCACAACCATCTGTAAGGAGATCTGGTGCCCTCTTCTGGCCTGCAAGGATACATGCAGACATTACACTGTATAATAATAAATAAGTAAATAAATAAATAAATAAATCTTAAAAAAAAAGAAAAGAAAAACCAGAAGGGAAAAAAAGAAATATAGTCACAAATATTCTTAAATTTTCAAATTAGTAAAAATGTGAAATATTGGCCTCATAGATATGTTTCCCTAAAATGTTCTCCACTCTAAAAGAAAGAAATGTTTTACTAAGATAAATACAATTAAATTGTGAATTCAAAACTCAATTTAGAGTAAAGTGGAAACAGTGGCAATCTCTGGAAATGAGATAACTAGACTTCCAATAATCAGTTTATAGTTTCCATGCAGTAGAGTGAACTCCTTGCCTGAAATTCTGCCACAGGATTGTTTTATAGTGTCTCCTGATGGAAAGCAAGCTATCTACTTAGGACATAGAAATATTCATGATCATAATTAAAAATTAGTGATAATTCTGTAAGTTATGTAAACTTGTCAATATAGTCACAACCTTAAAACCGTTGCATGTGTAGAAGCTTCCCAGTTCTGCTAAACAATTAATTATTATAACAGAATTAACATAGACTGTGCCCTGACCTTTTCAATGTTGAATCATTACAGAATTTTGGTTCTCAGATATACTTTTTTTATTCATCCATTTATTTTACATCCTGGCCATAGCACCCTACATCCCCCATCCTTCCCTTCAGCTTTACCTCCACACACATCCCAGACCCACATCACACACATGCCTGCAAGTCTGCTAGTGTGAGCATGTGTGTGTGTGTGTCTTTCTGTCTGTCTGTTTGTCTTGTGTGCACATACACGTGCAATAATGAAAGTATTCAGAAGTCATCTATGATGTTGAAGATAGAGCACAAAGCTCCTACTTCAACTCATGAGGCTTATAACCCTAATCTTGTACCTGTGCTTTATTTAGCTCTTTGTGTTATTCTGCCCGTTCAGTAGTTTGATAATTTATATCTTTACAGTGCTTTAGCTTTATGTCACACATGATTTCAATGCAAATATGTAAAGTGTTTACATATAAATATAAACTACTGAATGGCACAGATAAATTGCAATAAACAAGAAAACCAAAGGTAGAGAAAGCCGAAATCAGATACAAGTCTAAATGTAGTCTTAACTGCTCTGTGCCTTTTCCTTTCATGAGGTAAATGCTTGCTACTTTTTTTTAATGACCTGGAAAAGGATAACTTTGTTAAAAGTCTCCCTTTTCACTGAGGTAAAAATATACTAACTGTTGGAAGAGTTACATATATAGGAACAGAGACACTACCCCTATGCCCTATAAAAAATAATCTAGACTATGATGTAGAGAAGAGGACTTCTGCAGCTCTAGAAATAGAAAGATATATCTCTGTGGCTCTTTTTCTCCATTATTGGGCTCCATGTGGGCTGAAAATACTCCCCAGGGCATCTGTGAGGAGATCAGAAGATCCATTTTGAGGCAAACAGGATACACTTCCTGTTAGGTGGGGATTGATGGAGGTCTTGTGTAAAGAGTAGAAGCACCACCTCTTAGGAAGCAGATTTGGCTTTAATCAGAACAGTGAAGGGCAGAGGTCTCTCTGTGGGAGCATCGGTTGTGTGTGTTCCCTGATGTAGGAGGACTGAGGGGTCTACAGGGTGGCGGAAAAGGAAACTTATGTGATGGAAAATTCCATTTTCCACATTTACTTATTTCACATGACCCCTATATATTAGTCATTCCCGTGGATCAACAGTAGAGGGCTACAGTTGTCTCTCTTGGCCTTATATCCTACTAGAAAACAAGCTCACTGAAGGACTTGAAAATAGAGACTATCAGAAATGATATTATAAAGCAAACAATTTCTCTTATAATCTACGTGTTGTAACACTTTATGGATCGGCCTTTGTGATTAAGTGGGAAGAATTCATAACTTAATAAATCAATATTGCTGGAAACTGATGTGTGTGATCATTTGATATAAAGCTTACAAAACTGATTCATTAATTAAATGTGTGAGTTTTTATAGTGGAATAATATTTTTTTAAATGTAGCATTTTATTTATCTTTTGTTAGGCTGATGTTCTATAAAAATACACTTAGAATTTTGGATGATTGTCCATTGTTTTTCAGCATGAATCTCTTCAGTTCTACTATATAATGGATGACAGTATGCTTTCTCATTTCCATTCTCTACAATGACCAATTCATTCCTTCAACATGAATTGTCTCTTTCCAGCTGCTTATCTTAAGTTTATGCGTTGTAGTGTATTTTCCATTATAATAATGTGGATTTGAATTCCTTTGTGAAGCAAGGTGTTTTAGAACTCTCTCCCTCTTCTCTTCTTTTTTCCCATGCCCTCTCTCTAGTAAATATCTCCTTTTCCTATATAGAACAACATGAGACTGCTAAATAGTGAGTTACATTTACACTTTAATAACTGCTAGGTTCTGAATGATGGCCATCAATGATCCTACTCAATGTCCTTTTGTTTGTCAAATACAATGAATTAGCACCACACTTTCAATAACAGAGCACACACCTGCTGATAGAAGTCAATTACCCACAGAGGTAGATGTTTGCATGGCCTCAGGTGGTGAAGGGAAAGCACATCATGCTGTTTTCTCAGTTACATGTGTATCAGAGAGTTGTGCTTGGCCTACTTCATGTCATGCAAAATGCATAGAACTCCAGTTACACTGGGAAATTAGAATTTAGTCATACCTCAATATGCAAAGAAAACAAACCTCACAGTCACTTGCAGCACAGTGAGCTAGTCTATTTTCATATATTGTCTAAAATTATTTATTTTGTGAACATATTTAATTAAAAGGTGTCAACTATCCATGATATTGAAGAATCTAATAATAGGCATCCAGTTGGATGAATCATTAATATAATTTATTTGAAAATTTTGCTTTTGTTAAAAATATTTCTTGAAGAAAAATCACTCTGAATGGGAATAAAAGTTAATGTCTATGGTAGTTTTCAAGCTAATTTATTTGTACCAATTAGTTTTTAAAATGCGAACTTGATTTTTTTTTAGTTAACAGAATTGACAACAGTTGTTAACTTCATACAAAAATTGCTCTAAGAGGACAATATAAATTAAAAATACTATCCTCTCCATAAAATAATCAATGAAAGAAGTCATCAGTTTCAAACCTGAAAGATAATATTTAATAATGAAAATACAAAGTACTAAAATTTTAAAACTGTGATAGTTGAATTTATACATCCACTTGGCTGGACTATATTATTTGGTCAAACCCTAGTCTAAATACTGTTGTGCAGATATTTTGCAGATATGAACATTCATAATCACTACTATCAATATTTTCTATTTGCTTACAGTTACTTATTATATATGTTCTTATGTGTGGATGTACATATCCACAGCATGCCAGCAGACTTCATGGGACAACTTTGTCACCCCTCTGACCAAGTGGATCACAGTGCTTCTAAGATTAACAATTTGAGATTTAATGACCCCTGTGATTTTTACCTTCTGAGCCTTCTCACCAGCTCTTTTACATTATGTAATGCGGCGCGCTCCTCGGCCAGCGAGGAAGAACGACCACCATTCGAGGATCCTTCTCAGAACACACTTTATTGGAGCGCCTCTTGATTAAGGGAGAGCGGGAGGTGAGGGGCCCTGAGGACTAAACTGCCGCTGCTTATAAAGGGAATCAGGCAAACTTGCCGTACTGTGATTGGGTCCCGCCAGACTGCGAACACGGGGAGCCACGGGATAGGCTGAGGACATAGGGCCAATTACCATACTCGTGCATCATAGCCAAATATGGAGTTGTTTACAGCTAGGCTACCAGGAAGCCAGCGCCATCTTAGAATGGCGGCTCCCTACAATGTAATCATTACTACTCTCATGATACAGGTAAGACTCATCCAAAGTGTGAAGATTTTAAATTCCAAAACTGATGTCGACAGCAACAAGCATTCTGTCTCAGATTCCACATAGAAATCTGGCTCCAATTTCCAATTCAATAGTCAACCACAGATCCTCAGCTAAATCTCCAACTGAAAGTATTCTGTTGGGAAATCTCAGATTATTTCCAGTGTTCTGCCACAAAACAAAAGGAACAGAATGAGATTCAAACTTGGCCAACTTAGAGGAGAATGAAAAGACCTCAACAGGCAGAAAGGATGATGAAGGGCTCCTGGGTAAAAACTTTTCTACCCAAACTAAAATGATGGGATTGGCTGATGAACCAGAGGGCACATATCACTTTATGGGTCTGTTTCTAAATAATTTCACACTATGGATTTCCAGTGCCTTATATTCAACATTTGAGGACTGACTATAAACCTGTTGGTAGTATTTTAACTGGCTGATGACCAAAGCCACAGTTGAAAACAGAAATTAAGCTGATTCAATTTTCTATTTATATGATTTTATATACTGGGTTTAAGAAAATAAGAAAAATGTATGCTCTATTCAACACTCAGTAATGATTTTTTTAAAAATGTTTCACAAAAATAGTAATATGTAGAAACAACATCAAATTGATGAAGTATATGAATATGAAAAAAAATCATTTTGGGCAGGAATTGGATATTTCCTATTTATATCAAAACATGGAAAAAGTCCTTTCTCACTACTCCTATTTACTAGTACCCACAAAGTTCTGGGTTATTTTTTAAGAAATACAACAAATTTAAATAAAATGCATAAAGTTTCAGAAGGCAGTTGTAAAGCCATTGTCTTAGTGGCCGTGAATAGACACCATGGCAAACACAACATATATGAGAAAACATTCGATTGGAAGTTTGCTTAGAGTTTTAGAGGGTGAGTCCATGACCATTCTGACAGGGAGCATGGCAGAAGGAAGGCAGTCAGAGTTGGATAAGTATCTGAGAGCTTACATGATCCACAGCTGTAAGGCAGAGCAAGGGAGTGGCTGACCCATCATCTCCAACAATGCCATACCTCCTCATAGTTCTCAAACAGTTCCAACTACAGAACAACCATTCAAATATAGGAGCCTATGAGATCATTCTCATTCAAATCACCACTCCATCAGTCCTTCAAAGGTGACATGATTCCTGTGACATTAGTAAGTCATTTGAACATCCTGAACTACTACATGATGCATCAAAGTTAGAAAATACAGTATTATAGAACATTGAACTATTTTCTCCATGGCAAGATCAATTGGAATTAAAAACTACAAACAGTACAAGGTATATGACCACAAAATGAAATGCTTAGACATAGGTATTAGGTAAGGAAAACTATGCCTGAAGGAATCTACAGAAGTATGAAAAGGATAAAAGGAACTATAAATAGATGCTGACATGGATGACTGAATATTATTAAAATGTTACATTAAATGATATAGGATACTTATAGTCCGGTGACAGAGTGTTGGCTCCTTGTAGATAGGTGAGAATAATCATCCTTTTATTCTACTTTTCCCCCCCATTATCTGATAAATAAAAAAGTTACTCCTAGGAATGCACTATAAAAACTTCAAAAGTCCCACACAAAGACCAAGTTCACAACTATAACATATATGCAGAGCTCCCAGGTCAGTGATGTCGGTTCCCTGGTTGTTGGTTCAGTCTCTGTGAATACCTATGAGCCCAGGGTAGTTGGTTCTGTGGATTTTCTTGTGGTGCCCTTGACACCACTGGGTCATATGATCCTTCTTTCCCCCTCATCTGCAGGATACCCCAGCTCTGCCTAATATTTGGCGTGGGTCTCTGCATCTGTTTCCATTAGTTGCTGGGTGAAGCCCCTCTGGTGACTCTTGGGCTAGAGGTGACATTAGGGGGGATGTCTCTTACTCAGTTGCCTGATTTGGGGACCCATTCCTCCTGTCAGATTGCCTCATCCAACCTTGGTGGAGAAGGGGGTGCCTGGTCTCAGAGCATCTTGATAGACCATGGCTGGCTGATATCCATGGGATGCCTGACTGTATCTGAAGAGAAACAGTGGAGGAGGTGGGTAGATAAAAGGGACTGGGAAGAGTGGAGAAAAGGGAAGCATTGAGATGTAAAAACAAGAAAATAAACTTTTAAAAAGAATTCTAGAATGAAATAACTTTAGAAAGTTTGAATCTGGCAGGGAACTCAGTAACCTCATATTCAGTATGTATCTTAAATCCTTGGTCTTGATTGTCCCTGCCATCTAGGATATCATAAACAAGGGTATATTATTCTTCATCTGATTTTAGTGGCAGAAATCAATAAAACAAAAAGTGTGAGAAAATATTACATAACTTGAAAAGGTAGACAAATAGGAGACATTTCATAAAATATCTATGTTCCATGTCATAATCAGGATTTCTGCTGCTGTAATAAAACATCATGACCTAAAACAACTTGGGGAGGAAAGAGTTTGTTACACTTTCACTTCACAGTCTATCTGTAGCACGAATCTGAAAAGGTCTTATTAATAAAAACAAACCTAGAGCCAAGTATTGGGGTGAATCCTGAAAGATCAGAGAGAACAGGCCCCAGCCAACCTCACCTCGCCAACTTCTCAGCAGATTCTGTTTCCTCAAACTGGAAGTCTCTGAGTCCTCATCCAGAATGAATCTCAGCTGAATTGCTGCTAAATGCCTAAAAACTTAACCAGGTCTAGTTCCTGGTCCTCATGCATTATGTACCTTTCTGCTTTCTGCCATCACTTCCTGGGATTAAAGGCGTGTGTCATTATGCCTGGCTATTTCCAATGTGGCTTTGAACTAACTCATAGAGATCCAGAGAGATCCCCATATCTCTGTCACCGGAATGCTAGGATTAAAGGTGTGTGTGCCACCATTTTCTGACCTCTATGTCTATCTAGCAGCTGTTCTGTCCTCTGGCCCAGATAAGTTTATTAGGGTGCACAATATATTGGAGAACACAATATTACCACCTCCATTATGAAGGGAGTCAGAGCAAAAGCTCATCAGGTACTGAAATTGAAGCCTGTAAGCCTGTTCTCTATGAGCTACATGCTCAGCTTAATTTCTTGTATACCCCAGGACCACATGCCTAGCAGATAGTATCATTTTCATTGGCTAGATGTCCAGAATTCCATGAAGAAAATACCCCCAATCATTTGCCAATAGTGGCATCTTACGCAGGCATTTCACATCTAAGATTTCCTACTCTTCTCAAATGATGCTAGTTTATATCAACTTAATAAATAAAATAAATAAATAAGTAACTTAAAAATAATAAACAAGCAAAACAACTAGACAGAACAATTTGCTTTCCAGAAAATTTTAATGCATTTAATTTAAAAGCTTCTTATCACATATTTGCCAATACAGCAGGCTTAGATAACTATGATGAATTCTCAGCTTCTTATAACTACAATTGGAGTCAGTACTTAGATAACTTTTGTAGGAAAAATAACTCATAGCCCCCATTCGAAAACCCAGGATAAGACTGTGCCCTTAATAAATATTTGTGATAAATGAAAATTAATGTAGCTGTGATACACCTGGGCAACAATAGCGAAAAAAATCAGCAATTAAACTATTGTTTACTTACAATATTAACTTTTATGATTCAAGGCAGCTACTGAAAGCCACTGGTCCTCAGATTATATATCAAGAACAATAAAAATAAAATTGAAGAACATAGTCCAAGGAGAAAATATAGATATGCAAAGAGAAGTAATATTCTTGTGACTAATGTCACAGAGCCTATCTACCCAGTGTGAAGAGCATACTGCTTTCACTTTCCAAAGCTGCCAGGCACCACTGAAAACCAGAGAGCAAGCCAATGTGAGGAGGCTGGTTACAACATGCCCTGCTCATTATATCTTTAAGACAGTGTTTATTTGAATGGGAATGGCTGCTAGAGTCTCATACACTGGAATATTTGATCCCCAGTTGGTGGAAGTCTTTGGGAAGAATTAAGAGGTGTGGCCTTGTTGAAAGAGGTATGTCACTGGGGATGGGTATTGAGGTTTTAAAAGCCCATGGCATTCTCCATTAGGTCTTTCTGCCTTGCGATTTTGAATGGAGGTGTAAACTCGCAGCTACTAACTACTCAAGGGCCACACCTTTCTGTCTGTCACAGTGCACCCTTGCCATGATGGTAAAGGATGCTAACCATCTAAAACTATAAGCTCCAAATAATCTTTTTCTTCTATGAGTTGTTTTGGTCATGGTGCCTAACCAGAGCAATAGAAATGTAACTAAGACAAAGACAATTTTCCCTCTGGATATCAAAAGGATTTACTAAAGAAAATGTGATCCCACAAATTGGTAAATATAGAAATCAGAGCATACACTATTGTTATAATGTTTACTGTTTCAAAATTTTGAAGACAATTTCAAATATGAATGAAATTTTGGATCTAAATAAACACTAATGTTCAATTTTCAGAGAAATTTTCATCTATTTTTTTAGTATGTTCTTACAAAATCAGCATTGTAGCTGCTGCTTGTCAGTTTTATATTAAAAAGAAAATCAGATTTATGTTGTTCTTATACTCTAGATTCAAATTTAAAAAAACATGCTTTCTTATAGAAGGAAAATGGTAGAAAGATAATTTTTTTTTGCTTTAACATTTTAAAAAATAAAACTTACCTGTTTTATTCAGTCCAGCTTTGACTTCAATCTTACAATGAATGATTGTTATTGTGAAAATATCAAGAACTGAATCCTTTTAGAAAACACCTAAGTCATAGGAAATCCACTCTCATAAACAGAAGAAAATCATTACCACATAATTTTAATGAGCTAATTATTATTATTGAGAGGTTATATAGGCAGGCAGGTAGTATCTTGCTGCAAAGAGACACCAAGACCATGGCAACTCTTATAAAGGAAAACATTTGCATGGAGGCTGGCTTACAGCTAAGAGGTTTAGTTTGTTGTCCTCATGGCAGGAAGAATGGTGGCATTCTGGCAGATGTGCTGGACAAGTAGCTGAGAGTTCTACATCTGGATCCTAAGGCATCAGGAAAAGAGATTGACACTGGGCAGGGCTTGAGCATCTGAAACCTGAAATCCCAGCTCCAGTGACACACTTCCTCCAACAAGGCCACACCTATACACCTCCTAATAGTGCTACACCCTATGATCCTATGGGGGCCTTGCATTCAAATCATCACAGGAGGCCTTCTTTCTTTCCTTCTCTATGCTTTTCCTCTACCTGATAGCCTTTGTCGTGTGATTCAGCAAGTAGATCCTCTTCTCATACAGCCTTTCCTACTCTGGACTCCTAGATTCTTCCCTGGAGTATTAACAAGCCTTTTTTATTTGCAGTTTACTCAGTTTCTGGTATTTTTTATCCACACACATTGCTATTTGCTTTACAAAGTTTGTCTTCATACAATATATTTGATAATATAGTTTTCCTCCCTTAACCAGTCCCAGGTTTTCACCACCTCTCCACCCACACAACTGCATTTTCCTTCTCTCTGTAAAAAAGACAAAATGCACACTTACGTGCGTGCGCATGTGTACACAAACACACACACACACACACACACACACACACACACACACACTCACACCACAAAAATTGAATCAAATTAGCCAAAAAGGAAAAAAATGCTAAACAAAAACAACAAAAAATTATGCAAAAACCACTACACAGAATTTTACTGAAGATTAACTGGGAAAAGGAAGAATATTTTTTTTAATCTGACTTAATTTGTAAAACTAGATATTTTAAATCTCAACCTACATATTTATTTGTTCTAAATCACTTTTAGTAAAAATGAGCAATCAACTATTACCACAATTTTTAACATGACAACATATTGACAGCTACTGAAATTTTATCTTGCATGACTGTGACTGATTACCTATTGAAGAGAATAATTTTCTATGTGTCAAGAACAGAAATCAACTCAAACAGAGTCAAATATTGCTCATGGAGTATACAGCAAGCTAATCACCTAAGCTAATGTGGAAAACAAATACTTTTGTATTTTATTCGATTTAGTTTCCCCTTGTTTTGATGGTATAACTGGGCATTATAGTACCTATAATATTATGTTCTTAAGATGCATTTACTAGAGTGGAGCATGGGAGCCTTGGAGGCAAGAAAATCAAAAACTCTAAGGCAACCAGGGATACAGGGGCCCTGTTTCTAAAACAAACAAATAGCAAACAAATATAAATAAAATATAACTTCATTGAATGTTGGGAAAATATAAGGTGTTAAGGCTCAGGAAGCATCATGAAGATTAGGCAGAAACAATGGGAGAGCCAGAGAAGCAGTTAAGTCTTCTGTGAGGTTGCATCTCTGAGAAACAACCCATGATGTCACAACAGGAATGATTAAACAAGACCTGGACAAAGATGCCACAACAGACAAGCTACACTCTCTAGGGGCCCCAGTTCTGGACAAAGAACTAAAGGCAATTAAGAATGCTGAGATCCGAAGAGATAATAATCTTCTCCAGGAAAGGGCCTGCGTAATGGTTATCCAATACCAAATGAACAAACCTGAAATCATATGCATGCAAGTAAACATTATACAGACAGAGAAATTGTATTTATGTAAGAATCATTTGTTATTTATATGGATGATTTCAGGGCTGGCCACTTTATGAGACAGGTTGTCTCCCATGTTTCAATGTGAGCTGCTCTTTTGGTAATCTTAAGTGTGAGTTTGAAGACTATAACTTGAATTTTTATTATAATTTGTGTATATGAAATTTGCATCATAGAAGTAGATTTACAGATGTTCATTTAATATTAAAGGTAAAAGAGAAACAGTATTAGAGCCAGTAACTCTGTAACTCTCATCTCTAAAACTAAGATGATTTATCTGGTAGTTTTGATCATTAAAATATAAATGACTTTGTATCTGTAGATGGGAGAAAGAGGGAGGAAGTGGGAAGGAGGACTCAAAGAAATGAGTGTTTAACTACAAGTTCTTGCTGCCTTCTTTAACTAGTCTGATGCCAGAACCTGCCCCCAAATCTTTGTACTGAGAAGAATATTTTCTAGAAAGTGACTAAGAGGGGATTTGTCTTCCTCAGAGTCTAAAAAGACAGCATGATAGCCTTTAAATAATTCAGAGCAACTCCTTGAAATTCAAACCAGAAGGAAAAATATAAATATCTGAAATGAAATGCCATTAAAAACTCTCATCTGCATTCTTGGTTTAGATAATTCAATAATGACTAGAAGTGTCTCTGTCATGGTAATTGTCCATTTTGTAGTGGTATAAATCCCAATCACACGCGTACTTGGACATTTATATGAGTAAGGGTCACATTCATTTCAGAAGAGAGATCAACTTGCAATACAGCCTCAACTTCAAGGCTGTCTCCAGTGTCTCCGTGTGAGCTGCTCATTTGGTGATTTTAATGTGGGTTTGAGCAAGTGTCCTTGCGGGTTTGTAGAATACAACTTACATTTGCATTATAATTTGCATATATGAAAATTTGAAATGTGAATCCTAGGAACAGATTTACGGGTGTTCATTTACAGTTAAAGAAATAAGTTAAATAAGCTCTTTAAATTTTCAAAGGAAGATTAAAACTAGAGGGAAGGGTCACATTGTATTACTATTAGGGTGAAAAAGATAGGCTAATAATATTGTCTAACAGTAAGAAACAAGCAAAATAAACATGTGCAGTGACCATTTCATATTAAACTGTAACACCTTAACTGTTATAATTATAAATTTGTACAGTTCCTTAAGAACTGTAACATATATTTTGTATTGGTTGTAACTATATGAAGAAACAGAACAGACTGAAATAAATGCTGCTGCTGCTGGTATTTTTCTGTTCTCACACTATTGCTGGAATTAAGCAATATATTAAGAAAATTTTTATGCTCCCTAGATGTATAAATATTGAACTGTCTAGATAATGAACATTTCTAAGTGTAGTGTTTTGCAATGATCACAGATTATTTTCTTATCACAATTTTGTTTTACTTGAAAGAGGCAATGCACTGAATTTTCCTTAAGTAATAAGCATAATGGCAAATACTGAATAAAGCTGTGCAAGTTAGCATGTATTTGGCATTCTAGCTGTTTAGTGGTGTAGACAAGAAGGTCATTCCCACTTTGAGGCCATCTGGGGTTATACAGTTACAAGCCAACCAGAGATAGATTAAGACCCTTTGTCACACAATAAACATACATAAAATTAATAAAAACCTCCTAATATCTTTACAATATTATACAAGACATTTTAAAGATTATACCAGTATGTTCATTTTAATAATGTGTTCAAAGTGCAGGAGGAGTTTACCCAGGTTCAAAGTGGATGGTGTTTAATGCACAACACTGTGTCTGCAGTAAGAATAGTGAGGAACCGCTCTGGCACAGATTTTGTCACATACTTCATCGTCTTTTCTCCATATGAAACTAGACATATAATGCAATACAAATCTTAATTTCATATACTACATTTTATATTTGTTTCTCACTTGCTGGCAAGCAAAAGAAGACAACTTATCCAGCCACAAATGCCATTGGATTAAAATCCCTTATTAATAATAAGACTTAAATATAAAAAATAAGAATGACCACAATTTACTGATCACTTAAAATGGCAGCTATTTATTAACATATGACTGTGTCTCTATGTTCTGCTACAGTAAGAAACACAGGACCAAGTAATTAAAAAATTCAAGTAAATTAAAAGTGATGAAACAAGTTAATGGAAATAAACTGGAGTCTTACATTCATTATATTCTGAATTATTTTTTAAGTAGAATATCTAGTCTACATTGAGCTCATTGTATGTATCTAAATGTTGATGTCTGCGAACACAACAAATATACATTCAGCACCAACTGCATTTCCTCAGACTCTTAGTTCAATACTTTTCAATCATCATTACTTTTAGTCCATACAAATGTAGAACTGAATTGTGTTATTACCATTATATGGGAAATAGTATAATAACAAAATAATCTAAATTTGTAAAACTATTTCCCACTAATACTTAGTGGTATTGTCTACCTAATGAACCTTTCTACATTCTTATGTGATATATATTTGTATGAAATTGCCAAGTGTCTCTTGAAACGAACTCCTAATAGAGAAACTTCTCTTTCATCTATAAAAGGACCATTTTTTTTTAATCCAATATGATACCTGAGGGCAAGTATCTAAATGTCCTCAGGTAAGCTAAGTCTTAGCCTACATTAATTATCATCCAAAGATAGGATAGAAACAACTCTTGACACATACATATAATATTTACTTTTTTAAGAGTTAGATTTTTTTGTTTTATTTTTAATCTTAGAAAGACTGCTGACCTCATCCTCTAAAGCATAAATTATGCATCATGAAATCCAATATCCCTGTGAGAATGGGAAGACAAGCTTTTTAAAAAATATATCTCATTTATAAAATGTGTGTAAGAGAGACAAAGTGTGGGGTAGGGAGGGAGGGAAAGAGAGAAGAAGGGAAATGGGGGGAAAGGTAGGGAGAGAATGTATGTCCTCTATAATTGGGAACCTGAGGAAGCCAGGAGAAGGCATCAGATTTATGGAGCTGGAGATACAGGCAGTTGAGAACTGTATGATGTGGGCATTGGAAATTGATCTTGGTCCTCTGGAGGAGCAGTAATCCCTATACCATCTTTCCATCCATAGGAGAAAATTTCTTTTAGTTTAAAATTCATCCATCTATCAAGTATAAATCATCCACTTATCACATTGTGTTCTTCTGTGACCCCATAGGTGCACTCTTTGCCCAGATATCTGAATCCATGTAGAAAAGCCAAGTGTGATGGTGGGCAATTGTAATGACAGTGCTGGATAGGTGGGGACTAAAGGTTCCTTGGGGCTTTCTGACCAGACATTCTAGACTAATGGACACTCTTGAGACCAATGAAAGGCCCGTCTTAAAGGTAAGGTGAATGGAACTGGAATGGTAGCTGAGATTCTCCTTTGACCTACACCCCCCACCCCCACTCCCCACCCCCCACCCCTTACCCCCACACCACATGTTTCTTCACACACAGGAACATATACACACAATAAAAATTATTAAAAATAAATTAATAACTTGCTGTCCATGCTTTCAAGTACAACACACATGTACCACAAGTCTCTTTCAACTGCCTTTCTATACATGATGTGATACATTAAAATTTCAATTTCTTATATTCTTAGAATTCTTTATGTATTTTTTATTTTGTCTTGATATTGTGTGTGTGTGTGTGTGTGTGTGTGTGTGTGTGTGTGTGTGTGTGCATGTTTGTGTGCAGGCCTGAGGTCAATATTGGGTACCATCTTCAAACTCTTCTCTACCTTATCTTTTGAGGGTGCCTCTCACTGGACCTGAGTTCCCTGATTGGTTAGATTGGTTGGCCAGTGAATATCCAGTTCTTGTGCCATAAGTATATATTTGCCCACACACATCTATTGGTGATCCAAACAAAGGTACTTATCCTTTTGCAGGAGACACTTAACCCGCTGAAACATCTCTCTAGTCCCATAGTCTCAGTAGTTTTTGTTGTTGTTTTGGTTTGTCTGTTTGAGACAGAGTTTCCCTATGCATCTGTGGCTGGCCTAGAACTCTCTATGCAGACCAGGCTTCATGTAGACCATGCTGGACTTGAGACTCAAAGTAACCCTGTCTGCTTTTGCCTTCTGAGTGCTGGGATTAATGGTGTGTGAGGTTATGACCAGATATTCCTAGTAATCTTTTTTGTTTGTTTTGTTTTTAAAGACAGTGTTTCTCTGTGTAGTCCTGGATTTCCTGGAACTCACTCTGTAGACCAAGCTGACCTCAAACTCTCAGAGATCTGCCTGCCTTTGCCGCTAAAGTGCTGGAATTAAAGGCTTTGCTACCACAGCCAGGCTCCCAGTATGTTTTTTTTTTTCATTTTACATAAAAAATTAACTTTATTTCCATTTACCTCAGGAGAAACAAGTTCAGAAGTGACTTGTTCAAGATCATATAGTCAATACATGGGGTGAACTGTACTACCACTAAAAAAAATTCTTGTCTTTAAATTCTAATCCCTAGTACCACAAAATGTGACTCTATTTGGAGGTACTGTGATTAAGTTAAAAAGTGGCCATTCCTCTGAACCCTAATCCAATCAAACAGGTTAGTGGCCTTAAAAAAAAACATAACAAGACAGAAACAAACAAACAAACAAAAAACCCAAAAAAACAAACAAAAATAAACACTTTCATTATTCTCTCACACACTTATATCCTGAGTGTAATTTCCTCTCTTTAGACTCTTCCAGTTCCTTTCTCCCACCTCCCTGCTCCCTCATACCCACTTTTCCTCTGTTACCATAAAAAAAAAAAAAAAAAAAAAAAAAAAAGAGCAGGCCTCTCAGGAATATCAACCAAACATACAGTAAGATGGTACAAACCCTCATATCAAGGCTGGACAGGGCAACCCAGGAGAAAGAAGGGGTCCCACATGCAAGCAGGAATCAAAGACACAAATCATCTGCTGGCAGTGGTCCACAGGGTGCCTGGACCGGTCTATTCTGGTGACCAGCCTAGCAAATAACCTAACTGTCATCATAGAGCCTTTGTCCAGTGACAGATGCAGGCAGATGCAGAGATCCACAGCTAGGAACCAGGCTGAGTTCCGGGAATCCAATTGATGAGAGAGAGGTGAGGGACGTCAAGATCATGATGGGAGGATGAGCAGAGGTAATAGACCACACTAGTGGAAGCCCATGAACTGTGGACTAGTGGCTGTGGAGCCCCCATGGGACTGGACTTGGCCCTCTGGACACAGAAGACGGTTGTTTGGCTCGAACTGTTAGGGGGCACCCAGGCAAGGGGATGGGGATCTGTCTCTGTGCATGGTCAGGCTTCTGGGAATCCAGTGCCTGTGGTCCGACACCTTGCACAGCCTAAGTGCAGTGAGAAGCCTAGTGGACCGGCCTAGGCTCAGTGTGCTGGGCTCTGCTGATTCCCCATGGGAGACCTCGACTTGAGGGATGTGGGGATGCGGGGTGGCTTGGGAAAGAGGGATGGGGGATAGGAGGAGGGAGGGGGTCTGTGGATAGCATGAGGAGTGAGTAGAAAAATTAAAAATAATAATAATAAAAAAGACACCAATCATTTCCATTGTTGAGAGACCCATATGAATATCAAGGTACACAGCTATAAGGTATATGCAGACCTACCTCAGACCCATACAAAGTCCATGCTTGTCTCTTCAGTCTGTGTGAGTACCTATGAGCCTTGCTTAGTTTATTCTGTGGGCCGTGTTCTCTATAGTGTCCTTGACCTCTCCGGCTCCTACAGTACTTCCTGTTGCTCTTTTGCAGAGGAATCCCTTGCCTTCACCTAGTGTTTGCCTCTGGGTCTCTGCATCTGCTCCCATCAGTTTCTGGATAATGACCCTCTAATGAAAACAGCAGAATAACAATCATTTCATTTACTTTTTGTTTGTTTTGGTTGTTGTTGTTTTGCCAGTTGTGTTTAGTTCTATTCTGGGTTTCTGGGTTATCCTACCTCTGGTGAACAACCAACCAGGCAGAGTCAGGCATGGGATCCTTCTTACTTAGCCATCTTCAAGTTGGTCCAGTCACTGCTTGCCAACTCTCACAAGTTCTGCACAGCTATTACTCCAGCACATCTTGCAGCCATGACACATCGTAGGTCAAAGGCTTTATGACCAGGTTGATATCCCGGTCCTGCTGCGAGGAGCCTTGCGTAGTTATAGAAGATGGCTGGTTAAGGCTTTGTGGTGGTTTGAATTAATATGGCCCATAAAGGGAAGGGCATTGTTTTGAGGTGTGGCCTTGTTGGAGGAAGTGCATCACTTTGGAGACAGGCTTAGAGGTCTCTTTTGCTCAAGCTTCACTCAGTGTGATACATAGTCCACTTCATTTTGCCTTCTGATCAAGAGGTAGTCTGCACCATGTCTGCCTACAAGCTGCCATACTCCCTACCTTGATGATAAAGGACTGAAACTCTGAACCGTGAGCTTCCACTTGAGTTGTTGTGGTCATGTTGTCACTTCACAGCAATCTAAATCCTAAGACAGGCTCTGTATCTCTCATTACTAGAAGACATTGATAAGATCATGCTCCTAGGATCCAAGAAATTTCCACGGCACTAGGTTTCTACATCGCGACCCCCCTCCACACCCCACACCCCACTCCCCCACCCACCACCATCCCCTCCACTCCCCCACCCCCCAACCCCACTCCTCTCACCCCCCAATGTCCCCCAATTCCAATTGTTTCTCTCAGTACTCTTCTCTTCCTCCATCCCTCCCATGCCCCCACCCTGCCTGAGACCTCTTGTTCCTGTCCTCACCCACCCCTGGGGCTATGCACAAAAATCTGTTCTATTTATGTTTCCCAAGGAGATCCATATGTCCCCGCCTTCAGCATTCCTTGTTACTTAGCTTCTGTGGATCTATGGATTATAGCACGATTATCCTTTATTTAACAGCTAAGGTCCACTT
The DNA here is from genome assembly GCF_049852395.1 of Peromyscus maniculatus bairdii. Taxonomy (NCBI): domain Eukaryota; kingdom Metazoa; phylum Chordata; class Mammalia; order Rodentia; family Cricetidae; genus Peromyscus; species Peromyscus maniculatus. The sequence goes on from NC_134857.1 coordinate 53,947,235, forward strand.
ATAAGTGAGTACATTCCATGTTTGTCTTTCTGAGTCTGACTACCTCACTCAGGATGAATTTTTTTTCCTAGTTCCATACATTTGTCTTCAAATTTCCTGATGCCATTGTTTCTAACAGCTGAGTAATACTTCATTGTAAAATAGTATCACATTTTTCTTTATCCATTCTTTGGTTGAGGGACATCTTGGTTGTTTCCAGTTTCTGGCTATTATGAATAAAGCTACAATGAACATGGTTGAACAAGTGTTCTTATGGTAAGATGGAGCTTCCTTTGGGTGTATGCTGAAGAGAAGTCCCCACTATCAATGTGTGAGAGTTGACACATGGCTTAAGCTTTAGCAGTGTTTCCTTTACAAACATAGATTCTGTGTGTATGAGACATAGATGTTAAGAATTAAAAGACTATATAGGTTGATCTTTCCTTTGATGAGTATCAAGTGTCCATTCTTTTCTCTTTTGACAAATTTTGGTTTGAATTCTATTTTGCTAGATATTAGAATGGCTGTAAACAGCTTGTTTCTTAGGAATATTTGCTTTGAAAACCTTTCTCCTACCCTTTACTCTAAGGTAATGTTTATCTTTGATGTTGTTGTTGGTGGTGGTAGTGTTTGTGTGTGTGTGTGTGTGTTTGCCTTCTTTTGGTTTTGCTGGTGTGATATCATTTATTCCCTGTGTTTTCATAGATGTAGTTAACCGCCTTGTATTAGAGTTTTCCTTCTAGTATTTTCTGTAGGGCTGGATTTGTGGACAGAAATTGTTTAAATTTGATTTATCATGGAATATATTGTTTTTGCCACCTACAGTGTTCAAAAGTTTTGTTAGGTATAGTCTGAGTTGGGATCTGTGGTCTCTAGAGTCTTCAGGACATCTGTCTCAGCCCTTCTTGTTTTAAGAGTCTCCACTGAGAATTGGGTGTAACTCTAATAGAGCTTCCTCTATACGCTTCTTGCCCCCCCTTTTTTTCTTTTATTTTACAATACTATTCAGTTCTACATAACAGCCACAGATTCCCTTGTTCTCCCCCTTGCTGCCCCCCTCCCCTTCCTCCCAGCCCAGCCCCCATTCCCACCACCTCCAGATCAAGGCCACCCCCGAGGACTGAGATCCACCTGATAGACTCAGTCCAGGCAGGTCCAGTCCTCTCCTCCCAGATTGAGCCAAGCGTCCCTGTATAAGTCCCAGGTTTCAAACAGCTATCTCATACAGTGAGTCCAGGACCTGGTACCACTGCCTAGATGCCTCCCAAACAGATCAAGCCAATCGACTGTCTCACCTATTCAGAGGGCCTGATCTAGTTAGGGGCCCCTCAGACATTGGTTCATAGTTCATGTGTTTCCATTCGTTTGGTTATTTGTCCCTGTGCTTTATCCAAATTTGGTTTCAACAATTCTCATTCATATAAACCCTCCTCTTTCTCGCTAATTAGACTCCCAGCTCTCCACCCGGGGCCTAGCCTTAGATGTCTGCATCCAGATTCCTCAGTCCTTGGATGGGGTTTCTGGCACAACTATTAGGGTGTTTGGCCATCCCATCACCAGAGCCGGTCATACTCTGATTTCTCTTCAGATCGTATAAATCTTTCGCCTTTTTTTTTTTTTTTCAGCTTTCAATATTCTTTCTTTGTCCTGTATGTTTAGTGTTTTGATTATTATGTGGCACAAGAGCTATCTTTCCTGGTTTTTTGAACAGTTATGAGTTGATTTATTATCATAATGAACTTCTCTGATGAGGTCTAGGAACAACACTTATAGAGAGAGCAATTTAGAGAGTAGTTTGATACTATGTCTGCATAGCAGACTAGTACTAGCTTCACCTTAGGTTCTTTGAGTTTCTCAACCATGTGTCCTTGGCCAGATTTTCAGTAAAAACTTCATGGTTTCTCCTGTAGAATGGAACTCAAGTCCAATCAGAAAGTAGGATGATTACCCCCATAAGATTTATGCAACTATTGTATCCATGGGTGCCTCTTGCCATGATGGTCATAATTACAGTTCATTGTTAAGTAAGACTTGTGATGACTTTGTGGATCCAGCAGCCTACATAGTACCTTCCTGTACTATGAAAGCTAACCTGCAGACTGTTTCCTGGTTAGTACCAATTTAATTTCCCCATGTTCAGTGTTCAAAGTATGTGGTATCTGAAGAAATAATGTCTCATTATCAAGTTCTGGTGGGAAACTAGGAGCAATGGGAATAGCCTATATTGTTTTTGAGGATAGGGGAGCCATGTAGGATGCATCTGACCAACAATCCAAGGGAAAGTATACTACATCTAGCACTGGGCTTTTTATTTAACAACCTGTGGCATTTGAGGTGAGCATGATCCCCTGCATCAACAGTTAAAAGCTGTCTTTTGAACATGACAGGATCTCGATAGTTATAAACTCACAGAAGTTGTGGTTACTTGCACTGGATCAAATTGTCAAAATTTTAGCATATAGTAGGAAGAGATTTACAGCCCCCATCCCTTATGAACAGCTGATGTTTTCTTTCAGAGGAATAGTCCTGTTTTTAAGACTTTGTATCTCCTGATAGATGGACCATACTTTATTAGATGACCCCATGCCTAGGAGCATATTGTAGCAAAACTTAGAATCACTGAACTAATAAAAGAGGAAAAGGAAAAAAGAGAGAGACTATTAAGTGGTAGAGGTCTAGAAAGGTGGTTCTTAATCTAGACAGAGATAGAGGAAGGAGTAGACGGTGAATATAATAAATAAAACAATAAAAAATAAATTCAAAAAATTAAAGAGGACTTGAATCTGAAAAGGAGATATATTAGATGGGTGAATGAACAGGATGGTTGAAGTGAGGCGTATATTAAAATGCTCTGGGAACATATGTAGGAATTTCAAAGACTAAAGTATGGATATGACTATAAACTGACATAGTCACTATGGAAATCAGTGTGAAATTTTCTCCAAAAACTACAGTAAAATTACTATGCAACCTAGCTATACCACTTCCAAGAAAATACCCAAATTGCTTTATTCTACCACAGAGGTATTATCACATCCTTGTTAATAATTGCTCTATAGGACAAATAGCAAGGAATTGGAATCAGCTTTGGCATCTATTGATGGATAGATGAATAATGAAAACAGAGTAATATAAATAACTAAATTTTATTCATCCATAAAGAAAGATAATTTTCATGTGAAAATTTCAGGAAAATATCCAATTAATTAAGGTAAACCCAGCTCAGAAAGAGAAATAGTTCATGATCTTTCTCATATACAAGCCCTATCCTCTAAATTTTGCATGTGTATTTTTGTGGAAGTGACTGTGGATAGAGATCAGAGGGGTTCATCATTGGGGGTGTGGCTATAAGAGCGGTATAGGGCCTGTAGCTGATGACATAGACCAAGAAAGTGAAAAGAGGAAGGCAGGGGTGAGAGGAAAGGACAAAATGGTTCAAGTGAAAGGGAGGGGAAAGGGATGGGGAGAAGAATGGGGATGGCAATGTCAGTCTAAATTAATTATGTGAAAATAACATGTAAATCTCTGACTCTGTATGCTATGTATTTTATATACATATATATAATGCTATATGTAATTATATATTTTGTTATAGCTAATATTACATATAATTTTATAAATATATTATACATAGTGAAAATCATTAAAAGAGGAGTGGCAGCCTTGTTTCATTTCATGTTAAATCCCCGCAATAAATGATTTTGTTTTCTATTGTTGCTATAAAAACATAAAAAATACAGTAGCTTTTAAGTAAAGACAAAAAAGTTTTTTATAATTACAAATGCCAGCAACAGCTGCTAAATTACACAAAGGAGGAAGAGAAGTCTGGTGTGCTGTTGATAGCAATGAGGCACAGTTATGTTTCAAAAAGATGAATATACTTGCAAATTATCTCTGATGAATAAGTTATAAAGATGTATGTGTGTGTAGACATTCTGTGGTACAAACTTATCAAAACCTGGTACTCCATTAGCATGGTTAATTTTGTTTTTGTAGTTGAAAATTTTGAAAATAAAAATATCATGAACAAAACATTTCTTTTTTTTGAGACAGGGTTTCTCTGTGTAGCTTTGCACCTTTCCTGGAACTCACTTGGTAGTCCAGGCTGGCCACGAACTCACAGAGATCTGCCTGCCTCTGCCTCCCGAATGCTGGGATTAAAGGCGTGCGCCACCACCGCCCAGCACAAACAAACATTTAATATAGGCATATATAACCAATACTGTAATAGTGTTTATAAACAGCACATGGTTTAGTATCAAATGACAGAATTCCGTAATGAGTGTTAATAGAAAAATTCAAACAATTGTAAGAACACCATGTTTTGGTACTTCAGCAGGGATATTATTTTCTTGACCTTTTCTTCCCCTTAAAATGTCTGCAGTGTGTGTATTTGTGTGTGTGTCTATGTCTCTATGTGTGTGTTCCTTTTGATCTCCAAAGACATGCTTTTGCTTTTCTCTAATTCTAAAGACCTACAATCTCTAATTATCTTCAAGCAACTCTATCAACTATAACCTATCCAATTCAAGGTCGTTTGATAGAAACTATTCTCAACCTTGATAATTTCTATTAATCATATAACCTTACATGTTCACAGGTTGTAGGTTTAATTCATGTATACTTACATGGATATTTTTCTTTTTATCACAGTTAAGAATTATAACAGAGCACAGATTAAGGTTTCAGCCCATAAACCTTCAAATTCATCATTCTTTGGTTGTTGTGTCTTGTATTTGCCCAAATTTAAAAAGATATTTTTCAAAGAATAAAAAAAATTATAACATCAAAAAAAATACTTGTTTTCTGATGGGATGTTTCTGTGGATTTCAGTCTTAAGTATAAATTAAGCATGGGGTGTGTTAGCTTTCATTTTCAATTTTTCTTAGTAAATAACAGTTTGTCATTTTAAGAAAAAATCTATTTTATAAGTTGGCAGTATTTGAGGAGATAAAATACAATTTTAAATCTTATATTAAATATTTATACTAATTAGGATGTATTGAACCAAATAGAATGAAACTGTATTTTCAATATGTAAAATGTAATTTTTTTCTATATTTTGATAGTTCAGGTTTCTGTCAGCTAAACTTTATCATATATATATATATATATGTGTGATATATATATATATATATATATATATATATATATATATATATATATATGACATATGTATGACTATTTGGGTGAAGAACTTCACCCTTGAAAAGATAAATATTTCTGCTTCTTCAATATTTATCATTTAAATTTTATTTTAATTTTAATTCACGAATGTATGGGTACGGTTGTTTTGTCTGTATGCATATTCATACACTTGATTCATGATGTGCCCACAAAAGCCAAAATAGGGCAGAAGATTTTTTGGGACGGGATGTACAGATGGTATGAGCTCCAAAATGAGTGCCGGGATTAGGATCTTGGTCTTCTTGAACACCAGTAAGCTTTTAACACGCAAGTCATTTGTCTAGCCCAATGTTTACCACTTTAATAGAGGAAAACCGAGAAATGGAGTACTCTAGGAATTACTATACAAAGTAATGATTTTTTGTTTGAATACTTTTTCTTTTACCATCCCCAACCCTTCCAACTACATATAAGGGCACAAAAGCAAAACAGAAGGCAGCAACACAAATTAAATTCTCATCTTTGTAATGAAACTTTGCTTTCTGAATTTAGTATTTTCCTACTTTGCTGAAATGAAAGTTAACCTACAAACTTCAAGTGTCAGCATTTAAAAGGGCTCTTGCATGCGCTTCCAAAACTGTTTTGAATGTTTAGTGTTCTTCAGAGAACTAGGGGTACACAAATGAATAATTCATGCTCCCAGAGAGTACTCAGTCTGGGGATTGGAGCAAAGATGATAACAATATGTAATTAAAATGTACAGTTTAGTTTCTGTAAGATGGCTCAGCACTCAATGTTGGGCATCTCACTTGTACCTGTAACTCCAGCTCTGGAGAATGTCATTCCCTCTTCCAGCCATTGCAGGCACCTGCGCTCACATTCACATAACCACACACATACATAATGAAAAACAATATTTTGTTTGTAAATGTAATGTGTATTAAATATTTTATTTGCAAATTTTAAGGCAATACAATAAATAACAATCAAAAATGAAAATAAAATTTTGAGGAGAGTAATATGCAATATTATGTATCTCTAATCCTAGTCATGGCATGTCTTTTTCAAAGATAAGCTTGCTTTTAAGTTTTTAGAATTTACTTTTCTACAATTATCATATAGTAGCAATAACTTTCTAATTTCAGCTAAATTTGCTCATGCAAGATTTTAGGGCAACTGTATATAAACCTCTATGTTCTAGTCTCTGATATGGGAAAGTACTCTGCATGCTACCAAAAAAGAAATGTGGACACCAACCCAGGCACAAATCCTTTGACTCACTATAGCTGGAGTATTCCTGTGTCCACCCGGCTCCTGCAGCTGCTCAGAACCAATTAAACACACAGAGACATATATTACTTATAAACTGTATGACCATGGCAGGCTTCTTGCTATCTGTTCTTATATCTTAAATTAACCCATTTTTATAAATCTATACCTTGCCACATGGCTCATGCCTTACCAGTATCTTACATCATGCTTCTTCTCCTGGTGTCTGGCAGCGTCTCCTAGCCTTAGACTTACACCCCCCAGAATTTCCTTTCTCCTTATCCCATTTACACTATACTTCCAGGCTGGCTACTGGCCAATCAGCGTTTTATTTATCAAACAATCAGAGCAACACATTCACAGCATCCCCAGCAACTCACAATCTGCACTGTCTGCAAAATTTGGTGCAATGATGGCACAAAACTTGTGGGATTAGTCACCCACTGTATTATTTGGTATAAGGCCCATCCTAGAGGAAGGAATCCATACCTGGTACTGGTTGGGTAACCAAGAAGCAAAGACTAGACAGCTCAGAGACCTATGGTAAAACCAAACACTACTGGTCTAAAAAAAAAAATAACAGTTAATAAAAGGATTCCTAATTATATTCTGCTATGCTCACAGATTAATGCAGATCAATGTCTTATCCAATCACCATCAAGAGAGGGGTCCTCTGGCAGCAGATGGAAACAAATGCAGAGAGACACAGCCAGAGCCAGACATTACACAAAGAGGAAGTATGAATTGCAGGTCTCAACTAAATCTCTCCCTTCAGGACACTGAGAATCCAACATAAAAGGAGGAAGATTGTAAGAGCAAGAGGGAATGGAGGATACCCAGAGAACAAGACCCTCTGAATCAAGGAAGGAAGGGTCATATGAACTCACAGTGATTGAAGCAGTAAGCACAGAGCCTGCATGGGTATACACCAGGTCCTGTGCATATATAATATCATTATTAGCTTACTGTTTATTTTTATATGACTCCTAACTTTGAAAATGAGTTGGTCTCTGACTCTTGTGGCCACAATTGGGACTCTTCCTCCTGTTAGGTTGCCATGTTTAACTTCAGTATAATAGTTTTTGCATCGTATCATTGTATTTTATTTTGATATGTTTAGTTGTTATAACTTAGAAGCCTGTTCTTTCCTAAGGAGACAGAGAAAGAGAGTGGATCTGGAGGGAAGGGGCTGTGGGAAGGAACTGGGAGGAGTAACTATAATTATGTGGGAAAGGGAAACTATAGTTTGGATATATTATATAAGAAAAGAATCTATTTACAATAAAAGAAAAAGTCCAAGTTGCCTTTCTACTATTTCCAGATTTCTGTGATATTTTTGTATTCTGTTCCACTTAAGTGTCTATTCTTTCAGTTCCAGTCTTGATGCTAATTACTGCAGCTAGATTAAAATCTGAAAACTCAAAGACAACATGGGGACCTATTTTAAGACTAAGAGCCTTCCCAAAACCTGAATGTCTAAGAATAGACAGCACTATTTTTTTTCCCTTGTCTGTGAAGTGAAAGTAAACAAAGAAAATTATTTTTATTAAAAACAGGAATTTCGACATTTGCGCACTTCAAACACCAATGTGATGACATTTGGGCATGGACCTTTTGGAAGTAGTTAGGCCATGAGGATGGAGTTTTCATAAAATTGTTAATGCCCACCAGAGAAGGGATACAATGAGGTGATTCCTTTCTTGACTTCTCTGTCAGTGTAAGATGATACTCTAAACCGAAAGAGCTACCAGTACTCAAGAACTGGGAAATTTTGATATTCTTGATTAAAATATCATGTTATATTAACTTATTTTAGTATCACAACCTGAATGAGAGAGCTTCCTTGAAAAACATAGGAAAAGAAGCCACATCTTAATGTATTTATATACCTTTATTTTCTGTTTTGTAATGAAATATACATAGTACAAAATGATTAAATATTATGATTTCTTAAATAAGTTAAGTCAATGCAATTGAATACAATATTATGTATAATTTATATTACAAAAAATTGTTAATTTAAAAATCACTTCCTTTAATCATATACTAGTTACATGCATACACGTTTACAGGTTTAGTTGTTGCTTCAAAGGTAAGTGTAGTTATTCAAATCCTGTTAAACCTTTATAGTAGTGACATCCAGGTCACATTAATAGAACATGTTAGCACTTCCTTTGATGTACACAATGCAGAAATATTAAGATAAAGACTATGGCAATTCTGTTTTAAAGAACATAAGAATTCAGGAAGAGAGAAGTGTATGAAGGTGAACTATGAACCTATTATCAATTCCTCCTCAGGAACTCAAACTGACGGTAATCTTCATGACCAGCTGATTTCTATCGGCTCATAAAGAAAAACATTCCATTGTTTCAGGTCAATTATTAGTATCTAAAAACAGGAAGTAAAGTTACAATTAATTATTTATTTATAATTATGTTTTTCCTGTCATTTTTTAAAAAATAAACCCCATTTCCATATCAGGTCATCTGTAAATAAACACATATAGCTCTCCTTATTTTGATGATGGCATTCATACATGATCCTTTTTGTGTGTGTGGTTCTCAAAAGGTGTGTGTGTGTGTGTGTGTGTGTTATCTCACAGTCCATTTTATAATTCATCATCCCAGGAAGTCAAAGTGGACCTTTTAAGTTGGACACTTAAAAGAACAAGTCACATCACATAACGGATACATGACCTCTTGCTAGTGCTCAGCTCTCTTTGTCTTAATACAGTCTACGACACAGACTCAAGGAATGGAATAGTGTTCTGGGTCTTCTCATGTCAATAAACACAATCAAGACAAACTCCCATAGACATGCCCACAGGCCAACCTAGTCTAGACAATATCTCATAGAGACTCTCTCCCAGGTGATTCTGGAATGTGTCAAGTTGATGATTTCTATATTATCCTTTTTCAAATTCATGGTCTCTGTTTTCATTAGTTGTTGTTACTTAAATATATTCCTAAATTCCTAAATAAAATTTACTCAATGTGAATAATGTTACTTGTGTGTATTTTTTTTTTCAGGGCTGACCAATTGGTATTGGATAACCAACACATGTGACTTTGAGGTATATATTCATGCATGAGATTTATTGACATAGACTTACAAAGAACTGTTTATAGTTGATATTTTAAATGGATATGTTTTTAAAAATCATTAATTTTCTTAACATTTAAACTTTTGTGCAAAGGTGTATAATCAACGAAGCAAACTTCTTTTGAAAGAGTATGCTTTTAAATGATATAATTGCCCCCAAAGAATTTGAAATAACACATGTCAGAATACCTCAATTGACCCTGTTCAGCTGTCATAATGTAATTCAATTTTATAGCAAAATTATGAGGTTTATTTATCATTGCTAAATAAATATCAAGAAAATATAAAAAGCATGTCATCTTCTTCTTCTTTTCAATCTGACTAAAAAATACGCATTATAGCACAATTTATTTCAAACTGTGATTAATGGCCCATAAAACCTGAACCATGGAGAACCAGTTTGCTTTTACAGGGAAACAATTTCTTGACATTCTACCTCTGACAAAAGAATTATTAAATCTGTGTCATTTTCACTAGCAATTTTATAAGCCAGTACAATTTTCACAAATAAGGTAGATCTGAAGAGCTAAATTATCAACTATTACCAAGAAAGGGCACCAAATAGCCCAAACTGCTCCTCTGCCCATGTTGACATAATTTAAAGAAATTTAGGATAGTTTGACATCAAAGCAGTAAAAAGACTAAATTCTAAGTTAAAATGGAAATCCAACATGCAGAGGGGACATCAATATCAACAGAGAGTGTTCAGAGAGTCCAGTGAAAGAGGTATGGACATGATACCCTTTAACACCAAAAGCCTGGGCCATTCATTAGAACCAAAGGTTGTTCAAAGCTGTCTTCCTTAAAATTGAGGTTGTACAACCTGTTACTCTGTAAATTAAGTACACTTAAAGTGACTGATTGATTGGTAGCTCTTTCATACACAATTAAATTGGAAAAGTATGTTTTTCTCACAGTTATAGTCATGAAGACATGGCCTTACTCAGAGGAAATTGAGTTAACTGAGTTCTGAAATATATATTCTATTAAATCCACACTTATGAGTCATGAATTCACCCAACTTAGATGTGAAAGAACTTGATAGATTGCATACTTCTACAGATCTACCAAATTTGGAGGAAAGACCTAAAATTATAGTGGAAAATGAAAAGCCAATGTAGGCAGTGGTACTGTTGACACAAGACTCCTGATGCCTGGTTCAGAGTCTCTATTGTCTCTCTGATGAAAATATTCATTTTGCTAAGAGGAGCTATATTAATTTTGAAACCATTTCAGAGACTTTTTATCTAAGATACATTCCATGCTTAAAGGTAAACTTTTCTATTGAAAACAGTATTTGAGGAACTGTTCCTCTTGGTAGCAATTTGGTGTAGTAATCTCAATTAATATTGCTTATTTTATATGAGGAAAATTATAGAGTAGCTGTCATTAAATTGATTTGTACGGCAAGTTATTGAGAGTAATGACACATAAAAATGTGAATATAACAAAATTGACAACACAGTTAATTTGTAATTCTGTTTTTGTCCTGGTGATGCCCATGAGGAGTCATGGAGATGTTTTACAGACATGCTTGAGTAAAAGCACATCCGTATGTCACTCACCTCCTTGTCTTTCTCATTATTAAATTCAGGTTTTCCTGTCACTCCACCATAAGTCAAATTAACCTCAGTGACGTTGGCTGTTCCTATCCCCCACACATGGATGTATCCAAGCATCATCTCAGTTTTGTTTTTATACCCATCTTTCAGTATAGTGCTTGTTAAATTTTTCTATAAAGGCAAAGAAAAAGTGTCAATTTGAAAATTCAAGTAAATAGTCAGAAAAATACATAGCTTTGAACCAAAATGAATCATATTGCATAGCAAATTAGTGATTCAAATATATTAAATAATGCATTTTATATCATGAACAGAGAATAAAACTCCATACATGGTTTAGTACAATTGATTATAGAAGGTATTACATACTTGTTTTAGATCAAATTGTACCAAGGTGTATAGACCTTTTTCATAAGTGTCTGTAAAGAGAGAAAAAGGGGACGTGATTTTATTTTTTCAAAGAACAATAGTAAATACTAGTATATTTATTTTTTTCTGGTTATAAATGGATCTATATACTACTGCAGCATTTCTAGCTAAAGTCACACACACACACACACACACACACACACACACACACACACACACACACACACAAATGTTATTTGGACCCCTGACTTTATCTAAAGTCCATCTTGCCAAAATAATAATATAGCCAACACTTACAAAAGACTGCTTGGCAAATTTTATGTACAATAACAAAAATGCTATTGGAGATATGTGCTGTCATTATCATAATCATCATTATATTGTTGCTATTCTCATTGTAGAAAGAAGTAATTTGTCATAAGAAAATTAAACCAATGAAGAAACTTAAAAAATACAAATATAAATAGGATTTTCCTTTTACTTATATAAGAACAGAGTCGAAGATGGAACAAGAAAAGAACAGTCACATATATGATGGAAACATGGACTGGCATAATGTAGAAAACCTAATGTCTTTCAATTCCCCACCTACTCACATATGTTACTATGTACACATTATAGTCTATTCATGTCATTACTTTTTTGAAAATTCATTTGTTGCTAATTTTTTTGATTCTAAAACTGATATTCTGCCACAAGCATTTTTTTCTATATATTCACACAGAATACATGTATTTTTTATGTATTTGTGTATGTATACATGCAGGTATATATACATGTGTTTTGTGCTCATTTATGTGTGAAAGGTGGATGATTCCAATGCATATTTTTTGAGACAGATTCTCACACTAACCCAGAAATTGTCTCATAGACTAGACTGTTTATATCTCACCCCAAAGCTCAGGCTAGTTCCAATTCCGCAGTGAAGTATGGCAAGAGCATACTACTCTGATTTGGAAAAAAAGTAGGAGGTGCTATGTTCTTGGGACAGAAATCAGATTTTCCTGTTTTCAAGGTAAGTACATTAAAGCTTCAGTTATCTTCACAACTTTCAGAATATGTACTCTTAACAGGACCTCTAGGTGTTCCTGATGCCAATGTAGAACAAAACATATATAGTGAGAGGTTTAGATATTTATTGTGATGTTGGGACGCAGTTATGAATACAATGAAAATAAATTTAGGTTTAAGATAATTGAATATGTTACGGTTAAAAAAAAGAAACAATCACAACAAAAAACATGGTATGTTAAAAAGAAAGGCAAAAAGAAAAACAAAACAAAAATCAATAGTAACACTGTAAGGAAAGTAAACTTATTTCCGCCTGCTTTGCAGAGAATGCACTGATTTTGTTTGTTTGTTTGTTTGTTTGTTTGTTTCGAGACAGAGTTTCTCTGTGTAGTTTTGGTGCCGGTCCTGTATCTTGCTCTGTAGACCAGGCTGGCCTCTAAACTCACAGAGATCCTCCAGGCTCTGCCTCCCAAGTGGTGGGATTAAACGGCCGCCCAGCATATCTACTGGTTTTAGAGATCACTTGTGCACATGGAACATGGTGTGTTTGGCTCATGGATTTATGTCAATGTAAACAACACTGGGCCAGCTTCTGCTACAAGCAAGCTCTGCCCATGCAATTCTCTTAACTTATCTTTTAATGTATGAATTAAGTACTTTTAAAGTAAGAGAGGATTCTTTAAGGTCTTTTTTTTTTTATTTATTAAATTGGTGTGTACTGTTTCAAACAATTATTATACTCTTTTAACATTAACTGGTAGCTCTAGATTGGTGCTCAGCTTTCAAGTGCAAAGTTAACACAATGTAGGGAATGTGCATGTTGTCAGCTCCATTCATCTGGAAAACAGAACACTCACCTATACTCTCTCCATCATCCCAAAATAGAGTGCCTTGTGCCATTTGATTGTCATCTGCTGCAACGATGAGCTTCATGAAATTCTTTCGACTATAAGAAAGAAATATGTCTCTTGTTGTCTATCCATGTGTTCAGAGTAGGATATTGTATGATATGATAGTCATAAAGAGAATACGACTAGAATGGAAGTTACGGAAATAAACATCTAAACAGAGAAAACTAAGAAGTTTCCTTTTATAAATTAGAAAAAAAAAAAGAGATACAGAAAAGAAATTCATTATATTCAAAATGAAATGTTGCATAAGTCACTGGGTTCTCAGAGTCCACCTACTGCCACTAATCAGAGAAGGACTTATTCATAGTAATTAAAATCATTAAATTTATGGATATCTTTACTTTTATGTGTCACTATTTTAATCCATTTCTCCCTCCCTCCCTCCCTGCTTCCCTTTTTCCCTGTCTCATAGTAGCAGGATCAGAGACGTATGTCCAGTAGTCTGCTACTGAGCTGCGGCCTCAGTCCTATTCATAGAATTTTCAATATCTTAAGCTTAATATTTATTTACATTTCTACATATAAAGGATTCAAATATTATTACCAATGAAAAGAATAACTAGATAGTTCAAAGTTCAGTCTTTTTAATGAACAATGTCTCTCAGCTCATGCCTACATAAACTCATTTATGAATTAAAGACAGCTCACTCTAGCAATGTGTAAGAAGTAACTTGGTTTGAAGGCATCAAATGGTTAAGAAAGATATTTCGTTAACAAACTATTTTTTTCTGTCTTGCATTGGTAATCACAGATATTGAAGCATACTGTCCTTAAGATTCCTAACATATACAGAGTTTTAAAGCTCAATTATTCAATAACTTCATATTCAATTTTTATATAAACACAGCAAAGGACAAATGTATGTGTGAATATTAATATTTACTTAGATAAAGGAAAGTATATCTTATAAATATAAAAATCTGATTTGGTGATATGCATAGTGTCATATAACTTTAATCCCATATTACCAAAATTTGAAAGGCTGAGACAGAACATCACAAATCTATTGTTTACATCTGATATATAGCAAAATTCTGCCTGGAAAACAAAAATAAAATCTGGTCAAACCCACAATTTACAAATACTCATGAAAAGTATATTCAAGTGTCATATAGCTTACTCTTTAATTCTGTGTAATGTAATGCCAATATCCCACATAAGATGTGACCCTCACCCCATAAACAGAAAGAAGTAGAAGAAAGACCTCTCTCAGTGAAACTGAGAGTTCTTCATTCTACAAATTACATATTCTTATGTATACATGGAGACATGGCTCAAGTAGTTAAGCGGAGTCTGTTGAAGCCCGCTGGGTTTCATCTTGTAGCTTTCCAAGAAAGTAGCCATAGGAAAGCATAAGGAAGCCAAAGACTCACTCCTACATCAACCACATGCGCTGAATGTGTTCGCATTCCTCGGAGGTTGGACATATCATTAGGAGCCCTCAGGAATTAAGAAAGGACCTGATGTTTTGTTATATAATGAATAACAAGAGTGAAATTCAAAGCAGCCTTGTCTCCATTAGTCTTCATACATGTTAAGGTTTTATGAAGATGAAAGGTAGGTCCTCCTCCTCCAGATTTCAGAGAACTTAGTAGTTTGAAGGAACCACTGTTAACTACATTGCTAATGGATATCTGTATTTGCATAGAGTACAAGTCAGGAAATGGACCACAGGACAGAAAAGAAAGAGGTAGAGGCAGTGAAATAAAATGGAAATCAAAGGAAAACTTCCAAATAAAATCTTCCAAATAAAATGGGACTTCAAATCCATAAACTTCAGAAACATCAAATATTATTCAATGATGTAAATAAATGAAATAAGATGTTAGGAGATGGAGGGACTGTGTGAGTGTACTACCAAATGAATGAAATTCAGTTGAAAAGGGTACGAGCCATGTAGTTCCCAAAATATGTCATTGTATGAGCTGCAAATGATGAATGCTAAAGGCTCAGTGGTTGCAAAGGGTTCAGTGGGGTTGAGTGGATGGAAACTAAAGGCTGCTTGGAGTAATGGAACTGCTCTGATCTCTGTGACATTATTCACTTGTTTACAATCACAGATTGTAAAAGAGCAGGCATGAGCCCTGTAACAAACTACTGACACTGGATGATAGTGATGTGCTCTTGCAGGTTCATCAAATATGGTGAAGTTTTTCATGATAAAGAGGCTATAAAATTGACAAATATGTTGAGATCTCTAAACCCTTCTCTTAGTTTTCTACAATTCACAGTTGTATTCTAGAATGTTTTATGACAATATTGTTTTCAGGTCTAGGAATGTAGTATAGTTAAGACAGCCAGTCCAGCATACATAAAGGACTGGCTGTGAGCTTTTGCCCTATAGAAGCTAGGCGGAGTGGAACACACCTGAAATCCCAGCCCTCGGAAAGGAGAGACAGACTGCAGGGTCAGAAGATTAAGGTCATCCTTTGCTACATAGCAAGTTCAAAGCCTGTTTTTAATATATGAGACCTTGCCTCAAATATAAAAAAAATTAAAGACCCCAAAATAATATTTTAAGAGCTGTAGTTATTTCCATGCCATAGTTAAAAATAAAGAGATGATGACCTTGCTTAGTTAGACACTCAAAAGACAAGGTATTCATTTACAAATGCTTCTGTATATTATACAATGAGCTCCTGGAGGTTTAGTTCATACTTAGTCAGGGAAGTCTTACTTTTAAAGAGGATGTGCCACTCGGAGATAATTTTCCATGAGTCTTCAAAATTTATGCATATTGCATGTGGAGAGCTACTAGAAATTGAATTTCATTTTAAAGAAATTTTTGAGTAGGTGTTGTTGGAAGATAAGATCATATCTTAAAATGCTATAAATTACTGTTCATTATTATATTCACTGTCCATTATACTAAAGAGAATGAATGTCTTTTTCCAAGCTCAGGATGGATAGGGTTTGTTTGCATCTCATAAAAACATATTCAACTCCCCTAGATTAGTGGATGCTCAGCTGACTCAAAGCTTCAATTTCAGGATCTACCTAAATAACAAAAGGTCATTCTTGTGGGAGGAGGGAGCAGGGAAAACTGAAGTTCATCAAAAGCCTCTTTCTGTCATGCCTTCTGTTTATAATTGAGCACCTTTGCTATTACAGAAGGCTCACAGGGAAAAGGTCAGATCCTTTCTAAACACTGACTTTTAGGAACAGGATGTATTACAAAATGAAATGAAATTCCTACAAACAGTTCACTTACCTGTGATATGTGTTCTGTTCAGGTTCTTGGCATGGTAGAATATAACCTCCTCGGACATGTAGATTTATTGTATCAAAAGGAGCTGGAAATGTTTGTTGTTGGCCTCTGACCTTTATATCTTCCCCCTGGTAACAAGAAGGAGGGGAGGAATGAGAAATGAAATAATAAGTAATGCAAGAATGTAAGAAAACACAGCTATGAAATGAAATGTTACAATTTTCTACTTCAAGTAGAAAAATTTAAAACTAACAAAACAAATATGACTTTAAAAAAGAAATCTTGTTTAAAGTTTATCCTTGGTTCCTGGTTACATTTTCATCCTCAAGGTTGTTATTTGTTTTCAAGATCTCCTAGGCACAAATGTGTGGATTTTGCAACGTCACAAAAGATGAAAAACTCTATTATTTTTAGTGACCATTTTTTCCTAACCAAAGGAAGCAACGCATGTTTGTAATATAGTATACATTTTTGTGTTTATTTACTAAAATAATACAATGACCCACATAACACACTAGATCAGAATAAACAAATTATTCCATGGTATGTTAATTTGATTCAACAATAATTAACAGCACATAACTAATTTTGAATTTTTGAGTAGAAAATAAACAGATACATAACTTATTATATGCATCATCCAAATATAACATATTTCAGGATAGTTAACTTCCAAGAACTCTTCCCAAACTTACCGTATAGAAGTCAAACCATCGGGCATTAGGGACATAGCCGTTCACACTGTTCATGTACTGGAATTGAAGAAAGGAAGTCTTTGAAATCACCCAAAATCAAATCAAATCATTGTGTGAACAAACACATGGTCACACTTACAGGGTCAAGGACAGGAGTCACCATGAAAGCTGGACCCCACAGGAACTGCTTATAGATTTTCCAGGTTGCTCTGTCGTCAAAGAACCTTCACAGAAGAATCAAAAGGTATTCAATTAAACCAAAGAACTTATTCTCTTCTGAACACCATAAAATGCTTATTCAGGCCCCAGACTGCTGGAACCATTATGGATTTAATTAAAAACCATGCTCAAATATAGTTAAAACAAAAAGCTAGTCTGTTGTTTGGAACACAGTGTGGAGAAGTATATAATTTATGAGCAAAACCAAATTATGTCTAAATGTTCTAGTGAAAGGATTGTTAAGGAACATTTGAACAAAATAATGCCAAGTCACTATGAAGTAGAGTTTATACAGGAGAGTAAGTACAATTATTTAAATATCAACTTTGTCTAGTGGAGGATCAGCAAAATTGGAAACAGGAATTACAAACAACCTGCAAAAAGTCTGTAAAACTTTTGCTATGTGGATATTTATTATTTCTTTTTAAAATTCTAAAATGGGATTTTTTAAAAGACAAGGTGTATAGGTTTACACCTGTTATTCCATACACGAAAACTGAGACAGAATTGCCATGTGATGAAGATCAGTCTGAGTAGCATAATGAGTTCTAAATACACAAAGTAAAATTCTGCTTCCAAACTTCAAATAATCTTAAGAAAAATAAAAAGTAAGTGAGGCCCACTGACGTAGAGATACCACTTTAACAGGTATCGGACTAAGATAAGACCTTAGAAGTTAGGAATTACACTGCTGCATAGGGAATGTTTTGTTCAAAAGATGAAGATAAAAAATGTCATGGTGTGTGCGTGGCAGGAGAAGTTGCCTATCTTGCGCTCTTCATATTGTCTAACTTGCCATTATGTCTTTAAACATTTTGGTATATGTAAGATGATTTCTAACACTGAAAAATAAATGATCATAGGAAAAAAAGTTACAAATTTGGAAAGCGTCACTAACAAATGTTCCCCTTTCTTATGCTATTGAAATGAAACAATCATTTTAATAATTAGTTTTAGTTTTGCTTTATTTCATTAGCAACCAAGAGGAGTGATAAAGAAGCAGTTGAGGTTTAGCCGGCACTGAACTCCCCATAAGACAAAGACTGAAGCATGACACACTCTCAGTGAGAAAAAAATAATGTTCAGAATCTATAACCAGACTGTCAAAATGTAGAAATGCAAAGGGGATGAATCGGAAACATAAGAGTGCCTTTACGACGATGAGACAGAGGAGTGGCGGCAGCTGAGCTAAGAGTACAACCTCGATGTACTTCAAATGGAAGCATACATTTTTTACTACACCCTTACTTCTTTTAAAGCATTTTACAATTTCCCTGAGAATTTATTTTGTATTTTAATCACCCTCACAACTTTCAGGTCCTTTCACTTCCACATTCTTTTGTTTTCCGTACCTTACCCTCTGTCCTCTTTTATATTATAAAAAGCTACTGGGTCCAAATAGGGCTACCTATACACTCTTCATTCTATGGCCATCCACTGGAGTGTGTTCATCCTACCAGGAGGTATACACATCAAACTAATTCTCCTCTCCTACCAGTCATCTGTGACTAATAGTTCCTTAGCCAGGAGTAGGATTTCCTGTCTACCTTCCCCTTCCATGTTTGGACTTTGTCTGGCTTGAGCTTGCATAGGTCTTGTGCACACTGTCACAACACTGTGAGTTCATATGTGCAGCTTCCCTGCTGTGTAGAAAACGTTGTTTGAGTGAAGTCATCCACAGGGTCTGGCTCTTACAGGCATTCCACCTCTCCTGCAGTGATTGCTGAGCCTTGAGAAAGGAGGAACTCCATGGATGTCCCATTTAGGGCTGAGCACACTATGGTTTGTTATTTGCTATATATTTTAATCTTTAATAAAAAGTGAAGGCATACAAGGGAAAATTACTATTTTGATAAATTTATTTTGAGTACTCAGTCTTAATTTATACTATACAGTTGTGATTTTTATTACTTGATTATTAGTAAAACTCAGTTAAAATAGTTGGAGAGTTGAGAAGCAAAGTGCCTCATAATAAGTTAAAGACATATTTTAAAATAAGCATTACTTTTTAATAATTAGGGCACTTATATGCTAAATGATTCCATTAGTAGGTTTATTATACTTATTGTTTGTAAACCCTTTATTAGCTCAAAATATATAGTAAAGTAACTACAATATATTGTATTAAAATAGATAATAGATTAAAGTAAATGAAAGCTACTTGTGGAAAAATTACAGCTTGTACTTACTCATGCATTAGGGGTCTGATAACTGTGCCACCATGAGCATGGGCTTCATGCATCTGTGTGTAGAAATAGGGCAGCAAGGTGTATCTGGTTTCTAGAACCTTCTTTGACATTTCAGCAAAAGTGTCATTCCAGGAAACAGGATCTTGTCTCTGAAAGAAAGCATAATGTATCAGCTATAACTCACAGTTTAAATCATGACATCAAATTGGAGAATAAAAGTAGCAAGTTATTAGTAATGTCATGTACTATGAACTATCTTTACAAAAATTCTGAATACTGTCTCAGTTCTCCTTTTATGAAGAATGAAAGTGGTACAATATTAATACTTTAAAAAGATAATGTATCTCTGTGAATTCAAAGCCAATCTGTTCTACAAAGCAAGTTCCAGGTAAGGTGCAAAGCTACACAGAGAAACCATGTCTCAAAAAAAAAAAAAAGATAATTTAAATTAAGCTGAATGCTTAATTTAGGTAAACATATATAACATGCAGTTCATATTTTAAAAGATGATGAATGCATTTTCATTCTCAGTTATAATAATACTGAGTACTGCAATGTTGAAGTCTAACAAGGAAATTATATGGTTTGTTACACAAAGGTGACCTGAAATACCAAGAGATAAACCAAGCTGTCCATGTTAGCCTCACATTCCATGCATTTTCATGTGAAATGAGTAGATTACAGTACTGAATATTAATAATACAGGAGGAATATTACTGTGGTCTGAAATGATAGCATTTCAATCTGCTTGAGAATTTACATTTCAAGTCAAAACAATAATATTGATGATGCAGTATTAAGAATCTACAAAAATATTGTTCATATTAGGATACAAAAATATTGTTCATATTAAGAAAACATGAGGGACAATGATTATTGTATATTTTAATTTGTATCATGTATACAAACTGCACTTCCTCACAATTATAAAGAACACCTCTCATGTGTGTTGATAGCAGTCACTGGGGGGTCATTTAGAGCTTCATCATGTTTATGAAGAATCCGACTTTACTAGATTTGGAAAATAAGAAAGTTTAAATGATAACCTGGTGTTCTCCCTGGCAGCTGCACCATTAAAATAATCAAAGACTTGAAACTACACTAGCTGAACAATTATTAAATTATGCTTGATCCTATGTATAATATATGTTAGATATACACAATATATTTTTGTAGTTTCATAGTCAAGTAAGTAGAAAGACACAAAAATCATAGGATATAGCCAAGTTAATCAATCTCAGCTTTTGTTCTTGTCTTACACTAGCATATATATCTAAGCCATAGTGTTAAGCTCAATTATATTAATTCATACTTAGGCAAGTTGAGTTTTCTTTTCTGGGAATATTTACTTATAAATGTTTCTTTCATCTGTCCTTTCCTCTCAATGTTACCATCTTAGGGACTTTTGAATCTAGAGTTCTACATTTGAAAATTTCCTCCTCCAAATATTTATATTTTTCTCACTGAGATCTGTGTTCAAATGTTCTCTTTTACAAGACCTTAGGGGAACTACCATTCAGGTGCAGAATCTCCACACATCTCTTCAACTATATATTCCTTAACCCATGCTCATATGATTTTAAAATATTTTAAATGTAAATGAAATATAATTATAAATAAATCATATTAGAATATAATGAATCGCTAGAATGGATACACTAAATATTTAAAAGATACATCCCAATGCATATTCCCCAAATCACTCCTTTTTTAATTGGGCCTTTCTTAGTCCCTGCCCTTTTCCTCCAGTGTCTCAATCTCGTACATTAGTAACAAGTTTCTATTATATTTTTCATATTTCTTCAAACATTTCACCACAGTTTGTCTGTCTTTCAATCTGCTTCAATATGTAGTCATAACTTGCTTTGTATCACTGAATTTTGGCTATAAAGAAAATAAATCCACCTCTTCTTTATATATATATATATATATATATATATATATATATATATATATATTTTTATTTTATTTTACAATACTATTCAGTTCTACATAACAGCCACAGATTCCCTTGTTCTCCCCCTTCCTGCCCCCCTCCCCTTCCCCCCAGCCAACCCCCCATTCCCACCACCTCCAGATCAAGGCCTCCCCCGAGGACTGAGATCGACCTGATAGACCCAGTCCAGGCAGGTCCAGTCCCCTCCTCCCAGAATGAGCCAAGCGTCCCTGTATAAGTCCCAGGTATCAAACAGCTATCTCATACAGCGAGCCCAGGACCTGGTACCACTGTCTAGATGCCTCCCAAACAGATCAAGCCAATCAACTATCTCACCTATTCAGAGAGCCTGATCCAGTTGAGGGGCCCCTCAGCCTTTGGTTCATAGTTCATGTGTTTCCATTAGTTTGGCTATTTGTCCCTGTGCTTTATCCAACCTTGGTTTCAACAATTCTCGCTCATATAAACCCTCCTCTTTCTGGCTAATTAGACTCCCAGCGCTCCACCCGGGGCCTAGCCGTGGATATCTGCATCCAGATTCCTCAGTCAGATTAGACATCAAAACCACCAACAGTCCAATTAAGAAATGGGCTATAGAACTAAACAGAGAATTCTCAACAGAGGAAACTCAAATGGCTGAAAGACATTTAAGGAATTGCTCAACATCCCTAATCATCAGGGAAATGCAAATCAAAACAACTCTGAGATACCACCTTAAGCCTGTCAGAATGGCTAAGATCAAAAACACTGAAGACACCTCTTCTAATTCAAGTGAAATTTGGATTGTACAAAATGTTCTCAGCACAGCAGGCATTTTGTTGATTAGGAAACATGCTTTGACTATGTCTTTATATTGTCGACCTTTCACTGACGTATTTTATGCTCAGTTCACTCTTTTTCTGCACTGTTAACTAAAAGTTTAGCACAAGCTAGTGCTTATTAGGATATTGCCTCTAACTGTCCACAGTTTTACATAAAATTAAGCACTGTTTCATACAGTGCTCAAAATTTGTATGGAAATAGGTTAATAACTCTCAGTGATTGGTATTGTGCAGAAATCTGAGCCTGCAATTTGTGCTATCATTTCTTCTTTCTCAATTTACCAACTTCCTCTTTAGATATTTGGTTTTAAACCTTCCCATTTCATTCATCATTGCAAATGTCTCATACTTCTAACCAATTTAGTTCCAAGTTGACTTTTTCTTGTTGCTCTGTCCCAGTGTGGAGGAAGTTCTATAGTAGGACATTCTCCTAACACTTCCAACATCTTATAGAACAGCTACAGTATGTGTGTTCCCCAATCAAACATGCACGCTGAGTACACCTCAGGTCCTACAAGTCTTAAAAAGCTAGACTAAGTACTTCATAAACATGAAAAGATGTGAAGTATTCATGTAAAACTCTGTCAAGTAAAATATGATTGAAACAACAACAACATACATTTCTAAGGTTGTGTAGGGGACAAAAACAAACACAATAGAAGAAAATTGACCTAAATGTAGTAATTACATACTCTAGTAAATTGGATGTTGTGGTTTCTTGAATATGGATAAAAGGCTCCAACTTGCATCCAACGAGCACAGAGATGATACTCTGAATCATTGAAGAAACCACAGATGTCTGCTCCAACCTAAAAGACAGTTATATTTAATGTATGTTATGTACTATTTATTAATGGTTATAGACTACAAATATAAAATGAATAGATTTACTTACATATGGTATCCCAAAAAGATTAAATTCCAGCATGCCTGAAAGTTAGAATAAAAATTTTAGTATTTTATTAAAGATGTTCTATTCATATATATATATATATATATGTGTGTGTGTGTGTGTGTGTGTGTGTGTGTGTGTGTGTGCGTGTTCTTATTAAATAAAACATTTTGATATTCATGATAAATTATTTTCTTATAATCATACTTATTGTACTTATTTGTGTCAATGATATTCTCAAAAATAAGAGATCATTTGCTTTAAGACAATAGAGACAATAGCACTAAAACATAATGTAAACACAATTAAGTTATAAACACAACATAGAGGCATAAGACTGAGTGGTAATGTTTTCCTTAATTTCATTTTTAAAAATAAATTGTGTTTCTGCTATTATTTAACCACTTATTTACAATATAAAACAAATATAATTGTTCTTATTAAATAATATTTAAAATGATAACTTCAACAAAGTAGAATGCATGTAATTTCTCAGCTCTTTAGTAAAAGAAACATTCTAAATACGGTTTTAATGAACCTTTCATTATTCAATAAGATTTAAGTCTAGAAGGAAACCAGTAATTGTTTATTTGTGGTTTGAAATGACGTTGCTATTTGCCATGTTTCTATTTTCAGAAAAGGCTTTGATTTCATGTGTTTCCTTCTTGACCATTTCTCAGTGATTTATTCTCTAGCAGATAATTTCTATATATTTCTTTCTTAGCTTTAGATAGTGTCTCTTCAAGCCCATGCCTTCTTCAACTTGGAAACAGGGTCCAGAACAGATAGTGATTTTTTTTATCCAAATAAACTAGCTGAATATCACCAGTCATTTGTTTCTCTGAAGCATCCTTGATTATGCCTTTCTGACTAGTGAAATTTCAATGATGTCCTGTGTCATAAAAATGATGTGAGTACTTTAATTCTTACAATTTAGCTGTGATATTTTTTAGCACAATGTAAAGCAATATTTATTGGAGAGCTTAAAAATAATAATAGAAGATAACTATCCCATACCAATGAGAGATTTTTCCAAATTGTCCCAGTTTGCATAATTGTCTCCGAGCCAGTGTCCACCCCATCTACCAGCCGTGGGATATGTAGACCGAGAGATGACTATCCCTCTCAGGCCAGTGGTCTTCTGTAATGCACTACACAATGAAGACATATGTTGCATGTTTACATTATTTATTTTCTTTAAATATTTCTTTCTACTGCTGTTTTACAAGACAGAGTATTTCTATGTAGCCCTGGCTGTCCTGGAACTTGCTTTGTTGACCAGGCTCGCCTTGAACTCAGAAATCTGCCTTTCTAGTGCTGGGATTGGAGACTTGAGTTACCATGTATGGCTTAACTATTTCCATACAAACAACTTCCATGAACATGCAGTATCTACTTTAGCATCAGGTTTCCTGTCATAGTCAACTCTTCATAACAGAGCCTTCACTAACTATGGAGTAAAACGCTCCAAGGTACAACAGATAAATTTCTTCTCTTCTAAAACTTGCTAGAGTGAAATGCATATATAATGTGAAATTTTCCTTTCTTAATCTTTCAATGCATGTAACTACAAATATTATTAATTAAGCTAATTAATCAAACAGAGCATTTTATTCTACTTAAATTTGCAACATTTGGTAGAAGTATGGATGTGATAAATCAATGCAGTTCTTCTCAGTTATAACTTATCACTTTTATTGTACATATTAATATGAAAAATATATATGCTAAGGCCTCCCCTGCTTTACAGTAAATAAAGAATGAAAATATTTAGTGGATTATTTGTTTTTTTAATAAAGAATCATCATACTTTAGTTGTGGAATTTATCCCAAGTCAAATCTCATCAAGATACAAAGTAAACAAATTTGTTTATAATTTGTCTTCTCTTTCTTTTCTACCTTTAGAGAGAGAGAGTAGCATTGATGACTTATGTATATTAAAACATATTCAAGTTTAAAATATAATGCACTATATTACATTAGTTTATGTTCTCTGAATTTCTTTCTTTCACTTTTCTCTTCTCTGTCATTTCTCATTTGCTTTCTCATCTATCACTCTCTTTCTCTGACTAGCATATATATATATATATGTGTGTGTGTGTGTTCTATTAATTGAAATAAAATTTGCTCTTGCTCAAAAATAACTTTATATAAAACAAACTATAAATGTATTTCAGAATGGTGGACAGAGGTGATTCATGCCTTTAATAATAACACTCAGGGTGCAGAGGCAGACAGATCCTTGTGAGATCAAGGCCAGGCTGAAATCTTCAAAGTGAGTTATAGGACAGTCAGGGCTACAAAGAGAAATCTAGTCTCAAAAGCAGAACAAAACACATAAATAAAAAAACCCAAACATATCAGGAGATGACAACTCAAATGCATAATTAGGTAGATTTTAATATTGACTAAGTTCGTTATCAGAATCATACACTTTTCTGGTCACAGCAAGAAACACAGTGATTCTTAGGATCTGCTTAGCTATAACAACTCATTGTGTTGCTTTGTTATTCAAGTGATGGTTAGTGTTAGTTACCAGCTTGATGTAATCTGGAATATTCTGGAGGTCTGTTTGAATGCTGGTGGGAGGTTATGTGGATTATGTTAATAATTAGTTTAAATTGCATATTTACTCAAGTTTTATTTACTCATTTGTACATTCAACATTATTCACCGAGTATTGTGCTGAGTATATTTTGGAAAACAAATAAATATGGCCATGAATTTTTTGGAATAACATGAAAGAAATAAAAACAATAAGGCTATAATGAGGACAGATAGATATTTGTTCCATTGCTCAACTGACTGATAGATAGAAATTATTTTCTTCTGAGACTTAGGTAGGAAGAAGTAATTTACAAAGAACAATTGGAAAAGAAAGAAATTCGGCAAGACTCCTGAAATATGAAACCTTGAAGCTGATATCATCAATAAAAAAATGAACTAGAAAGCCAGAGGAAAAAAATGATAAACATTACTTACTCCAGAGTAGGTTTTATTTGTGACCATCCATATAAATTGTGCACATCATAATGCAGAACTGATGATCCGTCACTCAGAATCTGCTCAGTCTCCATGCACATGGTCCGGAAATGTAACCCCTCTGTTCTTTTTGTGAGTTCTGGTAAAAAAAAAATGTAGTAATAATACTTTGAAGAACAAGACTTTAAAAGTGTGGCTCATAACCACACATTCTTAATACTTAATTTTCGGACTCTAATTTTACTAATGATTTAAAAGATACATATGAAGTGCAAGATAATGTTTTAAGCAAATATAAACTGGATAGTAATTAATTCAGATTACTATAGCATACTGTATAATGATCACTCAATGCTTTAAACATTTCTTTATCAAGATATGTGAACAACCTGTTCTTATAAATATTCTGAAACACATAAAAATGAATTGAGTAATATGCTTCCATGATACAAATTATATTATATATTTTAAAACCTCCTCCTCTCTAGCCCTTCTTCAAAGTGACATCAATTGTTGTGGGAGACAGTTCTGTAGTTTGGTCTGTTTGAGGGGTCCCTGGCAGTGGGATCAGGATCTGTCCCTGGTGTGTGCACTGGTTTTACTGGAACCCATTCCCTACAGTGGGACATCTTGTTCAGCCTTCATGCAGGGCAGAGGGTCTTGGACCTGCCTTATCTGAATGTACCAGGCCTTGTTAACTCCCCATGGGAGGCCATATAAAACAGGTATCCTTTCCCTCAAATAATAAAATTGCATCTGCTCACACATTTTTGATATTCAAATTATGAGATTTCAAATAATTATTGATTTGTAATCATTTGTACACCCTGTGTATACTAATTTTAAGTCTCTTTAGTGATCTGTGTAATAGTAGCTGAACCTTGTATAAAAATCTAAAACATGAGTGTCTGTTATACACATTTTTCAAGATTTCCTTTTTACTTTTTATTTGTGTATATGTGCAAATGCACATGAGTACAAGTGCCCATGAAGTGCATAAAGTCCAGAAAGCAGTATTGGATCCTCTGGATCGGAAGTTACACAGATAGTGTTAAGCTGCCCCATGTGGGTGCCAGGAATCAAACTGTAGTTCTCTGCAAGAGCAGGAGGCACTCTACGTTTAAGCCATCTGTCCATCCCTGAGATTTCTACTTCTTTTTATTCATTTAAATGAAAAGTACTGATTCAGTACATTTTCATTAAAAGAATCCAAATGGAGGACAAATCTCAGGACTAAAGCCACTGTTGTCACCAACAAACATTGTGTTTGTTGCCTCCTTCCAGACATTAGCTGTCACCAGACCACAGATGAGCACAAAATAGTTTTCTTCCATTTTCCCTTCATTAGAATAGTTATTGCAAACAATATTTAATGAGTAAAGGTATTAAATCATTTAACATAGAAAATTCTTAGGAAACTGTAACAAAACAAATTAAATTTAAGATAGAATTATGGGTACATAAATAAAACATTTACTTTTCTTCTCAAAATAATGTTGAATTATTAGATATTGGACCTGAGGTTGAGTGTATTGGACTGTGTGACTGACTACTTAATTTTAGAATGAATTTCCACTTACTGCAACTTAAGGTCTAAATAAACAATGAATAGTAATAATAGTACCATATTATATAATATATAGCCATCAAATTATACCTGGGAAATAAGGTGGGTAATTTAGTGTATGATTTCTGCATTGGTTACTAACTGTTCCATTTACAAAACTCGAAGGCTCATTCATATCCTGAAAGAGAAAACAAGGGGTTTTACTGCATATCTGTTGAAAATAATAATTTGTAAAGTTTCATAGGTAACACAAGTTTGTAATTTCAGAACTCAGGGCACTGAAGCAGTCCTGTCATGACTTTTAGGCAGTCTGGGATACCTTGGAGGTAGGGAGTTCCAGGTAATCAACTTGAAGGATTAAGGTGCAAATGAATTAATTGGGTTTGAACAGCCTTTTCTTTACTCCATATTTCAAAATTATAAAACATTTCATCAAGATGTATTGTTTTCTTCAGAATATTTAAAGTGATTTCCATAATCTACCTCACTATAAAAACATAAAATACTGTATTCCCCACTGTAGATTATGCACATAAAAGTGAATTGAGTAATATGCTTCCATGATACAAATTATATTATATATTTTAAAACCTCCTCCCTCTCTAGCCCTTCTTCAAAGTGACATCAATTGTTGTGGGAGACAGTTCTATAGTTTGGTCTGTTTGAGGGGTCCCTGGCAGTGGGATCAGGATCTGTCCCTGGTGCGTGCACTGGTTTTACTGGAACCCATTCCCTACAGTGGGACACCTTGTTCAGCCTTCATGCAGGGCAGAGGGTCTTGGACCTGCCTTATCTGAATGTACCAGACCTTGTTAACTCCCCATGGGAGGGAGGCCTTATCGTTTTGGAGAGGAGATTGGGGATGGGTCAGGGGGGAGGCAGTGGAGAGAGTAGAAAGAGGGGTGGGAGGGGGAGTTGTGGTTTGTGTGTAAAATCAATACAAATTTTTTAAAAATTAAAAATAATAAATAAATAAATACAAATGTAGCTTAAAATGTAGCCAGCTTCAAGGGGCATCTCTATGCTTGATCTCAACCAAAGGGCCAGGAAACAAGGAGTGTCTCTACTGAGCACATGGACTAGAATCTCTGTCATCCTGCAGAATGGACAAAAACCTGAGTAGCTCTCGTGAAATGACTTCTCACACCTGAGAACAAGTAATCTTCTCTGACCCATATGTAATTCTCAAGGACATATTTATGAAATATTCCTTGTACTTCAAATATTTGAATATCAAATATGCAAATTTTTATCCTATATGTATGCACATAGCAGTACCTACATTTCATGTTCCTCAGTTAAAATCGAACTAAACACAAGTATTCATATGCAAAGCATCACAGCAAGCAATGCCATTCTAAACAGCTAGTCAAGCATCATGTACATTCTCCTGCATTAAATATTTACTTATAGAAAAGTTGATTCTTTTTATACCATCTCAAACCTATGCAAATATATTTTTATTAAGATATGAAAGTTGTTCAAAAGACATTACTTTGGTTAAATTTTAGTATTTGAGTGTGTCATTTTTGCATTAGGTAAAAATAAAATAAGTGGTTAATGTATTTTCATAGCCAGAAACATAGGCTGTTTTGAATAGTTGGACAAATTGAGAGGCCCAAGAAGTTACAGTCATACATATATATTAAATTGTTAAATGTCTATTTTTAGCATTCTTTTGTATAACAATGCTGAGCAATGAAAGAGTGAGCTAACCTGCACAGGGTTATACAGGCATTATTAGATTTACAAAACCTCTATAGAATAAACATAAAATAAAACCTTAAAAGCTCACTTACAATCCACAAGCCATCAAATTTCATTTTTTCATGGTAGAAGTCAAAAATTTCGGTTGCCCACCACTCTGCTGTGGCATTCTTGAAGAAATCTGGAAATGCTACATGTGCTCTGGAAGCCTAAACAAAACAAAGTGGAGGTACATGCTCATATTCAGAAAGTCCTCAGAGAACATGCATATGTGAACAGAACTTTGTTTTCAGACTCTAGTTACACATGTTTCTCTCCAGTATCCAGGGGCAATGGGACAGGGATATACATGCAAAGAGAAAGTGAGTGATATGAGAACAGCCTGCAGGGCAGTGGTGACACATACCTTTAATCCCAGAACTCTGGAGGCAGAGACAGGTGGACCTCTGTGAGTTTGAGGCCAGCTTGGTCTAGAGAGTTCATTCCAGAACAGCCCTACATAACTCAGTGAAAACCTCTTGAAAATTCCCCCCCGCCCCCCCCCCCCTCTCTCTCTCTCACACACACACACACACACGCACACACGCACGCACGCACGCACGCACGCACGCACGCACGCACACAGAAACCTTTTGGGAGAAAATAAAGCAGTTTCACATATGAATCACAGGCATGTGACAGCATACACCAAATCTATGCAAGTTCAAACCAGGTGAATTCCCAACACAGAGAGAGGAAGTGTGCAAAAAGTCCAACTCCTAGCTGGAGCTTTAGGTAAATGATATCTTCTGGAAGAGGAAGAGCCAGGCAAATCTCTGTCTTTTGTGTCTGAAAATCTATTTTCTTTGAGATAAGCATAATACTTTTTCTTTTATCATCACTGATAATTCATGAGTATTATGCTAACTGATATAAGAAAATCAAGACAAGAAAAATAAAGCATCAATCCAATAGCAAGATATTTAAAATTATTGTAAAGTATATCTCATGTTATGCCTTAAGATAAAAATCTTAGATATTATTGTCACATGAAAACAATGTAAAACATACAATTGCTTTATCTAATTATTCCTAAAATTTCATATTTTGGAAAAGTTCATTAAAAGTGATTAAAATTAATCAAATGGAAAATATTTTAAAGTAAACTTCCTCCATTTAAAGGAAAATACTCAGATTCCATCATACACTAATATGACCTTTAATCCCAAATTCTGAATGTGTTTTAGCTATAAAGTCCAATAATACAAAACTTACATTAACAGCTTCATCTTCTGTTAAGCTCTCATTTATTTCAATACCAGGTAAATCTGGCCAAACCTATAAGAAAATATAAGTGAATTAGTAATTCAAAATGAATAAGGAATGAATGCTATAAAAATTAGGAATATGTTACTAGAGACATAGTCTAACTTTGAGATCCCTGGCCCTCTAATCCTTATAGTTATATCTTTTCCATTTCACTTTACAATATATTTAGACTTAGAGAAAAAGAATGATAAAAATTAGTCTATTTCCTTTATTTACCTTCCCTTTAACCGCCACAGATGCAATATAATTAACTAATGTTTAGACTGTGCTTGAACTCCATTATTTTCATAATTAATGTCAACACTCTGATCCAGTGACAATGTTAAAACCACAACCCTAAATCATTAAATTAGAAAAAAAAAAAAAACATAAATAGCAAATTATGTCACCATCATAGCAATTTGTAAAATTAATCTATTTGGAATGTTATTATTGGATGTTTGGGAATATTTTTCTTAAATATGAAAGAAATCTTCCAAGTCCAGGGACCTAAAACAGGTCCAGGGTTCCAGGAAGTTGTTATTTGTAGAATTCCCAGGAAACAACCAACCCATCACAGGCCATGAAGCCCAGAGGCTGCAAAAAGAGGCACTTTGACTTAGCTCTCTCTATCACAAACACAGTTACACATAAAAAGGTTCCTGGTCTGGCTAAGCTCTGACTTCCCTCCCTCCCACTGGCAGTGAGTTCCAAAGCCCTTTACACTGACAGCCCTTTACTCTGCACCCTTGGGACTGTCCTGCTGGGTCTTGACATGTCCCTAAGACACCAAGGAATGTCTCATATCACTGTAGAAGTCATTCTGAGTTTTCCATCTTTCAATTCCCTCTGCCTGCTTAATCCTTGATAGTGCCATAATTCACTGAATCTCCATATCACTGCTTTGTAACATCCAGTGAATGAGTTTCCTTCCTCACTTTCGTCATATAAGTTCAGTTCTCAAAGCAAAACAACAGCAAGACCCAAAAGCATTTTGCTCATACTAAGCATTTGTCACAGCAGAGCATCCTGAGCAGCCACTCCATTATTGGAAGTTTTATTATTAAACATAAAATATATCTAAAAGTTTAATAAAAAACCATTTAGTGATAAAAATGTATTTTAGGATTTGTGTGAATCCCTTATTTATGCCTATTAATTCATACTTAGATCAGATACTACATATAATATCTTAGTTATTAAATCTATATTTTTTCTATCATACCAAACACGCTTTTAGAATATTTAATGAAATAAAATACCTAACATTTTCAAAATTATTAAATTTAAAATATTAGGTACCTTTGCCCAACAGATATCATTTGTGTTAGGCCATTTGACAAAGACATCTTTATGTATTCCTCGATCAAAGGCAGGGTAAGGCTTTGTTTCATTTCCTGATATTGCTGGATCCTAAAATTAAAACATAAAAATAAAACAAAATGAAAAAAATACATATTGAGCCAATCTAAAGCTTGTTGGGTATCCATTCAGAGACAGTGTCACTTTCTCTTTTAGCACCTTGGTATCCTTCAGCTCCCATTTGGAAAAATGACCAGACATCAATGCCACAGCTATATTCTAAGAAATGCTCAAAAACATCTGTCTGGAACTCAAGCAAGTTTATTGAATGTTTTGTGGTTGTTGTTGTTTCAAAAGAACACCTGAAAATTACTCAGGGACAAAAATATCTACGATCACTCTTGGAAATCAAAGCCAGTTTGTAACTTGAGTGGTAACTCGAGCACAACTTGCCTTTAATAACTGTCCCTTGACATGCTTCTTTACACACATAACTTAGTTTAAGGTAGATGGTAAGAGCATGAGTAAACAAAATAAAATGTTGGTGGGAAAAATCAATAGATAGGAGGAGAATTTAAAACTATCCAACATGGGTACCGTGATCAAAACTCAGGTCTTCTTAAGAAGAGGAAATTCTCTTAACTACTGAGCCATCTCCAGGCTCTGAAGCCCAGTGGTATACTTTTCATTTTGAAAAGCTTTCATACATTCATTTTAGAAGAGTAAATATAAATAAATAATATAATTCATGCAAAAATAAATACTGACCAAGATAATAATATATTTCATTCCTTCATTTCTTATTCGGTCAACAAACTGAGGAAGAGTCGTGAATCGTTCACCAATTGTGAAGTCTAGTTGCCTTTCCATGTAATTAATGTCCGTATACTGAACATCCTAAAATAGATAATAGAGACAACTTGGTAACGGCATCATAGAGGTTGTGTCTAGCTTCACCTATATAGCAAAATCTGGGCCAAAGAAGAGAAAATAGGTGATAAAGAATGGAAAGTACTCTAAAAACAATTTTATACAGGTGATTGGTTTGGCCAATAGTTCAACAATTTAATTTGAGAAGTAAACATTCTAAGTCAGCAATATGGCAATATCGGTTTCCATGGGAAACAGAAACAAAAAAACTTTTAATGCTATGAAATTATGGTAATATGGTCAGTTATAAACTGAAATTCCAATGCATACACAAAGAAATACTTTTGAACTCATTTTAACCATAAATCACATCAAAATAATTTAAGATAATTTTACCAGTGACAAAAAGGAGAAATTATTTATAATTCAATCAGTTATTATAAAAAAATCTCAAATAAGTCAAATAGATTTTTGAAATACCTTAAAGGATGTATGGTTTATATTTAAAAAGTTGGAATTTACTTAAGCCATCAAATTTGAATTTTACCATAAAAATTTCAAATTAGTATTAAGAAACTAATTTTCCAACCATTTTCTCTTAATCAACATTACCCTTGACTATTCTAGTTTTTGGAAAAACTGTAGCTGTCATACTAGGATAATATTGGAAAACCTCAGTTTCAAATATCAGCTTGCATACTTCTGTATTTTCAATGTATGTAAATAATTTTCTGATAATAATGCAGCACTATTAGACTCTGATATAGAATCCACGTCAATGTCATATAGTGAGGTTCATGATGTAAAATGAGGACTTACATAGAGGAATTATATACTGCAGTGTTTATGTGGTACTAGAATTCTTTTTATTGATAAAAACAAACTGATTTCTAAGCATTGTGGAAAAAACTTATTCTGTAAAGCCTGCTGTATAGCTTTATGTACTCCAATTACATATTTTAAGGCTCAAGTCAGGCAGTTGAATGTCGAATTCCTTCCAACTTGTCACAATACCAGTGATACTATAGATTACTCAAACATAAAGAGAACACAGAATATGCAAGCCACAACTTATAAGAGGAAAAAAAAACATGAAGAGGTTTGCTTAGAACAGCTCAGGGTCTTACTAAAGGGGGAAAGTAGGCAATGGTGGAATATTTTAGCTCCTTGCTTATGTATCTGACAAAGATATATAAAAATCCCTCATCCAATTATAAAGATACCACCAAAATATGAGCGTTATTTCCAAATCTTACTCCTAAAGAATATAGTGTTGAAGCATTTCCTTCTGTCCTTACAGCATCTAGTTTATTGGTATACATACATAGGGGATCTTTTTAGCCACCATATCGTTGTACAGTTGCTCAATCTCTGAAGTATTTCTGTATCCATAACGACATAGCTGAAATCCTAGAGCCCAGTACGGTGGCATGACTGGATAGCCAATTACCTTTAAAAAATATTATATGTGAGATAAAAGAAGTATTTTAAATTATAAATAAAACTTTATAGTTTTTAAATGAATATTTAATCATACTTCATGGTATTGCTTTGTTGCAACTTCTGGGGTTGGTCCCAAAAACATGTAAAAATCCAAGATCCCTCCAATTATGCGGTATGTTAGAGCAGGAGTTGGTTGGAAAGTAACATCTGAAAATTCAAAATAAGATTTAATTTTTATCTATATGTAAGACATCTATTTGCTATTGAATCGCATTTACCCATTTAATGTGAGAAATTTAACAAATAATAGGTTTACCCATTCCATTGCTGTTTAGTAACAGAACTCCATGAGCATTGCCCTCATCTTCCAAAGCCATGTAATAGGGATGGAATCCATAGGAATTAAGTTTATACTGAAACATATAAAAAATGTATATTTAGTAAAACTAAAGCACAGACTACATCAACACTGTTTAAGTTCATTACAATTGATCTTGGAAATTAACGTATTCCTGATTACCAAGTTACACTGCTTGAATGAAACAAATGTACTTCGTCTAAAGTTATTACTTCTTTTGTTTGAACTAATACTTCCTTAGAGCATGCAAATGAATATGAAAATATGCAGCAATAACTGGCAAACAACCCTGGTGTTCGAGTAGTTATGTTTCTTTCAAGAAGTTAGGTGTCTCACATTTTCCCTAAAATAAAACATCCTGGAAAAAATCATAGTGGTGTAAGTAATCAACCTGTCAAGAAGAAAGAGTTTATAAGGATACAAACTTACATATGCATAACATGTAATTTGTGGCTCTAAACTTGAACTTTAGTAAATTATTCAAATGTGGATTGAGTTTTCAGAAATAATTTTGATATAGCCTTCTTTCAAATAGATTCTGATACAATTTCAATACAGTAAAGATAGCAATGGATTGTGCATATTGCCACAAAAATGAATGCAATATTAATTTGTTTGTTCCTAAATGTATAATTTAAGCAGCAATTACAAGTAAAACTAAAGGTGAGCTAGTGTTTGAAACATTTATTAATATAATAAATATAACATTTATTAATGATATATTTAGAATTATGATAATAATATTACTTATTGTTCATTGAATTAAGTATTAAGGAAATTTGTTCTGTTTTCAAAACAGAACTGTAAAGTATCAAAACACATACAAATATTTGTTATGAATATAAGCAGAAGTTTGACCTAATAAAATGTATAATTTTAGCTCTGGGGGTATGGGGGGGATAGTATCAAATCACTATTATATGTAACATGAACAGTGAAATTTAATATTTATAAGCAGTTATTTTGAAGAATACGGAATAAGTATGTTTTGTTTAATGTAACTGGAAAGGTTAAGAAACTAGTTAGCTTTCATAAATGCTGCAAGGTGCTATGCAGGTTTCTGCGGATAGACATCAGTGGTCTTGTCCAGTGCTGGAGCCTACATGTTATAATATTGACTCACCTGGCAAGATTCACAATTTGACAATAGTGGTGAGATAGTATATGGAAGTAACCACCTGCTGTCCTGTTGGACTTGAGATCTGCCCTCAAGGGCAGATGAGGGTTTCAGGCCTAATACTATAAACACAGTCAAAAACCATTACTAGGGAAGCCATAGGCTCTAGCAGAGAACCTACTGATGTTACTTTTCTGAATGAGCATGCTGTCAAATTGCTTTTGAGTCATGTTTATTTCCAAAGATTTGAGCTGCTACCATTCTTAGTCATAAAAAAAATGTATCACTGTTCAAAATGATTAAACTAAGCAACTGTGGCTACTGAGTCACAAATAGGACATCTATATCTCTAAATCAACTTTCAAGGCTCAGGTCACATTTCAGAAGACAAGGCACAAAATATGTAAGAGCCAGTAATGGAGAATTCTGTGAAATTCTTTCTTGTGGACATAACTGCTGTACACATAAACTCATAGTTCCTGCATTTGTCTGCAATGGATCTCCATACAGATTAGGGAGGAGAGCCAGAGTGTCTCACCCTCAGCTGAGAGTTAGCAACCATTAATGAGTACTAGGAAGAGAGAATCACTCTTTACAGACAGCTACTAGTGGCTTCCCCATGCTCCACTAGATGATCCACTGCCCATGTGTATATGGGAACCACTAATTGGACTTGGTGGATTCAAAAAAAGATACCCAAATTAAAAATACATTTCCAAAAATTAAAAGATAAAAACATGAAGTAAAATTAAAAGAAATTGTTCAATATGTTTTTTTAAATACCCAACAAATTGTATTTTCTCTACTTTTTTCAATGATTTCTGATAATGTTTATCTTTTTTAGAAAACAACTGCATCATCTCTGTGAATCTCTAGCACTCTTTGCATTGTTTCA
Source organism: Peromyscus maniculatus bairdii (assembly GCF_049852395.1). Classification (NCBI taxonomy): domain Eukaryota; kingdom Metazoa; phylum Chordata; class Mammalia; order Rodentia; family Cricetidae; genus Peromyscus; species Peromyscus maniculatus. The sequence continues at coordinate 53,984,056 of NC_134857.1, forward strand.
GTCTTGCGCTATCAGCATGCAAAGAAGTGAACTAGATCCCCATCATTATTTTAGCTTCCTCATAAGGCAGCCACATATGGGTACCTACACCAGGAGGTTGATCTCTTGTGAACATCCCCCAAGTATGCCAGTTCATATCTCTATTGAATGCTGTATGTTCTACTTCCCCGAAACCATATACATATTGTGATGGCAGACGAGTAGATATCTGAATGAATTGGTCATTGAAGGCAAATCCAGGCAGGCGAGAATCCCAGCTGAAAATAAAAGTAAACAAGCCTATTACTCTAAATATGTGCAAAATAAAAAGTAATAGCTGTAGTTATTTTTGTTGTCTTTAAACAAATACTTTTTCTGTATGCAAACACAAAATCATATTGCAAATAATAATGTCAATTCTTTCTTTGTGATCTTAAAAGACATAATGTTTCTCATAGTCCTAATTACCTCAAGGCCTCAAATGAATATATGTAATTACTGTAATATATATTTTTTCTTGACTAAGTTAATAATTTTACAAGTAAACTGTTTTATGTAACATTGAATGGAAATATAAGATGAGACTATAGTATATGTATTCATCTTTAGTTCAATGTTGTCTTAAAAATAAAACTTTTAAAAATTATATTGTTTCCTTAATTTATATCCTAAAATTAAATGTGATCTGTCCTTTGGGGGTAATCATTGCCTTTGTTTTTTTAACTTAAAAAAATCCTTCAACTTCAAGTTCTTCCCGGCTACTGCAGTCAGCCATTTTTTATTGTATTTTGCATTTATAATACATGGAATATAGGAAGAAATGTATTTTAAAGGAAGGCATTTTACTTTTGTGAGAAGACAGAAAGGAGGATGAAAAGTAATCAAGGCCAGCAAGGGAGAGGTGTTTGTATTATGAAAAATCAGAGGCGCCCTCAAAGCTTTTGCATCATTTTTGAAATTACTGTATAAGAAGAGTACCCAAGTGCCTGCTTCATGAATAACTTTGTTTCTTAATCTTTTAAGCTAAAAAAATTTTATAATAAAATCATATTAAACCAGGTCAGTCAGGGGTTCTTTATTTGCATCAACACTGCCAATAACTGACAGAATCCTGATATAATTTAAAAGAAGGCTTGCAGAGCTTAACTGAAAATGCTTTTAATCTGGTGCAATTGGTGAAAATAAAGAAAATGATCTTTTAAATACATTTATTCACCATAATATCAATACATATTTTGCTCAATTTGTTTTTTTCAGTATGTATCAGGTTCCAGATCTCACAAATATTCTCAACAGTTTTAATAGTACATTTGCATAACACACTCTTTATTGTTTATCTTATTATCACTCACGATGTATTTCAACATGAATTTGCTTTACATTATTATAATACTGAATCTAATACTTACTAACAAAAGTAATCATTCCTATAAAGTAAATGGAATTTTAAATGAGTTTTTATATGATTCTATGAGTATATTGTTTAAAAATATGAAAATTGGGAAAATATTTAATAAAACTCCAACTGTTATCATATTGCTCTTTTAAACTAAAAATTTTCTCCTTTGTAGCAAATAACTTAATCACTTACATAAGCCTTCCACTGCTTCTCCTTCGAACCTGGATGCCGAATGGATTTTCCTTGATTTCAACATCATAGAGTCTATTTGCATAAGAGCTTGTAGGAGTGTTTGGAATGTTTAATGGTACTGGAACTTCATATCTCTTCTGATGGGCATCGTAAATCTATTGCAGAGAAACAGTAACCACACAGGAGTATTCATTCTTACTGCTGAGAGAGCACATGTTTTAAATAACATGTCCAATGGGAGCACTTAGAATTGTTGTCTGATTCTGCATATCTACCTTACAGACCTACATTGCAAATGCAGAAACTAATGCAGTCAGTAGAATATGAAATCGTTTAACCTTTTCTCCTAAGATACTTTATTTGAAACTTACCTTGAACTGTAGCATGTCATTTTTGTGATACTTTACTTCCACACGGAGAGTGGAGATGGGATTAGATGGAAGGTTTATTCTAGCGTTTACAGGATTCCACTGGAGTTCAGCTGTTATACCCGTTGACAAATATTGAACTGAAGTTAATGAATAGGGATTGTGGTCTGTAGGAAAGTAGCATTCAGGTGCACCGGATAGTGTATGAACCTAAAAGCAATACATGTTCAACATCAGAAAGTGTAAGCATTGTAAACTTGAACTTAAAAAATCAAACAGGAAGATGTTATCTGAGCTTAGTAACAATTTGTGTAACTCATAATAAAAAAATCTATTATTCATTTGAGATATGTTCTAAATTATTATATCACATATTTACATATTGACTCTAATGTTAGAATACTAGAGACAAATGATCAAATATTTGTTTTTCAATGCAAAATAATATAAACTGTATTGCTTTTACAAACATTACTTTAATTTTTGCCTGTATGTAATTTTATGCCTCACAATGCTGCTATTTTCTCTTTCTGAAAATGACTGTAAAATACAAAATTGTAGTTTCTTCTCTTCCACTTATACTGATACTAACACAGTATCTTTTATGGCTTATGTTGAAAGCTGCATATGGCATTCCTATCAGGATTTAAAACAGGAACTCCGAATTAAGATATTTTATATCTGCTCTTTGACACAGTAGTAGATAGTACCCGAAGGAAAATTGATAACTACAGCACTGAGAATTAAATAGCTTACTATAGCATTTTCTCACAGTCTTCCATAGTTATTGATTGATTATAGTTTCTCAAGAAGCAATACATTTCTCCATATTTCAGTCTATTTTTCAGAAATTGTATGAAACATTCAAAACTCCTTAAAAGAATTTGATACAAACTAATTACATCGAGATTGTCTTTTCCTCCCTTCTTTCTTGTATTGGGTAGTTTGCAATATAATTTCAATAGCTATGATAAATTTTGAAGACAAAACCATGTAGAAGAATCTGACACATTGATCGTATTAAAATATTGACAAACCAAACTTCGATTTCTATTTACCAAAAAAAATAAATTCTGTTTTGCTTTAGCTACTCAGATTTTAGGTGCTTAAAGTATCAGTTTAAAGCAATCCTTGTAAAATATGAATACTGTGGTTCTCATTTGAAATTCAGTTTACACAATGGTCAACTTTACGTGACTCTATGAGAGTTATTTTCCTAAATTTCACTATCACCTTCTTGTTCATCATTCCCATTAGAATTGACATTCTTTTAGAGTGTGTATATTCTAGTATTAGTAATTTAGGGAGATGTGGAGAGATGGCTAACCAGTTAAAAGTCCTAACTTCTCTTTTGGAAGGCCTGGGTTTGATTCCCAGTACCAACATGGTGGCTTACAACCTTTTGAAATTTCAGTCCTATGCCACGGGACATCCTGTTTTGACCTTCACATGTACTGAACACATGTGGTTTAGACATATGTACATGCAAAATGGCCATCCATATAAAACTAAAAAAATAATAAACTGAACAAAATAATTAATAAAAACAGCTTAAGTACCTACATGATAAGTACTCAACAGAAAAATAAGTAATGTGAGTTTTCCAAGAAATTTCTAAATGCCGAAACTTAAAATACATGATTTAAAAAAAGTTTGTTTTAAAACAAATTTACCATGTGGCAATAAATCTCTATGTTAGAGAATTAAATAAGTTGCTGTGACTTTGAAAGTAGTAATTCTGTGTAGTTTATAGACATGATGTTTTCAAATGACATCAGATCAATTTGGACATTTGGGGCTCAGAAAAATTAATGTCAGATTAAGTAGAAATGCAAAGACTGCTGACCACTTGGTGGACTTGGAGCAATCTCTAATGGACCTCAAGTTCTAGGAAAGATCTATGCTTCCTGATAATATCAGTGATTCATTTCGGTACTGTCTTGTAAAGAAAAATTTTATATTTGCTTTCTTATCAGAATAAACATCATAACTTATGCACAGTCTGAATGTAGCTGGGTTAACCACACCATCCAATGCTGTCTTGTTTTTCACTTTTTATCTTTGACTCCTTCCTTATCAAGCCGACATATTTCTCCATCACTAAATTCCCTCGTTTTTAATTGACATTAATCCATACACCCTTGTTATCGGTCTCATTTTATATTTTCGATATATATTCATAGTCCTGGAAAAAACAATTTGCATTATGCCTTAACAGTGCAGATGTGTATGAGTAGGGTAATACAGCACCATGCTTATCACTCACTTTTCCTAAAATCACAACAGAACTAGTGGGTACTAATGCTACAACCCTAGTTGATTTCTCCACTGTTCAACCACTACCACCAAACCTGTGCAAAAGCATTTGTTCTTCACTGCTGACCAACACAGATTTTATTTACATTATGACTTCACGGCTTTCCTTATTATTTGAGTGTGGAAAGGAGAGCAATCAGAAAACAACACAGAGCAGAATATCACAACTACCTACCATGTCACTTCCCAGTACATGGTATGTACTGTCTGGTTTATATCAAATAAGAAACATTTTAGTTGTGTATCCAGTGCTCCTCTGATTGAAGACATTTCTAACTCAGCTCCAGTTTCTCCTGTATGGTTTATATTCCATTCATATAGGTTATCCTTAATAATATTGGCTGATTGTACTTAACCCATTTTGAAAGTAAAAATGATCTTATATTTTGGTTGTGAGCCTAGCCTTTAATGGCTGAGCCATCTCTCCAGCCAGGGAGTCTTGCCTTGGAGGAGATGAGAATGGGGGATGGGTTGGCAGGGAAGGCTGGGGGCGGGAAGAGGGAATAGAGGGACCCCTGTGGTTGTTATGTAAAATGAAGAGAAATTGTCTTAAAAATAAATAAATAAATTTTAAAAAAGAAAGTAAAAACACTGTCACCTCACAAACCTTTCCCCCATAGCTCCATGTTTTCTTTTTTCTTTACAGGAAAAAAAAAAACGAAAATTTTATCAAATTTACTACCTTAAAATTTCCAATTTTTTACTTCATTTTAGTTTAACTAAGTTAAAGCAGCCATAAAACCCATTCAACATTTTACTTGCCAATAATATTAATGACTTTCATCCTACCAAATCCAGATGTCAATTTTAAGGCTTCTTCTCATAGATTTATAACTGTAATTTGAATGATAGATCATTTTATCTGGCTTAAGATGCATTTTAAATTCCTTACCAAGAGCCCACAAATTTTCTATATTAATACCTTTGCTACTTTTTGTTTTCCTGATGGAGAACCATGAGGATTCGGGGTTTAGCCTTTGACCTGATCTTCCCTTTTCTGTTCATGTTCACTCCCTTGGTCATCTCATCCCATGACATGGCTTTGAATACTTCACATATGCTGACATGTGATGAGGAAGTATCCTTTAAGGCGTTTAAATGTGTGTTGTTACTTGACAGATGTACTTGAACTTCTATTAGGAATATTGACCTCAATATATCTAAGACAGAAGCTTCTCCTCCAAGCCTGCTCCTCAACCACAAAGATTTCTCTATCTCTCCTAACACATTTCTTGTTTTTCTAATTTTTCAAACCAACAAACTGAAGTCAACAGTTGTTCTTCTTTTTTCTCCACTCTAATGAGAAAACAAAAATTCTTGGCTTTTTTATTAAATATGTATGAGACTAATCATTCATTGATATAAATATGACCACACCAAATTAATTGATTGGCTCTCTAACAGTCTTTTCAACACGGCAACAAAGATGGCAACACTAAAATAGAAGTTCAGATTCGACATTTGTGTATCTTAACAGCAACCTCCCTCAGGCTAAGACTCATTATTCTAAAAAAGGACTATCCGATTGATCTAAATTATTTGTTTTCATGTTTTTATGACACAATTCTTGATGTTATTCCATCACTAATTCTGTTTCACACACCTTGGCCTTTTTATTTTATTTTATTTTATTTTTTACTATTTGTGAAACGTGGCTGGTGAATAGCCACTCTTTTCATCTTACCAGTTGATATTTCTTTCTCAAGTGTTACTGACTCTGTGAAAGTGCATTTTAACACTTTTTGATGTTTAGAAGTTATCTGTGTTTGAGGAAAAAAATGTTCTTATTTATCTTTAGGATTGTAACTGCATTTAAACAATAAGATTCATGCTAAATGAGTACCAAATACCACTTAACATTCTTCGCATTGACTTCAGAATTGTTCCTCCCTTCCAGAGTTGTTGTTACAAAGAAGCAATTGTTTTTGTTTTTTTACTTTTCATCTGCTTAATTATTCCTAATGCTAAATACTATGCACTTCTTTATAAACAGAAAGGAAAGGGGGCATTTTCCTGGAAGCAGAAATTATGACTTATTTCACATAAGTAGGAACCCCCTGGGAAGTTGATGGATGATGTGTTGTAGCTTTAGTCCTATAGAAAGAAAATTTAATTACTCGGTCTTATAAATAAATGCTTCCTGCTCTCAAAACTCAGAGATGTAAGGCCGAGAACTGAATAATAAGCATCGCAGGTGAGAATGTTTCCCATCGATCCCTCTGTCCTATAGCACTGATAGATAGAAACACCTGCTGTGCACAGCCATCATTGTTCTCAGACTGGCCAAAATAACTAGAGCATCCCAGAGTGACATGTATGCAAGTTTTTATAGGTTGAAAATTTGTTTTGAAAGTACTTGCTACTACTGACAAAATACCTTGCCAATTTAGCCAGTCAGCTGTGGTCAATGCACAGAGGAAGTACAACGAAATGCTATTTTATAAGGGAAAAGTTTATCATCCATTCCACATGAAAAGTGATGTATCGGTTCACTTCATCTGTCATCTGCTAAGCTACATCTTTAAAGAATGAATTCATTTAAAATTTGATCGATATTTAAACATGCAAATTTCAAATACCAAACGATTCATAAATGAATGTAATTTATATGCCGTTGAATTTAATATGCATGTGTAAATTTCCCACTAATGTGCTTACATGAAAATCATATATTTGTCCACAAGAAAACTGCTATTACCTCTTGCCATAAGCAGCCTCTCTGTTCGCACACATCCTTCGTCGCGATGCCTGCATCTGGATAACAACCGAATCTCTCATTGTCTGAGAAAATTTGATTCCATCTAACTATAAAGTTTTTTCCAAGATTAAAGGTGAGATCTGTAATTGAGAGAACCTATGGAAAAAAGGAATGATTAATTCTTTAACTTGATGAGGGGTAAATTTAAAAGTATGTCAATGTACAGCAAACCCCGTAGGTTTTCAGAATTATTTAATATTTTGAAATATTTTTTGAAGAACAGAGACGTAAGGGGGCGGGGAAAGGCATATGACTTGATATCTAGAACTCCAACTTGAGTATGAAAGAACATAAAAAACATAACAGACATTTTAAAGAAACCAGTTTACCTTATTGGACGCATCAAAAGTGAAGCCAGAATGAGCGTTCATCTGCTGAGCAGTTTCTCCTACTGTGACTTCTGTGACTGTGTCTGTCAGCCCAAAGATTTTGATTGTTTTGAATGAGAGAGCATTTCCTTCTGAATATGCTGAATGTGTGCAAGTAGCAATCAGTTCATTCTGAGGAAGAATGGTATGTAATGTTAGCTGTTAAGTCCTTTGATATCAACCCCACTAATGGATAGAATATGAAAAAAGGAAATGGTTGAGGCATCCACCCTTCCATCCCACCAGTTACCACTGTGCATATAATTGATTTTGTTTGTATATGTCATAAAACTTTATTTTTAGAATTATTGACGACTTCACATATGAGGCCAATGATATGTAATATCTCTTATTCTAGCCTTTATATTGATAACTCAGAATTGTTAGAAAGAATAAAGAAATATAACTTCTGTGAAAAAAATTCATTGGGTATTTAAAAAATTAAATGTGCACATACTTTTCATTTTTATCACCAAATATATATGAATTATCACTGTGATTGACATACAAAAACATATTGAATATATAGAAATTATTTCCAAGCTATGTTAAAATAGACTTAAGGAAGAAAAAATAATCAATGCATAGCTTCATTATAAATATAATCTAATAAGTTAATAAAAAGGTTTTGTTTGTTCATTATCTAATAATTTTGATTTAACAATTAATTCAACAATTTATTTTAACTGAATTTATTGAAAACTGGAGAGAAATTTAAGCACTCCACAGAAGTAGCCTATAGTAAATTATAAAATAGACATTAAGAAACACATATATATTTCAAAATAATGTCTTACACGGGAAACTGAAAAGCTGTACAATATATAGATTCGATCTTCTATGGTATCTGAAATTGAAAAATAGTTATTCAATCAAAGTGAAATAAATTTTCTTTTCTTACTTTACATTTATATAATAGTTATTTTAAAATCATTATAATGAAGTGCTGTAGACAGTTCTAATACTTTGACATTTCTAGTAACTAGACTCAGGTTAAGACTTACACTAAAAAGAAAAAAGGGCAAGAAGTTTAGAAGGAAATTGCTTGAGCAGCTACAAGGTGGGCTGAAGGGAATCAATGTGTGGGGATCACAGTTTAAAAATATCATGTATGTCGGGGAATGCTCCTGAGAACTCAACCCTACACAATGAACTACAGTCAACTGATGATTGCTGAGAGTGGGAGAAAGCCTTCCCCAGGGAAGAGGCTCAACCTGGTTATCCTGCATCAAATGGTCAGCCCTAAATTGAGGTAGAAAAAAAGGAGACATGCTGCAATTATGATGCAGTTATAATACCATTTTTAAGTAATTAAGTTAACATCACATATGGGTATATGTATTTCAAATAATAATAAGATATTAAATTTTTGTTATCTCATTTCCTTGTGAAATATGTTATCTAATTTAGTTTTTTTTCTTCATGAGTAATAAAAGAGTCTAGAAATTCAGAAGAAACAAATCTTATTCTCCTCAGATGTATTGGCTGGAGCTGGTAATCCCAGTTGGAGAGGCAGAGGTAGAGAAAGGAGAGTGAGAAAGTCACCCAGTCTGAGATATATAGGACCCGGTCTCCACTACTAAAACAACAGGAAAGGTTATAAAGAATGATATGTTGTTATAAATTACTATTTCAAGTCATATTTGCATCTTACATTTTTGCTATGAAATTACATGATTTTTTATGAAGACATGATATAGAACTATTCTATTTCACATTTCTATATTTATTATTTTTCATTATTCTGGAAAAGGGAATGAATGTAGAGAGACACTAAAAACTAATTTAACCTGTAAGTAAACTGACATTTAACGAGGGAAATGTAAGAAAACAATGATGTCTGTATCACACATATACTAAACATTCCCAAGGTTTTATTATAAGGAAACTGAAAATTAGTACTAGCCAAATTTGAAGGAAACTGAAGAAAGTAAAATTTAATGAGATTTGAAAAGTAATGAGTTCAATTGGAAACTATATGATAATATTTGTAGACACACATAAAATGGTTATTATCTAAGTGTCACATATTAAAATAAATAAATTAAAATAATTTCAGTAAAATTTTAAAGGATCAATTAAATATAAAAACATGAAATTAATAGATATGATTAACATTATATAATAAAATGGCTTGTGGTTGTTTTATTAATTATTTAGTTTATTTCTGTTTGTACTAAATTCTCAAAATATAAATTAAGCATTCTAAATAATAGAAAGGAAAATTTTTTTACATTAAATAATTTGACACCGACATTAACTATATCTGAAATTATTGGTTTCATTTTTATTTTCATTAATAACATTGCATGTTTAAAAATTACAATTAATTATCCAAAATACTCAAAAACATGATGCAATTCCTACATTGAAAATATGACAAGTTATATTAAATTAAAAGTATGAATGTAACATAAAAATCACATACATTTGTCAAAGAGGTTCTACAATGCATCAGTTCACGAAGCTGATATGTTAATCATATAAACAAGTCAAATAGTGATGTCAAATTGCATAAAGAAACATAAAAATATCATTATGAATGCAATCTCTTTTAATAAAGCTAAGTTACTAAGTCATCAGAACAGAGGGTGTTGAGACTTACTTTTAGTTTCACCGTCATCCCAGAAGAAGTCTCCTTTTGCTGTGTGATTTTCGTCTAATGCAACAATAAGGCCTAGAGGATTCTTACGGCTACCATGGAAAATGAGGTTTGTATAGAATTAAAATAAATTTGCAATCAAATTATAACTTATAACAAATACATTTACATTTAAGAAGTTTTAGTTGTGCATTAACAAATGAACACTGATATCTATATATTTTTGCATTCATAATTTCAATATAAATGTACTATTATGAGTTAAAAGATAATTAACATACATGTAAACAAACAAAAACATAATAAATGTATAAGTATGATGATATTTAATTGTTGAAGGATATGACATCTGCAAAATTTAAACAATGTAACATTTCAATTGAAACAAAAAAATTAAATGTGTTTGAAGAATGTTTAATTTAGGGTGCTGGAGACATTGCTCAGTGTTAAAAACACTCGTGCTATTTATGAGGACCTCTGCTTGGTCACCTGTAACACCATCCAGGGGAATCACAACTGTCTGTAATTTCGTTATCAGGAAAACTACAACCTCTTCAGGTCTCTGTGTGCACCACACACATTTTGTACACATACAGACAAGCAAGCATGTATATATATATATATATATATATATATATGTGTGTGTGTGTGTGTGTGTGTGTGTGTGTGTGTGTGTAAAATTTTAAAGTAAATAAGAATGTTCATTTCAACCAATATAACCTTAAATTGAAATGTGTTAATTATCCTACACAAATGAAAATGTGGCTGTACTGGATAAGCTTATGTCAACTTGACACAGGCTAGAGTCATCTGAAAGGAAGGAGCCCCAATTGAGAAAATGCCTCCATATGATCCTGCTGTAGGCAAGACTGTAGAGCATTTTCTTAATTCGTTATTTATGTGAGAAGGCCTAGTTATTATGCATGGTGCTGTCCCTGGCCTGGTGGTCCTGAGCTCTGTGAGAAAGCAAACTAAGCAAAGCCATGGAGAGCAAACCAATAAGCAGCTCCCCTTCATGCCCTATGTATTAGCTCCTGCCTCCAGGTTCCATCCCTGCTTGAGTTCCTGTCCTGAGTTCCTTCAGTGATGAACTATAATGTGTAAGTGTGATCCAAATAAACCCATTCCTCTTCAACTTGTTTTTGGTCATGATTTTTCATCATAGTAACAGTAACCCTAACTAAAATAGTGTTATTTTTAAACTTTAAAATTAAAACATTGAAATGTACAATAATTTCAAAAGTGAGGTCAGTTAGAATGAAAATGAATCATGAGGTCAATTACTACATATCTTCTTGCTGTATCACCATAAGATAACGCTGCTGATGCTATAGGGTCCTAGCAACTGTTCTACACAGAATATGTTACACACATTAGCCAAAGTTTGATTCTGTTGTTCAGGAAGATCTGGGTGATGACTGATCTTTGAGAAAACTTTCATGAAACACTTGTAAACATAATAAATTCCAGAAAACCAAAGTATTAAAAGGTTTACATAAACTGATGTACTCACTCATGTTTCCTCAATAAATATTTGCAGAAAATAGAGGCCAGGCAGTGTTATACTTGAGTTATAAATTTATAAAAATGTGATTCCGGACATGCATGAAGTTTGTAGTCTAGGATACCAGACATACTACATACAACAAATAAAGCATAAGGAACCTATATGACTATGCAATGGCCCTTCATTTTACCTTGCTGTTGTGGTTACATTGGGTTCCTGGATTGGGATGATATAGCCTCCTCTAAGATGTAATCCTATCTTATCTGCTGGAAGGTACATATCAATCCTTTGTTTTCTCCATGGCTTTTTTTCACCCTATAGTTAAAGAATAAAAATTGCTTTTATTGTTAATGCATGTTTAAACTTGCTTCATAATGTTTGTAAGTTATACATTTTGTCTACTTAACCATGTATTTGTTTATAATCATGGGGAGAAAATAATTTTCATTCGGTTTTCAATGCTTATAAAAATAAGTTCATTTTCTTCTAAAATATAAAATAGGATAGAGAGAAATATTTCCTTTCTACGATAATTAACAATTACACCCACATTTTGTACTATTTTTTTAGTTATCATGCTTCTAATAACTAATGATTCTTCATTCAGACATATGTCTATATTTTATAGAGAATGCATGGTATTTGTCTTTAGTGTGGCTCTGTCATTCAATAGAACATCCTCTAGTCCTGACCCATTGTTTGGCAGTAGACAGGATTTCACTATTTTTACGTGTGAGTAATAGTATGTTGCATGTAAACTACATTTTCTTTGTACATTCTTCAGCTAATGGATGTGGAGTTTGATTTGATATATTACTCTCAGAATAGTACAACCTTAAACATAAGAGTATATCATTTTGAAACATTCCTGCCACTGTCCTTGTATACTTTCCAAAGTAACATAATTTGATAGTAAACCAAATCTGTCAGTAGATTTTGGAGGAACTTTTATGCTACCTTACACAAGGGAAAATAGAAGGGAGTTTTGTAAGAGATACCAAGACACCATTTGATTAATGAAGTAATAAATGAGTACTCTTTTTCTACACCAGAGTAGTGTAACTGCCATCCAAGGACCATTTTACAATGTTTTTCATTATACTTGAGTTATAATGAAACAACACGAGTTATAATGAGCAACAACAGTTGTTAAAGGGCGAGCTAGAGGCAGTACACAATTATTATATTAAGCTGATTTGACCAATGTAGAATGGACAAATGCAATGAAACATTACACTGAACTCATATTTTTATGTACATTTATAATGTTTCAATCAAAGCATTATGTAAAATGCTTGAGAGGCAAGTGTTCACATATTTGTTTGTTACACGTTGCATGCTTGCATTAGGTTGTCGTGTTGCTCCATAAACATAATTAAAATAATAAAGAAGTAAATAACAGAAAAATGACACACACCAAATAAAGTCTGCTGGCCTTTAGAAAGTCTTTTCAAATTTTCAAATTTGTTTCAAACAAACGTTTTGTTCAGCCAAATGAATATGCAAAACATAGTCACTTTAAAAAATAATATATCTGAATCTGAAGATGCTTTAGTAACATCCACTTCCAAAAAAAAAAGAATTGTATATATGAATTTGTGAATGTTATTATTTGGGCTTTTCTAGTTGGCTTTGAAAAAACATTTTCAATGATTTATTTTTTTTAATTTAAAAACACATAAACCTATCTCAATTCTTCTGGCAAGAAGGCAGATGTAAACTAGAAGACAGGAATTAAATAAATTTCCATTTTTTTCTAATATACTCTTTTAATTCCATTTAAGAACAAAAATATATTATCTTAATAAAAATATGGCTTTATATTAAAAATCTGGCTTTTGTGTAATGGAAAATAATTGTTCATCAATTTTTACACAGTTCTCCAGTTGAGAAATATTTCTTATAATAATCTCAGAACTCCCAAACACAAATGCAGATGCACTGTTATGTGGAAAAGTACTTGTGGCCTTATATACATGTATGTTACTTACTGTTTCATAATCATACCAGGTAGCATCAGGAATGTATGCACTCACAGATTCTGCTCCCTAAGATAAAGAAAATCGGTGTAAATATACAAAATATAGTAAATATACACAAAATATTTTGCACACTTTTGAAACTCAAGTGAAGAAAGAATCTTCCTAAGAATTATTTTAGATTTTTCTATTTTCAAGAGAAAAAATACTTTTCTGTTCTTACACTCCAGTAGTTCTGAATTCTTAGTTTTATGTGTAAAATACACACTGTAGTGGCAAAGGGGATACTATGTAGATGACAATTATAATTCATGTACACACTTGTGCTGCTATAAGCCACATGATTATTGTCATGTAAATTGTTCATTTCTACATAAACTACATGGACACTAGAGTTTAGAAACAGAAGACACATAATCTCAGTCCACTTTTTTGTTTTACATATTCTTAAGGTCAGCAGTTTTACATGACTATTTTACTCACATCTTAGCAAAATTGCTATGTTTATGTCTCCCTAAGTATAAGCTATTTAACATTACGATAAACTTTGAGGTAATGCAATAAATATAAACTTTTCAATATAAAACTGACTATACAGACGCCCTTGCTAAGTTATTTTATTATATATTTTGTAATCTACACATATCAAATAATTTTGTGAGTTTTAAAATATTTTGGCATTTTAAATTTCAGTGAGAGCTTGTGAGCTTGAAATAGTTCGTTGAGAAGTAAGTGGTATCCAGGGTCATCATAAGTGTAAACAAATTTTGTTATGCAAAATTGTCTTTAAGCAATAAATATAATACATGTGTAAAGCCTACCTGTCTCAGAACAGGAGTGATAAGTAGAGCAGGGCCCCATAGAAATTGGGTGTCCTCAATCCAGCTGTTTGGGTCTTCATAAAATCTAAGAACAATGATAATATTTAAGATATTATAAAACACACAAGGCAAAATATCTCATTTTCTTTATCTCTTCAGCTCTTAACTGAGAATCATTACTTTAAATATTTGTTTACTATGTCATTCTTAAGCAATAATTCTAAAGTAGTTCATACAACATACAATAAGGAATACAGGCAAAGAGGAATGAAGGGGAGTAAAAGGAAAAGAGGAAAGGTAGGCATGAGTCAGTTCCATACTCAAAACCCCTAAGAAGTCTACCATAGATATATGGCTACTTTTAATAGCTAACAAACCATTTTTGTTTATTATTTTCTTGTAAAGCAGGTCCAAAAATTTCTAGAATTACTTCATAATATACTTTCAGTATTTTTCAACAAAAATGTAATGTGCATTTATAAGGAATGTTAGGTCATTCCCTAAGAAATACCTTGTTTGTTCATATCATATAAACATGTAGACAATGTACATTTTTATGATTATACCACACTATATTTAGGTGATTTTATAATACATGACTGTTACATTTTCAGTAATTTTTAAGCTAAATCTTTCTGGCATCCCTGATGTATTTTTTTATGTAGTTTCTTTTATAAGTTCTGCTAAATTATCTCATTTGTAGCTTTATATTTTTTAACCTGTTTATATTTATCACAATCATTTTATATATATATACATATATATTCAGAAAAGTTTCTATACAAGTAGAAAAAAATAGTAATCATAGATCCAATTTACATCTTGATTTTTTTCCACTAGTGTTTTCTTATATTTCTGAATATACTTTTTACTGTTATTTCTCTGTGTTTATGAATGTGTGTAAGTGGTGTGCATGTATGTTATGTTTTTTGGTATGTGTGTGGATGTGTCATGTTGTGTATATGTATGGCATGTAAGTGTTTGCACATGTGTGCAATATATGTGTGTGTGGTGCATGTATGTGAAATTGCAAACGCACATGCCCATTTTCACATGTAGCGATCAAAGAAATTTGTCTTCTTCTATTTGTTCTTCACCATATTGCCTGGATCAGGGCATCCTCCTGAACCAGGAGTTGACTAGGTTGGCCTGCGTGGTGGCAGACCAGCGAGTTCCTGGGACCCAGCTCTCTCTGCGCCCCCTAATATTGTAGTTACAATCAAAGGCAGCTATGTCTAACTTTTTGAATGAGTACTGGGGATTAGAACTCTATTCCTCCTGTTTGCAGAGTCAAGATTCTAACCCTCTGAGACCGCTTTCTAACCCCTGAAATCGTAATTCTCACTCATAATTACCAATACTCACTCATGAAGAAATGGTCTCGCAACTGTCTCTCCATTCACATGGGCTTTATAGAACAGAGTGTAGAGGAAAGGAAGTAAGGTGTAGCGGATGGTTAAGTAGTGCCTTGATGTCTTTACCAAAAGAGAGTCTTGTCCAAAAAATGCAGGATCCTGCTCCTGTACAATATCAAAGGAAATTAAAATGAGAAAAGAAAATGTAAATAAACATTTAAAATGGAACCAATTTGATTATTGTGTTTAAAGCAAATTGTTTGAATTTGTGCTCCTCTATGAAAAATTGAATACATCCCTAGTATACCCTCTTTACGACTGGATAATTCAGGGTTTGTATCCTCAGTTGTATTTTAATCAAATTGTATTTTTAAGTACACATTTCTCACTTAAATATACACTTTCAATATGCAAAAAAATGACCAAATTTCAAACTACTAATTTTTTTGATGATTCTAATTTTTCATGTTCTCAAAACCTTAGTCAAATAATCGGTGGTTTATTTCAATTCTAACAGCATGCCTACACTGGAATTTGTGCTCAGCTACATGGCATACTTTGACTAATAGGATGTACGTAGCACATTCAAGCACAGGTCTGAAATGTACTAATGGATTCTGTCCTGTTCATAGCCATGGACTTCAGAAAGGACAGTAACAATCTACAGATCCAGAACTACAAGCAACAAAGTTTTCTGGCCAGTTAGCAAACTATAGTTTTGAAGTTCAACACTCCTCCTGAGACCGAAAGATCCTCTACATATGAAATAACTGCCTGTCTGTACCAAGGAGGACCACAGTGATAAAGTTTGTTCACACATTTTGCTAAGGGGTCACAGAATTTACTGAGTTTTCCCTTTAAAATTACAGCAAAATCATCCTTCCTGTTTAACTAATCCCAACCACATAATAGTGGCATTGCTGTGCCTGACTCTATTCTGGAGATTCAAGGCTACCCAGGGGTCCTGTTCACCTTAACATCTTTCCCACTGACCTGGCAGAGCCTGCTAGAACCCAGCTGCTGTTTCGTGCTCCTTGTCCAATTGCCACCCTCTGTCAGCTTCATGAAGCCCAAACCTGACCAGTGGATCCAAAAGTCTCACCACTCCACTATCTCATGGTCACTTTGTTGTCTTTCACATTCATTTTTCTAATTAATCATTACCATATTCATTCTGCCATGCCATTTGCATTTTAGAAAACTCAGATGTATACAGCATTGCTTGTACAAAGCTTTCCTATGGACATGGATTCCCCAAACTCTACTTTGTGCCCATTTTGACTTTGTTCTCTGAAGTTTCTTTACAACCTGAACTGTGGAGTTGACACTTCCCAAATGGAAGCAAGATTTTGTATGAGAGCAACATGTGAACACTGAAAGTATCTTGATCAGCATGTTCTTAACTGACTTGAAGATTTAAATGGATGCTATGGTTCTCTTTTTAAAAATGTGTTCATGATAGCCCACAGCATGTATATTTCAGATGAGAATATGTGAATTTTCTTATGATTCTGTTCCTACCAGTTCAGAAGTATGCTTTAATAGTTAGTATTGTCTTTGCTGACATGCTTGTTGCACTCTTAATAATCATTACAAAATAATTTTGGGCTCAGTTATAAGGGTCTTGAACTTTGGACTTCCTTTTATAAAAAACAACGAGCAAGGATCTTGCATATAATTTTATATTTTGTTATAAACCAAAATTTTCACTATCAAAATCCAAGACAAAAATATGGTATCAATACATTTTGTTTTGTGATTTTTCTCATTTGTCCACTTTTAGACATAAAATACATTGACATTTAAGAAGTAGATTTCAAGCATTTATTTATAAAATATGTTGCATACTTTTTATCTTACCATATTTATACTAATGAAAGAACATTGCTCAAAAATGCAGTTGTGCTTGTTTAAAAACATGAGGAACAAGTGTCACTTACCGCATAGCCATCAGCATTGTGGTTTCTAGAAAATGGATAAAAAGCTCCTAGTTGCATCCATCTTCTGCAGAGTTCTTCAGTTGTATCAGCCACAAATCCGCAGATGTCTGCTCCAACCTAAACAACAGTGTTCCTCTTATTCACAGTGTTGACATTCTGCCTTGTCTACTACATTCCAATGTATGCAGCAACTAATTGGCATTGCTCATAGTCTACTTGTTTTATGGCCTTCATACACATCCTCTAAACGGATTTATGCTCCATGTTCGATCCTTCTTTAATCTCTCTCCACATTATTTTTATTTTCTGCTTCCCATCTCCCTCCTTCCTTCACCTCCATGCCCTAAATGTTCCTATTGTTAATTTTCGGAACTGTTCTCAATGACCAGGCTTAATTGTTAGCACTGGTTTACACGAAATGTGTCTCACCAATGTTTAACTTTAATTTACTTGATTTCTGCTTAGGTTGAGATCTTTTGAAGTGTTTGAGTATGTAGAGGTTTTTCTTTTAGTAATGTTTGTCACACGTTTTCCAAAGTTTTCCATAGGTTTCCAAACATTTTCTTTTTTTCTATAGATTTACAGTAGGCATTGTAAATTCAGTATTAACCATTTATGATTACATAAATTGAAACTATCATTTCCCAGTATGTTGCTTGCTTTCTACTTTTAACAATTAAGATATTTTTTGATTGGCAAAATGTTTAATTTCATTTTAATCCAATTTACATTCATCTGTAATTGTGTCCAATATGTTCTGTTTGAGACATTATTCCTCTAACATGTCAGAAATTATACTCATATTTTCTTCTAAAGTGATTAAACTCTACTTTAATTACACGTGTTTTATCTACTTGGTATTGACATTTTACAGAATACATGAGAAATAGCTATGTGTTATTTTGTCTTTTCAAATGTATAATTAATCATCTATATGAGTATCTAGTACTTTCATTATATATCTACAGTAATGTGGAACATTTGGAAGGTATGTATACATACATGAGCCTGTGCTTTTTTTCATTGTAAGCCTAATTGAAAACTCACAAACCATATTTAATGTGCTAATTACAGCTATTGATAGTACATGGCTTCAGTGGAAGAGTTAATTTTCTTCAGGGATGATATCCCTGAGAGGTTTTCTGTGATTCTGTAGACTGTCCTACAACAATGCAAATGCTGGCTACGTTAAGCAGACTCATTATGTTTTAAAAATAGAGGGGAAAGTTGGAGGTGATATAGAAAGAAGGGGAGGGAAGGGAATTGAGAGTGAACTTGATCAAAACAGTTATAGACAGATATAAAATTTTCAAATGATTAAAAAACATGGGGATCAGGGAAGATGAGCGGGAACAGAGGCAGAAGAATGAATAAGAGCAAAACAGAATGACACATATGAAAAGTTAATAAAAATAATTCAAAATAAATGTTTTATATTGTTGATATCAGTGTTTATTGGTTAAGGAACATGGTTGAAATTATATATTTATTAGCATATGTTTTAACTTAATGTGTTTGCTCAAATTTTCAAATAATCACTTTTGTGTGTTTGATTATATTCCTCTTTTTGTCATTGAAATAATCTTTCTTTCATTGCTATACATTTCAGGTTAATTGCTTTCTTTTTCCTATATTTAAATCATGCACTAATTAAAATTTGCACTATTTGTGTCTTTGATTTTGTTTTAGTTAGTGTATATTTGTTTGTTTTATTTTATTTATTTTTATTATTCAAGCCAAAGGTTTTGCTAAATAGTCCAGTTTTTCTTGGTACTTGACACTCAGAAGTCTAGCCCGATCTTGACTATGGCTTCCCTAGTGCTGAGGTTGCGTACATGGCTGGCCATACTCTCCTGCTTGTGTTTTTGGTTTAGTATTTAAGACTATAAATTTTCCTTATAGCTAAAAACATACCAACTTTGATTAAGAAATATCAAATTGCTAACATTCAGTAATAGATTGATCTTTTTTCCTTTTCTGAAATTCATCTTGTTTTTTGCTGAATTTGTTTGTATATATTATGATGGTGTATTTCTTTACCTCCCAAATTCAATATTGTACGTGAAAGTTACTTTGTTTCATTGTGTTTGGGTGTTCACTTTATTCATATATATGAAAGAAAACTGAAAAAAATGATTAGACATGCACTTCAAATATTTTGTGATGACTTTATATAATCTTGAATCTCTGAATTTTATGTGATTTTTTGTTAGA
Source organism: Peromyscus maniculatus bairdii (assembly GCF_049852395.1). NCBI lineage: Eukaryota > Metazoa > Chordata > Mammalia > Rodentia > Cricetidae > Peromyscus > Peromyscus maniculatus. Next base: position 54,003,854 of record NC_134857.1, read on the forward strand.
TTTACTGTCAGACTCATGAATCATATTTAGAATTTACTATACTTTCTCTACCTTAAAATGTTTGAACACTATTCTGCGCTTATCTTTTGTGTAGTATTAAACTGTCTTACCAAAGGCATTCCAAACAGACCAAACTCCAGCATTCCAGTGATGGACCATTCCATCTGCTCCCATGAGGCAGTGTTGTCTCCGAGCCAATGAGCAGCATGCCTTCCAGAGCCAGCAAATGTTGACCGAGTGAGGATGAAACTTCTCTTACTTGGAAACACTTTTTCTACGGCTCTAAAAATATAACCAAAATAAAACATAAGTATCCCTCTAAAATAAAATTGAATTCTTTAACGTAAAAATATTACTTTCAAATGTATATTTGATCCTTTCTCAGACATAACACATAATATTTACAAAAATTTGTGAAATTTTAACATCAGTTTTGCATTTAGCTATCAAAATGTAGCTCATTTGAATACATTCTGATCAAATACAAAAGAAGGATATCTTTGGAAAATACAATATTCTCACAGAGGGAAATTATCAGAAACAAACAAAATAATCATTAGTTGTAGTGAGTAGCCACTCCAGCTTTGATCTGGAAGTTCCAACCCCCACTGAGGCTTCAGTAACTGTCACGCCTACAAGGTGGGGCCAAAAGAGGACCCTGAACACCCAAGATCCAGATGTGTGGGCTCTCTTGGTTCTTGGACCCTGAACGCTGGAGGTAGACCGAGCAGAGTTCTCCAGAGCTTTCCCAGAGCCTGCAACCTATCCCTTCACTTGTAAGTTACCCCACAAAATAAACCTCCCTTTTAACTACGTGGAGTGACCTTAATAATTTCATCAATAATAAGTACTTCAAAATATGAAGTCAATGAGACTGGCTTTGTGAATATATAATATCATCACATGCCTTTTCCATATTATAAGCTATATTATATTGAACCAACAGATATTGCTCTTTTTTTCTCCAATAATTTACCTACTTAAAAAATGTAATGTTTGGGTTATGAACCTAGCCTTTAACGGCTGAGCCATTTCTCCAGCCCAGTGTTGATGGGCAGCGGTGGTGCAAGCCTCTAAAACCAGCACTTGGGAGGCAGAGCCAGGTAATCTCTGTGAGTTTGAGGCCAGCCTGGTCTACAGAAGAAGATCCAGGACAGGCACCAAAACTACACAGAGATACCCTGTCTCAAAAAACAAAACAAAACAAAAACAAACAAACAACCAAAAAAAGTAATGTTTCACATTGCATTCAGGTTTTATTAATTTATTTTTGAATGGTTTTAATTAAAATAGAACTATAACATTTCCCTCCTCCCTTTCCTCCCTCTAGCCTGTGCCAAGAATGCTCCCTCAAAACCATTCGTTGTCCTCCATCTCCAAGCTGATAAATAGCCTAATGTTCCTTTATTACTATTTATATGTGTAGATGTGCACAAAGAGAAGTGTCAACACTGTAATGAAAATATACAAAAGTTTTGACACTTTGCATGATTTGCCACCAGCAAGGCCTTTACACTTGAGCATTTACTTAAAGAGAAAGTTGCAAATATATTGAGCCCTACATCTCAGTGCTATCAGTTACTGCTCTGTAGAACCTTATGGAACACTAGTAAGGAGCAGAAAGTCAGTAAGTACTGGGTTTCTGCTTCTGTTTTGTGTCATGCACCTTATTGTATTATGTTCAACTACTTAGAAACTAAGTGAATTGAAACACTTATTTTTGGAGAGTAAAGGACAGTTATTATATCATCACTTTTTAAGCCAGCTGAGAACTTCATGGTTGCTAAAAAAAAAATAACTTTATTGTTTTCCATAGAAAGTAAATAGAATAAATCTTTAAAGGATAACCTCTGGGAATTATGAAAATCACATGGCATGTGATTCTTGATAACTAACTAATATTGATAACATCCTATATCAGTAAAAGAGAAAAATATTTTTAATAACGTGGAATTTTACCATGAAGATTTTTTTTAATTCTTACTCTTGTAACTTTCAATATGAATTGCTAATCTTCCAGAAACACGTGTATGAACAAAACGATGAGTCATTGAGTTTCCACATAAAATTTCTCTTACTTCTCTGTGGCTATGGCCATGCTGTATCCATACAGGCTGTGGACATCATACTGTTGCCCCCATTTCTGCACAGCATCCATGCAAAGCGTTTTGGAATACAAAATTTTGTCAAGAATACCTTAGAGGAAATAACAAAGCAAATGTTCTCATGAGATATTTTATGATAACATTTGTGTCTTTTATTTATAATCTGTTCTCTCATACCTAATAAAAAAATAACAGAAGACTGCATTTAGTTGAACGATATCCAATTAGTTTTATGCATTTCACTCCTGTGGAGACTGGAAAAGGATTTTAGCTACAACCAGTGTAAATACTATACACATTAATTTATTTAATGTAATTTAATTTAATTAAACAATATTCTATGGTTTTAATAACAAATAAATCCATGGGAAAGAGTTATTGATAAGTGAATTGTAATTTACACACATATAGAATTCCCCCCAATACTAATTTTAGTCATTTATAGTACACAAGTTTGTTCAAATATGACATTGATTAGTAACTGAGGAGATGGCTCAGTATGTACAGTGCTCAGCACACAATGAGTACCTGAGTTTGAATCTCTAGCACTCACATGCAAGGAACACATGATGGTGAATAGTCCTCCCTGCACTGTAAGATAGAGACAGGTGGGTCTATAGAACTCTCTCTCTCTCCCCACTTTCTCTCACTATTTCTTTCTTTCTCTCTCTTATCTAGTCAGCCAGTGACCTCTAGCTTTAGTGAAGAAATCAGATATCAAAATGAGTTTTGAGGGAGCTTGGCTCAATAATTAATAATGCTTGCACTGAAAACTTGGGTACTGAAATTTAGATCTCAGCACCCACCTAACAGGCTGGATGCAGATCTATCACTCAGTGGTTCAGAACAAGAGTCATTAGGGTATGCTAGGAAAGTGTGAGTCCTAACTTGAAGGAGAAACTCTACCTCAGTGGAACAGATAGAAGGAGATAGAAGAGTAAAGCAGAAACCTTCTTCTCGGCTCTGTGCTTCAGCACAAGCTTACGTGTTTATGAACATTTGTGCTTACACTCATATGGGCATAATAAATAAACACATAAATAAAATTAACAAAATAAGATGGAGAATGATAGATGAAGAAATGAACATCGTATTTTCCATGTGTTCATGTGGAAACATACAAACGTGTACATACACAAACAACACACACAAAAAGGTCAATATAAATAATATAGAGAGCAGTACATAAGACCCTCAGTATCTCATCCATAAGCTTGAAAACATTAATGCATACATACAACACATACATAAATACGTATTACATTAATAGAACCACACGTTATTCTATTCAGCAAAGGAAAAGAAAAAAATCAGTGATTTTAGGATTCAAAATTATAAAAAAGTTTGTGATTTAGAAATATATTTTAGAATTTATAAGTCAACACAAATTTTGTCTCAACTAAGGGTAATTAGGTAAGCAAATAGAACTTACCAGGAGTAAAAGGTGGATAATTCAGTTTATTGACAGCACACCCTTTCAGAGACCCTTGAATAAAGCTGGAAACTTCATTCATGTCCTGAGTGGATAGAAAAATAAATTGTGAATAACAGATTTCCTATGCTATTTAAAAAGACATCCTTGAAATTGTTTAATTCCTAGATGACATACATATACATACACATATATGACATACATGTGTACATGACAGACCTAAAGATGGGGTGCATATGCTAAGACAGGTACCTTGAATGGAGGGAAAGATTTTTAAATCTTGCAAACCTCGCTCATTTTACAGAATTATAAATCTACACAAAGCACATCTGCTCATGTAGCAGACATCATTGAGAGAGTTGTGTCAGTTGTCTCACTGTGGTGTACGTATCCCCTCTCCCAGCATAGGCGTTCTTATACATATTTGATTTTGATGGGCAGTTATCTAGATTTTATCATTCACTCAGCCTATTGCTGATACCAGTATTCACAGGTCCACAGCTTCTAAACTGTCATAAGTAATGGAGGCATGGGATGTTAGGAGCAGCATAAAACCCTGAAAGTCTTTCAAGGAAACTTAAGCTAGCTTAATTTTATTTTAAGAATTTGTTAAACAAAATTTTTTAAAGTGTTGGGGAATTATTTTAAGGTATACATGATGGGTATTATTATTGTCAATTGGATTATATCTTCAGTGAATTAAAACTCAAGCAGCACAATACAGTTGAGAGGGATTTTTCTGAAGTGACTTAATTAAGATCCGCCTTAAATCTGGGCCACAGTTTCTCCTGACAGCCTATATGAAGAACAGAGAAGAAGGAAGAGTTTGCCCTTTCCCGCATACCCTTGCTCTGGCTTCACCTGGTATTGCAACCTACTTTTACATGATTCTAATATATACAGAAGACCAGTTGAGTCATCCATCTCTGTGGACTGAACAACTCCGAATTAGATAAATTAATAATTAACTATTAATACACTAGATAAATTAATAACTATTAATTCACTATATAAATTAATAACTAACTACTAATTTATTAGATAAATTAATAACTAACTTATGAGTGAGCTCATTATGATGATAACAGACCCAGACAGCCAAAGAAAACTTATCAACAATATTTAATACTGTACAGAACTGTTCTGCTTTTCTTAAAACCTCTGTCTGTTTGTTTTTTTTGTGTGTGTGTTCATGTTTATGAGAAGTTTATTCTAAGCTTAGGGTTTAGAATCTTGAGGTATTTTTATTCCTCCAGTGGGTTTATAGTCACCGCAAATGCAGGTTTGCCTTGACTATTATCTCATGGGACTGCCTTGCAAATGGCAAATTGTGATTAAGTAAAATTATGAAAACAAGCAAACAAAAATTATTCCAAGAATTTTCCAAACATTATGGGTTTTTTCAGTGATTTCATAAATCATCTAGGAACTAAATTTTAATGTATTTTGAAATAAAATACAGACCACTGCCAATTTCACGTTCTTCTCTTCCATCACTTACTAGAAGGGAAGTCTCCTAAGGTGGAAATTAATGGTACACAGTGCGACAGTTGGCCGCTGTATATTTTTAAATGTGCTTTGGAATTGTGCTGTCCTAGGCCTATCCCCAAATCAATCATCTCAGAAAAAAATGATAGGGGATAAAGATATAACTCCTCATATAAAAAATTAAATTTATTTTTCAAAGTCCACTAATGAGGGAGAAAAACATCTAAATTTACAGTTTTTACTTTTGATTACTTTCTTCAACATGAATTGTGTTTGTGTTTTAGAAAGTGATAGAAAGTATTTAAATTTTATTTAGAATTCATTCTCTATATAGATACACAATGCATACCTGTATATGTATTTATGGATAATTCATTTTATGATCACCAAATAAAACCATTTGTTCTTTTACAATAGCTACTTACAATCCAAAGTCCATCATATTTGACTTTATCATGGAAAATACTGCATTCATTTGCCCACCACTCAATGGTTTGAGGATTAGTAAAATCAGGGTACACCGTTAATCCTGGCCAAACCTAGATGAATAGATCATTCACATATACACATGAATAAAAGAGAATTTAAAAATAAGTGGTATTTCAAACACATGTATTTAATGTCAGTACTCAATTTCTAATATTGTACTTCAGTAGGTATGTATGACTCATGTGCAGCCTACATTCAAAATTATCTGGACATTTTGTTAAACTCCCTTAAGGGAAAATAGTTAAGTAAATATAAAGAAGAAGCATTAAGTATTTAGAAAAGAAAGAAAATTTATAGATGTCATATGGAGTAGAAGTAATTGTATCTCTTAGTATCCTTGTAGATCAGGTTAATAAACCAGAGTAATATAATGCATCCCAGTTTCATTAATTGAAAGCATGATACTACATTTCCAAAGGCATCTACTTCCAAAAACTTCAAGAGAAGATTTCATTATTATAGCAATATACACTAGACCTTTTCTGTGTTCTAAACATTTTTATAATTGTTAACAACATAGTCAACAGAAATTTGGGAGATACATTTTGGTCATCATTTTACATATAAGATAGGTTAATTAAATCTATCTTGCAGGAGAGATAAGTGACACAGACATGTCAAATAGGATGTTCAAGGCCGTCCTCCTCACACCTGGCTGGCAGAAATTTAAACTCAAGGCATCAAATACCTGACCCTATGATATCAAAGATAAAGTACACTATGTTGTCTCTTGATTATGTATTCCTTTTCAAACTATATTTCATGATCTATTCCTCAAATAATGGCATTAAAGATTAATAATTTTTTAATTAATTAGGACAAGTTTATGTTGTTTTAAAACCATATAAACACAGTTGCTTACTGATCTGCCTAGGATCACAGTGACGAGTGTTAACAAAACATAATCTGGGAAATATTAGTGGGTAGTAAAAACAGGGTCACGTGGAGGTCTGGTGGAGCCTATAATCATGGAAAGAAATGCTTTCCCATAAAGTTTAAGTTTCCTAACTAAGGTAAGGATAGGTAAGATATTTGTCATTATTACAAACAATGATTTAATAAATACACATTTAAAATTGTTATTTCCCCTTACAGTGTTATTTTGTTTTATTAAACCACAGCAGTGAATTACCAACTCCATATACAAGTCATTCTTTGCTTTTAACATGACTTATGAGTATGCTTTTAAAAAGAATATTTATTCTATCCAAACATGTCCTTCACATGTTGGGCAGGTAGTTACATCAATCAAGTGTTTGTCACATGAGCATGAGATTTCCATTTAGATTCCCCAAACAGTGGCACAGTCTAAAATCCCAACACTCCTAAAGTGAGATGAGAGAAGACAAGAGAATCCTTAGAAGTTCCTGGAACAAGAGAGTGCAGCAAGCAAGGGCCCTGTCTCAAACAAACATGCCATGGCACACATAAGCCTGCATTCATATGCATAGGTAGATAGATAGATAGATAGATAGATAGATAGATAGATAGATAGATAGATAGATAGATGATAGATAGATAGATAGATAGATAGATAGATAGATAGATAGATAGATAGATAGATTTACTGATAGGTAGACAGACAGATACACATGTAAATATACATATATTTAAAAGCTAGGCATCTTTCGAATTCTTTCATAATTGATTTTGTGATCATTGAAATTTTAATTCAATTTTCTATATTTCCATTGTCTTCCTTGCAACAGTTTCAATAACTACACAGTATTTTGAGGTTTAAATGTAAATAAAAAAACTCAGTGCCTAGTATAAAGTTCCTCAGTTTGTAATTGCAAATATTTTGCATTAAATCATCTACACAAACATTGCAGAATTTATGTAAGAATTTAAACAGTGTGTCAGATTTATTGGCATTGATTCTGATTATTGACTTTAAATGACCTGCTATCTACTCTTGTACAACTAAATTCCTGTAAGGACTAATGGTGTATTTATTCTGACTAAACTATCCTTGAAAAACTGCAATTTGAATCCAAAGAGGAAAACAACACACACACACACACACACACACACACACACACACACACACACACACACATCATTTACACAAACAATGTTTTCAAAATAGGAAACCAGATCCACATGAATTTAATGGATGGGAGAACTTACCTCTCCAATAAGTGGTGTAGTTCCATCTGGTTCACTCACCCAAACCTTTTGTTCCTCACCCCTCTTATATGTTTCATATTCTGCTCCATTAGCACGCTTATTTATAGATATGGCAGGGTCCTGATAAAGAAATAAGATTCTGTAGGCAATGTTAACATACAAATGTGCAATGATAAAATATATTTTACTACATAATTTATCTTTACCAAGATGATAATATATTTTTGTCCATGGTTGTGTAAATCCTGAGCAAATTCAGGAAGCCCATTAAAAGCAACTTCATCATAAGTAAAGTCCTTTTTGTCTTCCATGTAGTCAATATCGGTGACTTGTGCATCCTGAAAATTAGCAAAACGTGTTTCAGTGAGAGTTGAAAGAGCTTTCTTGTAATGTCAATCTTTAATCACAAACATTTGTTTCATTGAGAGAAAAACTAACATAACAATGAACTCAATCTAGTCATGAGAGAGCAGGCTAGTGTATTTAATCTCAATATTTGGAAGGTAAAGTAAGAGGTCCTCAAAATTCAGGCCAGCCTGAGCTACAGAGTGAGTCATTGTTTGTAATTTACTTTATTTTCATAAAAATAAGACATAATATTGCTCATAAAATTGTCTACTTTCATTCATATGATTCATTCATTTTGTTTCCTTTTTTAGTGCTATTAAGAAAATTAGAATCTAATGAATGCTGTACTACTGAACCACTCTCCTGGCCCTAGGTTATCCCATTTTTATGTGTAAAAGCCTTAAACTACTATTAATTGAAAATTTTCATTGGTGAATTCTATTCATGTCATATATATACATACATATACATATAAAATTTTAAAGACAAATTTGATTTTTCATACTTAAATGTATATACTTTCTAACTGCATTCCTTATACCCACAGATAAGTGTAGCTTTTAATCCTAATCACAGAAACTTCCTTTAGGAGCCAGTGGAGACTTTTACAGCAATCTCCCACTGGTGAAAATGTATAGAACAGATGATCATGGTGTCCCCAACTCAGACTGATATATCTACAGTGCAATCCCCATAGACTCGGGGAATATTGTAGAAGACTGGACAGGAAGATTGTAAGAGCCAGAGGTCCAGGACATTTGCCGTGAGATAGTGTCTTTGTGTGTGACAGGAAGTGATGCCCTGAAATCTTAATAATAGGTTGCTTAAGCTTGAGTTTCACAATGGCAATGCGAGTCGGTGTGTCAGCATGGATGTAGAAAGCCCACAGGGTCCAACCTTAGGTGAAGATTCCTAGCGAATAATCGATGCTAAGAGAGGGAGAGTCAATCTTCTCCAGGGACAAGGCCTGGAATAGGTGATTGGATCCTAAGAGATCAGCCTTAAACACATACAGGCAACATTAAATGTACTCAGGAGGATATATTTATATACACGTGTTATGTGTATATAACAGTAATTAAATAAGAAGTTATGAATTTGAGAAGCAATGATGAGAACACAGAAGGAACTAAAAGTCTGAGAGGGAGGGTGCAAATGATTAAATACAGCACTCATTTACGAGTTCTCAAAAATTACATTAAAAATGAACAACGAACAAACATTTATCATTTCACATTAAAATTCCTGATAAGTTTTTTTTTTCAAAAATATGTTTTTTAAGCAATTAAAAATTAAAAGAGGCTATTAATTTGGAAAAAGCTAGGAGGTAGATATTAGAGGTTTTGGAGAGAGATATGATGTAAGTACATTATAAATTCAAAAAAGAAAAAAAGGAAATAAATTCAATTGGCCTATGGACACCATATATGGATAAAGAATGAATTTACCATTAAATCAGTTTTATAATCATAAATGTTCTAGAACATCAATCTAGCACACTTTATGTATCGGTGTACCCTGACACTTGGAGTCATTTTCTATTATGATATAATGTTTATCTTTGGTTCCCCAATCCCTATTCTCCTTACATATGGGATGCCCGCTTCCCGATTTCTTCTGACAACTTCTTTCACTGCATCTAGTGACTTGTAATTCCAGCGACTCAGTTGAAAGCCAAGACTCCAATATGCTGGCATTGCTGGTCGTCCAATGAGCTTGAGGTAAAAGGTCAGTCAGTTAGTTTCAACAAAGAGAAATCTCTTTAGAGTTACTACTATTAACGTGCTTTTATTCTACTGCTATCAATTCAGAATCCCATCTGAATTCTATTCTTTTTCCTTCAAAATCTCCCAGAACTTTCTTATAAAACACTTAATTGGTTTATGTTCTGTCCCACATCTTTTGTGTATTTTTTGTTAAAGAAACACTCAGGAAAATAACATTTGCAAAGATATATTCATCTATCATGGAAAATTAATGATAAGAATTAAAGTATAGTAAAAAAGATAATACAAAGGGACACTTTTTGTCATATCCTCATTTCCTATTCTCATCAAAATTGTGAGCAACCTACACTTTCAGTGACTATTCCTATTCTCCAAAATTATACACTTTCTTTTGCTTTTTTCTATCAAAAATGATCATAACTAAATAAAGTTTTAATATGGAACATTTTAAATAAATATGACATCTGAACTCAGAAAAACCTATCATAAAAATTAATCTAAATAAAAATATACATTTAAATATATGCAGATTTCATTATACAGGGAAGAAATAAAAATTATTCCATGGCTTTACATTTTGAGAAGAAAAATACATGTAGATAAGAAAGGCTATATATGCAACAATGAATTATTAAACAAATTATAAAGCTGTTTATAACCTATAAAGCTTATAAAATAGGAAATATTTGACAAATTCAGTCTGAAACCAACCTCTTGGTATTGTTGAACTACTTCTTCTGGTGTATCTCCAAGAAATACATAAAAGTCTAGTATGCCACCAATAACTCTGTAAGTAATTATTGGAGTTGGTTGGATAAAAATCTCTACAAATAAAAATAGGAAAACATAAACATAGTGTGAGAAATGCTCATAATGATAAAATAATCGTGGCACACATTTAGAGCCTCTTGATAACCATCTCAGTGCACATCACGTTCAATTGTTAAGGAGAAGTAAGCTATTGAAAATAAGAACAACTCTGGGGACAACAGAAGGTGCCACTTGTAAGGCCTGTGACAGGATACCCTCTCCAGAGCTGGCATGGCTCCTCTGGAAGTTGATTAGCAGAGCATAGAGGATAAGACTCCTAACAAGAACAAATACTTTGCTAAAACTGTATCTCAATTAGTTATTGCAATTTAACTTCAATTGAAAGATCATCTTACCTGGCATTAATTTCTAAAAATAATTCTGAAAGTGTATAACTTACATTGTACAAGTAATTGACTGAATAATTATGAAAAACATTTTTCTTGCAATAGTATTCAATCAACTAAGACATTCTGTTCACATCATACAGAAAACAAGAGATTATATATTACTTGAAGCAAATTTACTCCTTCTTTGGCCATAAAGATCTTTCTAGGTTTTTTTTTTGTTTTTGTTTGTTTGTTTGTTTGTTTTTTGGCTGTTTGTTTTAGCTTTTGTTTTCCTGAGGGTAGTGTGTTAGCTTATCTTGACAGTGAGACTGTGTGAAGCACCTATCTGTGTGAATGCATTTCAGCTTTATTCTGAAGGGAAAGAGATTGCCTGTGAGTCACAACACTATGTATTATAGTGTTATAATCTTCACAGCTAAAACCTAATTTTAAAACCTTCCAATAAAATTTTTACAAAATTGTTTAGTTTGAAATAAAATATCTATGATGGGAATCAAAAGTGTGCTTGAACATGTCAAGATAAACTCCACGTAAACAAATTATCAATTAAATCATGCTTACCCATTGCATTGCTGTTCATGAGAAAAACACCATATGACTTTCCAGAGTTATCTTCAATGCCCATGAAGAATGTCTGATGCCCATAGAGATTATGATTATTCTGAAAGGTGAAGTTCAAATTTTAAATATTGAACTAAATCTAAAGTGAAAACAAAATATGCTAGAATGGACTTTACAAATTCATTTACTCCTGTAGTTTAACCTTTTATAGTTCCACACTAATTTCCCTTACTATATATCACATAGAAGATTATAGTATAAAATAACATAATGTACTGCAGTTAATTATTTTATGTTAGCAAAAGGAAACATTAGCATGTATTAATAGATCATTTGCTTCTCTTTGCTTTATTAGAAATAGAAATATTTCAATAAGCCATGCGGATATTATGGCAACACTCATCAGGACCCATTTTTTCATAGGGCACACAGAAAGATGTGTATCTTAGATTCTGCAGTGTATTTGTTAAGATCATGTGAGAATGTGTGATAATACAGCCAAGTCCTAAAAAGGATGACAAATGAAAAGTTAAGTCTATCTGATTGGTTTTATATAGAAGCTTAAAGGAAAGCCTGTGTAGAAAGACAGCTTGAAGAAACTTTCAGCCTGGTGTTTATTTCAGAGGGTAATGCTGTCAACTCTAACACAGAGACTGCTAGAATTAATCAGTAGTTTTGTACCAAGAGAAATTCCTTAAAACAACTGTCCATTTACTCCTTTGGAGAAATAGAATGCATTCATGTCTAAAAATAATAAAGATAACCAAGTAGTAAGTAAAAATAACTTTAGAGGTTGATCCTTTGGCCCTGTAAGTTCCACATTAATGCAAGAAACACATCCATTCAGAAAACAAAAATGTACTCTGACTATGATCCTCTTAAAGTGGGAGGCTCTGGAAAGTATTAGAAGCTGAATTCTTCTTCGTGGTAAGGTCTGGGAGAAGTTCTTGCAACATGATACTTCATATAACTTATTATGTGAGGTACAAACAATCTGAAGTTGTATTTTCAAAGAAATCATCTTTCTTGCAGAAACTAGATGTTTTAGGGGATTGTGTGCTGTGGGTCAGGAGGAAGTCGACGAAACTGTAATAGATGGTGACTAAATGTAGGTAGATACTTCATCCTGTGGAGAGCATGGTATTTGGAATTATTCCAGCTCATTGTCTTTAATTACAAGAGGACTAAAAATGGAATAATATAATACAAAAATAAAAAAGTAAGCAGTAATTAGCTGGAAATGCATGCTCAAGTACTGAGAAAAAAATCAATCAGTGCAGATACTTTTCTATCAGTTTTCATTAAGATAAGTTAGATCTACGTATCTCTTCTGCATAAAATTCATATAAATTAACATTATAAAAACTTAAAATGTTGAAATTAGTGGAGAAAAATAATTCAAGTGTTTAGGTACAGAAAAGAACATTCTGAACAAGTCTCTAATGGCAAAGAGGTAGCAACTTAGATAGGGTGAAATTAAAATCTTCATGGCCAAGAAGGTATGAGCAAAACAGAGGCCATATTAAGAACTGGAAAAAATATTTGACTGCTCTATTACAGACAGGGTAGTTAATTGATAGAATATGTAAAGAACTACAAGACACCCAAAGAACAAATCTGATAATCAACTGAAGTAATCAATGGAATAGCTGACTCTGACAAGGAAATACAGCAAAGATCAATAAATATTTTAAAATGTGTTTGATATCCTTATCCATTAGGAAAATGCAAACTAAAACAACTCTTGGATTCCATGTCGCCTGAATAAGACTGGTTATCAAGAAAACAAATGAGAACTGGAGAGTTAGCTCAGTGGGTAAGAGAACGGGGACACTCTTGCAAAGGACCTGAGTTCTAGGAAGTACACGAGAAAGCTCAGAACCATGAGTAACTCCAGTTCCTGGGGATGCATAACCTCCTCTGACCTCTGCAGGTACCAGGCATGCACATGGTACACACACAAAGGTGCAGACGAAATCCACACACATATAAAAGTAAAATAAATGAATATATATATATATATATATATATATATATATATATATATTTTTAATTAACAAAAAAAGAGAACAAATGCCTGAAAACCCAAATGAGGATATGTGGACATAGGAACCCTTATTCACAGATGTTGGGAGTGCAAACTGGTACATCCATTATGAAAATCAGTATGGAAGTTTCTTAAATAAATAAATAAATAATAAAACCAAAATTTCCATATTACTGATGTTTATCACTTCAGGACATTTACTCAAAGGGCTCCATATCTTACAACAGAGATACCTTCTTATCTAGACTTACTGCTACTCTATTCATAATAGTAAGGGAATGGACCAGACTAGATGCCCGTCAACTAATGAATGAATGATGAAAAGGTGATAAATACATACAACAATATTTTATTTTGTTTTAAAGAAAAATGAAGTTTACAGGGAAATGAATGGAACTGGAAAATACTGTAATTAGATAAGTAATCTGGACTCAGAGAGACAAATACTATATGTCCATATGTTCCTTCTCACATGTGAGTACTGGTTTTAAACATTTACCCTCTCTTTTTTATTCTCTCCCTCTATCATGTTACACGTCATGTAACCAGAAAAGTGAGCATGAAGAGAAATAGTTGTTGAGAAAGGGAGAGGATAACAGAACGTATGAGACAGAAAAAGCAGTAAGGCTGCTAAGGGTAGGAGGGTGCAAGTCTGGAAGCAGGAAGATAAGAGGGTTTGTGGGGATGTGGGCAAGGGAGGGTTAAGACAAACAAATTATGTTTGAAAATTTTGTAATAAATTTGATATTTTGTTTGACAAATATAATTTTAAAACAAATTAAAAATAAGTACAATGCTAGGATAGGTATTTCTGTTATGTAAATAATTTAATCAGCAATGTGATATAAACAATATTGTCAAATTCCATCACAACTTCTCCAGTATAATCATTTAATCTATAAAGCCAAGATAATAACATACATCACCAGGCAGTTCATCTCGAGTAAATATTGGCCATGTTTTCCAGTATAAGTCATGACGAAATCTCTTATGAATATGTTCGCCAAAACCATAAATATATTCACTTGGAAGTTTTGTTGAAATCTGCAAATATTGGTTTGAGTACACCAGTGGACCAACGCTGGTATCAAACCTGAACCACAGAAGAAAAAGAAATGGTATGTGTATAGATGAAATATTCCTTCATTTTAGTTAAACGTAGATACCACCCAGGATATTTGATTTCTAAGGTGTCAGATTTCAGCTGCAGTCATGATTAGGGAAAATAAAAATTCTTCCACATGTCATCAAAATAACTTCATTTCCATTAGTACAAAGTTTCACAGGCATGCTTCCCTGTAGTCCTCCTCACAGTCGCAGAATTTAACTACCACTATCATTCGTTGTACACAGGTGCAACTTACACTTAAATAAATAATAGATAAGTAAATGAATGAATGAATGAACAAATGCAAGAATGAAGCAAGTCATGTTTTCAAAGATCATGAATCTTATTCTGCAGACTCAGGTTTTAACTGTGTTCATTGTCCTTGGTACTGTGTATAATACATCACTCTACTGGTTTCATTCATGGTAAAATTAATTTCAAAACCACTGTTTTAAAACATATCATGAAAAAAATCTTGAAAACATATTCTTCATGTCTAACTAATTAGCAAAAGCCTCCTATCTTCTATCGTGACCTAGACCCAAGATCAGCAGTGTGTTACTCAGTTCTATGGTTAGAATTGTCTAGAGTTCACATGTAATTGATTCAGTGAAATATTTTTCTTTCTGTGCTGAACTACTATGCTTAGAACTAAGTACTTTTTAGGAAATTGCACAAAGCAAATTTTAAAAATTTCCAAATATATTTAATGAAAATCATTTTGTGAGATTTGGTTTTCAACACTGTTCATCGTTAGATGATAACATGGAGCCTGTGTCTTCACTTTTCTCTACTTCAAAACCATTACTTTTATTTTTAGAACAATTCTTTTTTTTGAGATTATAATGTAATTACTAAATCACTGCCCTTTCCCTCCCTCCCCAAAACCTTCCCATATATCCCTGTTTACCCTTTTAAAATATATAACTTTTTATTATTAATTCTTGTTACATACTGTGTGTGTGAGTGTGTGTGAGTGTGTGAGTGTGAGTGTGCATGCATATAATGCTTCCTGTATGACGAGACTGAAATTTTAGCAAGAAATTATTAAATTCTTTGCAATAGTTACTCCTTTCCCCAGACAACGCATTCTAAATGAGAATATTCAACTTGTATTTAACTTGATGTGTATGAGGAAATGATTTTGATACTGCCATGGAAATTCATACCTCACTGAGTAGAAACTATTTAATTCTGAGTATTCTTTTGGAAAAAGAGGTAGTAATGAGGGTACCAAACAGAGCAGTCATTCTTACATTTGAGTAATATTGACAATGTACAATGTTATCAGCACTTTTCTCCATCTCTGCCTTTGGTTGGAAGCAACTGATGTTTTCAAATTTGTATTTTAGTTTATTTTTAATGGGAATCAAAATTAATTCTTCATCATCATATTTATAGATCTTTACTTACACTTTTTGGGATATTCTTTGTTAACTGGAACTGACATTAAGAGGTTCTTATCCTCGGGCAAGAGAATAATATTGGCAACCTACTGGAACTGATGTAAATGCAAAATGAGAGCATCACTTACAAGACTCTGTTGTTGCTTTTTCTGATCACTTTGATGCTGAATGGGTATTGTGTGACCTGTACATCATAAAGTGCATCAGCAGCTGGGATTCCAGCAACATCTGTTACAAACTGATGGGGCACTTCATATCTTTTATTAACTGGATCTGTAATCTGTCAAAAATTTAATACATAAACAGTAAGTGATAGAGAAATTCCCACCTCTGATTTACTGCATACAAGCTGTGAAATATGTATATATATGCATATATAATTTTATAAAATATCAATTAATGCCACAATATAAATTTAACACTTTATGGTTGTGCAAGGATAAGCTATACAAATTCCTATGAAATAATTATAAATTAATTGGTTAAAAAGTTTTCTATGAGGATGGGTAAGATATTGTCACTAAGTATAATTTAGGTATATACCCTTTTTCATAACTCCTATTTATTACCTCTGTTTAGTACTTACTCCACCCATTATTATTTTAAATTTGTAATTACATTTTCTCTAGATTAAAATAGCAAACTATACATATACTATATACATCATACTATATACATATGTATGTAAATTATCTATTCATCTGTTGATGGGCAGCTAGTTTTATTCCAGCTCTTTGAAACAGTGAATAAAGTGTTTTAAAATGACTGGGCATGATGGCACATGCCTTTATTCCAAGAACTCAGGAGGCAGAGGCAGGCAGATCTCTCAAGGCCAGCCTGTTCTTCAAAGCAAGTTCCAGAACAGCCAGGACTGTTATACAGAGTAACTTTGTCTCAACAAACCACACACACGGAAGAGTTTTCAAATAATATTTTTGTCATACATTGTGGCAGTAGACCACTTTTTAGCATATTCATTCTCAAGGGTTCTATCCTTATCAGTGCAAAACTGAATTAATATATAAATAATTTAAGTCATTTATTTTTAATGTGTTCATAAAAATTGCAGTCATTTTTTTCCTCTCCAGATTATATCTTTTTATGTGTGAGCATACATGCACATGACTAATCCCTTCCTATAAGCCAACAGTCTCTTACTTTAAACTCAAGTATGAAGTTTCAACCACTGCATTCATAGAGCACTATCAACTTTTATCAAAGCAAACTTTAAATTACCATGCATTGCTTGAATTCTTGAAAAATGACTACAAAAGAAACTTTTCTTATTGATATTGTCTTCAAGGAGAGAATGACACATAAGAGGGTAACTAGTATTGTAGTTATTTTTTTGACATAAATATTTCTCACAGTGGACAACACATGGAAAGGAAAAAGACAAAGTATGTTTTTTTTGGTTTTTTTTTTTGGTTTTTTTTTTTTTTTTGGTTTTTGGTTTTTCGAGACAGAGTTTCTCTATGTAGCTTTGCGCCATTCCTGGAACTCACTTGGTAGCCCAGGCTGGCCTCGAACTCACAGAGATCCGCCTGGCTCTGCCTCCCAAGTGCTGGGATTAAAGGCGTGTGCCACCACCGTCCGGCCCAAAGTATGTTTTTTAAGTACACTTTATCACAAAATCTTTCTTAGAAATATTAAAAGCCAAAGGCTGTAGAGATGGCTCTACAGTTAATGTCTTTTGCTGTTCTTGCAAAAGACATGGATTTAGTTCTCAGAATATTCATGATGCCTCATAACCATCTCTAAATCCAGTTCCAGGAGATACATTGGCCTCATCTGTCCTCTATGGGTACTGCTCTCTGGTGAAACACACACACAAACAAACACACATAGACATAAACAGACAAACTTTGCACATATAAACTAAAGAGAAATAAATCTTTAGAAATAGTAAAAGTCAAACCTTGAACCGCAAACGATTTGCAGTTTGACTCTGAGTTGTGAGGAGGACACTTTGAATGTCTTCTCCAAATAGAGTAGGAGAAGGGATCCTGTTCAATTTGGCTTCAAGTCCTTGAATAAAGGTGGAGAAAAGCACATGCATTTGAAATAATTTATGGATATTAACAATTATTCATAATTTATCTCTACTAATAATTTTCTTATAGTATAAATAACTGTTTCTTTTTTATATTACATGATGAAACTGTGAAAAATGCCTCAATATTGTATTTTGCTATATGCACTTAATAGATTCTATTGAAAATATTATTTTCAAGAAAAACATAAAATAAAATCTTTTAACTTAGAACATATTCTGATCTATCATGACAAGGACACTCCTTACCAGTATCCTTTACAGTTACTTCCTCAGCATTATAGCCATGGTTATTTACAAAGAAGCACCAAGGAATGATAGAGTTGTTCCATGGGCTCCAGCAACAGCCACGCTCTTCACATTTTGCCTGGTAAAATATTTTTAAATAAATAAAATGTTTGGCACTGAAATCAGACATACTAGAGTCTGTTTTCACTTATTGTTATCACTCTAATACACACACATTTTAAAACTTTATGCTCTTCATTAATTATGATTTTTCCTTCATCATGATACTAATAAGGAAGAATTTCAATACATATGTTGTGTTCATTAAGCATCAAAAGCAGGTGAAGTTACTTAAATAAAAATTTAGATTCAATTCCATCCCATATACCATGCAGCAAAGACTAGTGCTTACAAACAGGATCTTGTGCATCCTAGATAACTGTTCAACCACTTAATCACATTCTCAGCCCAAAGGTTTATAACAAATTTACAACCATTTATTAGCTAAACATCTTAGCAGTTGAGTTATTTTAAATAGTCACAAAAATTACCATAATTTAATAAACATTACAAAATGTTGACTTAAAGTGATTGATTTTACTTCCTACTTTAAAAAAATCATAGAAAGTAGAAAAAGCCATAAGTGCACACATGCTTAAAATGTTGAATGGCATAATGATGTTGAACATTATCCATAGTGCAATTGAATAGCCATATAATATAATTTTCAATTATGAAACATTTTTACAGTTTGAATACTGGTACAACGTTTTCATAACTATTTTTGTGAAAACAGTTTTTCAAGTTGTACATGTTGATCAACTGAATATATGCTTTAAACTCCTATCTTCTATCGTCCTATCACATTAAAATGGCTTCATGTACACAGTCATGTACACAGTCATGCACATGCATACATTACAGGTGAGAGTGCAAAAGTATCAGTTGACACCACTCATATACAGCCTTTATTTGGACAGTTGTATCTCAAGTTCCGTAACCTGTCAAAACATCCCCAACAACACAAAGATATGCTGGAAAATAATTAAAACAATGGCCATTATACCAAACTTTCAAAGATGTTTTATTTTAATTTAGTTCAAATACAAAAGTAGAACAAGACATAGATGTAATAATCGGAAAATGTGTGAGGTTATGCTTTAAAAAAAACAGAGCACATTATAAGCATAGTTTGGCAAAGCAAAAAGTAAAGTGGAATTATAGTAAATTTCTCAAAATATGCTCTATTAGTACTTTCCTGTGGCTGCCATAAAAACCATAAAATAAAAGGTGCCTTAAAGCAACAGACATAAACTCTCAGAGCACTACTGGTTTGATGTGCTAACTCAAGGTGTTCAGGCAGCCATGCTGCTTCTGAGGATCCAGAGGAGAATCCTCCTTTTTTTCCATGACTCCCAGTGACTCCAGGAAGAGTTGGCATCCCTTAGCTCTGATCTTCATTCAATTTTATTCTATCTGTCACTCTGAATAGATTCTCCATATAAAGTCAACATTTGAAATAGATCTTTGAAAACACTTTTGTCAAATAAGGTCCAGTTTTGGGACTCTTCAAGACAACATAAATACTTGACAGGCATAATGTAACTCACTACATACATACATTATAGTGTTAGCTTAAAAACAATATGAACTTCAAAGGGGATTGTTATTAATTTTAGTTCATTTGTGGAATTTGATGTTTCTTTTGTTTGTTTTGCTGTTCTTCCTAGTATTTAAATTTTTTAATACTCTTATTTGTTTCTCTAAATTCATGTTTCTTTCTGATTTGCTTGAAAGACAGAAGGTTAAGAAACACTGAAATCCATTAATAGTCATAATTTAAGTACTCATGAATAAAATTGCAAAAAATTCAATTCTTATTTAATTATGCATCATGAATACATGTATATACTATAATTAGAATTCTATTGTGTAAGTATATAGCACTAAGCTGAATCAGTATAAACAAAATTGTGTTCTCAAATTCAAATGTTGAAGGAAAGCCTGGCCTCTTCTTCCCATATTACTTTATTTGGCAATAGAGTCCTTAAGGAAGAATAGAAACTACAATAAAGTCATAGTATAGAACCTCATCCAAGGGTATTGCTGTCCTTATAAAAACATTTTCTTCCTTCTGGCTTGCACACTGAAGAAATGTCCTGTAAGGATGGCAAGAAGGAGTACCTACGATAACAGTAGTAAGTCATCTCTAGATACCCCCAGAGAAGTTGATCTTTCATGCCAGATGAAATGAAGTATCCTTTTGCAGCAGACAGAGACCATTACAGGAAGCCACTACTTGTCAAAATGTAAAGAACAAATAATGGTATGTTTCCTAGATCTAACGGATACATGTACAGCCCAAGTCTTACACCTAAGGCTCAAGAAGAACAGGATATCTGCTGTGACACAGTCTCTTCTAAATATGGCAGGGAGACACACCCATCATATCTGAACAGTACGGTTACCCACACAAGAGTTGAATAATAATACAAATAGTGAATATGCCAAATGTGGTTGGGAAAATCTCACAAGGTCCCATTCCTAGAAAAGGTGCAGGCAGTCAACAACTGCTGATAGTAGGAGAATCAGTCTCCCTAAAGGATAAGGCCCTTAATTGGTTATCCAATACCAAGCCCTCAGCTCTGAAAACATACACAGACAAGCAACACTAAATGGACTTGGGAGGTTGTATTTATTCAATTATATGTATATATGTAACAATTAAGAAAAAGAAGGCGTGAATATGAAGAGACTGGGGGAAGGAGGGTTATTGGGAGAGAGAACAGGAAGGGTGGGTATAATGTTAATAAGCATACATACTTAAAAACAAATACAAAGTCCTCACTATAAATCCGTGAAAATGACTACTTTGTCTTGGACAACTAGCTTCCAGAGCTATGGGAAATATGTGCAGAAACTATCAAATTTGAGATATTTGTTATCAGAGCCTAAACGAACTAAAACACTTTGAATGAGAATATAGCTGTTAAGTTACCATTTTGACTCTTATATACCTTGTCATTATTGAACAATAAAAATTTCATGCCTTGTATATACAATGTTTTATATTTCAAATTTAAATCTTATATCAATTATGATATATCTTCAAATATATAAAACCCAAGAAAAATTTTATAATAAAAAACTTATGGAAATTAACAGAAAATAATCATTTTGACTAACTCAATCTTAAATGCCTTCTTTGGGTTAGATAAAATATATTCAAATGCTAATTTCATATTTAGAGTTACAAATATATACATTAAGTTAATAAACTATATTTTAGCTTGTCACTAAAGAAAATGTAAAGCTAACAGTTCAAGTGTTTTAAAGATTTTACAAGGTATTACTGGGAAAATAGTTTTGGAAACACATAATTAAAAATAGAACTATAAAAATCCACAGAACATGATTTGAATAAACATTACATTTAAAATGTATACTATAATTTAAGTATGAGAAAGAAGGAAGAATGCTTAGACCATTTTTCTGATTTCTGGCACATTTTATTTTTTATTCATTCATCATTTACTTTATCAGTTTTCTGCAGTAAAAATTTACCTTTGAAAATCATCTGATTAAAAATATTTTAATATACTAGTTAATGACTAATGCCTACTTAGTTTATGGAACATGAGCTAAGACTGAACTTTGTACACACTTGTAGAACTCCTATGACATATTCACTTAGCCTTGATTAGCTCTCTGAATTTCCAATTAAGTCTAAAATTCAATGCGTGAAAGCGATAAACTATTTTTGACTAAGTTTGAGTTGTCTTTTTCTCTCTCTAAATGTCAAGAAACCCCTTTTCTGTTGCTGTCTCCTTCTACCTCAACTTCATTTCCTGTTCTTTGAATCCAGCCCAGGCCTACTATGCTTTGTAAGCACTCTACCACTGAGTGCACTGAAGACGTATTTATAATCTTGGATAATTTCTCCATGCTAGCCTCAGACTTAGGATCATCTTGCCTCAGATTCCCAGGGAGCTGGTATGACAGGCATGAAACACAATGTTGGACTCACATTGTCTTGTTGAATGTATTCGCTGAAGTAGAATTTGTTTACTTCGGGAGCTTAGTTTATAACTAAGTTCATTACTATTAGGTTATTACTAAGCATGTGAAAATAAAAATATTCTTCAGTAACTTAATGGATTGAATAAACAAGAAAGACCTAAGGATAGCGTCAAAGCTAAATCACTGCCTTTTTATCTGTTACTTTCCTAGAAGACCAATATTCTTCCAAAAAGAATTTAGAGTTAATCTTCAGTAATTTCTTGAGAATAATGGTAATCAGAATATCGACTTTCCTCCATCTATATAACAGTAATCACTGATCTACGTAGCTACTCCATCAATGAGTAATATGAGTTATTACTGTAAGTTTACTACTATGATGCATACTTAATTTATTTATATAGTTTCTGATAAACTAATAAGAAAATCCTGTGTAAATTATAATGCATAAAAGTTCTGGTAAATATTTTATTATTTAGTTTGATAAGGAATGTTGAAGTGAGATTCAAACACAAATATTATAGGACTTGTCAAATATAGACATATACTTATTGACTCTTATTTTCACAATTTTTGTGAATTAAAAAGTCTGAGTCAATGTATGGTGACATGAATCCAACAAGCTTCTCTTCTAGTTGTCATACAATAAAATAGAAATATATTTGGAAAGGTGAATAGTATTTAATTTTCTAGAAACTGTTCTTATCACCAACACTACAAATAACATAGCTTATGCTCAAGTGCTATTCAAGGGCCCTGTGCTATTACAGATTATA
The DNA here is from genome assembly GCF_049852395.1 of Peromyscus maniculatus bairdii. Lineage (NCBI taxonomy): Eukaryota > Metazoa > Chordata > Mammalia > Rodentia > Cricetidae > Peromyscus > Peromyscus maniculatus. Next base: position 54,026,932 of record NC_134857.1, read on the forward strand.
CATTAAGAAGCAGGGAAGATTGATGGAAATTTCATGAAGGTTTATAACATCAACAACAGTTTGGTAAGTATGGATGGATATTAACCTCTTAATTTGAGGAGAGCAAAGGAATCAAAAGCAGGTTCATTAAAATATAAAATATTCTGTGGTATGTTTATCCAGAGAAATAATGGAAACATAAGTGAAGTTTATGTTTAGATCTTTAATCATATGGAATTAAACTCTATTGAGTAGTTATCTTCATATAATGGTGTATTTATTCCTAAAATCATCCAGAGCATTCTAGGCAGACCTGTGTTGGAGTTTGTTCTGGGATGCAGTTTATTCTCTCATTGATACGATCATCTTGCTCACTGGGACACTTTCCAAGACTAGGGGTTGAAGTCGGATTTTCAGTTACTGGAAGAAGAAAATATTAAAAATTATTTTTATGTATTTCTCAAGTAATGAATATTTTAACAAGTTGATTCATTTTATGTTTAATTAAAATGACATCAGTTTCTGATTCTAGAAGATCTGAAAATTCAAGTCTTGGTCAGTAAAACTAAAGGTTTAAATAATATTTTTAAATTATGGGCATGGTCTGATTTCTAGTAGAGATGAATATTGTCTTGGGGGTGGGTAGAACCTGGCATTTTAATTAGATCTTCTTTAAACTGTTGGAAATGAGAGGGGCTTGAGAGATGGCTCAGAGGTTAAGTGCACTGATTGTTCTTCCAGAGGTCCTGAGTTCAATTGCCAGCAAGTACATGGTGGCTCACAACCATCTGTAATGAGATCTGACATCCTCTTCTGGCCTGCAGGCATACATGCAGGCAGAACACTGTATACATACTAAATACCTCTTTTTAAAGAGAATATTGTCTTTATAGAGCTGTCAATGACATGGAGAAGGTATGATAGTGACAGTGGTGGGATCTCTAACTCATGTTTGACTTAAGTACACTGTAGAACATCCTCGTCACCTCCTGTCTGGTCAATGGAAATTTAAGTGGAAAAGACAATTTGAGGTCGACAATAATATAAAGGACCTCTAATTAGGATAGGAAAAGATCATTAGAAACACAAAGCCTTAAGTCACCTTCTTTGTACCTTGTCATATATTCTCTACTTCATCAGTTACAGCAAGGACAAAGAGAATGTTGTCTATACTATCCATGTACTGTTCAAATTTCTGGAAACCAAAGCAAAAACCTTGGCATCCTCAAAATTGAGTGATGAGATGGAGGAGGGAGATCCCACCTGCAAGTTATTCCACCTGTTTTAATGCTTTACCACTTTGCTTCATTTCTCTTTCTTAAATAATGTATGCTGGGAAGTCCACTAATGTCAAAGTGCACAGATTCTTTAATTTTAGTGCTTTCTATTGAAAACAAAAGAATTCAGTGGACAGAAAATGTTGTAGCAACTTTGGAACTTACACTGAATTCTTCACATTTCATACCACTTTTCATAAATTATTTAAAAACTGTTTTTGATCTCATTGATTTATTCATTAGTCAGGGAGTATTGTTTTGATGTTATTACATGATCATGGAAGCAAGAGGGCAACTTGCAACTTATGAAAGTTAATTCATTACTTCCCTTTACCAAGCACCAATACAGTTTTTAACCCACAGATACTTGAGGAGTAACTTTCCCCTAACTTCCCTCTACTGCTTAAAATGGAGAGTATTACTTACCTTCCACAGCAGGCACCTTTGTTGCTAAAACAACAACCAAAGCAATAGCTATTATCGTGACTATGATAAAGAGGACAATCAGAGAGATTTCTAATCCGCTGAATTTCTTCTTTGCCATCTGAGGAAAGAAAGAAATTTGTGCTTAAACATAAAATTTTTGTCAGTAAGCCACAACTGATTATGAATTTTTATATATTAATTTCTAAGCCAAGAGGCTGTGGGCATTTATATATGTAAGAACAATGAAAAACAAAGAAGCCATGAATTTGAAGAGAGTACAGGGAAGAGTTTTGGGCAGAGGAAAGGGTAGAGGGATGTAATGTAATTATATTGTAATCTCAAAAAAAAATGGAAAAAGTACATTTTATAAAGTCTAATATAATAAAAACAAAAAAGAATTGAAAATGCATAGTATCATGACACCAACATTCCTTTATGTAGAAAACAGGAACAAAAATTATATTTCAAAATCAAATTAGATATGAGTATTAAAATCAACAGGGGCTAAAATTCTCCACTTTGTGAGTGAAAATTACAGCAATTATTTTTCAGACCATACTAATTTTCAGGAAAACTATGTAAGTTACAATTGATAACCAATTTTACATGAACACTGCTTTATTAAATGATATCTTGATGGATGTTATTCTATGGTTCTGCAAGCAATAATAAAATATGTAATGAATCTAGAAAATATTCTTCCTATGCAGGTATTCTTTAAAAAATACTTTCACAATAACTGGGGCTTCCCAGTATTTTTTAAATGTTCAAATCTATTTTCTTTTATAAAAAATATTTAAACAAAACCAAGGTTCTACCTATATGTGAATAATAACTGTTAGAACAAGCAAGAAAAAAATTTTGTATTTCATAATATTTAAATTCATTCCTCTGCTTTGAGAACAAAAAACATACTTAGAATGACAAATTTACTATTTGACTATTAAAAAATTAGAAATGGGGCTATTTCTAACATAATTAAAGAAAACCATATTTGTTCAGAAACATGAGCATAGAGATATAATGGGACCTGGAGACTTACCTTAGCTCATAGCCTGTCCTGTTTGCTGTGTTCTGTTGGAGCTGGACAAGGCTGTTAAAGTAATGATCAGAGAAAATTGCTCAGGTATATATTGACTACTCATAAAGTTTTATTGCACTTTCATAAGCTTATCAACATTTAATGTTCTTCTGTTCCACATTCAATTGCTGAAAACTCAGCCCTGAAAGTGGTTTATATAAATATACCTCTCTGCCATCCCAAGTTAATTAATAACCATGTTTTTAGATAGCTTTTGATATCTAGATAGCAGAAAATATTGAAACATCTCATAGTCATTGTTTGAAATTGGCTTTACTCTTTGTAAAGTATGTTTTTATTTCAATATTTGGACATGGTTTTAAGAATTTTTATCTTTTATGAAATTAAAAAAAACATTTGAACAATGTAGATTATAAAATATTTACAAGAACGAACACTTAGCTAGCATTTTTTCACTTTGACAAATCAAAGGTTGGAGCTGACATCTTACATCACAAGACTTCCCATGGCATAGAAAGATTTACAGAGCCACTGAATACGGTATGTGAACCCTCAGGACCACTTCTAAGTTTCGGTCATTGTCTCCCACACATGGCGTTGAAGCTGTTTCTTTACAGACTATTGGATTTTGTTCATTCTCAGGCTTGATGTTCACTTTATAAAGAAATAATTAAAATCAGATTCATTCAGATGAAAACAATTATGTGATAATACTTCATTAGAAAATAATGATTATATAAAATTTAATCATGTATATTACTAGCCCTAAAGCAGCAGAACTGAGGAAATTCATAAGAAGAAAATGTAAATGTAGGGCTTAGGCAACACACATTTATCTTTATGTATGACACTAATTTATTTTACAAAATCATAATCTAAATGTTTCTCAGTTCATACTGCAAACTTTACAGAACTGATTATGTTGCTAATTGAAGGTATCATTACTATGGTTTCTGGGAGCATAGGACATAATATGGATCTATCTTGCCCACAAATTCTACGGGCAAATTTATTAAAGAATACCCTTCATTTTCCTAAAAGAGCTAAAGAAACTACCTTGTGCTCAATGAGAGAATAAGATCATTTCTCATAGTCTCTTACCACTCTTCCTCCTTTACTGTCACAAGGGCAGTCTACTTGGACTCATACATAGTACTGGAACTCGGTAAACAGTCTCTCACTTTGTTCTGAACAGAGCAATATTAAAATAATGTGATCACAGAAGAAAGAACAACTCCCTTTCAAGGCAATCGGAGTACAAATGTGAACATAAACAACAAAAGACCAGTATGACTGAATCATTACAAGACTCTGGGGAGAAATGAAAAACTTCTAGTTACAAAGAAATAAGATGAGATTGCCCTAGACTGGCCTCCATAAGCAGAAAATAAGTACAATATAACAGAAATTTTGAGACTATTATTTTCTACCTATAGACTGTGTGAATACATGTGGAAAATCCCCATAAACTCTTCTCAAACCCCCTAGGAAAAAAATATATGAAGGCAAACAATGTATATAAAGGTGATACATGTTAGCCCATTAAGTTCCAAGGTAACAATGACCATTTGGAAGCTAAAAGTAAGACACAAGTATATATGTATATATACTTGTTCTTGTAAAATCACCTCTCAAGAACAAAAGCCACATTCCTGGGTAGAACTTTTTCAAAACTATTAGAAGTTATTCTATTCTGAAGACTTAAAAAACTATTGATGAAAGAATAGCCAAATGAATGAAAGGGTCGCATTCTCATTTAATATCAAGCTGCTGGTTCTACAAAGTAAAATATATATTTTCAAAATGCTGAAATAAAATTTCATCTATACTATTTCTCTGCCTTGGGTTTCTGTCTTGTGAGTGTTTTATTATAAATGTATTAATTAGGACTGTTTACCACATAGTCACTTATTTTCTATAGTTTGGCCAGTTGAGGATCTTTGTCATTGTCTTGTTGAAAGGTCTTGCTGAAAGGAATGTGGATAAGAAGTGAAATCTTCACTAATCTGTGTGTATAAAAATAAATATTTTTATACAGTTATAATTTATATTGTTTTAAGAAAATGGCAGCCTTGGGTTCTCTTCTGGGGTCTATGAGCTCTTCAGTCATGGGTAATTAGCTGTGTTTTTTGTGTGAGACATGAATTCCCTCTTACTGAATGGACCTTAAATCCAACTAGACAGTTATTGACTACTCCCTACATAAAAGAGCCACTATTTAGCCATTGGGGGTATATTGCTGGGACAATCATTGTCATGGTTCCTAGAATTTTCAGCTATTTTTTCCCTTGGCAACTTGCATAGCACCTTCCAATGATATTAAATGCTGTATTCACAGAAGAAACTAGCATGTCATTTACAGATTAATTCCTTCAAGTATTGTGTACAAAGTGTGTGGTTTGTTCAATGGAGACATAAATTCAAATTCAGGGAATAAACCAAGATCAATAGAAAGACCATAAATTGTTTTGAGAGTCTCTTGGACTACTACTCTAAGAATTAAGAGGTAAGTTTTACATGACAGGGAGGTACTGGTGTTTTGTTATATAGCCTATGGCTCTTGTGGAGAAAATTAATTCCCTCTATATCTCCTAACTACATTTAAATCTGTATCTGTCAATCTATCTATCTATCTACATTTAAATCTGTATCTATCTATCTACATTTAAGTCTGTATCTATCTATCTATCTATCTATCTATCTATCTATCTATCTATCTATCTATCTATCTACCTATCCATCTAACTATCTTCTATCTATAATCACATACATATGTATATATCAGTATATTTTCTATTTCTAACCATATGCTTATAGATTTAATGATTTTATTTTTATTCACAGCTAAATAGGATTCTATTGCATATATATGCTACATTTTCATTATCCATTCTTTACTTAAAAGGCATTTGAGTTGTTTCCATTTCCTATTATGAACAGAGCATCAGTGAACAAGTATGAGCAAGGTTCTCAGTAGTAGAAAGAATCTTTTGGGTGTTTGACAATCTGTGGTATAGCTTGGTCATATGGCAGAAAGTCTGTAAGGGCCAGAATAAGATGTCTGGTGTGATATGATAGCTTTTGTGCTTAGTAGGAATGTTGTATCTGTAAAGTCTCAATAATGTGGTTTCCAAAACAAGATCTGCATAGTGACAATTCCAGGAGACATGTCAACATAGTTGTAGAAAATTTCATAAGGCCCCAACCCTAGATAAAGAGCTATAGGCAACAATTGCTGTTGAGAAAGAATCACTTTTCTCCAGGCACTTTTCTAAAGCTCCCTGGTTGGTTATCCAACCCCAAGTGGTGAGATGGCATCCCTAAACACATGTACACAGTAACAACACTAATAAACTCAGTGAGATATGTGTGTATATAATGTATAAGTATAAAATTATAGGATTACTAAATAACTAAAGAAGAAAACAAAGAGGAGAGGAGGTTTTGGGAAGCACATGAGAATTTGGAAGGTGAAGAGGGTAGAAATGAAGTAAATACAATATTCATCTATAAAATAAAAAATCAATTAAAATTATAGAAAATAGACATAGATGAGACATAAATTTTGTATCAAAATTTTCATAACTACTTGATTCAAACTTTCCTTAAAATGTATAGAATCTAGTTGCCAATCCTACATATACATAAACTGGCAAATTACTCAGCAACAACAATTAGAAAATTCTAATGTATGAAAATAATAACATAAATGACTTTAATGTTCAGTTTAATTCTTTTAGCATCAGCTTTAATTCTCTGAAGGTATAAAGAAAGCCCGTCAATTTTCAGTTTGTGCCTGTTTGCACTTATTATCTCTCTATTAAGATCAAATATTTTTACAAGTGTTCAACATCTTTGGATGAAACTGTCAATTTTAATTACTCCACTTTCACATTTTCTTTTGTATATTAAAACATCTTAAATAGTAGCTTTTGTCTTTTCCACGTACATTGAGCTGACCCAAATTTAGAAACACAAAAATCATATGTTCTCTCTCATATGTGGACCCTAATTTGAGTGTTTGTGTGTACGTTAGGAAAACCATGTGAGAGCGCATGAGGCCCTGATACTAGATAGGCTACCACTGGTGCTGGGGGTGGGGGTGGGGTGGGGGTCAAATCACAGATGTTGCGGAAGAGAGAAAAGGGCAAAAGTGAAAAGGTGAAGCATAGGAAGCTACTACAGTGTGGGGTGACAGAAAGGGGAGGAGAGACGAGTGGAGGTGAGAAGAAACCACAAAACATTTGTTTCAGAAATATCATTATTTAATCTAATATTTACGTGCTAACCAAAGTTTATTTTTAAAGTAAACTCAATCTTCCTAAAATGCATATGGTTGCATTTTCGTACATTCTCTTCTGTAATTCCCATCTGCCTGATACTATGAGTTGGTCTTTCCCTTGAGCACTTTCTTTCTTTGCCACTGTTTTATCTCTCTTCTCACTCTCCTTTACATTAAGTAATCGGTTTAGAAACTACTGAGAGGTTTGGCTCTGATAAAACCATGATAGCTCTTCAATTATGAACAGAAACAAATTATATGCAGTAGCAAAAAAAAAAAGCATTTATCTCATGGTATGTTGTAATTTAATATAAATGTGAATTTCTAAATATTTATTTTTAATTATAACTATGTGTATATGAGGGACTTGGGTATGCACTGGTTGTCCACAGAGACCAGAGGCATCAATTCCCCTGGTGCTGGAGGCAATTTGGAGTTGCCTAATTTCGGTGCTGGGAACTGAACTCAGTTCCATCTGTAAGAGCAGCTTTCTAGTTTGCTTTGTGCTTCTATGATAAAACACTGGCCAAAAGCAAACTTGGAAGGAGAAGGTTTATCTTGCTTATAGTTTGCAGTCCATCATCCAGGGAAGTCAAGGAAAGAATTCAAGAGAAGAGCCTGGAGGCAGAAACTCTAGTAAAGCCCATGAGGTAATGCTGTTGACTAGTTTGTTTCTCTGGCTTACTCAGCTACTTTTTTTTTTCTTCATTAAGAAATTTTCTACTCACTCCTCATGCTATCCACAGACCCCCCCTCCTCCCTCCTCCCACCCTCCAGCCCTCTCTCCCGAGCCACCCCACATCCCCACATCTCCCAAATCGAGGTCTCCCATGGGCAGTCAGCAGAGCCCAGCACACTGAGCCTAGGCATGTCCAAGCACCTTCCCACTGCACCAAGGCTGTGCAAGGTGTCACACCACAGGCACCAGGTTCCAGAAGCCTGCCCATGCACCAGGGATAGATTCCGATCCCCCTTTATTATTATTATTATTATTATTATTATTATTATTATTATTATTATTCAGGAGAAGCCCTTCTTGATCTAGGGATAGCATTGCCCACGTTGGTCTGGTCCCTTTGGAATTAATCATCAAACAAGAAAATGCCTCAAAGTTATGCCCACAGGCCAATCTGATGTAGGTAACTCCTCAGTTAAGGTCCTAGCTTCCCAAATGACTAGTTTGTGCAACAAAAACTAACCATCAGCAGCCGTACCTCCTGACCATCTCTCCAGCCACAAAGTTTTTAGTTGACAAAATACAAACTGTACAAAAATGTTAAGACTGTGAAACAAAATAACTCAAATTTAAGTAGGTTATAAAATAGCAGATGATGTTGTAAACACTAGAGTGAAATTAAATAAATAGTGAGTGACACTTACTATAATCAAAACAGATTTATGCTAAAATGTTCTCATTATAGATCAATGTGCTTAGACATATTAATTAGCATTTCTGGATTTGAAATTTATGATAGCTAAACATATCCAATATGCACATTAGAATAAAAGTTACAAAATCTTTATAGTTAAATGCTGATTTTTAATGTTGTAGAAAGAATAAGTGACCAAAGTTTAACATTCACAGCAATAATAGAGAGATATTTAAAAAAAATGGAATGATCAGAAAGTTCCTACTTATTTCAGAGACTTACAAAAAATATACCCAGAAATGAAATGAAATAACAGGCTTGGGACTGAAGCTAAGTTGGCAGGAGGCCCTAGGATTTGAAGAACTTGAGCTTTACTTACAGAAGCCAGAAACAGAAGTAAATATCAAAGTCAAAGGGAGAGATACTGATCCTGTGTGAGAACATGTCAAAAACTTCACCAACAAGGAAATAAAGGAAAAGAAGAGGAAGGGAAACAGAAGGGTGAGAAGGAAAAGAGGAAGGGGTGAAGCAGAAAGGTGAGATGAGGTGAAGGAAGGAGAGAGGGAGGGAGAAGAGGGCAGAAGGAGCAGAGCAGGGAAAGAGGAAGATCATAAGGACAAAGGGCAGAAGGTCAGGAGAACAGCAAGATGAAGCAGAGGACCACAGTGACAAAGGGTGAACTTAGAATTCAGTAGGAGGATAAAGGGAGGACAAGTAGGACAAGAGATAAGAACAAAGGAGAAGGAAGAAGCAAGCCAGAGGGGACTAGTGAAGAGGAGGAGAACAGAAAGAGGAGTACAAAAGGAAGACAAGACTCCAAAATCATCATCATTAGAGAGATGACAATCTTAGATGTCATCAGGCAAAGATCCTTCAGAAAATAGAGATTTGGGGGGACTGGAATGTTCCCAAGATTATTAGGAAGGGATACACTGGATAGACAACTGTAGGGTTCAATCTCAATATCTGACTATTCTCCTAAGCTTCATGCCCAAGTTTCTAGGTAGTCTCATCTTCAGTTGATATGAAATAGAACTCAGTCAACTCTAGTTTTCTTTCTCAATATCTCTTCTTCTCAAAGTCATGCAGATTCAAATCTCCCAATTTCTCTGTTGAACGTATATATATATATACGTTCAAAAAAAAAAGCTAAGACAAAGCATTATGAGGCAAACCCCTCCAAAAGTACCATTTTGAAAACTCCATACATTGGGATCTCCATTTTGTATTAAATGGAAATTTTATTTTCAATACAATCTGCTTCCACTCTACCTCAACCTGCTCAACTTTATTTATTTGGTCTCACAGATGATTTGTACTTTCTTAATGCAGGTTGAATCCACATTTTAAAGCCTGCCTGACAGCAATTATTTAAAAAAAAAAAAAACCTCCTCCACTTCTCCTACAATACTTCTCAAAAGTACAAATTTTTCTTCTTTACCCAACTCAATGTGTTATATAATATTAGAGTGCTGGCTCAGCTCATCCTATACTGAAGCCATCAGATGAGCGAGAACACAGAAAGAAGAGAAGTACCTTTACTGCCTTGGTCCACAATGCTTCTCTGATCTCTTCTGTGGAATGATACGGCAGTGGATAGCATAGTTACATACTCACAGCAGTTTCTCCTTGTCAAGTCGCACCAGCCTAATGCTCTCTGGGACACAGCTGCAGATAATCCGGGGAGAGCAGAGAGTGTCGGTTCAAACTTAGGATGAGATTTGAAGCAGGATTTGGATTTGTGCTTTGTGATTGCAAAGAACATTACAGGAGAGGAGCCTGTCAAGGGCTTGAATGCTGTTCATGTGTAAGCTGATGAGTGCCTAGAGCAGCCTGAGGAGACTCAGATTGACAGAGGGGGGGAAATTTGTTCATTATTTCAAATGTACGTCCTTAAAATTCTCCTAATAATATTCAAAACATGTTTTTTATTCATCATTGAAGCAAATGGGTAAAATATACTGCATCTAGTAGTTACTCAGGTTGTGATATGTAAAATGTTTATCTTGTCATCGCTACAAAATTCACCTAAAATGGAACATTTAATTAATATAAATATTGCACTATATATTTTGATATAACAAATAAGGCAAACATTTTTGAAAATCTGTCATTTTTCTAAAATATGTCTAAAACTATCAACTTGTTTATTGTTTTCTTTAAGTATATCTCCATATTTTAATTTTAGGAAATTTATTACAGGCAAAACTACTTTGAAAATATGGAATATTTGTTTATATATTAAAAACAGAAAGTAAAGTGATTAAGGACTTTGAAAATTGACTATACTATATTCCATGCTGAAAATAGCTATATACCATGCTGAAACAGAAGTTGTACAAATAAAAGCTGAAAAGACTTTAAAGGCAAGTAGGACTTCCCTGAAATTAGTCTGGTCACTGATATGCTGAGGTTTACTTCTCTGAACTAGAAATCTAGAAACTTAAAACCACATTTCTTTGAGACATAACATGAAAACCCTAAAGCTATCTTCAAAATCCACATTCTAGCTATATAAAAAGTAATTTCTTATGGTTAAAGATGTACAGTAAAACTTGCGTTATACTAATTCCTAGGACTTCATAAAATTTATCTTAAATTCTAAGTCTCTTAAGTATTTAATAATGATAGTACATTTTCAAGAAAACATGGACAAATACTCAATTTCTCATATTTGGAATTGAGATGGTGAGTTTTGTTGTCATTCTGGCAGAAGCTTGAGTTGTTTGGGAAGAGGATCCTCAACCAAGAAAATGCCTCCACCAAATTATCTATTAGAAAGGTTGTAGGGTATATTCTTGACTAATAATTGATGAGGGAGAGTCCTTCTCATTGAGGAAGTACCATCTCTGGGCAGGTGGTCCAGGGGTCTTAGGTTATATAATAAATCAGGCTAGCAAGCCCTTGAGGAAGAATTTAGTAAGAAACATCCCTCTTATGTTCTATTCTGTTCCTGCTGTAAGACTCTGACTTTTATGAGTTCTTACTCTGGTTTCTCTTCATGAAAGACTGTAAATTGTAAGATAAAATAAACCTTTCCCTCCTCTGAGTTGGTTTTGGTGTCTTATCCCTGACATAAAGAAGAAAGGCAGAACTTAACTTATAGAACGTTTATATGTTATCTCTCAGTTACCACAGGAGAATTTCAAATGATGTTTAAAGTAAAATGTTGACAGTCATAAGAGAATCTTTATAAATTACCATGTCTATATGATATTCCTAATGTTACTTTTACCAGCTTCCAGCACAGGCTTTTCTATGTCCACATCAACAGGCATTTCAAGAATATGCTTCCGGGAAGAAAAGATAGACATAAAGGGTCATTTAGCCCATATATTTTCTAAACCACTGAACAGCTATTGGACCAAGAAAATCTTCCCAGCTCAAATATTAATAAGTGCCATATCTTGAGATTTTTGTGACCATAGTTACATGTTAATGTGTTGAGGAAGGCCAGCTCTTCCTGAGGGAGGAGAGGAAAGTAAGACTCCCATCACAGGCCTGTTAACTATGAAGGAGCTTCTTTTTGGAACAAAAGTCTCAAGTTACAGAATTCTTTCTGAAATGATAAGAAAACTGTCTAACTTAGATAAATCAAAGACTAAAACGACATTTTATGTTGCCAGTGACTTCCCTACAGTTTTCAGAAATATACAAAGTTAACATTACACTATTAACTTCATATTTATTCTTCTCAGAACGTTTGAGAGACCTTAGCTGCAATATAAATTTAGAATGATATTTCAGATTAAATTTAGATTTAGGCTACATTATATGCAATAAATATGTATTCTAAATGTTACAGTATATAATTTTGATGAGTAAAATTTAATATGAGTTCCCTAAATGCTTGTTTTATCCAATATTGAAAATTCCAACTTCTGTTTAAAACAGAACATGGGAAAGATCAAAAAGCTACCTTTTTTTAATTTTCTTTTTCTTATTTATTGAAAACAGATTCTTCACTCATGCAATACATTCTAACCACAGCCTTCACTCTCTACACTCCTCTCCCCTCCCCCTCCTCCTCTGTCTCACAGAACTCCCCCACACACACCTGTTTCTTCTTCAGAGAAGAGCAGACCTCCAAGATATTACAGTTGAGCAGGACAAACCATGATAAAATAAGACAAGGCAAAACCCCTCATATCTAGGCTGGACAAGACAACCCAATAGATGAAAATGAGGCCCAAGACAAGCCAAAAGAGTCAGAGACACACTCGCTCCCAGTTAGAAATCTCACAAAAACCCCAAACTATAGCCGTAACATATGCAGAGGACTTAGTACAGACCCATGCAGGCCCTGTGCTTGTCGCTTCAGTATCTATTAGCCCTACTTAGTTGATTCTGCGGGCCATGTTTTCCTGGTGACCCACCTGGTGACTCCTAGAATAGTTTCTCCCCATTTGCTAGATTCCTGGAGCTCCTAAAAGAGAGACCTGATGGGGACATCCAGTTTACACTTACTCTCCTCATACTGTCTGACTTTGGGTCTCTGCATCCATTCCTATTTGTTGCCACAGGAAGCCTCTCTGATGAGGACTGGATAAGACACTGATTTATGAGTATAGTAGAATATCATTATGAATCATTTCACTTTTTTTTCTTTTTGACAGTCTTATTTGGGTCTACCCTAGGTTTCTGAGCTATCCAGTCTCTGGTTCCTGGTCATCCCAGCAGTGTCGGGCATGGGCTTCAAGCCTACAAGCTCAACCTCTATCCATTGAATTAGCTGTGTGGAAGCTATCCTCAGCAATGTGGACTTGTCAGTTTTCAGAGAGTGACCTCTCATCAGCCTGTGTTGTTTAGAGATCTCCATTGGACTTCCTCCTTGGCCATCGATTCAACAGGAATGTAAACCAGTCCCTCCGCTGGAAACCTTGTGTGGATGCAAAAGAGAGCCAGTTCAGACTCTGTATCCTCCATTACTAGAAGTCCCCACTAGGGTATTCCTTATAGATTCCAGGACGTTTCCACTGCACAAGGATTCCACACTGCCCCCACAATGTACTCCAATTGCAGCTTTCTCTCCCCCAATTTTCTCCCTCTATCATTTCCCTGCTGCCTGATCTCTCTCACTCTTGTCCTCACTGAACCCCAGTGCACCAACACAATTTATTATTTCCCCCAGAGAAGATTATGGGTCCCCTCATTAGAGCCCTTCTGTTTATCTGTTTTCTCTGGGACTGTGGATTGTAGCCTGATTATCATTTATTTAACAGCTAATATGCACTATTATATTTCTGGGTCTGGGTTTACCTTACTCAGGATTATTTTTTTCTAATTGCATGCTATGGTGATATTTTGTTTTTGTTCTAACAAATAAAGCTTGCTAAATAACTTTTTGTTGTATATAGTTTTACTATATTAAGGATAAAATCTTCCTTTTTAATTATACAAAAAAAGGAAATGCTGTGGAATAATTCTGATGTACACTGTAAAGATTTGTCACTCTAATTGATTTAATAAAACATTGATTGGCCAGTAGTCAGGCAAGAAATACAGGTGGAGTGACCAGACTAGGAGAATTCTGGGAAGAGGAAGAGCAGAGTCAGAGAGACGCTAGCCAGTCACTGAACAAGTAGAATGTGTAAAAATGAGGTAACAAGCTATGAGCCATGTGGCAAAGCATAAATAGAAATATTGGTTACTTTAAGTATGAGTTAGTTAGTAACAAGCCTGAGCTAATGGCCAAGCATCTATAATTAATATTAAGCCTTTGAGTAGTTATTCACAAACTGGTACATGGGATAGAAACATCTGACTATAGCACCCATTTGCCTGCAATTTTCATGATATCTTTTTTTTTTTTAACAGCTGAGAAATACACCAATGCAGTTGACGGACATCTGGGATCCTTCCAGTAGTTGGCTATTATGAATAAAATCATAATAAACATAGTTGACCAAGTGTTACCTCTTAAAAAAATTGGATACTCCTCTGGATTATACCTTAGCAGATTATTCATTTAGCCTCTTCCATGCTAATGACAGCTTCACACACTATATCCTTCATTCTTCTAAACTGGAATAGATATTCATTTATATAAGTAAATATTTACTAAAAGTGAGTATGAAATCAACAAAATGAGTAGGTCATTGTAAATACTTTACATATTAATTACATTTTTATTATAGACATATGATGCTAATGCATATAGAGTTCTTAGAATATTCCAAAGAGATATAAAGACTAAAAAGTTATTTTCATGGAATATGTTTGTATTTAAATGTTTATGTACCTATTCAATATTTACTCAGCAATTTCCAAATATCATGTTGTATTCTAGGTACAGAGAATAAAATGTCTTTTCAAAAGTTATAAAAGTTTGTCTCACAGAGCCTATTAGGAGAGAAAGACAATCAGTGATTAAAAACATAGTATTTACCACTAATCAATCTGAAGACTTTTTTATTCTTAATATGTAAAATGAAATTCTCTTAGTGCCACTATCATCCTTATTACTATGTAAATACTATGATCAGATTTTTATGTCATTATTATATGTATATTTATAATTCATTCCTATGTAAATAATTTTTTGAGTAAGCAACAAATGTAGTTTACCATATTCCATTGTTTTTTAATTCTTTATAAATATATGTAGTTATTTCCTTCTAAATTTGTTTAAATATTAGACTGTACTAATCAACATGACAGATGTTTATCTGTCAAGAGTGCTAGGAACAAACGCGAGTGATCTTTTTGTCTAGCAACATGTTACCAGTTCTTTTGAGTCAATAGATATGACTCATTATAGCACACAAGGAAGTTAAGAACCCTAACACACTTGTGATGTGTGATAAAATTTCCATAAATGAACTTTAGATGAATGTCTTCTCTGAAAATTTTAAATAATTAAAATCATATGTACTTCAAGTAACTTCAAGTGAAATATTAAATAATTTTGTGTGAGTACATTGTGAAATGTACATGAAAGTGTGTATACACATTCACATGTGTGGTCACATGTGTTCATGCGTGTATTTAAACACATGTATGAGAGAATGTGGAGGTTACTAATTATCATTGGGTATCATTGGTCATAGTCATTATCTGCTATCTTATATTGAACCCACAACATCTATATTCTTCTAGACAGGCTAGTCAATTAGTTTGCCCTGTGTCCTTCCCCCTAGCAAGAGATTGCAGGTGGACTGTCCATTCTTCCTGGAATTCACCTTGATTCTGTGGATCTGAATGCTCATTGTCATGCATGTACATCAAGGACTTCATGCACTGAGCTGTTTCACCAACCATATCCACCAATTATTTTGTTCTAGAAAAAAATTAAAAATGGAAAATTTACCATTATTTAACTTTTCTTTTTGCCTTCCAAAAGAAACAAGTCAGAAACCTAAATGCAGTTAAAAAGCAATAACAAGCTAAGTGTTCTATTACAATATCTTTATGCACACATACAACTTATCCAAAAGCTCATGAAATGACTGTAAATATGATTCTCTTGTATAATAAAAGAATTTAGATTAAGAACCTATTTAAAAGGGACCTGAGAGATAGGTTGGTGATTAAAGTGCATACTGGTCTTGCAGAGGTCCCAATTTTGATTCACAGCATCCCTGCCTTGTGACTCACCACGGCCTATAACTTCATCTGTAGGGGATACAAAAATCTTCTGGCCTCTATGGGCACTCCCACTCATTTTGCACATTCCAACACATAGACACACGTATATACTCAATTTATATTAAAATAATTTTTAAAATAACCTATGAGAAGAGAGAATTAGTTAAAAAATACAGCTTTTACCAGAAACTAGTAATAGCAAATAGAAAAATTCATATTCAATTTCAATTCTGGATCTTAGCTTAAAAAAGGTGTGGAGTTTACCTAGGCACTTCTAGAAAATAAAGATAGTTTTCCTCTTTCTCTGTTTTCTATGCCAAAGCGATAATGTACTTGGATGGAATCAAGTTTTCCATAAGAAAAGATGTGGCTAGCTTATATAGAGATGACTTACTGCTTTGTTAGAAATATGTTGGTTTAAATGGAATTTGATATAAGTCTTTGTTTTTAAGACAGGTGTTTGAGACAGCAGTTTTGCTTTCTGAACATGGACTCTTCATATTTTTCATGATTGTCAAGAGAATATTGAGCTAGATATCAAAAGATAGATCAACAAAAAATTTTATTGGCTTTTAAAATTACTTTAGACCCATGTTTTTTCTTACAATCCTATTCCTCTGAGAACTCACCCCTCAAAGTGTCATATCGCTGTTGAAAACAGCTAAACTTGTTTTTCTACTTTTTCGTCTCACCTGAACTGCAGCATGCTGAACTTTTTCCTCTATATTATTTCTATTTTCATCTTCTTCTCACCAAGAACACAAATATATAACATTCCACTGTACATTTTGACTTGAATGAGTTTTCATCTCCCAAGGTCAATAGTTCCAGAGTCATACTCTCCATCTTTTCTCTTGACTTTCTCCTAAAACACTCCGAGACGTTTTTGTGCCACCAGTTTTAGAGAAAGCTTTAAGGATAAACTTCTTGCCTTTCAAATTTTAATTATTTTGTTAAGATTTGATCATTCAGGTCAACAGAGTAGCTTGGTGGGTAAAGGTTGCCTGTTGTCAAGTCTGAATTGGATCCTTAGAGTCAAATGTTAGGAAGACGGAAATAACTCATTTATGCAAGTTTTCCTCTGACCTCCCCATTCACTTGGTGCCAAATGCACAGCCCTGCTGAACAAATACATATACAAAATTCAGTTCTTGAGGAATTTCCCCTCCTCAGAATTATTTATATTGTATCATCGTGTGTGTGTGTGTGTGTGTGTGTGTGTGTGTGTGTGTGTGTGTGTAGGTTTTTGGTTTAATATATAAGATAAAATCAATTTATCTTTAAAATGATACTTTAAAATGCCTTCAACATTAGATACATCTTATTTTATTGCCCAGTGATTTCAGTGTGTGGTACACAGTATGTGAACATTTATATAGCTACACATGTTATATGTTGTCCTCCTTATACAACCACTAATTCATATCCAATTCCCCTAAGTAGAAATTGTAATTTTGACTTTACATATAGTTCATGGTTCTTACAGATACTAATATATTTGTCTCAAAAACCAGAAGATGGAAATTCACTTTTAATTTTATTGTGATTTATATAACATCTTTTCAGATCTATCTGAAAAACATGTTATTAAACTGTACCCCACTCTGAAAACAACTTAATATTAAATAAATAACTGTTGTTGATTATTTTGAATGTGAGGCTTGGAAAATGCAAACAATTGTACTGGATAATGAAGAAGGAGGCAGCAGCTTTAATGGATAGTAAAACCATTGTGCATTCATGAGTATACTCTAGGTTGTTTATGGCCACAGTTAAGACTCATTGAATTGTGTATAATATGCGAAAAGTAATAAAATCTGAAATCAAATGACAGGTTGCCAAATGTCAACATGTGAAAAGTCTATAAAACATGATATTGGAGACGGTGCTTCAGGACAACATTGATCAGTATTAAATGCACATGTCTAATGTAAAGTAATATTAGTTAATGTCACTATTTTAGTAAAACATACAGTATAACAGACTGTGCCTCAAACAGACACTCAGAAGAAAGCATTATTTCTAGCATCTTGAAATCCTTTCTGTTAAAAGAAAGTTCTTGGGACCTTAGAAATGATGACCATTCTAGAGAGTCTCCTTTCTATCAACAGGAACATTAACTGTTAAAGACAGAAGCAGCAGAGCTGTGGGGCAAGCAGAATTGGTAGAATTCTAAGTCCTTCCCTGGGCTTTAGCATGGTTGACTTCAAACAATAACTAGGGCCCTCTGGATTCCTACTATTACCCAAATTTTCCATCACTGCTAGCAACCAAGCTAGTGTCTGTTAAAGAGTCCATGCAACAGCTAGATTTGAGACCTAAGTATGCATGTTTAATCCCAATGTTGAAACAATATGGAAAAATTGGACAATATAAAATGATTCACTTCACATGATGATTACCAAATGTGTCAGGTTCTCAATGTCACTTCTGAGTTAATATGAAAATGTCACATGAAGTTCAGTCTTAAAAAAATATGTTTGTATCTAAGTGTATTAATCCATACAAAAAATCAGTCATTATCCAATATTTCATTGAACATGATGGTCCAATCTTTTTGTAATCAATTTCTAGTTCAGTTACCTCAGCAATCAGAGTCACAAAGATTCCTTAAAGACTGTTAGCCATAACTGAATAGACTTCTTGGTCACCAGAAGCACAGAACATCATCAGCTAGTATAAGTACCTGCCAGTGATGGAGAAATAGCACTTAATTCACACTGGACTTCAATATCAAGGTTTTAGTAAATCAGGGAAGTTAGAAGTCTCTGTTAGACATTTAGAAGTTAGAAGAAACAACTCATTTAATAATAGCCACTTCTGGTTTCTGGTTTAGACTCCAAGTGGTCCCAGATGAGCTTGTTTGATATGGTGGCAGATAGATGAGCAGGTGAAGAGGGAAGGGACTGGATTGAGGTGTCTCTAACTAGAGTTTTAAGTCAGGCTCCAAGTGGTACTAGATTCCAGTGGTGCTGGGAGTGGCTAATGGAGACAAGGAGAACTGACTCTGGGAATTCCAAATTCTTGTTGAAACTCCTAATTCAAATTCCAAGTATTCTAAGATCAGTGCATTTAAAATGAAAGATTGAATGAATGAATGAATGAATGAATGAATGAATGAAAACCAGCTATTATGGTTGTTGGGTTTTTTGCAGTGCTCTTACCCTGCGAGGAAACGTCACAAAACACGACAGAATCCACTAATGGGAGTTTTATTGAGATAAGGGAGAGGGACAGATGTGCACAGGCCTGTGGAAAGACACGTGAGTGAAGTAGGGACAGGAATCACGGCGCTGGCTTATAAAGCCTGGGCCGCGCCTGCGCACACAGGCCCATGTGGCTATTCCATGCATGTGGGTAGATCACATGGTTGCACTGCGTGCTTTACACAACCACACACAGCCACGGGGTCCTGGTCACTCGAGACATTTTGACCCGGAAATGACTAGGCAGAAGTGACTAGGCCCTGCCGGGCATGCACGACCATACCCAACCGTGGGGGCGTGTTGTGATCCATATCAATGGTAAATGTTAACAACTGAGCTATCACTTATACCTGATGGTAGAGGGAAAAATCAGTTTTCTTCAATAGACTGACATAGGCCCAACATATAATGGACTCAACAATTTTGTATGTGTTGGGCGGGTACTTTCATTTGGTTACAGCTTTGTGGGGTGTAGCTGAAGTTTTTCTGGTCCTGCCTGGCCCATGGTCAGGACAAATCTCTCTCACCTGCCAGTCCTGCAGCTGCTTGAACCCAATCAAACACACAGAGACTTGTATTACTTATAAACTGTACAGCCCTGGCAGGCTTCCAGTTATCTAGATATTCTTTCTTAAATAAATCCATTGCTATAAATCTATACCTTTCCACGTGGCACATGGCTCACCAGTATCCTTACATCTTGCTTCTCATGGCAGCAGCAGTTGGCAGCATCTCCTCCTGCCTCTGCCTTTCACTTCCCAGAATTCTCCTCTCCCTTTGTCCCGCCTATTCTTCCTGCCTGGCTACTGGCCAATCAGTGTTTTATTTATCAATCAATCATCCATAGCAGTGGGGTTTTTTTTTTGTTTGTTTGTTTGTTTGTTTGTTCTTCCTTCTTGTTGCTGTTGTTTTCATCTTGGTTTTGTTTTGGGGTTTGGGGTTTTGGGTTTTTGTTTGGGGGGGTTGTTGTTGTATTGGGCTTTTGTTTTGAGAAAGAACTTAAAGTTGGGTAGGGAGGAAGAGAGAAACTGGAAGGATTTGGGGAGGAGAAAAATGTGATCAATATATATATATATATATATATATATATATATATACAAAATAAAGAAGGCATAACTAGAGACACATCAAATGTATTGTGATCAGACCCACCCTGTAAGAGACACTAAAACATCAGAACACAGTCCAGAAATGGAGTCTGTGAGAATTCTTAGTGCTTATGAGAAAACTCCAAGTAAATAAGACAAATGTCCTGGACCTCAGTTTCTTCAAAACATGGAATTGTTCTTGTAATGTGTCTTCATGCTCCTCCCAGGTGTAGCAGACAGGAGTGAGTTTACTTCAGTTATTCATTATTGCTTCCTTTTATTATCCTTTATATGCCACTATGAAAAAATATGCTTTGCCATGTGCTGCTTGTCCTTGTGATTGTATACAGCTTGAATTCAGGTATATATGTGTATGTATGTATATATATATATATGTATATATATATAATGTGTGTACATCTTTAGTGATATATATGTGTATATATAGTGATATATATGTATATGTATATATATATATCACTAAAGTTAATTTAAAAACCACATAATTAAAGTATACATAAGAACAGAAGACTATGAGAGGAGAAGATACATAAAAGAGAGGGTAAGGGAATGTATGTGACATGGGAGCAGGAAAAGGGACAGTATGAGGGAAGGAGAGGGGAACAATAAGGTCTTTGAGAAGAACCAAACAGGGCATTGGGGTGTGAATCAGAACAAAATGAAAGTCTCACAATGAAAAGCTTGCCTTTGTATGCAAAAACTTCAATAATGTTCAGCACAAGCCAGTTGTGGTGGCAGAAAGTTGTCATCCTAGTTCTTAAGAGGTGGATGAGGGAAGGTCAAGAGTTTCAGGTCTTCCTTGGGTACCTGAGCCACAACAGACTTTGTCTAAACAAACAAACTACCCCCCACACAAAAAGGAAGAAAAAGATAGTATTAGTGAATATTTTTTCTCCTTTAGTCTCTGGCTGTTTAAGAAGAGATTCAATGAAAATCTGTGTATATAACACTATTAGGCTAATAGAGTAAGAAGTGTCTTATGTTTGACAACACTGTTTCAAAGTAGCAAAGCTGAATTAGAGTTAGAGAATGTCAGCAAATGAAGTTATACTAGGTTATATCTTCAATTCACAGGAACAGGGAAAAAACACAAGAACTATTTTAAAGGTAAATTAAACAAATTTTGTAAATAAATCGTGATCTTTTAACCTTCAGTAACATTAATATATATAAAACTCTATGAAGTGATGACTTTTCAAAAGAGAGAGAGATGTGGTCATACTGCAGCCAAGGTCTGTGTGGAAGTCGGTGGCCCACATTGCCACTAGGGCCTACATGGAGACTCAGAGTTTGGGGTGCATCTTGTGGCCTTGTTGGAGTCTAGGGACCAGGCTACAGCTGAGGCCATAGGTATCTGAGTGGCCTGTGCTGCCACTTGGGGCCACGGTGTCATCCAGGTTAGGCTATTGCCAAGGGCCATATCTGGGTCTATGGCCCTACTGCAGCCAGGGTCTGTGTTGATGTCCAAGGATTATGTTACCATTGAAGGCTGTGTGGATGCCCAAAGGTCTGGGGCCATGTTGGTATCTTAGAGTTATGCTGCTGATGGGCCCATGCCTATCTGAGTGGCCTGCACTGTCACCTGGGACAATGGTGACATCCAGACCCAGCTGCTGCCAAAGACCATGCCTGGGTCCTTGGTTTTACTAGGCAGCTGTGTTGGAGTGGAGCTGTGTGGGGTCTGTGTTGGAGTCTGAGACCTGCATTGGCACCAAAGTTCACACTGAAATCCAGGCCTGGGTCTGCAACCTGAGGCCTTGGTGGTATTGTGGGTCATGCGGCCACCAGAGCCAAGGATGTCATCTGGCCCAAGCTGCTGCCAAGGGCCATGTCTGGGTCTGTGGTCCAGCTATAGCTGGGGTCTGTTGAGGTCTAGGCCTGTGTCACCTGAGGGAGCCATAGAAACAATTCATGATGAAATCAGAGCACTATGCTGAGCTGTCCACCCTTCGTGTGCCCTGAGAAAACTGGCCCTGCTTCTTACTGGACACTGCAGAAAGAGAGCTGATACTGACCCTCCTTGGAGAGCTGGCCCCTGCACTCAGGAGAGGTGGACCAACCCCTAACTACAGGTGAGGGAGAAATGAGTCTGATGCCATGGGCAAAAAATGCTAACTCTGCCCCCTGGCATAAAGCAGGTGGCCCTAGTGGCCTCGACTGACCAGCTCAGCTACCACTCAGGCCCCCAGAAGGACCTTGGGTTGTCCCACCCAAACATCTAACCCATCTAGGACCAACTGGACCTCATGAAGAAACTGGTCTTATGGAACATTACTGGCAGAAGGTCTGAGACTCCGGGTGGCTGCAGGAGTTTCAGTGAGGATCCAGGGTTGATGGTGTACCACAAACCAGAGGCCTTGAACCAGACAAGTGACCCATTGCAATGAACATTTGCTAGTAAAACTGATTGGACAAAAGAGTATACTACGTAACACATAGCTCCCAATGCCACCAGAGTTGTTGGAGAGGCAGAGAAGACAGAGAAGCAAAGATGGGGTGGGGGGGTTCTTTTTGTTTGTGTGTTTGTGGACTTGCTGTGTTTTGGTTTGGTTTGATTTTGTAAAAATTTTCTTCTGGAGGGACACTGCAGGGCTGAGAGAAGGATATGGGGGCACTGGAATGTGAGCAGAATTAGGGTGCATGGTGTTAAATTCCCAAAGAATCAATAAAGAAATTGTTAGAAGAGAGAGAAAAACGGGGGGCGGGGGGAGAGAGAGAGAGAGAGAGAGAGAGAGAGAGAGAGAGAGAGAGAAACACAGAGGGGGGAGGGAGAGACAAAACCATATTGACATAATGACTTCTGGTCTCCACATGTTCTCACATGAGTGATATTTGTGGACAAACACAAATACATCATGCATGAAAAAGACAGAGAGTAGGCAAATGATGTTTGATACTGACTTTTGGCAGTATTATGAAGCTTAGGTAGTATACAATAAACAAATATCACTTAAGTAAGGATTAGTGAATAATTTATTAGTAGGATATTTAATGCTGTATTTATATTATAGCATTTAAGTAACAATGCACTCATTATAATGTTCGGTTTTCTGATTTTATTTCTAAAGCCAGCATGAGTCTGGCTTACTTAATATTCATTTCTGTGTCTATGGGAATTGACTATCCTAACCAATTTTGACTCTTATTCCTAGAGACAGATGCTTTGTTAAATTATTGAATGCTTAAACTTGAGACTGAGCAAGCCATTTGACACAAATCTCAGGTTTTGTATCTATATGCTAAGTTCTAGTTTGAATAAAGGTCTGTCATTCTATGAAACCTAGCTTTGTGTATGGCAGAGAAATATTGCTTTTCAGCTATTGCCATTTGCTGCTACCATCAAACTATGGGTCTAAAATTAGGAAATTCTTCTTTGTACATAATCTGATTTTTTGTACACTTTGTGAATTGCTGTTAGCTTGTGGATCAGAGATAAACACAAATCCTGACCTCTTAGCTCTTTCTTCTTGATTCCCATATTCTTTACCCACATATTTGTTCTTTATAATGATGGAGTTATCCTTTGTGGCTCATTAATCCCTTCATTTCCCTCCAGTCTATCATCCTGCTGATAATATACTCACTGATGCATACTAGCTTTTAGATAAAGTTTCTTGCAGTTAGGATGACTGACAAAAATTAGAAAGGTCTGCACATTCAATTGATTAATATTGTTCCAGTCCTTTATTGATTGGGAACACCAAGGATTTTGTTCAGATAGGACAGCTATCATAATAAGCATAAGCTCACCAAAACAGATATATTGATGAGGATTCAAAAACAAAAGAATTTTAACTTTTGTGACTAAAACATAACTCAGAAAGTGGAAAACAGAAGCCCATTCTGACAAATAAATAGTATATTTATCTAAATGTCTTTTTCTAGCTTCAGTGTCATTCTGAAGACATGAATAAATACAAGAAAAAGAGTCCCAATCAAGTTGGATGCGGAAAGGTCTTACCCAAAATTATTTGTTCTGCAGTTTTTTGTATGGTTTAACTTTTAAATTACTTTACATTAAAAAATATACAAGAAAAGCTGAATATTTTAGTATTTTCTTGGTCATATCAAGTTATTTAAAAGAGAATCTACATGCTATTTATCTAGAAAAAATCTGTATATTCTAACATCTACATGTAGATTATTGTCTGCAAGACTATGTAAATTGTTGAGATATAATTACCCATATTTTATTTTTCAAAACCAATAATATACAAACAATTTTAAGAAAAAACATTCAAACAAAGATCTAAGAAGACAGATAAATACAAGCTGCATCATAGACATGCAGAGGTGAGGAAATCCAAAACACAAGAACAGTGAGAAGCTTAAGGTCATTTATCTTGTAAAATTGTCCAATATTGAATGACTCTGTGTTGACTTTTCCCCCTAAAAATCTGCATCATTGTGAAGGAAAAGCAGTTACTTGAAGTGGTTTATCTATATTAGGTTACTATCTGAAGTCACCTTCTTCTTGAAAGGGATGTCTACATGGAAACAGTTGGGTTCCACAAAAATTATTTAAAAGTTAAAACACTTTCAAATAACTGTGTTGTGTGAGGTGAGTCATCATGGTAGGTTGTGGAATAAATGAGAAGATCTGGGATGATGCACAAGGACAGTGTCAGGAAGGGAGAGCAAGGGAAAGGGGAGTCATTTATGTATGCTATGTGACCTTTCTAATAAACACAAACAAAAATACTATATTATGCTTTGTTTTTGCTGTATACTCAAAGAAGGGGACAGAAGGAGACATAGGGACACAAAAGGAGAGAAAGAAAAGAAATCCATAAGGAAAATGCATATTCAGGAGCACTTGTTCAGCTGCTCTGAAGTTCAATGTCCATGTTCAGTGGAAAAGCCATAGATTTATATCACCAAAGGCAATGCTCTTTCTATCAGTCAGGAGCAACTTTGGAGTTTACCCTGTCATATATTTTAAATAATTAATAATAGATACATGTACAATGTCAGTATTAGAAGGCTTCTTGGCACTATCTGAATAAGCTGAGTAAAGTTCCAAAGTTCCCAGGGTCACTTATAAGAATTCTTTATCTTGGTTTAATAACACACATGCAGGGAGCACGTGCTATAAGAGTGGTTTCTAACAAAGCTCTTCACCAAGAGAGAAAGTTTCATTTCTCTGTTCTTGTAGTGATTAACACACTGGAAAGGGATGACAGTTCGACCTCAGCAAAGGTGATTAAAAATGGATTCAAATGACAAATATGTTGGATCAACAATATGTTTTAGTAGGTAGAGGACTTATCTAGTATGTGCTGAGCAATAAAGATGTTGCCTAAACAAAAATAAAATTAAATAATTTAATTTACTGTCTACCTAGGAGTGTTTTGTAGCCTGTTTATCAAAGACTACCACGAAATATTTGTTATATTTGATAAACCTAGAAAATTTCTCTAAATCAAATATGTTTTTTTTGCATTTCTTTATTTTATTTTATTTGAGGTTTTGAGACAATGTCTCAAGGTTGTTTGTTTGTTTGTTTGTTTGTTTTTAATGATGACCTATAACATTCCAAATAGCCCAGACTGGCCTCAAACTCAAAATACCTTTTTCCTTAACTTTCTATAGAGTAAGATACAGGAATATACCACCATGTTGGCCTAATTTAGATGTTTGTGTTTTGTAGGGAGGTGATAGCCATGGATCTGCTTCAATGTTACATTATAAGAACTTTTTTTAGTTATTTCCCATACTGGAGTAATTTGCCATTTTTAAACCTCTAATAATGTGCAAAATATTACTGATAGAGTTTACATTTAAATAAAACCTTATCTAGAAAATTACATATAATGTGTTCAATACATGAATAACTTTCAAAAAAATTCCCAGAGAAAGATGAGATGACTCAATGGATGCTTATTGCCAAGTCAGAAGTCCTGAGTTTGATTCCCAGGGGCCAAAAATTGGAAAGAAAAAATTGATTTCTGAAAGTTGCTCTCTGAACTCCATGTATGTCCAAGAAAATAAAAATAATAAATTAGTATTTTTTTAAAATCTCCCAGGTAGAAAAAAGCATGGAAACTACTAAACTATAAAAGGAATAGAAATAAACAGCAATCCAGAGTCTTATTCATATTATTCTTTATTAAAACAAACAACTTGACAAGAAATGTATCTAAATGTGTTTCAGAACTAGGATCCTACAAAGAGAAACACTGAGAAATTTAATAGGAAAAAAAAACATAATTTTCTCCATTATTTAAAACACTCTACATCAATAGACAATTAAATGAAAACATAAAAAAATCTCACATCACAGTTATTCAATGAATCTTCCTGGTTAGTTACTAAAGCTATGCCTCCTGAGATTTTCAAATCATGTATGGCATTAGGATGTCATAAATCTAAGCAATGCAGGGAAAATCTGAGACTCAGAAAGTTTAAATACTTTTTTTGAAAGAGATTGTTACAGGCAATAAAATCTTTATCTAGTTTTAATAACGTAGCCACGATGTCATAGAATACACTCTCAATATCCATTCTGGCACTATAAAGAGACATGCGCACACATGCATTTTGTTATATTGCTTTCGACACAAGCCCTATAGTCATTATGTAATTTACAGTGGCTGTGACATTATCAGCACGTTGACTTTAGAGTTTCTTATTAGCTGTTGACTATATTAAACAGGAAAAGCTGAAACATCTTATCCTCATTTTTATCACATATTTCTCCTTAAGATAATTTTAAGTAAGATTTGGTTTTGTCTTGGATACTTGGGAGGTTGAAGAGATGGAATTTGAAGATAAATTAATGGGCAATTGGAGCAAATCATGAGTTTAAAATTAATAACTTGAAAATCAGTAGTAACACTGGTTGAATTTATGCTCCTTCCTATCACTCATTTAGTTCCATCTTGGATTTATACAGTTCTAAATATCTTTAATGTTTATTTTCTCGCAATTAAACTGAATTGAGCTACTGAGATAAATTCAGCTAGACTAATCTAATCTGTGTGATGTACTAATAAGTATAGTCTTTCACAGTAACTCTAGCTGCAGAACATGAGCAACTTATTTATTTAGCTAAAAGTCTATACACTATTCACACATGCAGTTTCTTGATGAACTTACAATTTGTCACTATATAATATCACTGATGTCATGCCTGAACATAACTACACCAAAATAAATTTGTCTTTAAATTTTCTTCTTTAAATTGGCTAATGTTTTGCCCATTTTGTAGATTTTTCTCACAGAAACAGTTCTCCATATCATTGATTCTTTCTAATTGCACTGTTTCTAGTTCATTGATTTCCACTCCAAACCTGATTGTTTCTTCTGTCAACTCATGTTGGGTATAATTTCTTCTTGGTTCTTCAAGAACTTTCTACTGTGCCACAAAGTTATTAATATGACATTTCTCTACTATTTTTATGTAGGCACTTTGTGTTATAAACTTGCTGCTTAAAAATACCTTTATTGTTTCCTATAGCCTTGGATATTTAGTATTTTCACTTTTATTTAACTATAACAAGTTTTTAATATCCTTCTTGATTTTTATCTTGAACCAATTTTAATTCACTAGTGAGTTTCTCAGCTTCCATGAATTTGCATACATTCTGTTGTTTCTATTGTTGCCAAAATCCAGATTTAAGCCATAGTGATCATATGGGATGCTGGGTATAATTTCAGTTTTCTTATGTCTGCTGAGAAGTACTTTGTGTCATGTGGTCATTTTTGGAGGAAGTCACACAAGCTCCTGTAAAGAAAGCGTAATATTTAGTGTTTGGGTACAATACTCCTCAGGTGTCTTTCAGACCCATTTAATTTAAAATACTTGAACTCCAGCATTTCTCTGCTTAGTTTTTGTCTGGATGATCTGTATATTGACAAGAGTGAGGCATTAATCCCACTGAATATCCCTGGTTTAGGGTCAATTCACGATTTTAGCTGTAGTAGTATTTCTTTTATGAAATTGTGTGCTCTTGGGTTTGGGGGATAAATGTTTAGAATTACATCTTCTTGGTGGATTGCACATTTAACAAGTATGTAATGTCCTTTTCTATCCTTTCCGATTTTTTTGTTTGGTCTAGTTTGTCAAACATTATAACAGCTACATCTGTTTGCATCTTGTTTCCATTACTTGGAACATCTTTTCTATCCTTTTACTTTAAGGTGATGTTTGTCTTTGATGTTCCAGTACTCTGAAGGAAGAGGCAGGTGTATTTTATTGGTGCAAAGAAAATTTTCTTAGTGAGGGCTACATAGTGATATTACATCTTAAAAAGAAAAAGAAGAAAGAAAGAAAGAAAGAAAGAAAGAAAGAAAGAAAGAAAGAAAGAAAGACAGACAGAAAAAGAGAGAGGGAGGGAGGGAGGGAGAGAGGGGGGAGGGAGGGAGGGAGGGAGGGAGAGAGCGGGGAGGGAGGGAGGGAGGGAGGGAGGAAGGAAGGAAGGAAGGAAGGAAGGAAGGAAGGAAGAAAGAAAGAAAGAAAGAAAGAAAGAAAGAAAGAAAGAAAGAAAGAAAGAAAGAAAGAAAGAAAGAAAGAGAAAAGGTTGATGTATTGGTGCAAGAGTATCACAAAAAAAAATAAATAAATAAATAAGGGATAAATCAGCCTCTTTTTGATTGGATTTAAGGCCCACTCCAGGACACCATTAAAGTTACAAAGAACCTAAGATTATGTATAACAAAGGCCCTAGAAGAAAACCTGGTACTGTTATTCCGCTAAAGGAACAAAGCAATAAAATAACTCCTAATGACATATTTCTATACCCATAGATTGCAACCCCTTCATCAGAGAAACATCTTGCAATAAATGGTAATTAACAAAGAGATCCACAGCTAAACAACACGAATAGAGTGAGGGACTTTGGACCACTCAGCCTAAATGAGATGTTTTAATAAGCCATCTCTCAAGACTCAGGAATCTAGGTGGAAGAGGAGGCAGAAAGATTATAAGATAAAAAGGTGGTGGATGACTCTGGGGAAGCAGAGTCTTTCTGAAAAGACAGGACTGAGGCACATATAAACTCATAGACACTATGACAAGATGCACAGCCTGGTTTAAACCAGGCTGTAGTGGTATTTGCTCAGCCCATGACCTTGGGCTATAGGGCCAAAAGGAGGTGGTGGTCCCTGCCCTTGTATGTGACCTCTTTAAAGGAGAGGAAGAAGGGTCACAAGTCCCTTCTCCCTGCTGCCTGAGAGGTGGATTCGCTCCCCGTCACATCAGAGGATGACTTCAGCTGTCAACTCTGTTCTGTATTCGTGAGTGTATTTCCTCAATTTATGTCTTATAAATCCCTACTGCCCATTAAATAGACTCGTGTGGGTTGATCTTAGTAAGTGGCACCCATGTGATGAAAAAGACCCCATACTCCTGTGGCTCCTGCCCACAGCTTGAGTGGCAGTAGCAGCAGATTTGCTTAGAGGTGCATGTGCTTACTGCAAGCCTGCCTCACTAGCACCCACAAGCCGCTGAGGTCCAACCACAAGGATCTGAGTCCCACATGTCCTCCCTGGGGCTATTCACGTGACCAAACTCTAATGCATGGGGGCAGCTGCTGGTGAGTTTCTCTTCCCTGCAGAGTCTGTGTGAAGCCTGTAGGAACTGTCTGCATATTGCAGCCAGTGGGGAGTCTGTAGGCCAGGCAGCTCTAGGAACTTCAACCACTGCCAGAAGCATGCTTGTTCTGCGGTGGATAGAGCACTGCAAGAGAGAGAGAAAGGTGTCTGTGCTAGGCGCCTTTCTAGTTCCATACTTATAGGCTAGGCGCCAGACTGGGTAACAGACCCCTGCCTGGTTAGAGACTGCCAGCAGACTGGTTTTTTGTTGTTGTTGTTGTTGTTGTTGTTGTTGTTGTTGTTGTTTTTCTTATAAAACTGGTGTAGCTGCTGCCCATTTGAAACTCCCGCCGCCATTGCCATTTTGTGCGCAACCACCTAGGCATGTGCAGCCAGCCCTGCAGTGTCTGCATGTGTCCCAGGCAGCGCTTCTCAATGTTCTGTGTATTACCTCATCCATGATGATCCCAGCAGCTGTGGCCAGTTACTCATACGTAGGAGTTGCCTGGGTTAGTGTTTGATTCACAGAGCCCATTCAGAGAGCCTGAGTCAGTCCGCACCAGACCTGTTTTGGCGCTACACCATGGCCAAGCAACTATACTACATCCAAAAGTCATTGAAGGAACCAGCCCTTCCCCTAACCTCGTTAATTACACCTGGAACATCTGGACATGTAGAACAATCTTTTAAGGATTTCATCTGTGGTAAATTACTTGACAATTTTACACTTTAAACTGATTAATAAATAAACTAATAAAATTTTCTTTGCAAGTTTTGAATATTTCTCAAAAAATGACAGACAATTTCACCACTCAGGAATTTTTAAATCTTTTTGTTTGTACTATGAATGAAATATTACAGGACATATATGACCTTCCTCAGTAGTGTACAATGATCACCATAATAGTAATTAGCATGGTGATTCATCTCTTATCAATGAAAAATCAGCCTAATAACAACAGCAAAATTGAGACATTAGTGGGACCAACACAGGACTTAAATAGAAGGATTCTTTCTTTGGAATCTGCTAATTTGCCACAAGAACTTCAGTCACTTAATAATAACTGGACAACCAGATTTAATTCTACTGATAATAAGTATGAATATTTAATAGATAAAACAATACCTCTTCAGAGCAATCTTAATGCCATTCAGATAATTTCTAAGGAAGACTAATTTTTGCTAATTGATAAAATAAAGTCTGTGGAATCATATGTTTCTGATGAACATAAAAAATTGTATGAATCCTTCACAACAGAGGAGGTTCAAACACTGCAACAGGTCACAGTTAATCAATTTCAAGCTCTGGAGGAGTCTCTCAGTAAGGATAATAAAGGAACTAATAAGCAGACAGGCAGAACCATACATATAATAACATTGTCAGGTGACTCATCATCCATGAGAAGACAGCAGATAATACATATCCTTGAAGAATATACAAAATATATCTGGTAACCAATTCATATGAGAGATTTTTTGAAAAATATTTAAAAAGCAGTAGCCACCTCTGGAATCTGTTCAACATATGTAAAATAGATATTAAATATGTGGTCTCCTAGAAACAGAATCATGGGCTGGAGAGATGGCTCAGATGTTAAGAGCACCGACTGCTCTTCCAGAGGTCCTGAGTTCAATTCCCAGCAACCACAGGGTGGCTCACAACCATCTGTAATGAAATCTGGTGCCCTCTTCTGTATGCATAATAAATAAATAAATAAATAAATAAATAAATAAATAAATAAATAAATAAGAGATCCTTTTGTATGAGGACTCAGGATTTAAAAAAAAAAAAGAAAAAGAAACAGAATCATACCAGATGACTGGACTCAGTTAATTAAATATCTGTTAGAGTACAACTAGCAGTTACAATGGAAAAGCTGGTTTAGAGAAGAGGCTAAGGCCTTTGAATGGCAAGGTTTAAAAACCTCCCAAGATCAAATTCTTAGTGAGGGTTGTTTCGCTGATGTACAAAATTCCTTGGATGAGCATACATTATCCCACCCCTAGTCTCTCCAGCAGCTTTAAATGCTTGGGGGAAAAGTCCAGAACCAGCAAAACCAACTGAGCTATATACGAAGATTTTTCAACAGTGAAAAAAAAAATTTACTGATTTTTTACAAAGACTGACAGTGGCTGTTAAAAAGGCAATATCAGACCCACAGTTAAGACAAGTATTAACTCAATCTTTGGCTTTTGATAATGCTAATACAGAATGAAAAAGAATACTTATACCTTTAAAGGTCAGGGCAGCACCTTTGGAAGAATGGATGCAACATATAAATGGTGTTGAGGCTTGGATAGGAGAGGTGATTTCCAAAGGTGGAAAGAGGCATCAAGATAAAAAATGTTTTAGCTGTGGTATACCAGGTCATATAAGAAGAAATTGTACATAAGGTACTCCTGGAACCAATGCTTCTTATAGAAATAACCCAAACAGGAGACCCCAATCTTCTGGATTATGTAGGAGATGTGGCAAAGGCCAACACTGGACCAATGAATGCACATCAATATGAGTCATATGAGGCAACCTTCTACCACTGGGAAACACCTCAGGGGGCCTCTTACAGGCCCCCAAATTGAACATGCTCCAAGCATTTCCAGTCACTGTAGGGAAAATTACTCCCCAGGACAATTAAATAACCCAGTGCCTAATGTAAAGAATGATACTGCACTGGATGATAGAACAACTGTGATAGTTGGATCAAAAGTTCCAAAATTTCCATAAAATGAATATTTTGGCAGACTTCCATAAATGAACAAAGACCAAACCTTATAGTGCAAATTAATAACATTGTCCTTGATGGATTAGTGGACACAGGTGTGGATGTGACTATAATTACACCACAATCATGGCATCCAAATTGGCCTCATGAAGAGGTATATGTCCAATTTCTAGGGATTGGACCCTATCTCAGTTAAAACACAGTACGAGATGGGTTCAGTGCATAGGGCCAAAAGGACAAAGAGGAAGTCTGAAGCTATATGTGACAAATGTAGCAGTGAATCTTTGGGGCTGAGATCTGTTACAGCAATGGAACACTCAGATTAAAATTCCTCCAATCCCAGGAGTGGAATATAGACCAATTCAAGTTTCTGGGAATAATATGATAAGATACTTTTAAAAACAGACACCAACCATTCAGGCTGTACATAAACAGAGCACAACTGCAATTGAACTCTCAGAAGTACCAATGGCCCTATGTTTAAAATGGCAAATGGACAAATCTATCTTGGTTGGACAATGGCCTATGATATAAGAGAAACTACATGCTTTAGCTGGTTCAGGGGCAGTTAAATGCTCAACATATTGAAGTATCTACCAGCCCTTGGAATTCTCCTATATTTATTATTAAAAAGAAATATGGTAAATGGAGAATGCTGACACATCTGGAAGCCATAAATAAAGTAATTCAGCCTATGGGCTCCTGACAGAATAGGATGTCCTTTCCCTCCAAGTTACCTAAAGAATGGTCTATTATAGTTTTTGACTTAAAAGGCTGTTTCCTTACCATATCTCTACAAGAAAAGGATAGAGAAAAATTTGCCTTCACAGTACCTACCTTTATATAATAATTTCCAGCCACTCAAGAGATATCAATAGAAGGTCCTCCCACAGGGAATGTTAAATAACCCTACCTTGGGCAAATATTTTGTGCAAACACAGTTGGAAATACTTCATGCAAAATTTCCACAATCTATAATCTGCTATTATATGGATGATATCTTATCAGACAATCCAAAGTTAGATACATTAGAAAACATGTTTGAAGAAGTAAAGAAAATTTACCTTGTTGGGGATTATAAATTGCTCCTGAAAAAAATACAAAGATGAAATACTATTAATTACTTAGGGAATAAGATAGAGCTAGAAAAATTAGAGCCCAAAAGGTACAACTCAGGAGAGATCAATTTGCAGACTATTGATAATTTTTAAAAAAATTTTAGGATCATTTCCAACTTATAGACCATCATTGGAATACCTAAATATGGACTAGTAAATTTGGCCAATACCCTAAAAGGCGACAAGGACTTAAATAGTCCAAGAGAATTATCAGCTGAAGCTGATAATAGGAATAGGTAGAAAAGAAAATATGAGAGCCACATGTGGATTGTGTGAATCCAGAACTTAAATGCATTCTGGTCTTACTCCCTTCAAGACACTCCCCCACAGGAATTGATATAGAAGGAAAATGTTATGTTGGAATGGATATTTGTACCACATAATCCAAGTAAGAAGTTAAAAACTTGTGTAAAAAAGATCTCTGATTTGATCCTAAAAGGAAAATTAAGAATTTGTCAGTTGTTCAGAATGGACCTAGCAGAAATTGTAGTACCTTTAACTAATAAGGAAATTTCCTCTTTATGGGAAGATAATGAATACTGGCAAAGAGCCTGCAGTAACTTCTTGGGAGAGATTAACAATCACTATTCCAAATGCAAGAGAATAGAATTCATAAAAAGAATTGAAAGGGTCCTTCCTCACATTGTACAGCAAAAACCAATCTCTGGAGTTCCCACATTCTATACTGATGCAAATAAATCAGGAGAGGCAGGATATAAATCAGGAGACTTAAGTAAAACAATTCAAAGCCCCTACAGTTCTGTATAAAATGCAGAACTGTCCCTACAGTTCTGTATAAAATGCAGAACTGTATGCCATTCTTGTGGTACTAATGGACTTTAACAGAACCTCTCAATATAGTTACTTACTCTCAATAAGCAGAGAGAGTTGTTTTACATATTGAAACCACTGAATATTCCTCATAGCACAGAATTAACTTCACCATTTATACAATTATAAGAAATCATTAGAAATAGGGAACATTCTATATATAAATAACACATCATATCCCCTATGGGTCTACCAGGTCTTCTAGCACAAGGCAGTGATGATTAATAAATTATTAATAGGTAATGTGCTAGAAGCCTCAGAATTTCATAAGAAATACCATGTAAATAGCAAAGGTTTGAAAAAGGATTTTTCTATCCCTTGGCAACAAGACAAGGAAATTATAAGAAAATGTCCTAGTTGTTCCTTCTA
The DNA here is from genome assembly GCF_049852395.1 of Peromyscus maniculatus bairdii. Classification (NCBI taxonomy): domain Eukaryota; kingdom Metazoa; phylum Chordata; class Mammalia; order Rodentia; family Cricetidae; genus Peromyscus; species Peromyscus maniculatus. The sequence goes on from NC_134857.1 coordinate 54,061,785, forward strand.
TAACCAAACTCCATTACCTGTAGAAAGTAATCCTAAATGTATACAAAGAAATGAAATTTGGCAGAAGTATGTTTCATTTAGCAGAATTTGGAAGATTAAAATATCTACACCATACCATTGACACCTATTCAGGATATCAATGAGCAACCCCTATGAGTTCTGAAAAGACTGACTCTGTGATTATACACCTATTAGAAGTTATGGCCATCATGAGAATAGCTATACAAATTATGACTGACAATACTTCAGCACATATCTTCAATAAAATGAGACAGTTTCTTTGCTTATTACTATATAAAACATGTTGCAGGTATACCACACAATCTCACAAGCCAAGCAGTCATAGAAAGATCCAATTTAACTTTAAAGGATATGCTAAATAAACAGAAACAGGTAACAATGACTCCTAGAAATAGATTACATAATGCTTTATTAACCTTGAATTTTCTTGTTGCTGATGAGAAAGGAACAGCCATGGAGAGACATTGGATAACAGAAAAGACTCCTGAGCTAAACCAACCAGTTTACTTTAAAGATGTACTGATCTTGGAATGGAAACCAAGATATGTCCTACATTGGGGAACGGGTTTTGCTTTTATTTCTGCAGGAGAAGGAAAGCTATGAATACCAACAAAATTGATAAAAATTTGCTTTGAACAGGAGAAACCCCTGAATGAGAAAAAGTAATAGCTCATCCACCAATATCACAACTCTACACATTGTAAGAAAAACTCAACAAACAAGAGTTGGGGCAAGGTTCTGTTTTTTTTTTTTTTTCTTAATAGGATAATAGAAATTTCCATCTTCATGAAATCATAAGACCTTGTACACCTAGATGTCTATTGCATAAAGGAAGGACATATTGGTATCAATATACTATATAGGGTAATATCTCATTGCCTAATTTTGATATCTCTTTCACTCTAGGATGGTTGTGGTCCAGATTCAATTATAAATCAAGCTGGCTTTGGAGTTGGTATGTGGCTCTCTCCTTCTCTTAATCCAAGCATGTTGCTAAAAGAAAATTTAAGATACTCTGTCTCATATCAGAAGAGCCAAATGGTGTGGGACAGAAGAAAACCAATAATCTAAGGGCCATTGTTATCAGGATTCTATTTTTCTCCATGCTTGTCCTTGCTTTCTGGGAATCCCTTCTCCATCCAGCATAAATCTGAACTTTCCATTTTGATATTAATAATGTTCAATTTTCCTCAGTGAAAAAAAAAGTCTTTCCAATAGCAACCTCTGAGGTCTCCAGAAGGAATATGAAGTCACCACAACAATGACTCTACTCAGTCCAGAAAGATAACACTGTATCTAAGAACATTACTCAATGACCAGACTTGGACAGATAATGTTTCAGGACAGTTCCAAGAGGAGATGGTCCTTCATACTACACTTTTAACCAAAATCTCAGATGATCTTACCCATTACTATGAGACTGGCTGCAGACTTTATGGCTAGCCATATTGAGACTAACTATCTAAGCTTTCTTGCAGGACCCCACAGAGATACCATCACCCCCTAAACAGCAGAAAGCAATTCTAAGAAAACGATGCCTGTCTCCCAAAGGTTTCATTTTTCTTAGGATTATGGATGGATGGTTATAGGGTTGGGGGGTGTAACAATAAATTTTAGACTCAGCATTCTCATTTAGGAAGGAAAAGGGGGGATGAGTAGGTACAGTATATTAAGGTAGATTATTGTATCTACTAGCAATGTGTTTTAGCAAATTATCAGCCTTGGATAATTTGCACTGATATGGATTCTTGTATATTTGATACAAATGTAAACTATTACATTCCTATTTAAGATAATTTGTATATTGATACAAATACAAAACTATGTTTGTTGTAGTATACATATATTTCTACTCCTGATTGAAATATTTTATATATTTATAGTATGACAGGCCCATAGAATTGTAGTGGGTAGCCATTCCAGCTTTGATCTGGAAGTTCCAACCCCCATTGAGGCTTAGGTAACTGTCATGCCTATAAGGCAGGGCCAAGAGAGGATCCTGAAGACCCAAGATCTGGATGTGCCGGCTCTCTTGGTTCCTGGACCCTGGATGCTGGAGGTAGACCAGGCAGAGTTCTCCAGAGAACATTACTGGACTGCACCATGCCTTTCCCAGACTCTGTAAAATATCCATTCACTTTTAAGTTACCCCACAAAATAAAACTCCCTTTTAACTACATGGTGTGTCCTTAATAATTTCACCAATATAGGGTTGAGGAAATTGGCTCAAATCAGTTGCCAAGGCATTCACATAACATACTTCCTTATAAGCCAACCTGAAGTCTGCCTGAGGGCCTAGCAACAGGCACTGTCAGAGTTCCTGATCATATACAGCCAATGAGGGATGGCCATGCAATCCCACCAGATTGCAACATAGACTGGGTGCTGGGAGGAGGGTATATAAGGCCTTCCCTATTATTCAATAAATGAGTTTGTTGTTTGCTTTCAACTGACTCCTAGTGTCTATGCCATTGACACCACAAGGGAGCCATTAGGATACAGCAATATATGTTGATACATATTAAGGATATTGTTGTCATATTGCATATTGCAATATACACTACCTCTGTTTAAGATATTTCGTGTATTGTCACAATTTTGAGGTCATATCCTTATACGGTAGATCTGCTTGCTGACTGTTTATCTTGTTAATATGAATCCTTGGTTCTTAGACTATTTACATAGATAAGACTTACAGAACTATAGTCACCTATGCTTATCATTTCTATAGTTATGTTAGTTAGGTTCTCCAGATTTACAGAACCATATGTCAGATGGATATGTAATCTTCAAACACTTCATAGACCTAGAGAATATGGCATTTAAATGTTTTGATAACTTAGAATTCTGTTGATGTGAGACACGATTGATCCTGGCAGCACCAATCTGATCCTGAGAGAATGTTGGGCTTCTAGACATTTCTGTTTGGAAGTTTGTCTTTTTCTTGGCACAAAATGGTCTGCTGGGCAAAGAACTCCCCTTGCCTCAACTGCTGACAGTATGAATTCCGGACAAGCAGGACACAAGGAAAAGCAACTACTGAACTCTGCATAGACAGTGTAAGACAGTCTTTCAAAATTCCAGCATCTGAAAGTGGTCCATCAGATATTCTAGGTCTATAGTCAAATTGAATGCCCCAGTGATGCTGAGAAACATTAATTGACTGTCCAGGCTGTTAGCGGTCTCTGTCTATTCTCACAAGAATTTTGGAAATTGCTTGCTTGCATTTTCTGTTTTCTCCAGTATTATTATTTTCCTTCTCTGGTTTTTGATGGAGTTGAAGACTGGATAGTTATAGTTACAATCTTCTCATATCTTAGCTACAACATATTAGTACTAGAGTTAGAATCTTCAAGATAGAACAGCTATTGGAGTAATCTCAATGATTTGCCATTTACCTATATTCTGGACATTTGGCATGCTTTTCTTGTTTGCTGTTATTCTTATTGGTTGTAGTTCCATTTTTGTTTATGTTATTACCTTTTGTTGTTCCTGGACAATATTTGATAATCATTCTTATTGTATATAGTTTGAATTAAGTTTAGGATCTCCTTATTTAGACAAAAAAGGGAAATGCAGTAGTATTTCATTTGCCCATGACAATATGCTATAGGGCCTGAAGGAGGTAGTGCTTCCCACCATTGTACAAGACCTCTTAAAAGGAGAGGAAAAAGGGTCGCATGCCCCTTTTCCTTGCTACTGAGAGGTGGATTTGCTCCCAATCAAATCAGAGGATGACTTCAGCTGCCTACTCCATTTTGTATTCGTGAGTGTATTTCCTCAATTTATATCTTACTAAATCCCTATCATCACTTATTAAATGGACTCACATGGACTGATCTTAATACCAGATAAAATCCCAGTACAGAGAAGGGGAAGTAGACAAAAATCCTCATCCTTAACATCCTTGGAGCTATGTGCAATTGATACTGGCTTAGAGAGGAAAAATTGTTTTGTGTAGATGTATCCAACCGTCTTATTAAATAAGAAACACAGAAACAATGTAAAAGAGAAAGCTGAGAGGTCAGAGCTCAGAGCTAAAATCTCACCCTTCCTCCTGCGGTGTCCCAGCTTCCTGAAAAGAGAGAGCTATTTCCTGTGCGTAAGTCATTTTTTCTAGTCATTCTGCCTTCTCATTGGTTGTAAACCCAAACGTGTGACTGCCTCGTCACTGTCTGAATGTACAGCCCCCTAGGTCTTAAAGGCATATGTCTCCAATGCTGGCTGTATCCCTGAGCACACAGAGATCTATGGGATTAAAGGCGTGTGCCACCACCGCCATGCCCTTTCTATGGCTCTAATAGCTCTGACCCCCGGGCAACTTTATTTATTAACATACAATCAAAATCACATTTCAGTACAATTAGAATACCACCACAGTTTTTTGTTTTTGTTTTTGTTTTTTTGTTTTTTTATATATATATAACTTAAAGTCACTAAGTAGGTTTTTCAACCACCTCCCAGGATAAGCCCCATGGCCAGGAGTAGTTGACCAATACAAAATGGACACTATTTGGTGGTGGTGATGTGTGTGTTTTATGTATTTTAATCTTTTTTTAGCTTGTTTTGATTTTTTGTTTTTGTTTTATTTTTGCTTTTTCTTAAGAGAGAAAGGGAGGGGGAAGAACATGAAGTTGTTTGGGTAGGAGGGTGGGAGGAGCTGAAGGAGCTGAGGTAATGGAAATAATATAATGAAATATTTTGCATGAAAAAACTTGTAGCAAATTATAACAAAGATGATGTTGGATAAAAGAAGGACGTGAAGGCGACATGACTATGAGGGATGTGGTAGAGGAGTAAGAGGGGAAGGATATGCAACAGATGTGATCAACATAATCAAAATGCATTGTACTCAGGGAACAATGAAACCCATGAATTTATATAATTAATGTAATCTAATAAAAAAGGAAGATAGTGAAGCAAAGTTTACAGATGCACTTTTAAATAGTCCTTAGATGCTTTCAGCATTGTTAGCTATGGCTATAGGTTCCTCGCTGATTTAGTTATGAAGACTTTTACACAAACATGCTCGTAACAAAGAAACCAAGCATTGTAAGTGCAGCTGTTTCCAGATTCCCCACCAATAACCAATAAGTCCATACACCAGGTATATGGACTTGTGAAACAGAGATCCCAAGATTCATCTAAGACAAATTGGGTCTGTGTTTAACAACCATATTCATTTATTTCTAGGATAAGTATATTTACAAAGCAGTTTCTAAATAAAATAGCTGTGTTCAAGTTTATATTATCTCTCAAATTAACCAACATTGTATGGGCCTGTTTTCTGAATTTCAGATTTAACAGTATAAATAGATGCATTGCAATCACAAATTCAAAAATAAATAAATAAATAAAGAGAGAATAAATATGAGAAAAGACTAAAGATCTCCCACTTTGGTTCATTACATCAGGTAATGGAGTGAAAGCAGAGAAAAATATGACATCGGCACTTCCAATGTCACCTTCCTAAGCTTAACAGAGCAGTAATACTAGCCTTCCTACCTCTCCAGTTGCAATGCATTTTGCCAAAAAAAAAGTTAAGAAAAGGCTTCAGACACCTTGAAGGTGAATTAATATCTGTACAGGAAATCAAGAATAAGAAGCACTATGAGATAATGCTTTAGTGTGAGAAGGGCTTCTAGAAAACGGCATTTGCACAGGGGTGAGGATGGTGGCTGCAAGCACGTGGCAATGGGCTGGATCTTAGCACTACAATAAAAAATACAAACTCAATATTTACAAATTCAAAAACAGAATGCAATGATGCCAGATTGCTACTTGTGTCTCAATGTAAGGAATTCATTGTGGTTATAAACAATTATTGCAGTTAAATATGCAAGAATATGGCTACCATAAATAATGTAGCCATTATATTTTTAGTCAATATTTTATCATCTTGGCAGATTCTAAATAATTGGAGAACTTTGATTGTAGTTAAGAAAATCATCTGTAATGACTACAAAGAGTAACAGTTTCCTAAAGTTTCAGGTACCCGAATCATTACTGAACAAGAGGCCTCCCTGTCTATAAGCAGCAAGCATGTTAAGATTTTTCTGACATAGACCAAATATACTACATTAGAATAGTCTGGAATTTCCAGAAAACCAGGCTTCTGAATCCCAAAGATAATGCCTCCAAACCTTGAAGTCAGCAGCTCAGGAATCTGCATATTCAACAGATTCTTGGACAAGTAATATATCAAATCCCCTAAGGGATTCTCTTTGTACTAGAGTACTTTGTACAGAGAACTCTGATGCTTGTCCAGGTAGGATTCTGCTATTGCCAATTATCTCAAAGTCAATGTCAAAGACTGTCATCCACAGAGGAAACTCTGTAACACTGTAATGCATAATGTCTTTGAAGATACCTTCCTCAGATGATGACTAAATTATTAGGAAAATTTTCCTCAGAATCATTTAACATTGAATTTTTTGTCTATGACTTCAGAGGACTTACTACAGAAAGTGGCAGAAGAAACTATTCTTTCCTTAAATCTCACAGTGTAATATATAATGCTTTGTATTCCATGCCTACCAAACATCTTTTTGCATTTCTATCCAGACTCTGAAGCTGTTACTATTTGATATACAAGTTTTCCTTTCTTGTATCTCCTACACTGTTGCAACATGATCAACCTCAAGTTTCTGTCTTATCAAACTTTACGTCATATCTTACATACCTGTTTTGTAGAAGATTGGAGCTAAGACTGCGCCCCTTTTATAACAACCTACACAACAATAACATTTCCCTGAGCTGGTTTTACATTGATCTTTGACCAGGTGACAAACTGTATGATAATCACTGCTATAAAACTCTCTAGATAGCACAGGCAACCATGGTGCAGCTTTTCTTCACGTGAGGCAAAACGTGATTTCGGTTAGCATATGTGCTAATTCAAACAAAAGAATCAGAACAAAATACAAAATCACATGATATATGGTGTCTACTCACCAGGTCTGCCAAGTGAAAAATCAATGCAGTTCTGTATTCTCTTCTTTTTTTTCCTGGTCTTTAATAGCAAAGAAGAAAGTAATAAACGCTGGTTAGTATAAAAATTGATGCCCCAGGATGATGCCATTTACTGAAGAGAACTTTGATGGCCCACAATAGTCTGTGCATCTCAGATGGAGATTATTCCAGGAAACAGCTGGGGGTCAGCAGGGTATTTATGTGGTGCCATCCTAAAGCAACTAAATAATTTATTGATGTGACCTAATTTCTTTCAAAATATTTTTAAAAAATTTCTCACAAAAATATAGAATCATTTTGTTAAGCTGAATCCTTCAGTGGTTTTCAGTGGAAAAACAATTGAAAGCATACAACTAAAGTTATGACAAAGCTACTAATTAAAACATGTACACATAAGATGCTATTGAGTATAGTATAAAAAGTAAACAGTCATTATTTATACAGCATCATTAGATAATTAAATTATTAATTTAATTTATTATTAAATTATATTTATATAAATATAAGTTTATATAAATTATAAAGCATTATTAAATTAGATTTACTATTTTATCTTTACTTGTAGATAATGATATTTACATTCATTTTATTTATATGTTATAAAAATTATAAAAGTACTTTCCCATCCATAAAGAGTTTCTTAATTTATTTTTATAAGACTGTTTCGTTATTACATTTTTTCTCCCTTCCATTTCGTCCTTTCAAGCCCTCTCATATACCTCTCCTTAGACTTGTTTCTTCTTAGACTTCTGTTTCTTCAATTGTTGGTATGTACATATATGCATGTTATATAAACCTGTTTATATATTTTAAATGTATGTATGTGAATTCTAAAATACATAAATATAACCTGCTCAGTCTGTATGTTATTTGTATTTATATGTTTTTTTTCTGGAGCTGGGGACCAAACCCAGGGCCTTGCACTTGCTAGGCAAGTGCTCTACCACTGAGCTAAATCCCCAACCCATTTTTATTTATTTATTTATTTATTTATTTATTTATTTATTTATTTATTTATTTATTTATTTATTTATTGGAGACAGGGTTTCTCTGTGTAGTTTTGGAGCCTGTCCTGGAACTTGCTCTGTAGACCAGGCTGGGCTCGAACTCACAGAGATCCTCCTGCCTCTGCCTCCCGAGTGCTGGGATTAAAGGCATGCACCACCACCGCCCTTTATATGTTCTTAGGTTTGACCATTTGGCATTATACAACCAATTGGTATACTTTTCCTCCAGGAAGACTACCTCTCAAAATATCAGAATTCCATATTCGTCTTTTCCGTAGTTCTTTGTTGGGGGAATGAGACCTCCTGAGCTTTTCCTTATTCACTTTAGCATGTCAATTGTTACTTTGCTCAGTTTATGTTTGGGTAACCTTGTTGATGAGACTTTATGGGTGTAGTTTCTGACATTACTAGGAGACATAATCCCACATTAAACTCCATAATCCTCTGGGTTTTAGAATCGTTATGCCTCATCTTACACAATGATCCCTGAGCTTTACATGCAGAAGTGAAGATTAGATGTCTCAGTTTCGTCTGAGTTCTACAATGTTGCATTTTGATTGGTTGTGGATTTCTATAATGGTGTCTATTGCAAAAAGAAATCTGTTTAAGAGCGAGGACTACACTTATCTCTGTGGATAAGAACAAATATTTAGTTAGAATTTATACTGTTTTAGTAAAGCGGCAGAATTTTGTTTGGTTGGTTCAGTTAGTTTTGTTTTGAGACATTATCTCATACAGCCCAATATCATCAAGATACAATAAATAATAGAGTATTTTCTCTCATTTTGCCAAATATAAATAGATTAAATATTGTAACTGTAATTCGTTTTTTTTATTTATATTTTTGTTTTATTTTGACACTGTCCTTGTAATTGGTTTTAAATTACTGGGCTTCTTGAATCTGCACTTGCTCCCTTTCAAGTTTTGAGAAGTTTTCCCTCGTGTGTCTCTTCTTCCCCTCTAAATTCTATGTTAACTTTCCCTAACCTTCTACCATTCTTTTCATCCTTGTCTTACACTTGATGAATGTTAAGTGCTTTCTTCAGTTTTAAGTCTAATTTAATATAATTATTTTCCATTATTTTTACTTCCTGGGATTTTTTTTTTATTTTTGTTTCCATCATTTTGTTCTTAATGGTTATTTTAGTGTTCTTTATACTATTGTAGAATATCTATAATGTATGTTAATGATGGTCTTAAAGGCTAATTGTTGCATTTCAAACTTGTGGTGCTGTTTATGATGTTTTATTTATTTAATAACCTCTGTGGTTTAAATTCTACTAGGCCATGCTCAATTTGTCTTGAAGCTTTCTTTGAGTACATGTTTATTTGTGCATGTGCACATGAAGGAGATGGCTCAGTTTGCCAAGTGGCAAACTTTCACAAGCATGAGGATCGGGTTTAGATACCTACCACTCACTTAAAAAGCTGAGCATGGTAGCACAGTCTTGTTATCCCAGAACTGGATAGAGATTGAAGACAGAAGGACCCCTAGGAATTATTAATGAGAGAATCTAAACTGAAGAAGTCCAGGCAAAGTGTCTCTTCAAATAAAGAAAAGAGCAACCAACGGAAGAAACTCAGTAACAGTAATTCTTACTTGATAACTGTTTTTGTTGTATATAATTTTACTATGTTAAAGTTAAAGCCTTCCTTTTTAATTAGACATGATGGGGAAATGCTGTGGAGTAATCCTTCTGTACACTGTATGAATATATGTTGCTATGGTAGCTGATCAGGATAAAGCTAGGCAGGAAAGCCAAATTGAGAATGACATTATGAGGAAGAGTAGAGTCAGAGGAGTCATCAGCAGATGCAGAAGGAACAAGAGATGAACATGCCTTGCTAATAAAGGTACTGCTTCATGGCAGAGCATAAATAAGGAATATGGTTAACTTAAAATGTAAGAACCAGTTAGTAATAATCCTGAGCTATTGCACAAGTATTTATATTAAGCCTCTGAGTGATTATTTGGGAGTAGGTGGTTGGCTCAGGAAAACTCTGCCTACAGTATTAGTCTCTGGAAACAGGTTAAAATGCATAGTTTGAAATATGCTTTTAATGACTTAGTGGTCATTATTGATTTCTGAACTCTGGGTCACATATAAGAATTATGTGATTATAACATTATAAAAAATTATATAAGATATTTCTATTGCCCTTGGTTACCTCCCAGAAATCAAAAGTTAAGTCACTCTTACTGAAGACATCATATATGTCATATACTTTGGACACGGGGTTTAGAAGAATCAAACTGAATCAGATCTGGAGGCCTCCTTGCTCAGAAGTAGCTCTTACGGTATCTGAGATGCTATACAAACTGCCAAAGAAGAAAATCAGTGAAAAGTTCTTGCCCAGGCATAATGACCACAAAACACAAACTGACCATCACAGCATGATATCCTCAAAGGTAAAGAAGAACTTACAGCATGGGAAGAACCAATAGACATCAAGTTAAGCTTAAGCTCTACTCAGCAAAAGGGAATGCTTGCCTGGTACTGTACACCTAACCAACTATGTATGGACAGTGCGCCCACTCTTCCAACCTCTTTTAAAACATGATTTCTAACTACATTCTAAGTTCTAAATGCAAACATCCTTTTACCACAGATAATGTATCTCTCAAACCGCCCCCCATTAAAGACACTCGTTTATTGCAAGTGACATAGGGCATTTTAGAATTCACAACTGTTCAAGATGCAGAGAACAGCAGATCATGAGTGCCCAGCCCCGAATTATAAATCTGAGTACAACCCTTATACCTAAGGCTCAGGCACCATCTCAGAAGAGGATGCAGAAAAACTGTCAGAGCCAGAGGAACAGGAAACTTGCTGAAAGATTGTATCTTCTACATATGACAGCGAGGCTGGACCCATGCTCTCAAGAGAATGGTTGCCTAAGTGAGACATGGAGGATGACAACACCAGTTGACATGCAGACATGAAGAGGGAAGGCTCACAGGGAACCACTACTAGATTAAGAACTTCAGGAATTAATGGCTGCTGAGAATTAAAAAAAAAAAATCTTTCCAATTAAAGAGCCCCTAATTGATTATCAAACCCCAAATAATCATCTCTATAAACACACACACACACACACACACACACACACACACACACAATTTTTTTATTTATTTAATGTTTTAAAAATAGATAGTAGAGAACAATTGCAAAAATAAATACAAAAATTTCTAGAAGAGTTTATGCTTTTTGCAAGACCAATAAAGAGTGTCAGAAGATCATTATTGCTTGATTTTTTCACTGTTTTACTGTTCTATTCCATGTAAAGAGTAACTGATTAGTGATTAATCATGTGTTATTTTTTAAAAAGCAATTGTCATATTCTCATTGCTGAATATATGAATGGATCACCCACAGATACAGAATGTTTTCTGTAATGTTAGGTGTGGGTCTTAGTCTATTTTTTTAAAAAAAATTATTTATTTAAAAAAGTTTTGTTTTTCATTTTACATACCAATCCCAGTTCCCCCTCCCTCCCCTTCTCCAGCCCCACCCAGTTCTCCCATCCCCTCACCCCATCTGCTGCTCAGGGAGGGTAAGGCCTCCATTGAGATATCCCTATAATCAGATTAGTGACTACCCTAATTGCCATCATAGAACCTACATCCAGTAACTGATGGGAGCAGATGCAGTGATCCACAACCAAGCACTGGGCTGAGCTCCAAGACTTCAGTTGAGGGGAGGAGGGATCACGTGCGCAAGTGAGGTCAAGATCATGATGGGGAAAACTACAGAGACAGCTGATCCTAGCTGGTGGAAGCTCATGGACTCTGGCCTGTCAGCTGGGGAGCATGCATGGGTCTATTTCTTTTTTTAATCATGTGTGCCTGATGGACTTTACCAATAGATTTTTTTTTTTTCTGCACTGATTGCTAGAACTTTTTATCCTTTACTTTTGTCTATTTTTATCATGGGTTTCATAAATTGTTCTTCAAATACTAAGTCATCCTTGAGTCTTTTAAATAAATCACATTATATTATATTATATTATATTATATTATATTATATTATATTATATTATATTATATTATATTATATTATATTATATAGTTTTCATGTATTCTATGTCTTAAAGGGTTTTTGCATGTTTATTCACAGTATATGTAATTGTATAGATTTTAATTTGTGTCTATTGGGTTGAAGAGTTGTCTCATTCATTGAGATCACTATTGCTCTTACAGAGGACCCAAGTCTAATTCTCAGCATCAATTTATGGCTCACAACCCTCTTTAACCCCAGTTCCAGGGGATCCATTGCCTTTTGTTCTGAATTCTGCAGGTACCAGATATGCATTGGCTGCATATACATACATGTAGGCAAAATATTCATGCACATAAAATAATAAAAAATAAATCTAGCAAATCTTTCTAAAAATGTGTTTATTATCTTTAATTTGATATCTAGGTATTACTACTTTAATAAAATTATTAAGAACTACTTTTTTCTGTTTTCTAGGAGAGGTAGAAATTAAATGCTTTTAACTATTTCTAATACATTTAGTAAAATTCACAAGTTAAATATCTAGGACTGGTGGATATTAGCAAGGTATTTTGAAACTCTCTCTCTCTCTCTCTCTGTGTGTGTGTGTGTGTGTGTGTGTGTGTGTGTGTGTGTGTGTATGTGTGTGTGTGTGTGTGTGTGTGTGGTGTGTGTGTGTGTGTGTGTGTGTGTGGTGTGGTGTGTGTGTGTGTGTGTGTGTGTGTGTGAGTGTGTGTGTGTGTAATTTCTTTAATGGTTGTGCTGCCCCAAAAATTACCTATTTCACATTTTGTAGCTTGTGATTATGATTTTTGAGTAGTCAGCCTGCTTTTTTAAAACGTATATGTATAATTTTCAAAATGTGTCACAACCACTACTATTACTGTTGTTAATTTTGCCTCTAGGTTCTAGTATTGGAAATTTCAATTTTGTAGTTTTTATTTTGTCCATTTTATTGATTGTTTCAACGAGCTGCTTTTTCACAGATTTTCTTTATTATTCTGTGTTTCCAACTTCACTTGATTCTCCTTTTTTCTGAGTCCTTTTTTTCTTGGATTTAAATTGATTGTTTCTCAGTTCTCAGTGTTAGAGCTCCTATTATTGAAGGTAGGTGTCTCCTCTTTGTTTTAATTCCTGGTGATATAGCAAGTGCATTGTGTCTAAGTAATTTCATCTTCGTTCAGTCCACTGTACACTTTGATTTCCTCTTCATGCTTTGTATTATTTTAGAATGTTTCTTTAAATTCACATGTGTTTTCAGATTTTCCTACTATATTTTTGTCACTGAGTTTCAACTTTACTTCAAGAGTACATTTTGTATGACCCTAATTATTTTATTTTTAATATCATTGTATGCCTCAAATTTATTCTGTGTTAGTGGATCTTAGTGAAATGAAAAGAATTTATGCTTTGCTGCTGTTAGTTGGGGAGTTCTGCAGACGTTTTATCATATACTTTGGATGCTGTTGCTTATCTCTCCTATATTACTTTTTATTGTAAGTTTTTGGAAGAGTAATATTAAAGTATCAAATCTTAGTTGCTGTTTGACATACCTATTTATCTTTTTAGCTTTTAACTATTTGTTTCACATACTTGGAGGTGTTACTGTGTGGTTCATACTTGTAACACTACAATGTATTTGCATGTAATTATAGAGGTTTTAGTTTTTTAACCTTAGTTCCCATGTTATAAGTCTCTCTCTTCAACAAGACATAGAATCTGTAATCCTTTCTGTCTTTAGCTGCCATTAAAAATGTATGACCTATTATGTCGGGGAGTAGAACAGAAGGCTCTCCTGATGTCAGAGGATCCTGATGCAACTATGAAGGGAAAAATGGCATGTTCTCTCTCTTTTTCTTTCTTCATTACCTTTTTCCTTGCTTCTTTCTTTTTCACTTTCTGACAAAATAGCTTGCTATATATTTCAGGCTTTCCTGCCCTCCAACTCATCATCCCCGTGCTTCAGTCAAGTGCTAGGGTCATTTTGCACCACCAGGCCTGACTCCCTACCACGTCTGTTCATGTGGATTATGCCCTTCTGGTCCACTCACAAGTTCTCACAGTTATCCACATGTGAATTTTCAAGTCCCCACTCTCCTGCTAAAACCTCCTTACTCTGTGCCTTTCATAGTCCACACCATCTGTCTTATCTTTTTTTTCTTTATTAAGAATTTTTTTTTATTCATTTTACAGACTAACCACAGATCCCCCGTCTTTCCTTTGTCTTATCTTTTATGATAAACTACTAGGAAATTTTATTTCTGCCAGCTACTGGGGCAATTTAACTGAACCTAAGTAAGGAGTTGTGGAACTCTTGATTTAGAGTCAAGCCAACAAAACTAAATCAACTTAGGGTTTTGGCATCTAAAGTGAAGGTTGAACACGCTTCTATCAAGATTTCATCGTATACACTTAGTATCAGAATACAACTGGATGACAGAACTCACCCTGTTGTCTAATACTGCAAAAGATATATGGTTTCTTGCTGGTGGTGTCAAAACTAGGCTTTCTGAGGTTACCAAAGTTTTCTGAGTTGATGGTTATTACATAATGCTTTTTTGCACAATCCAGTACTTAGAATAGTTGAGTCTTCTTGATAGAATGACACTTTAATTATTACGTAATGTCTCCTTTCCTTCTGTCAAGTTGTGTTGTTTTAAGATGCCTTTGTTCTGTAATTCATATAGCTGGTTCCTGAGTTTTGTTCAATAAAACTCCCATAAACTCTTTTCTTGTCCTTGTACTTTTTTTTTTTTTTGGTTTTTCGAGACAGGGTTTCTCTGTGTAGCTTTGTGCCTTTCCTGGAACTCACTTGGTAGCCCAGGCTGGCCTCGAACTCACAAAGATCCACCTGGCTCTGCCTCCCGAGTGCTGGGATTAAAGGCGTGCGCCACCACCTCCCGGCTTTTGTCCTTGTACTTGCAACTTAACCTAAACTACTGATTGTGACATGGGGTTGTATATAGACTCATAGCTTTTAATCCAGTCGGACAATATTGTTTGAATTACTGTGTTTGCATAATTAATGCAATATTTCATACTCAGTAACTGTGTTCCTTTTAAAAATCTCTTTGTTTCTGATTTTCTGTGAGTTACTTGAAGTTTTCTTATTGTTGCTTTTTGGGTTTTGTATAATGTTTTCCTGGTTCTTGCTTGGCTTCCCTGAATGTTATGTTATAAATTATATTGAATAACACAGGATACATGATTCATTTAATCAGTTCAAGTGACTTAGAGATAGCTTGTTTTCTTAATTGTTTTGACCCCTTTATTTACAGTATATTTTTTGGCTTTTTAAAATTACTTCTTTAAGAATTTTGTACATTGTGTTTTGATACTAATTCCTTCCAGGTCCACTCTCTTCCCTACCCAAACAACCTTGTGCTTGTGTACTCTCTTTCTTTTTAAATAGACACTGAAACCCAGTTTGTGTTGTCCATATACTTTTAGTTGTGTGACCTTCCACTGGCATGTGGTTGACTTATGAGTGACTACACTTTTGAAGGAAATTGACTCTCCCTCTCTTAACTGCTAGTCATTTTCAAATATTCCTTGTCTGGGGGTGGGTCAGTGTCCCATGATAACATTTGGTTGGGCTTGAGCTTACACAGGTCTTCGCATGCTACCATAACTGTTTTTATTTTATATGTGTAGCTGCTCTGTTCTCTCGCCAGAGATTTAGTTTCCACTATTGCTAATACTTGGCAGTTTTTATTTAGTCTATCTTCTAGTTTTATCTTCAGTCTCTTCTCACCCATCTCCTGCAACTTCTACTTCTGTTATTTTGTCTTTATATTATAAACTTTGCATTTTCGGGTTTTCTTTTGTGGGTAGAATTTTAATGTTTTTTTTAAAAAATTTTTTTCCCTGTTGTCTCTCTGTTTTTTCTTTCAAGGTTTATGAGTGCTTGTGGGAGCATTATTTTTTTCTTATAGCAACATTGTCATGAAATTATCTTTGTCAAAATTATCATCACTCCTGTTTCAGTGCTGACTATAGTTAATCAACTTCTAACCTTCAGTCTCAAAGTGTTTCTGGTCTTTGGATGTGGATTAGTTTATGTTTGTGACCTGAATATTTTTATATCGTATTATATCTTACATACTATAAAAATGTCACTATGTTATAAGAAAATTTTCTATTTTAGTTGGCTTTTTCTGACACTGCTTGATTCCTCAAAGAAGAATGGGAACTCCTCGCTACATCAAGGTAGAGGTAGATGTTCAACTTCTCCAATGCTTCTCCATTGTAGCCTAGATTGACATTGAGTTCATGGTCACTATTCTCAGCCTCCTAAGTGCTGAGATTACAGACATATGACACGAGAGACACCTAGCAATGTAATTCTTCAATTTGGTTATGTGATTCTATATAGAAGACTAACTTAAAATTATATTCCACTCAATTAATGAAATCCATTCCACAAATAGCAATAGAATTTACCAAGAATTCAATATTAACGAAAGAAAAAATTTGGATATATTTTTATTCTTTGTGCTTTGTACTTCGTATTCTTGTCATTAAAACACCAATTAAAAGCAGTGATATAGTCTGTTTGAATCACTCAAAAATTATCCAATATGCATCACTGTATTTTTTACCTGATGAAAATTTTTTTATCAATAAGTAAAGCATTACCAATCCATTGAGTACTGGAGAACAAAAGATTAAAAACTCAACTCAGTTAAAAGGACAAATTCCATAGATAACTTTCACATGATAGTGTCAATAAGATATGATTCAAGGTATCAATTAATTTAACTTTGTTACTTGTATACAGTTTGACCTTAGATAACCTGCTTTCTCTACTTCCTCAGTTGTAAAATGATGTAGTTTGAACAACTCTATCTCAACTATCCACTTCAGTTTTAAAGCTTTATTATTTTATGATGCAGGTCTCCTTACTATAACATAGCTATTTGTGTTAAATTCCAAGGGTCAAAATCTACCACTAACAAAACATGGTATGCTGCTTTATCACAGTCATACCTAGTTATATTAACCATGCTACTTGGCCTTTAATGTCATTTGTATCACCTTCACTTTATAGCTCTAGAAGACAAAGCACTCACAATTCACATGCACAGTTGCCTCTTTGACCTGACTTGAAACAGCTTTCCTTCCATAAAACCAAACTCATAACTCTCCCTGCCATCCTCATCTTTCCAGCATGCTTTTTGTCCACAGTTGCAAACTACACAATTCCTTCTTCATATCATTTTACTGATCAGAACATTAAAACTCAAAATCAACAGTCTTGGGACCATCTGATTTATTGAGTATATTGGGTTGCAATTCAGTTCCTCAACTCGCTATTCGCTTCTAAATCTCTGTTAAGTTATTATGTTGGATTTCCACTGCTATCCCTCCTCTAAAACAGAAATCTCGAAGGTCAGAAAGTCGATGTCTAAGGAATTAGTGAAATTAAAATAAATATATTAATACTTACTTGGGCAAATACCAAAGATTATTGTCAATAATATAACACTAACTGTTGGAAAAGGATTAGGATACATTGCTATTCTCTGTAAATTGTAATTAAAAGAGCAGTCCCCATAATTTGAGCCTATCAAAGGATATCTACTATAAATTACTATGTCTTCTTGTGGGCTCCTTTCCTTCTGCTTGTTAGCCTTGTCTAACTTCAATGTGATTTTTTTTGTTTTATTTTATTATATTTAATTTTGTTATGCTCAGTTATTATCACTTAGATGCCTATTTATCTTTTTCTAATGAGAGACAGAAAGGGAGTGGACTTGAGTTGGGAGAAGAGGTAGAGGGAAACTGGGAGGGGCAGAGGGAGGGGAAACCATAATCAGAACACATTGTATGAGAAAAGAATCTGTTTTCAATAACAGAGGAATAATTCTATGCCAGATGGAAATGCCGCTAGCTCTGCCTTTAAAACCACCTCCAGCCAAAAGGTTCTTCTGAGTGTAGAACGTCCACTGAGCCACGTAAATGTAGGTTCTCAGAGTTCTGTCCCTTCTATTTTTCATTGGTTTTACTCTTCCAGAGATTTCTCATTTAAAGGAGACTTAGAACTGCTCGCTCCTCTTCAGTATGAAACTCTTGGATCATGGTGTACTTCAGCTGTTTACTACTTCCCATCAAACAGCCTACAGGCTTTTCAAATACAATGCACCCAAATTTAACTTCTTTTAGCTTAGCTCATTCTCCCATAATTCCTTTCTATCCTAATTCTCATAAAACACTATTTATTGCTTCTTCTGTTACTTAACACAAAATATTTTCTCCAATGTCCCAACTTAATATCATTCATCTCCCTGTATTTCTAATCGTGCTGAATAAGGAGCAAAACAATCATACAAGAAAGGCAAACAGCAAGCAAAAACTAAGAGGAAGTGGCTTTGGAATAAAGTCATAAGAGACTGGTATTAGAGAAGCCCACTCAGAGAAATGAGATTGAATAAATGAATAAATGAAACCAAATACAGTACACATTATACTGGTTTTGAGATATAGGCTTCAGGATCATATATGTGACAGATTCAGAAGTAAAAATAATCACTGTTGGCTTACTCTACTTGGGACATCTGTCCGGTGGTGCTATGATTGAGCAAAAAAGTAGAAAAACATGAAACTTAAGAGTAAATATTCTCTGTTGTCAGGGATGAGAGCAGGAGAACTGACTTCACTTCCCACTCGACATGGGTGAGGAAAAAAAAATGCCCTTCTTCCCCTTGTCCCTTGCTACCTATGGCAGATGAGAGAACTGGCCCTGCCCCTCACCAGCTGCAGTACATGGGAGAGCAGGCATTACTCCTCCACTGGGCAGCACACTAGAGCTGACCCTGTTGGTAGGAATGCAGGTGAGCAGGGACTGTGGGCAGGAGTGCAGAAGAAATTCTACTGCCACATCTCTCTTATGCCAAGGGAAGGCATGGGTAAGGAAAACATCCCCCCCTCCCCCTGCAACAAGTGGGAGGTAGAACCTTGGGGGCATGAGAATGGGACAGCTGACCCTGGGCCTTGCAAGTGTGGCAATCCAGAGAGCAGGCCCTGCACCTCACCTGCACAAAACAGGAGAGTTGGCTCTGGTGGTGGGAGTGCCCATGAGCTGGACACAAGGGGGTGAGAGCAGGAGAACAGGCCACTGCTTGCTGTCTGCGACATTGGGTGAGCTAGTTGGGTCAGGACTGGAGAGGTCACCTGGGTAGTGATGATGAGGTAGAGTTGGCAGGCTGGCCAACCCAGCTACCACCCAAGGCCAGAACCAGGACTACGAGGTAGCCCACCCCAACACCCACCTCATCTGTGAACTGCTAGTGTATGTGATGGGGCTGGATCTGCAGATCCAAAGCTACAGGATCTCCGTGACATAAGGCAACAATAGGATATCCAAGAGGCAGACCCAGCATCGATAGTGGAGGTGAAGCCAGAGGCCTTGGACCAGACCAATGACTCATTGCAACAAACACAAGTAAAGATGTATGGACTAACGGGCATACTGTGTGACTCACTGGGCCACACTATATCTTCCAAGCTGAGATTTTTGTTTTTGTTTTTGTTTTGTTTTGTTTGTTGTTTGTTGCCTTTACCTTTAAATTTTGTTTTGATGGGAGAGGGTGGGAATGAGGGGATGGGGAGATAAGTGGGATCAGGACACATGATTTTAAATCTACAAAGAATCAACAAAAAGTTAAAATAAAAGAAGAGTACACATACTATCATCAGTGTCAAAAAAACAAGATACCATCTATCATATTAAAAAGTAACATATGAAAGACTTTAAAACAATGACACTAAATAATGATACTTAGAGGCAATCTTTACATGAAAATTAATTACAATTAAGAACATTTCCCCTGCTGGAGAGAGAGAGAGGAAGCCAGAAGGGTCAAGGACATCAGAAGAAAACCCACAGCATCAACTAACCTGACCTCATAGGGGCTCACAGAGACAGAACTGACAACCAGGAAGCCTGCATGGGACTAATTTAGGCCCTCTGCATAGATGTGACAGTTGTATAGTTTGGTCCTCTTGTGGGACTTGTAACAGTGGGAACAGAGGACATCTCTGACTCTTTTCCTGGCCTTTGGGACCTATACCTCATAATGGGTTGCTGTGCCTAGCCTTAATACATGGGGATGTACTTAGTTCTACAGCAGGAAATTATGCTAAGTTTTGATGATATCCATGGGAGGCCTGCCCTTTTCTGAACAGTAGCAGGAGGAGTGAATGGTGAGTGTCAGGAGGAGTGACTTCAGAGAAGAGGAGTGATGGAAAACTGGATTTTTTTTTAATGTAAAATTAAAAAAAAGAAAAGGAAAATAGAATGATTCCTAAATGTGAGTTTCAAGACTTGGTTTAAGAAGCAGAATATTCCCCGCCCCCCAGCAGTGGTGGCCCACCCCTTTAATCCCAGCCCCAGGGAGGCAGAGGCATGTGGATCCCTGTGAGCTCAAGACCAGCCTTGTTTACAGAGTGATTTCTAGGACCGCCAGTGCTACACAGAGAAACTATGTATGGGAAAACCAACCAACCAAACTAAAACACAGAATATCTTAAATAACATGTTACTCAGAAATTATTAAGGATACTGTAAAAATTATACTCCACAATTATTTTTTTAGGAGCAGAATGAGGGTAAGGAGAACTCAGAGATCTGATGCAAAATTTAAGTATCTACTGTACCTACTAAGGAACCCAGGCCCCTGCCCAAAACCCTGCCTTGGCTATTCTGCAGCCAGGAGAGGCTGTGGAAAACACCCCACAGAATGTAGGCCCCTGGCACAGGACGAATGCCATTGAGCCTGCAACCTTGAGCCTAGTTCCAGTTACAGGAAAACCCTGCCACATGTCCCCCCATAGTAAAAGAAGCCAAATAGCAGTTACAGCCAGCGGGTTCATGATAAAGAAAAACTGTATTAGACCTGTGGGTCTAACCTATTTTTCCATGAGAAAGATAGATGATAGATAGATAGATAGATAGATAGATAGATAGATAGATAGATAGATGATAGATAGATAGATAGATAGATAGATAGATAGATAGATAGATAGATAGATAGGTAGATAGAGATAGATATTTTCATATATATATATGTATGTATACTTAGGTGTATATATACATAATCTGAGTGTGAATATATGCTGTTATGCCCAGATCATGGAGGCCCCCAAAAGACCACCATGGAGACCAGATCCTATATGTAAAAGCAAAGAGCATTTATTTTCAAGCTTGGAGATTGTACTCTCTGTCCAACACAGTGACAAGAGCAGAGACCCCAGAGCCCAGGCAGAGTGGGGTTTTTATCATAG
Organism: Peromyscus maniculatus bairdii; assembly: GCF_049852395.1. Lineage (NCBI taxonomy): Eukaryota > Metazoa > Chordata > Mammalia > Rodentia > Cricetidae > Peromyscus > Peromyscus maniculatus. The sequence goes on from NC_134857.1 coordinate 54,083,068, forward strand.
AAGAGGTTGGGGTGAGAGGATTTCCAGGGTTCAGGACCCTGATTGGCTGACATTTGTCTAGGGGTATAGGGAATGTTTAGAATGTCAGGTATTTCCCCTTAGATGCCGCCTCTCCCTGGGTGAGGTCAGCTTATGACTTTTTCTGGGTCCAGGTGTTGCCTGCCAGAAGCTGTGTCTGGGATTCGAAGCCAGTCATGGCAGCTGTGTGGTCAAGCTGTTTTGCGCCACTCCCTCTGGCCCCCTGCCCCAATGCCACATGTGTTAGGTACCAGCAGAGATCAGAAAAAGTTATTTTAGAAGCTGGAGTTGGAACTCTAGATGGTTGTCAACCAATTGTCATGGGTTCAGGTAATATGCTTTGTGTCTTCTGGAAGAACAAAAAGTTCTCTTAGCCAATAAATCATTTCTCCAGCAGATTAATAAATGATTTTAAGTATCTTTAAAATAATCATATAGATGTATTAAGTATGCTCTAAGCAGAGCATACTTTAGTGCACACTATGTGAATACACAACCACATATAGATGAATAAGTATTTGAGACTTATGAATGTTGGATTTAGTGAATTATTAAAAAAACAAACAAACAAACAAAAAACCATGAAGTTGTGAGAGATAGTGTGAAGGCCTAGACTTAACTTTACATGCTCAGGAATATGCCATGATAACTCGAACGGATACAGAGCAGTATCCTCCTGCAGACATCATGTCTGCTGATTAAAGGAAAGCTTAACAGGATCCAGATATTCCTGCAGACATCCTGTTTGCTGTTTATACAGGAAAGGAAAGCTTATCAGGATCCTGTCTGTGATTTATGGCCCTTGGAGATATGTAGATAATCCTGCTGAGCAGTCCAGGTAATCCTGTTCAGCAGGTTGTGGTTCCCCACCAAAAGTCTAGACCAATAGTTTCAAAAAATCACCTTGCCCTTTCTACCCAATCAGTCCTAAGTTGTCAATTCCTGGCTTGTGGTTTTTCCCTATAAAAACCCTCTACATGTGGGCTCGTGGCCATCACCACATTTCCTTCCATCTGCCATTCGGAGGCCTCCTGGGTTGAACCTGAATAAAAGGACCCTTATGTGCTTTCATCGGAAACCGGCTCCTTGGTGGTCTCTGGGGGTTTCGTGAAATGGGTACAACAATAGGAGAGATGCTAGGGAGGTGTGGGGAAAGCTGGAGGGAAAGGAGTGCTGGTGGAATATAATGAAGATAGAGAGAAAGGTTGAGAAAATCTTTGCGCTTCCACATGCTTGAGCACACCCCTAAATATGTACCCTCATATACATAAACCAACACACATTTAAATATTTATGCACGTATGTATCCACATGCACATACATGTTCACAAAAGCTGAAATATATTAAAATATAATAATTTAATTTTAGTAATGAAATTACTAGTTATTTAAGTATTTCTTTTCAATTTTTAATTGAACATAGATTTCTTTCTCACTTAATATCCTGATTAGTTTCCCTCCCTCTACTCTTCTTGTTCCTCCCTACCTCCCTTTCATCCCAATTCACTCTCTTCCAGTCTCTCATCAGAAAACAACAGGCTTCTAAAAGATCACAACCAAACATGACAAAATAAAACACAATAAGATAAAACAAAAACTATCGCATTGAAATTGGACGAGGCAGATAAACAGAAGGAAAAGAGCACAGGAATGAGAGACGTACAGGTTTACACACTCAGGAATCCCCCCCCCCCCAAAAAAAAGACCCACTAATCATGAGTAATCATGAGGCCATGATGTATATCCAGAAGACCTGTCTCAATCTGTGAGTTTCCATCAGGTTGATTTAGAGGGCCTTTTTTTTTTTTTCTTGGTGACTTCCTTGTTTCTTCCTTCCTTCTAGCATGTTTTTGTTTTTGTTTTTAAATTCTTCTCTTATGCATTAAATCCCCTGACCTCAGTTTCCACCACATCCACTCCCCTAGTCCCTCACCCCCAATTCTCTTCTTCCCCAGATCCACTCACTCTCCTTTGTCTTCTGAAAAGAGTGAGCCTCCCAGGGATATCGAACTCTGCATAACAATAACCAGGCCCTTTCACTATTTTTGGTTGCTCTTCTGGAAGTAGGGGGCAGGGGTATTCCTGATCCCTGAGTAGAGGAGGGATTTGATGGATACATCGCATTTAGGGCTGAATGTTACAAGTTCTCTCATTATCTGCATATTGTCTGGCTGTGGGTCTCTGTATTTAATTTTCACTCATAAAATGACTAGTGATTTAAATATTTCTTGATATGGTTTTCTTCTAACCTTTTCAATAATCCTTAAGAAGAAATAATTTTAAACATATGTTTGCTAAAGAGCAACTATCGTCCAAATATATGCTATACAAAAATCAAAGGCAAGTAAAGTAATTCCCCTGCTTCAAAACTCCCCATCTGGAAAAGGAGAATAATTAAGTCCCTTCACCCACTCTCTATCCATATTCACAAAGCTAATTGTGTGAGCTACAGTAGATTCTAGTCTATAATGAACTACTATCTATGCAAAAGCATGATTATTCACTCATTCCCTAACAAGATAATCAATGGTGTCTGAAAACCCAGTGAGTTATATTAAACCAATGACATATATGTCACTCTTTCCTCTTATAAGCTTTTTGCTTCTTTTTTATTAAAATTTTCAATTAAAACATTATATATTTATTTAATAAAATACTATATTTAATTAAAATATTATATTCCCTGTCTTCCTCCAACTCCTCCCTCTAAAACTGATAGCTTCTTCTGATTATTATTATGACATACATAAAAATGCGTAAGTGTATAAATATAACATGCTGGGTCTGTTTAGTGTTGCTGTGTGTGCATATAATTTCAGGCATGACCATTTTGTTTGGGGTAACCAGTTAGGGGCTTATCCATGGAAGAAGCCAATTCTCCCTCTCTCAACTGTTCTTAGTTGGCTGCAGTTCTTTGTCTAGGGGAGGGATCCCATGAGATTTTCCCTTCTGCACTAATATGATATTGTCATTTTTCAGGTATTATTTAGGCACAATGTCAAGCATGGCATGTTATCTCTAAAGGCACAGTAGTGGCACTCATGTCTTGGCAGTAACAATAGCTATCTAATGGGACACAAGTCTCAGACATTAGGAGGGGAGTCATGTATGGCACTAGAAACTAATCAACTACATAGGACTATTGATGGCATGCATCTTAGAAGAGAACCTATGACCGTTAATTTCTCTACCCGTAGAATTCCTAACTACATTCCAAAACTTCCTTTTTTGTCCACAGATAAGTGTAGCTCTTGCCCCTCATCAAAGAAACTTTTCTTTGCAGCAAACAGTAACCACTGCAGAAAATCACAATGGGTCATGATGCAAATCAATTGATGGGACAGAGCCCAGCCCCCGTGAGGCCACCCACAGCACAATTCTCATAAGCTATTTTTCTCAGTGGAAGAAGGTGGAAGAGCTCACCTGCAGAAAGTCATTTGTTGAAACCTATGTTTCCATGTGTATTAATAAATTATTTCATAAAAAAGAAAAGTTAAAGCCATGAATATTTAGTTAATAATAATAAAACCTATCCACTAGAAATGTATTCTTAGTTCTTTATTTATATGCAAGCTTTAGGAGAAGCTATTAATACGCTTTGATATTTTGCTGAGCAAAGTTCTTATTTTATATGATCATCATATCTTTTAGGCTTTCCACATCATATATTTAATTGATATTTAATTAGGTTATAAACTTAAATATAAGGATATGTACCTGCTGGTGCAGAAAAAAAATGATTTTAATTGGACTAGGGAAAGAGGGTAAGAAGGACGGTGGCTGCACAAAATCTTCCAGCAAGTGCTCCCCATGGACACACAAAGATGAACTGTTATTCACTCACCAAACTACCATCAAAAGAATGGAGGTAAACAGTTGAGAGACAACTATGCCTGCTTTTAGGAAAAGACTCTGGGGGATGTATGAAGGAAGTACTCTACTCCAAACCACTCATCTATGAAAAAGACACCTTCCACTTTGGTTGAAAGACTTCTAACAAATTTTCAACTTGAAATCTAGCACCAGACACATCATGGTATAAGCCGGTATTGGGCCAAGCCTTCACAATTTCTATATCCTAGTCAGTGTCTACAGACTGAGCCTATAGATCTTGGATAGAGCAATCAACAGAGAGAAAGATCCTCCTGTAATCCTCCCCAAACTGAGTCACCCCAGTGCAGTGTGCAACAGTACCTTCTTGTGAGTAGGGCAGAAAAAATGGCCCAGGGCTTTGTCTCAGAGCCCAAGGCCAAGCCCTCCAGTGAAGAGATCAAACATCTAATAAAAACTGACCTCTAAATGAGCCAAACCTCAATGATGAGACCTGTAAACTGATTCTAGCATCATTCAGAGACCTGTGCCTACAGAACAGGCCTGAGTTTGGTTGACATCATTTATGACTATTGAGTGGACATGGAGGACTACTTGCCTGATACTTTAGCCTGTATAGTCCACCCCAGTAGTAAGACTCAAATATAAGTTTAGAACCAATTTAAGTCAAGAGAATATCTACACCCTCTATTTCCCAACCTCGGTAAACATGTCTAGAGGACAATATTCTAAGGTATTTTGAATAACCGAAGTACCAGGCAGAACCTACACTAAAGTGGGTCAGGATCATATTTCAGCCCATATTGCTGCTGGCTTTGGTGTGTATCATAGTGCACCTCTAAGAAAATATAGGGCCTTATATTCACAAGGTGCAGATAGCACCCATTCAAGAACCAGCCTATTATTGCCAAGGTTATAGGTTGCTCTTCACAAACCGATGTTAAGGCCCATTACAAGAGACACATATCTCATTGGACATGAAGTCTAGCTAGTGCCTATCTAGAGCCTTCACCCCTAATAATTACTGTTTATGGTATTGGAAGGTACTCTGCATGCTACCAAAAGAGAAAGTGAATGCACCTATGTAGCACGAATCTTAAAAGTTCTTATTAATAAAATCAAACCTGAGGCCAGTTATTGGGGTGAACAGTGGAAGATCAGAGAAGCAGAACAAGCCACAGCTAGCTCACCTTGCCAGTTCCTCAGCTGATCCTGTTTCCTCAGACTGGAAGCCTCTGAGTCCTCATCCAAATGAATCTCAGCTGAACTGCTGCTCCAAAGCCTGAAAGCTGAACCAGCCAAATGCTTCTTGTTTCTGGTCCTCCAGGCCTTCTATATCTTTCTGCTTTCTGCCATCACTTCCTGGGATTAAAGGCTCATTTTCTGGGATTAAAGGTGTGTGTCACCATGCCTGGCTGATTCCAATGTGGCCTTGAACTCACAGAGATCCAGAGGGATTTCTGCCTCTGGAATGCTAGGATTGAAAACTTGTGCTACCACTGCCTATCCTTTATGTTTAATGTTGTGGCTGTCCTGTTCTCTGTCCCCAGATAAGTTTGTTAGTGTGCACAATATTTTGGGGAACACAATACCACCACACACCTACAAACCCTGTGATCTACAATGGTGACCTACCTATAAGTCATGCTGGAAAAACAATAGCACTCATGTTGTGAGAGTGACCAATCATTCTCTGATTGGATTTAAGGTTTACTCCATGAGAGAGAAACCATGCCTAACACTGCTTAGTGTCAAGAACCTGAGACTGAATAGGCCATGGCTTATGGGAAATAAAATACTATTTTTCTGCCAAAAAAAACGTGGCAAAAATTACTCTTATTGTTATTCTGCTATAACTTAAGATCATTTTCTCACTTAGCTGTCATCAGAGAAGCTTCCTCCTGAAGGAGAAGGGAATTAAAACAGAGACCCACAACTGGAAAATACACAGAGTGAGAGACCTTGAAACATTCAGTACTAAGTGAGATATTCTCATCAAACTCCTTCCTTCAGGGCTTGGGGAACTTTCTAGAAGAAGAGGCAGAATTATAGTAAGCATCAGTGGGAATGGATGACACCATCAAGGAAACAGTGTTGTAGCTAGAGTTTTCCTGCCTGGCCCACAGTCAGGACAAATCTCTCTCACCTGCCAGTCCACAGCCGCTCAGACCCAACCAAGTAAACACAGAGACTTATATTGCTTACAAACTGTATGGCCGTGGCAGGCTTCTTGTTAACTGTTCTTATTTCTTAAATTAATCCATTTCTATAAATCTATACCTTGCCATGTGGCTCATGGCTTACTGGCGGCTGGCAGTTTCTCCTTCCACCTTCCTGTTCTTTCTATTTTCCTCTCTGTTAGTCCCGCCTATACTTCCTGCCTGGCCACTGGCCAATCAGTGTTTTATTTATTGACCAATCAAAGCAACAGATTTGACATAGAGACCATCCCACAGCACAGCGTCTTCTAGATGCAATAGGACTGATACATGTATGAACTCATCGAGACTGTGATGGCATCCACAGGGTGTGCACAAGTCCAAGCCAGATAAAGTCCCAGTACTGAAAGAGGTAGGTAGACATGATCTCCTATCCCTCGCCAAGAAGCTATCTCCAATTGGCATCTGCTTTAGAAAGAAGATTCATTTTTCTCCAATGGAGTCTCATAGGGTATATTAATCACACTTAAGAGTATGCCCCATCCCAACTGTTTTTTACCAGAACAAAACAACCTCAGTGGTATTTCTGTAAACATTTTGTATTATGTGGCTTTGTTCAGGCATTTAACTTTTTGTTCCACTGGTCTTTTGCTTGTATACTGTAGTTTTCTACTTTGTGTTCATATCAGCTTTTGTTTGGTTGGTTGGTAGGTTTGGGTTTGGTTTGTGGGTGTGTGCGCTTCTTGTGTTTTTTGTTTGTTTGTTTGTTTGTTTGTTTGTTTGTTTTCATTCTTGTGTCTTTGGGGATTTTTGTTTGCTTGCTTTTTTCAAAATAGGGAGAAAAAAGAAAGGACATGGAATTGTGTAGGTGGGAAACATATGAAGGCCTTGGAGTAGAGGAAAATATGATAAGGATATATTGTATGGATATAATAGAATATATTTAGGAGATTCTGGGTCTGCTTTAAAAAAGAATACTCTAATCTCAGATAATATGTAGAAGTGAGATTCTTTTCTCTCTAGGGTATAACAGAATAGTACTTGCTTTTATTTGCCATGAAACTTAATGCAGGGATGTGTGGTGATATTTTATATGTGCTTTGATAAATAAAGCTTGCCTGGAGAATCAGAGGAAAAAGAAAGCCATTATAATAAACAAAGAAGTCAGGCAGTGGTAGCACATGCTCTTAATCCTATCACTTAGCAGACAGGATCTCTGTGTGTTCAAGGCCACACTAGGGAATAGAGCCAAGCATAGTGACACATGCCTTTAATCCCTAACTATAGAGACCTGGAGGTCTGTACAGACAGACAGAAAGTGACAGAGCTATGTAGGAAGAGGATGTGATGTCGTTGGACAGAAAGCAAATTAGAGGGCAGAACAGCAAGGTATATGTGCGTGGGTAGACAGGAAGTAACCCGCATTTAGAAGCTGCAGAGTTCGTGAGGTAAGGTTGGCTGGTGGCTTTCCCTATTTCCTTGATCTCTCTAAGGCTTTTACCCCTATATTTGGCTCCATGTTTTTTATTTAATAAGACCATTTAGAAATTCATCTACAAGGATGGTGTGGCCTAACATTGATTATATCTTAGTCACCCCCATCTCCATTAAGCCTATGGACAGAACCTCTGAGATAACATAGTGCCGGGGAGTACACACAGTGCTAGTCTTCTGGGTTGTTGTAGTTTGTATTACCTGTAGCATTTTACAAAAGCGTATAGGCTATGAGGCCCAAGCCTGTACATTACTTGCTAGAGCACAAATAAAATATTACCACACAAGCCACAGTAAAAAACTCATAGAAATGTAGTCTTTGGTCCTAATCAAACATTGTGCTGATTTAGGTGAGAGTATAAGGAATCTTTGTGGTTCTGGTGACTTTGTGTGTGACATAGGCTGCTCTATCAAAAAATGACCAAAGGTAGGCACAACCCTGAAGTGTCTTGATATAGGACAGTAATTATAGGTAAGTTGTCATAGTCTACCTGGCCTAGATAAAGGACTTAAGCATTCCTGTTGCAGCCTGTGAGACCAGCTCCCACAACTGCACCCAGAGCAATTAAAAGAAATTCTCAGAATAGCAGGACTTAGGAATAACTTTTATTTATCTGAGGGAATAAGGCTCATGGGTATACTGATTATCACTCTCTTTATTTTTCTCAAGTTCTTCTTTTCTCTCTCCTGTTCTACCTCCCCCATATACATCCCATGGAAACCAATAAAAAGTTACACCTGAGGGGAGTGAGTAACAATAGCAATGCTCAGCTGCAAGGTTGAGGCTATAACCTGAGGCTAGGGATACAGTGCCTAGTGAGACAAGCTACTGAGGAATTTGTGTAGGGAGTAGGGTCTTTATCAGCCAGAATTTAGTAAGTGGAGAACTGGCACCAAAGTTGCTTTGTGCCTGTCCTTGGTTCTACAATTAAATATCAGGGAATTTGTCCTTGTGTATTATCTGTGAAGGTTTAACTTATGAGGCATTCAGTCTAGTTTGAATCTGCTCTGAGGCCTAAAATCAGGTAATTGTATGTAGCGTGTCATAGAACTGAGAAGAAATTGCTGTTTTCTAATTGTCAGTCTGAGTTAGTGATATAAAAGTGGCTTAAGTGTCTTATAGTCCTAGATCTAGTTTTGAATAATTTCCTAATATATTTTCTATTTATCAAAATTATACAGCTTAAGAAGAAATCATCTCCCTGACCATCCACAGATATATGTGCACTCAGTAGATGGAATATATTTATGAGATAATCACATGGGCAATGGGGGAAATATCCATGGCAGTTTAAAGGGGGAATTATGGTAGCACACAAGAAAATTACAGACAGAAGCAATCAATCATTCATAGGCAGTGGCCTTGTAAGCCTTGCCTGATGAGGTTCCTCCATCAGAGAGTTATTCATCTGGTGGGCCAACTTTATGGCTGTCAGTTGTCATCTGCTGCATATCTTTCTTGCCTCCATCACATTCCTCCGACTCTACGCAGCATACACAGCTCCACTCGACAGCTGTTGCTGTACTTGCTGGTTTTCCCATGATCCTGGAATCTCCATAATGCAAGGGACTCTGCTGCAACTCTTCTGCATCTTCACCATAACCGCTCCTCTACTTTCTTCAGGGACTCTAAACCTGCCATATGGTGGCAAGTCTCAACTTCTCCCCATGATGCTTTCAATCCTAAGGTGGCTTCTCCTGAAACTAAGGGTGCACTTTCATCAATGGCCTTTTGTGATCTCTCAAAATGCTAAGCCTCAGCTGCTCTCCATAGCCTCTTCATGCCTTCAAAACCAAAACCACCCAGGAAACTTTTAATTATTATCAAGTTTAGCTGCTAGCATAAGGTGCAGTATTGGTCGCCCTGGACCATAGCTTCTATGTGTTGACTTTGAGGAAACACTCCCCAAAAGACTTAAACTCAATGATACTGAATTCTTCTTAAACACAGATAATTCTTGATCCCAAGCTGGCTAGAAGGAAGAACTATTAATTCAAAATATCAAATAGTACCAATAAAGTTTTCAAGAGATTCTCAAACTTGCTTCTGAATCTTCACGTCGGGCCTCCACCATTTGCATTTCTCTCAACCTCCCTATCATTTCTTCTCCCACAGAACAGTCCATGGAGCTCTAATGACTCAATGACTTAACCTCCTCAAACCCCAATGCTACCAAAATCCTACCCAAAACACATGGTCACATCTGTGACAGCAATAACCAATTAAACTGGCGCCAATACATACTGTGACAAAACACAAAAAGCAGTTTACAGAAGAAAGGGTTTATTTCATTTTATAACTCTCAGGTTACATACACTCCATCACTGAGGAAATTTGGAGTAACTCAAGAGAGAACCTAAAGGCAATAAGTGAAGCAGAGTTCATGAAGGTACAGTGCTTATTCAGTTGCTCCTTACTCTCTCTCCTTTCTTATTCCATCCACAACTACTTGCCCAGGACAGGCACCACCCTCAGTGAGCTGAACGCCCTCCCCCCATCAATCATTTGTTGCACAAATTCCTAAATAGTTTTATAATAAAAAAAAAACCTGGAGTCAGATATTGGGGTAAATGCTGAAAGATCGGAGAGACAAAGGAACAAGCCACTGTCACTTCTCACCTCGCCAACTCCACGAATCCTCTCATTGAATGTCTCCGAGTCCTCAGCTGAAGGGGTCTAACCAAAAAGGGACTTGAGCTGAAAAGGGCTTTAGTTCCTGTCTCCTCATGCATTATACACCTTTCTCTGTCCAGCTTATTCCTTCCTTCCTAGTGCTGCGATTAAAGGCAAGTGCTTCCCAAATACTAGGATTTAAGGTGTGGCCTGCAACTGCCTGGCCTCTAGTTTAATCTAGTGGCTTGTTCTGTTCTCTAATCTTCAGGCAAATTTTATTAGGGTACACAATGTATTACCACAATCATTAACCAAGCAAGTAACATACAGACTTGTCTACAGGCCAGTTTATATGGATGCATTTTCTCAGTTGAAGCTATTTTTCCCATTTAAGTCCAATGTGTCAAGTTGACAAAAAACTACCCAGGACATGAGGTGATCAGGAATGACTACAGAGACATTTTGGTGGTTGTGTTTGAGTTACTCTGGCGTGGTAAGCCTATTGGCTGATCATATAAATGTGGGAACAAAGAGAGCTTAGTACAATTAAGTGCATGGGAGACACCTGCCCAGGAGGGCAGTGGGGATGCTGACAAGATCAATAGCTAAGAGTACAGCCATCAGAGGTGGACAGCAGGGGCTCCCACCACCCCTAACAAGGGGAGTAGCAAAGTGCATGATCACCTCCCTGACTAGGCCAGCAGGACATAAATAGAATCTGGGCCCTCTATTGCCTCAGCACTTAGTAACCCAGATAATTAGCTAGGCTCACTTTATACCAGTCTGTGTCCAGTTTCTGTCAGGGCCATAAAAACAAATGAACACAAAACCTAGACAATGGACTTCAGTAGACTTTTTCTGTCTTGGTAACCATTCTCATTCTCATTCTCTGCTCTCTCTCTCTCTCTCTCTCTCTCTCTCTCTCTCTCTCTCTCTCTCTCTCTCTCTCTCATCTCTCTCTCTCTTTTTTATTCACTTACTCCCTTTTACCCAATTATCCACTGCTTTTCATTTTTCCCTAATGAAGGCTGATTCCACTTTACATACTCTCAGGTAACTCTCCATCTTTAATTCTCACTGAAGTGAGACAATACATTCAGAAGCACTGTCTTAGGTTGGTGTTTGGTGAAGGTTGAATGTGCTGTAACTTAGGGCAGCTCACACTAGAAAGGACTAATCTTTCCAAAACTACCCTATAGCAACCTGATTTAAACACTAGGTACTGTGTACATATCTTTCCAAAACTACCCTATAGCAACCTGATTTAAACACTAGGTACTGTGTACATGTTCCAAACACCATTGTATGGTGCTCCAATAAAACATTTATTTTTTATCTTTTCTGTATGATTAAATTACAAACTTTTTTTTAAAAACTTAAAAAGTTCTAAATATAAGATGTTTACATTTTCTTTAAAGTATCTAGTGAATTCACCCTGTCTTTGATGTGGATGATCAATATGTTTCATTTAAGTTCAATAGTCATGAAGTTTTGTAAGTTTTATTTCATATATATTTTAGTGTTAAAAATTATTGTGGCAAACACAATCAATTATTTCACTTTATTCCTCAAAAATATGAGAAAGGTTCTGTGGCCTATTAATATAATATACATATATTATCTATGAGTTCTCCAAATTTATGTTATATACAAAATATATATTAGTGGTTCTCAACCTTCCTAATGCTATGGCCCTTAATACATTTGCTCCTCCTGTGGTGATCCCCCAACTATAAAATTATTTTTGATGCTACTTCATAACTATAATTTTGCTACTATTATGAATTGTAATGTAAATATCTGTGTTTTCCCCATGGTTTTAGGTTACCCCAATGATAGGGTTGGGGTCACGACCCAGAGGTTCAGAACCACTGAGATAGAAAATAAAAAACAACTAAAGCATACAAGTTATACTCTACTTTTTCTCATTTCCTTCTCTCTCTCCCTTCCTCCTTCTTCTCTTCTTCCCCCCTCCCTCTCTTGTTCATGATTATCTAGAGTTACTTAAAAAGTACGTTCACAGGCAAAATTTTGGATTGAAAAATCAGTGTGGGCTATACATAGTTACTTTCATATAAAATGTATGAAATGGTGTGGTGGTTTAAATGAGAATAGTCAACATAGGCTGATATATTTGAATGTTTTGTTCCCAGTTGGTCGACTATATAGGAAGGAGCAAGATGTCTGGCCTTGTTCGAGGAGGTGTGTCACTGAGAGTCAGCTTTGAGGTTTCCAAAGCCCAAGTGACACATTGTCTCACATGCTCTCTGCTTGCAGCTTGTAAATAAGATATAAGCCCAGCTACTATCCCAAGACCATGGTCACATTTCTGGCACCATGCTCCCCATCATGATAATCATGGACTAACCATCTGAAACTGTAAACAAGTCCTCAATTAAATGCTTTCTTTTAAGAATTGCATTGCAATAGTAGCACAAGGCTTATGGGAGTAATCAACAAATATCAGATTAAAGACCTACTCCAAGAGATGGAACACATACCTAACACTGGTGGATAAGAACCTGAGACTAGACAGGCCAGGGACTTAAATTAAAACCTAACACTACTGTTCTGCTAAAGAAATATTGTGATATAATGGCCCCTAATGACTTTCTGCTATACTTATAGATCTATGCCTTGCTCAGCCCTCAGCAGAGATATTTCATCCTGCACCAGGTAGAACCAAATACAGAGACCCACAGCTAGAAATACAGACAGAGTGAGAATCCTTGAAACACTCAGCCCTAAAATGGAGGTCTCCAACAAATCCCTCTATCTAAGACTCAGGGAACCCTACAAAAGAAGGGGAGGAAAGAATGTAAGAGTCAGAGGGGATGGAGGACACCAAGGAAGCAAGGCTCTCTAAACACAGCACAACCTATACACATATGAACTCATAGAGAGTGTGGCAAGCTGCACAGGTCTGCAGAAGATGTGGTACTAGAGGGAAAACGAGAAGTGGACATGTATACTCATTTCTAACCTGAAATCAGTCTATAATTGATAGTCATTTGCAAATGGAAAATGACTTTTCTTTAAGCAAGTTTCACTGGGAAAACATAAACTCTTAAGGATAGGCCCCATACCCAGCAGTAGATAGCCAACATGAAATGAACTCAATTGAATCTTTGGAGCTTCTTTGTCTTATAATGTTAAATTGGGGACTTGTTAATTTTTAATTTTTTTAAATTTTTTTAAATATAATCATATAGGTACTTTGCATATATATTATGGTTTATGGTTTTCAGTTAGCATGGGATTCCTGTGTGTGTGAAAGTGTATATAACTGTATCTATGTGCATTTCTTGAGCTTATTCTTTGGCTCTTTTTCTTGTTTGGTTATTTTAATATATTCTGGTTTATCTTATTTTATTTTATTTTATTTTATTATTATTAGTTAGATGCCTATTTGCTGTCTAACAAGAGACAGAAAGGGTGAGGTTCTAGATGGGAGAGGATATGAGGAGGAACTTGGAGGAGTAGGGTGAGGGAAAACCATAATTGGTATGTATTATATGGAAAAAATCTATTTTCAATAAAAAAATAAAAAGAAAGAGAGAGGGAGATGCCTTAGTCATGGTGTCTCTTCACAGAAGTGAAATAATAGCTGATATAAATTTGAAGAGAAAAGTAAATGAATATGAAGCATCTCTGTGACATCTGATGTGAACATGAAACTCTGATCTTTGAGTTATATCTTGTACTGCAAGTATAAGCACATTCTATTATGTCTCCAACTAGTTAAAGTAATAATAACAATGTCTGTAACACGTGAAAGAGGGAATGACTGCTCTCCAGGCACTGTTGCAAGCTGCTTACCCTCATGGTGATGGCAATAAGTTGGCTTTTTTATTGTCACAGTAGTCCTATGAGGAAGACTTTCTTGTTGGTTCTGTTATGAACCTTTGACTAATAGTGCACAGAAGTTGTTAAAATGGTTTGAATCCAGCAATCAGACTTCAGAGGCTGTACCCATAGCAGCTCTGCCAAACTGTTTCTCTTGCCCTGTCACTTTTATAACATATCAATTCATATTGATAATGTTAACTTTAAATCTATGGGAGTATGTTTATGCATGGGGAACACATGCTTATTTGTAGATAAGAACTACATTCTGGGACTGAGATTCCAAATCTTATGATCAGTTCTGCTCTAAACTTAGTACAATTTCCAAGAAGATCTTTGGAATGTGGCCCCCTTCTGTGTTTTGTAGAATTGGCTGTAAAATTATCCACAGCGCACAGTTCCCCAGGGCATGTGTTGCACTCTTACTGATTTTAAATGCTATAAAATTTATATTTCTGAACCTAGGTATCTTTATTTATACATCCTATGCTTCTTTTTACTTAGTATACTCTTAATTCTATTTTCCGACACCAAGTAGCCCAAATTCTTATCATGTCAAAATTAGATTTCTTTATTGTTTTTAGTTATTACTTATACAAACAGATACAACTAGAAAGTGAGACAGCCAGTACAGTCATAGAGGTAACTTTCAATGTCATTTTGCAAGTTTTAAATTCTATTTTTTTAAATGAATTCTCCATTTCTTCTTCCAGGAAAAGAAACAAGTCCCCTCAATTCAGGGAACTTAATTTCAAGTAAGTGTTGCATATATCTCTTACTGCTTCAGATGTGTGGTAGGAGTGTAAGAAATGTTTACAGGGTTTTACCCTTTTATGGATAGAGATGAACATTATTTATAACCTACCATAGATCCATGGGACATACAATTCAGATCTAGTCTTCTTTTTGTTTACCATGAAGATGCTTTTGATTGTTTGTTTTGCAAACTCTTTGTACTATTTAGTTTAGCATATATAAGCAGAAATTTTTGGAAATAGCTGGAAAAAATGGATATCTAATTATAAAGCCCTGGTTCATCTCATCTGCCATTTTTGAAATTCTTATTTATATCATTTACCCACACCAGAGTTTAAACAATATCTTACTTTCTTTTTATTATAATTCATTAATAACATGCAGAAAGATTTCCTTCTCCTTAATTTAACAAATATCATAGTCTTACCCTCCTACTCATTTATCTGTCCAAATCAGTTCACCATTCTCTTGAAACAAAAGGTGTTCTTTTCTCAACTAATCCATGAAAATATTACATTCTTGGTCTTCTTGGTTTTTAATTTTTCATAATGAGAATCAATTTTTACATTTTTCTAGTTGTTGCCATTTTTGCAAAAGTTCTCTCTTGGCAGGAATGTAGAACTTCAATATAAGTAACAATTAGCTATGAACAAGTTCATTTATTTCAAAGTCAGTAACGACAGAATAGTCCAAAACTTTGAAGTTTCTTTTTCTGGAGAAATTCTGTTTATAACACAGGGTCAAGCAATGGCCTGAAAAAAATAACAAAATTTATTAAATTTATTAAAGACACTAGTCTGTGCCTGTAAAGTATCTCTACATACAGATATATTGTACCCAGAAACGAATAGCAACAGATAATCTTAGATAAACAAGTAATTCATAATGTGTGTATTCTCTTATAGCTGTTAGGCAGGGCTTATCACAACATGGAATTTTCCTTAAAAATATTCTGTATGGATTTCCTTAAGTCTCCATCCTCAATATGTAACTTCAAAGGAAATAATGTGTGATAAATTTCACAAGTACTACCCTTCATGTGACCCTTACCAAAAGAGTTGATTCCACAATCATATAGTATCATACTCTTTATTATGGTAAACCAAATCACAATGGAGGTAAGTTATCTTCAGGAATTTTACTCACATTCTTTAGTCCTTTGCATTATTTCAAAGTGTGTGATCTCTAAAGGTTCTAGACATAGTTGACAAAAACTGGGAGACTGAGATGGACAGACAATGATGAGAAGAGTTTTCCTTTTGGAAAAAAAATATTAAGCCCTGTTAAATTTGGAACATACACATCTTTGTTACTTAAGAACCTATTTCTTTTTACTTTATATCCTGAACTTTCTTCTCATTTCTTAGCCCTTGCTTGAACATAATTCACTGAGCATTGATAAATCAGGTCATATAAAAAGTACACCATGCAATTCCACTTATATATTTAGAGCTTAATGCAGCTTCCATAAAAATGAACCATCTTGTCTCAGTGTTTCTATTGTTGTGATAAAACACCATTACTAAAGACAACGTTGGCAGGAAAAGAGTTCATTTCATCTTACACTTCCATATCACAGTCCATCGCTGAGAACGTCATGATAAGAATTCAAGCAGGTGTGAATCAATGGCAGAGGAACCCTCATGGAACTGGATGGACCAGGCCCTCTGGATAAGTGAGACAGTTGATTAGCTTGAACTGTTTGGGAGGCCCCCAGGCAGTGGAGTCAGGACCTGTCCTTGGTGCATGGGCTGATATTTTGGAGCCTGGGGCCTATGCTGAGACACTTTGCTCAACCTTGGTGTAGGGAGGAGGGGACCGGACCTGTCTCAGTTGAGTCTGCCAGGGTGGGCTGACTCCCCAGGGGAGACCTTGCTTTGGAGGAGGTGGGAGTGGGGAGGTGGATTGGGGGTGAGGGCTGGGGGGTGGGGTGGGAGGAGGGAGGACGGGGGAATCCGTGGCTGATATGTGAAATTAAGTTAATTATAAAATAAAAATACTATATATAAACAAAAAGAATTCAAGCAGGGCAGAAACCTGGAGGCAGGAACTGTAAGAGAGGCAATGGAAGAGTACTGCTTTTTAGCGTTCTCCTCATGGTTTGCTCAGCATCCTTTATTATGTCACCTGGTACCGCCTGCCCAAGGGTGGCACCACACATTGTGCAGAGTCTGCCATCATTGATTACCAATCAAGAAATTGCACCACGATGTGCCCACATGTCGGTCTGGTGGAAGCATTTCTCCACTGAAGTTCTGTCTTCCAAAATGGAATGGTTTCAGTCAAGAACTCAAAACTAGTGTTTGACTTTTGTACACAATAACCTCTTACTTGGGCTGCTACAGCAGCCAAATTGCAATTTACTTTCATACATTACTGACATCACTTACTTTAAACTGCTCAAGATGATTTTCTGTTACTAAACAAATGTTTTCTTTAATCTTGGAAGAATATAAATTTGATCTTCTAATTTAACATTTTAGTAACTACTGTTACAGATTATTGCAATAGAATATTTTTTGCAAGACAGTATGTAATTCTAACTACCCTTATTTGGGTCATTTTGTTTCTTCTTTTTACTCTGAGGAATTATTTGTTTTTCAAACCTTACCTGTCTTCTTTGCAAACACATGCCATGCATACTGCTCAGAATATGTTAAAGGAGGGGAACTTAGTTTAGTTATTACTATTCAATTTTACCCATTAGAAATCCAAACAAATGATGTCAATTCTTCTTCATTTGGGTCCTTTACATGGACACTTTATTTTGATACATAATATTATCCATGTCTAAACAGTAATTTTATTTTTTCATGTTTCTAAGCCATGGGATTAATTATCTTCTAGTAAGTTTTATTTACTCAATTTCACAAAATTCGTTTTTTTTAAAGGTTATTCTACCTGAGGTCTATCATGTTAGCATCTTTACTTCCCCTTATTTTACTTCTTGTATTATTACTCTTATCTGCTTATATAATCTATTTTATAGGAACAAAAATGCTACTGGTTCATACTTTTTTTTTTATTCTGGACAAGTCCCTTACTAAATTACAGAGGCTTATAAGAAAAGGATCTTTCACATTCATCTCAGAATTTTTCTTCTTTTGTCTTCAAGACAAAAGAACTTTGGGACTGAGGGCCATTCATTCTAATTTCAGAGCTCATATCTTACCAAACTATACTACACATTTCACATTCACCTGCTTTACTAGGGAGTTCAACAATTACCCTGCTAACTATCCTGTCTGGATTTACAATTAGTGCAAGAGTACAGATATTAAATGTCCCCTGAAAAGATTTATGTGTCAAAGACTCAGTCTATATTAAGTCGATATGGACTCTTTAGGATATGTGAAAACTAATACAGATGCTACTTATAAGTTTCCTCTGCTATTGCATGTATGTCCAGATCATGGTACCTTTCATTGAAACACTCTTGAAGTGATGTTTCACTAGTCATGTACTCCATTGATGCTGGTTTCATCACCATAAGTGAAGGACAGGTGGCAATTTTCTCAAAACTCTTTCCTTGTTCAACTAAACCTCCTCCCATTTTGAGTGATTTAGATACTGAATTCCTAGACCTGAAATGATCCCTTTAACATAACCATCTATGCTCTAGATATAAAGTCCCATGTACATATTTTTAGTTATTTCTCTCACCTTTGGGAATATAATTTCATCATTTACCGTTTCCCATTCCTCCCTGCAAACCCTCCCATATTTTCCTCCTTGCTCTCTTCTGCTCAGTCTGTATAATGTTACTTGTATGTATGTTTTCAGAGCTGAGCATTTGGTATGGGATAACTAATTGGTGTGCTCCTTCCTGGGAAAGACTGCCTATCCTACTCTCAGCATTCCTAGTCTATAGCTTTCTGTGTTTGCTTCTTTGCTTTGTTTTGGTTTTGTTATTTCTCTCTCTCTCTCTCTCTCTCTCTCTCTCTCTCTCTCTCTCTCTCTCTCTCTCTCTTCCTCTTTCTCTCTCTCTCTGTAGGATTTAACCCTCATGGTCTTTTCCCCATGTACTTTGGCACATTGATTGCTGTTGTCCTTGTTCAGCTCATGTTTATTTAGGCAGCTATGTTGGTGAGACTATCTGACAAATCTTCTAAAAGCACATACTAGATTGTAGACTGCTATTTCCATGGGCGTGCTTATGATTTTAAGATTAGTTCCAGTCTTGAGTGGTTTGTGTTCCTTAACAACCCCTCTTTTGAATCCTTTTCTACTCTCAGTACAGAAGACTTGTTTGTAGACTTGGGACAATGTTTAATATTACTTAAAATAGGAAAGGAATGATCTGTAAAGCAGAATATTAGTGTCTTTATTTACAGTGAGAACTGAGTCATAGAGATGAAAAATTACACCAATTCCTCAGGCTATTTTAATAACAAATACAAAAGTTACAAAAAGACTATAGCTTGCTGAAAATAGAAGGAAAGTATGGGTAAAATCAGGTCATTGTAATCGGCAATGTATTATTATTTGCACTAGGACACTTGACCATATTGTTTCCACAAGAGACTTAAAGGACTTGATGATGCCTAGGAGATGTTCTTGTGCCCAGGCTGTTTAGCCAATCCTGGATTTTAAATGGGGATCCCTAAACTAGTCACATTGCATCTGATTAGGTTTAAACGCTCATATATTCATTAATTAATTCATTCAAAAATATTTATTGAGTAGAGAAAATGTGCTAAGTACTGAGCAAATCAATTAAGAATTCACCTTAACATAATAAAGGGATTACTAGAAGAGATTTCAAATACAAAACCACTCAGAACCTAGTGACATAGTTATTCTTTAGATTGAAGATCTCACAAACAATGTATTCCAATTGTCTTCATTACTCTAAAGAGATATTAAGTGGTATTACGTGATTGTCATACAAAAGACCAGATTTCCATGCAAAGTCAGATAAAACATTCCTGCGAAAGTAGCTTTCAAGCTGAAACTTGAAGAATAAATAGCTAAATACTAAGAAGAAATGTTGGAAGGGGCTTTGGCAATATGGAACATGATCTGTAAGACATCACTTTAGTATTTTTTAAATAATGGAAAGAAAGAAAGCTACATTGGCTAGCACCCACAACACTGCTCTCCAAATACTATGTCAGAAGTTTTACTTGAAGCCAGAATTTTGAGAGAATACCACCTGAAAGAGTGAGTGGCTTAGAAGGTAATCAATGAAAAAAAGGACAGAGGTAGGCATCATGATAGGGCTTTGGATATTGACATTACAGAAGACAAATGAATGTTTATCTGCATTTTGATGCAAATATGAACCTGATAGCACCTTGAAATGATTACTTTGTCTGCTGTAGGCAAAATGTTGATGAGATGGGGGAGTCAAGACTGGATAGAAAGAGTTCAGTAGTTTAGGAAGAAAATACTATGACTTGTAGGAGATACAGAGACACAATTGCATAGATAGATATAGGATAAAGATAACAGAAGACTCTCCCTGTTATAGATCTTTGACACAGAAATTACTATACTGGATACTCTAAAGATGGCTGTGAGTTTCCATTATGAAGTGTGTGTTTATGTTTATGATTTTACTTTAAGATTATGACGTCTTATCTTCTAAATTTCTAGGGATCTGAATGTTGCTAATGCCTATAGATTTACTGTAGAAGTTAACAGTTTTGTTGTATCAACAGCCCAATCCACCTCTGAACTGTAGTAATTACCCATATGGCAACATATGCCCAAGAGTGCATTAGTGACATGTATATTATAGGAATAACCAACTGTTTTCTGTTGGATTGAAATCCTATTCCATAGGAGGAAATGCATGCATGTTACTGTAAACATGGCTAAGAAACCATGGTAAGGAAATTCCCAGGTCTCATGATTGAACCTGTTGTGGAATATTATTTTAAAGTATGTTGCATTTTTCCTACTGCTTTTGTTAACAATTTAAAGATGTATTTGAGTAGATTATGGGAGCCCGTTTTCAGGTTCCTCGAGCTTTACCCAGCAGGTCCACATAGAGAGGATGATTAGGACCATGGGCATGAGTGCAGGTGTCTGAGATGGTCTGCATTTGGCTATGCTGGGGGGAAGTCTTTTGATCCACCTCTTGGCGTTTCTATAAATACCCTGAGGCAGAGACAGTCAGGGCTCCTTGGAATAGGTTCCAGGCCCTCTTGAGGCTATCCTTTATTTTTTTTTAATCTGTTTATCTCCACAATCTAAATCCTTCTATCTAATATTTCCTGCTGCTCACACTCAAGAAAACTCTGGGGAGCTGTGGAGTTGGTGGGTAAACACCCCACAGTAGATAAAATTAATCTGTGAGCAGGAGGCTGAGTCAGCAGGTAGCTGACAGGAAGCCGACACTTAGCAAGCATTTATTTTAAGTGGGGGCTGAGAGAAGGACACTAGGTTTTTTAGAAGATACCATCAATGGGAAAAAGTTAGCTACTTGCTAGTCAGTCTGTGAGTGAGCAGAATTCTACCTACACCATTGAATAATGAGTTCTTTAAATTTAGATAAAGTTTCCCTTAGTAGCTTTGAAAGAGTCAGTGCCTGAGGGAAAAGAATCTCCTCAGGATGCAGCCCTTGTAGCTGAACAACTGCTCACAGCAGAGGAGTTGCAATCTCTGACCAGTGTACAAAATAAAAAAAAAAAAAACAGATAACAACAGAAACTATTGCTATTATTATTACATAATACCACACTGACCTCTAAATTCATATCTCTGTGTGCATAGATTAGTCTAGCTCTTCAGACTTGTCAGAGGAGTTTCTTTTCATACTGGATGAGGGTTAAGGCAGAAACTCACAACAAGTCAAAGTACAGAGAATAATTGACTATGGAATGCTCAGTCTCAAATGGAGCATCTACATCACAAGCCCCTTCCCAAGAGTCAAGAACCACCTCAGAAGAGGGAGTAGAAATATTGTAAGAGCCAGAGATTGGGAAAGACAAGAGCAAAACAGTATCTTCTGAACATAACTGGACTGACAACTCATGAATTCAGTAGCTATCGTCACCTACACAATAGCCGAATAAGATCAAGCCAGTCAGAAGTCTAGAATGGGGATAAAAGATGAACCTTATCCCTAACTGCAAAGATTTAGAAGCTATGGGCAACTGATGGTTTCTGGGGAAGAGAAAATCAGATTTCTATATGATTTTGGCTCCTTGTAGTTTGTCCATGCTCCAATAGTTGGCTACACACCTAGAAGAATGTGGGCAACACAAATTAGAACTGATGGACTATTTAAAAAGAGGTTGGTAGAGAGGGGGTTGACTATGATGTGGGAAGAGTTAAGGGTATTATGAAAATACATAATGTAAAACTTTCAAAGATTAATAAATATATTTTAAATAATATAGTTCTGTTGAAATTAGTGGAATATATGTAAGATGACAACTGGGACTGTAATCTGGAGAATTTGAGAAGCCTGACCCACACTGTAGAAGTTCTATAATCTGCACCAGTCCATCACAGTGGTACCTTTTCTTCCTGTCTATCATAAAGTATATAAGTTTGATCAAATTCAGAGAAATATATAAAGATGGCAATATAGTCAAGCTCAAGGCAGTACAATCAAGTTCAAGGCATCAGAACTTCTCTCTATAAAATAGGCAGTGCCATTTTAGAATGTAATTGCATGTGATGCTTTTGTTCTCAGTAAAAGGAGTGCTTAATAATTTTATATGGTATTTGTCAGCAACTTTTCTAAATTAGAAGCCCTTTATAAAAGCGCAGATGTCTGAATAATTACAACCGAGTCACTAAGTGATTCTTCTATTACAGACATTTTTTTCTTCTTATTAAGAGATTTTCTATTCATTTTACATACCAACCACAGATTCCCCTGTCCTTCCTTCTCCCACCCCTCTACCCACTCTCCATTCCCACCTCCTCCAAGGCAAGGTCTCCCATGGGGAGTCAGCTGAGCCTGGTACATTTAGTTGAGGCAGGTCCAAGCCCCTCCTCTCTGCACCAAGGCTGCACAAAGTACTGTTTAATGGGTCCCCAGGCAGTGGGATCGGAACCTGTCCCTAGTGCACGAGCTGGCTTTTTTTTTTTTGGCGGGGGGGGGTTCAAGACAGGGTTTCTCTGTGTAGTTTTAGTGCCTGTTCTGGATCTCACTCTATAGACCAGGCTGGCCTCGAACTCACAAACTCACAGAGATCTGCCTGGCTATGCCTCCCCTGAGTGTTGGGATTAAAGGCGGTGGTGGCACACACCTTTAATCCCAGTACTCGGAGGCAGAGGCAGGCAGATCTCTGTGAGTTCGAGGCCAGCCTGTTCTACAAAGCAAGTTCCAGGAAAGGCATAAAGCTACACAGAGAAACCCTGTCTCAAACCCCCCCAAAATAAATGAATGAATGAATGAATGAATGAATGAATGAATGAATGAATGAATGAATAAGGCATGTGGCACCGCTGCCCGGCCCTGTTACAGACTTTCAAATGAATTTTAGTTAACTTTTTTTTTTTTTTCTAAATAATATCCAGACTTTGCTATTGTTGTGTACAAATAATAGTTGATTCTGGGTGAAGAAGACTGCATCGTAATGAACCGTGAAGTGTAGCCTAGTCATGAGTGTGTACATGCTACTAGGTGTCAGCAGCTTCTGGCTCAGGCATGATTTGAGATGTCTCACTAGAATCAAGAAAAATAATTAAATATAGGGGAAATACTGGCGCAGAGAAAAGATTTGTCTAAATAAGTAGACACAGACACTGATATCACAGAGAGTCATGATAAAGACATTCAGAAGTGAGACTGCAAAATTACTTTTCTTACTTTAAGAAAGAAGCCTCTAGAAGTTTATCCAGAGAGTTTCTGAAGATACATGTATTATTGAAAGGGTTTCTCCTATTTTCACCATGTTGAATTATGAAAAAAATAAATTCAAAATCACCAAACTGTAGTGGGTAGCTGTTCTAGCTTTGACCTGGAAATACTACCCCCATTGAGGCTTCTTGTAACTGTCACGCCTCCGAGGAGGGGTTGAGCCAGGAGCCCTTAAGACCTAGATATCTGGATATGTTGGCTCTCTTGGTTCCTGGACCCTGGATGCTGGGTGTAGACCTAGCAGAGTTCTCCAGAGAACACCGCTGGACTGCATTTCACCTCTCCTGGACGCTGTAACCTACCCCTTTACTTGTAAGTAAAGTAAAACCCCCAAATAAACCTCCCTCTTAACTACGTGGAGTTGCCTTAAAATACTTGTACCCATACCAAACTGTAATGCTTGATTCTGTATAGAAAAAACAAAGCAAAGCTGGCTCCAACTTAAAAACAAACAAACGAAAACAACAACAACCACAAAAACACCATCAAAATTAAATACCCTCTGGAAATGGAAGGAACAGGAAGGTTTGTGTCACCCACATGCCCATCTGTCACTCGTTTATCCACATGAAGTCACTCTTCATTGCCATTTCATCTGTCCCCTGGGGCTGCAGTTAAAGAACAAAATCTTCTAATGGGATTCATGTCTGTTTCTGCCATGCTAGTTCTGAATGAAAACATTCATTTTCTTAATAACATTCTCTTGTTCGTGAATGCTTTAAGCATCATTTGTTATTCCCACTGCTTGGCATATAAAATATTTCAGAAAAATAATATGTAAACAGATCAAGTAAATCGAAGATGTATGTGGGAGACCATAGAGTATAGCACTTCTACTGTATGACCAGGATCAGGAGTAAGTTAAATCAATTCCAGTATTCCCTGCACTGCTCAGTTAAAACCTATTGAAAATGCTTGAGCCTGAAGACCTGTGTCTTCCCTGGGAAATTATCTGAACAAGGTATACCAAGCCTCATGATACCAGTACTCAGGAAAATCTGATGAGTGTGAGAAGGATTCTTCTACAATTGGAAAGAGTCTTTGTTTGAATTCCTTCTACCAATTGGCATGCATCCACCTTCCATCTTGGGAATTGAAATGTAACATTTTGTAATGTATTAATATCCCTTCAATGTAGTTCCCATGAAACCCACAATGCCTTATTGAAACCCCCCCCCTGCCCCCCGCTTCTTGATAGGCAGGCAGAGAACATATAAATTGAATGCATCACAGTATACGACTACACCCAAAAAATCTTATCATTGACATAAAAGCTAGGTGCATGTTGACACTTGCAGAACCACATAGCTGACAAGAGCTGGGTCATATGATTATGTCCAAAACTGAAGAAAAAAAAAATGGCAACCTTGTGACAAGATTCTTTCCCCTCACTTTGCAACTGCTCCACTTTGATTGGGTCAACTGAGTCCACTGGTGAGCTTTCTGCCAGTAAAGCACACTTACGTTGCTATATTTAAAATGCTGTACCCTTCTTTCATAAGACATGAACAGAGAGCAATCCCTCATTTTTATTTACTAGTACTTTCATCCTCTCTGAGTTGGAAGAAATAGTTTAACATTAGCAAACAAGGGGAGGCACATGATAATTAAAAATTAAAGTGCTCCGAACTTTTTTTGATATAGAATTCTACTAAATATATTTTATATTTACCAAAATTAACTAATTTTGATAAGTTGCCATGTCATGATATTCAAGACAGCAATGTTTACTTCTCTAAAGTGGACAGGACTAGGAGAGGACAGAAGGAGGAATGGACTGAACACTGGAAGGCATGTCATTAGAGATTCTTGACATCAAATTTCTCAATGGCCTTAGAGAAGCTTTTCTACCTATAGTACCTTGAAATTGTAACATTGTGTCTTCTTCCCTCTACAACAGTGGTTCTCAGCCTTCCTAAGCTGTTATCTTTTGATACAGTTCCTCATGTTGCAGTGACCCACAAAGGTAAGTATTCTCATTGCTACATCCTAACTGTACTTTTGCTACTGTTATGAGTCATAATGTAAATATCTGTGTTTTCTAATGGTCTTAGGCTGGACCCTTGTGAGAGGGTCTTTTGATCTCTAGAGGGGTCATGACCCATAGCTTGAGAACCACTGATCTACATAGATATATTTTAAGTTTATTTGTTTACATGTAAGATCTTCTCAGGAGACTACCAATATACCATATCAATCTCATCTCAACCATTCTGTGGAACAAATTAAACATTTTTTTTTCATTTTCTTAACATCCCATGCCTTATATACTCCTTTGTCTTTGTCTAGTTTTTATAAATGCTTGTATAAACTTGACATCTTACACTTCCACCTCTCACATTCTGAATTAGAACTAAATACATCAGCTCTAGCAGATATGGCAGCTTCTTCCAGACTTCATGGATACTCACCCTCACATGTGAATATACCCATATCCAGAAAAGCAGTGATGTCACTAGTGAATAAGAGAATTAGCATGCATTTGGGAACAGAGTTAAGTTTTTTAAGTCTCAGACCTTGTCTATTTTAAAAAGTATCAGTTACCATTGTCATAGCATCCAAAATATTGACTTAACTAAATTTCAAATGGTAAGGCTCAATTTATGTGAAATAGCTTCTTTTTATGACTTTCCATACTTCTCAATATTTAAAGTGATGTTCACCAGGTATCATGTTGCCATGTTGGATTCTATATTTCTTTATCAGAAGAATTCTGATAAAATGATTCAGGTTGTTTCTGAGAATTAGTATATTAAAAAGTATAAAAAAAATGGTCTCTCCATTGCCATGTTGAATGTGTACATAACAATGCAATAAAATAAATAAAATAAAATAAATCTTTAAAGCAACCAATGAATCTGGGAATGTATATTGAAAATTAAAATACATAAAAATAAAATATTTTATATTTATTATATAAATAAATAGTTTAGGTATTTTATTTGTTATATTTTATATATACATGTAAAAGAATGTAGCAAATGTTTTTTAGGCCTTCATGATTGTAAGAGATTTGTCCAGGACTGATAGCATTTAAAGCATGATGCTCCTGGGTCCTCTGTGTGTTGGATTCAGTAGTTAGTCAGAAATAAGCTGATGTCCACCCACTTCACACATTTCCCGCCCATGATTTTCATTTTGCCTGATTTGGTGCCTCAAGCAATACATGACATTATTTGGCACAGAGATATACCAAACATGTCATAACTTTCATCAAATATTTAGCAAATATTTAAAAAGAGTTTGGGAAACACAAATATGCAGGAGATTTCATCTATACACCTTCAGCCATTACTGTTTAGGGTGATTTTAAATGTAGCAAAACTATTTCCTAAGACACAGCTTTAGTACTGTGCCACATGGGAATAATAAAGAACAAAGAACCCAGGTCATTTGGCATATCAGTACTTAGAATAGTCTTCAAATTTTAGAATTATCTAAAATAAGGCCTCAAAACTTTGTCTAAATATTCATGAATACATAAAGAAAACCAATAGCCTAATTAGTTTCTAAAGTAACTATGCCTAAGTTTTATGACATGAATTTCTAGGTAAAAATGTAAAATAATGCTCACTTAATACTCAAATACTCCTCTACTTTCTTATTTCTTAGATTTCCATTAACTTAGCATTGGTTTTACATTTTTTTCTTTGAAATATTCTATCACCAGGAGCTCTGAAACACATTAAAATCATTTTCAATTACTATTTGAAAGTAAAAGCAATTTTAAAATACTCAACAAATTATGTGTTGTTGCCTTGTGGCATTTAAGATTTATTTGAGGGAAATTAAAGCTTTGCGAGAGAAAAGAAACATAATGTGCATCAAGATGGTGGAAGAAATTTTTCCTTAAAATCTTTACTACTTCCTATTCATTCAAGATGAAAAAGAACACACAAAGATCCACCTGTGCCTGGCTCAGGGATGGCCATGGAGAAATAAAGGATCTCTTAAACTAGTATTCACTTCTTCTACATGCTTAATCACTTACCTACCCAAACACGAGGTCTTTAAATATCAGTTAAACTAACAGATCATGAATGTAGTAAAAGTTTTTAACCCCCGTTACTATAATCTACTCTAAAGGGTTCCAAATGTGATGAGGTCTGAGATTTTGCTATGTTAAGGGAAAAAATTCTATGAGGCCATTGACATAGGTATAATTACTTTCTTATAATGTTTTGAAAAACTGGGATTGCCAGGGAGGACCATCAGAATGTTCACCAGCAGATGTCCTGTATTCTGAATGTGGATTTCCATTCTCTTCTTTCTATGGATGCCATCGATGAGTCTTGAAATTGAGTCTCTTCTCACATCCTGAGGCCAGTGGAGAACTGAAACTTTCAAAAAGTCTTGGAGAGTTTTCAAGCCATGTTTTACTGTCTCCACACTTTGTGATATTAGGGTGAGTTTGTGTGTGCCAGTTCAGTGACTGAGCTCTTGATACCGGAAACACTTGAAACAAAAATAAACAAGACCAGCACTATTGAAGCAAGGAGGAGTCTCTTAAATCCTGTTTTCCTGGCTGTGTGTATTTTGCAGAGACTCACTATCTTTTATTAGCTGTAGGAGTCTCTTGGGATGAAGCCTTTGGGTTATCTGTTCCAGTTTCAGCAAAGAGGCACAGAGAAAGGGATGACATTGCATATGGCTGTGGTGTTATTACCTGATAATAGCAAGAGACAGAAGAAATATAATCCTTAAAGTAGTCACTTAAAACATTGATAGTTGTTGGGTTGTTTTTCTTTCTCCTTTTTAGTAATCTTGATCCATCCTCTTTTTTTTATTTAATATTGACATGTTATACTCTGATCCCAGTTCCTCTTTCCATTCTACTCCCAGATCCTCTCCACATCTCTACCCATTCCTCTCCACACCTTCCTTACACTTTCTCTCTTTTGAAAATAAAATAGACAAATGCAAAAAGCAAATTAACCAGAACAAAATAAATAAAAGTTTAAAAACCGTTTTAAAAACCACAAGAATCACACATACACATGTACACACACACACACACACACACACACACACACACACACACACACAGGCAAAACCAGGAAACAAACAATTAGAAACCAAAATACACAAGGAAAAGAGAAGTGAGATTAAAAAATGAAAAGCCCAAATAAAGCAATATGAGATAAAAAGTCTACAAAAACACCATTCAGTTGATTTTGTGTTGGCTATCTACTGCTGGGAATGGGACCTACTTTAAAGTGTGGTTTATATACCCACTGAAATGCTGCTGTTGAAAATTGATTATTTTCTTTTGAAAGCAGATGCCAATTGGAGATAGCCTCTCAGTTAGAGATGGGAGACTGGGAGATGTCAGACATGTGTCCCTTCTCAAGGAGGGGGCCTTAAGTCCAATCAGAGAGTGATCACTACTTCTACCACATTTGTGCTATTGCACCAGAGTGTTTTGCAGGTCTCACCACTGCAAATCATTGGAATTGTTGCTGGGCTGGTTTTCAAGGTTCTCTTGTGCTAGTGTGCAATGCTCTTTCAAGTACCATGAACAAGGGTCAGTAGGGATGAAGACTCTAGTTAGGAACCAGTTCGTGTTCAATGAGATATGTAAGTGTTGTTTTCAGCTATAGGACCTTACTGTCAATTTGTAAAGATCAACCAATAACCAGTTTACAATACCAGTGTACAATAACCTTTACAATAACCAGTGCTATTTAAGAGTTTCCACTAGACTCCTTTAGCCAACAGCTCCGTTAAATGTAACCCACTCCTGACACTGGAGTATTCACTTAGTGTAGAAGGATGTCTGGTTGGGGTATTATTTCTTCTGATATTTGGTGACTCTATTTAGATTCCTTTCATATATTTTTAGTAGCTTCTACAGTAGTAGATTCTCATGTGACCCCTCAAATGTCCTTTAGTGTTTGTCTTATTTACCGTTTTATTGCTATGAAGAGACATCATGACTAAGGCAGCTCTTATAAAAGAAAAGATTTAATTAGGAACTTGCTTACAGTTTTAGAGAGTTAGTACATGATCATCTTGGTGGGAAGCAGACAGGCATGGTGCTGGAGCAGTAGCTAAGAGCTTTACATCCTGATCTGCTGGCAGCAGAGAGAGAGAGGGGGAGAGACGGGAAGAGAGAGAGAGAGAGAGAGAGAGAGAGAGAGAGAGAGAGAGAGAGAGAGAGAGAGAGAGAGAGAGAGAGAACCTAGCATGGGCTTTTGAAGCCTCAGGACCCTCTCTCAGTAACATATCTCCTCCAGCAAAGCCACACTTTCTAATCCTTGCTAAAGTGTTCCACTCACTTGGGATCAAGCATTTAAAAACATGAGCCTATGGGGACCATTCTCATTGAGACCAACACGGTGTTAGTTGTCCTTGCCCTTACTCCCTTCTTTAAGCCCTGCTAGCCTCCTCCTCCTCGTTTAATCCTCTTATTTTAGTCAGCCTACTGTTTCACCATAACTGTATATTCTATTTCCCCTTCCTTGGAAGATCACCTCCCTCACCTAGTTCTTTACTCAATAACTAAAGTCTGTGGTTATTAAGACTGTACTGTGTCTATTGAAAGTTCAAAAGTTAACATCTACATATAAAAGAATACACAGTATATTTATTTTAGATTACCTCACTCAAGATGATTTCTTTCCTAAATCCAATACTTACTTCTGAATTTCATGATTTTTTGAACAGTCTTCCATTGTTTAAATGTACCACATTTTCATTGTCCATTCATCTGTTGATAGACATCTAGACTGTTTTCCATTTCTGTCTATTATGAGAGGATTTGTTTTTCTAGTCTTTTTTTTTTTGCTGTTGTTGTTCCCTTTTTGTAGATAACAGCATTCCACTTGAAAAGATATCAACTCAGCAAAATCAGAATCATGTTGTAATAGGAAATATTCAACTATTGTAAACAATTTTGATATTCTCGTCTCTGAACTATAAACAATAAAGCAAGTATACTTTAACGCTTTTAACTTTCTTAGGAATCAGTCCCTCATGATCTGTGATTAAAACTTTGTTAACGTTTTTCAGGACCCCAGGAAGACATGGGGATCGCCCAATGACAGAGAAATGGATGAGATCTACATGAACAGCCTGGATATGAGTAGGGGTAATGAAGTCAAGGTTCGAAGGAAAGAGAGCTTGTGGGAGCAGGAGATCCCAGCTGGATCAAGAACAGAGAGGGAGAACAAGGAATAGGAGACCATGGTAAATGAAGACCACATGAGAATAGGAAGAAGCAAAGTGCTAGAGAGGCCCACACAGATCCACAAAGATACCCCCACAAAAGACTGCTGGCAATGGTCGAGAGACAGCACGGACTGACCTACTCTGGTGATGGGATGGCCAACACCCTAATTTTCATGCCAGAAACCCCATCCAAGGACTGAGGAATCTGGATGCAGAGATCCACAGCTAGGCCCCGGGTGGTGCTCCAGGAGTCTAATTAGCGAGAAAGAGGAGGGTTTATATGAGCAAGAATTGTTGAGACCAAGGTTGGATAAAGCACAGGGACAAATAGCCAAAGGAATGGAAACACATGAACTATGAACCAATGGCTGAGAGGCTCCCAACTGGATCAGGCCCTCTGAATGGGTGAGACAGTTGATTGGCTTGATCTGTTTGGGAGGCATCCAGGCAGTGGGACCTGGGTCCTGTGCTCATTGCATGTGTTGGCTGTTTGAAACCTGGGGCTTATGCAGCGTCCATTGGCTCGGCCTGGGAGGAGGGGACTGGACCTGCCTGGATTGAGTCTACCAGGTTGATCTCAGTCCTCGGCGGAGGCTTTCCCTGGAGGAGGTGGGAATGGGGGGTGGGCTGGGGGGAAGGGGAGGGGGACGGGAGGGGGGAGAACAAGGGAATCCATGGCTGATATGTAGAACTGAATTGTATTGTAAAATAAAATAAAATTAAATTAGGGGAAAAAAAAGCTTTATTAACATTTTCAATGTTGGGGAATGAAACTCTTTCCTGGAACCTCCATTCAACCTATCTGCACTCATTTATAAAATCATTTATAAATTTTCAAGTTAATCACTGTTTTTTTTTCTATTTTTTATTTTTTTATTTTATTTTTTCTTTTTCGAGACAGGTTTTCTCTGTGTAGCTTTGCACCTTTTGTGGAAGACACTCTGTAGTCTGGCCTGGCCTCCAACTCACAGAAATCTACCTGCCTCTGCCTCCTGAGTGCTGGAATTAAGGGCATATGCCACCACTGCCCGACTTATCACAAGTTTTATAACAGGTTGAAATTTAAAATTCATAGATAACTTCTGCAAGTTGTATATCAACCACCATATATAAATATATATGTATATATAATCATAATGGAAATCTTAAGGAAACTATGTGAAGTATTGCTGAACACATCTACATATACAAATACATTATCTTCAAGTGTTAATATATTTTAATATTATTTAAATTTTATTCAAGTCTACTCCATATGTGAAGAATTTATTATTTGTATGTCCCTGATTCTACCTATGGTGATTTGTATAACTGAATTATAGGCTATTTGTTTGCTTTAACACAATTTTGAAATCCTGCAATGCATTTGGTACAACTTCTAAAATAATTAAAGTATATGTTAAATACAGTTACAGGTATTGAACAGTTTAGGATTAATAAATAGGATATGGATCTAACGAATATTAGTATATTTCAAAACTAATATAACTTCTACTGCAGGCCCAAACACTCAAGATAACTAAATGTAAGAACATGGTGACAAAGGAAATTCTGAAGATGTGCATATCTAGCACCTTGCTGAAAACTATGCCAAGAGTTTGTGTTTAAATAAACAAGTGCATTTTCTATATCTTCTTTAAGTGCTTCTTGTTTGCAAAAATTCACTGACAGCTAAACAGTGCATAACAATATCTTTCAATAAAATAGAGGAGAACATGACTGCAGCAATTTCAGTCACCAAAAGAGTGGAGATGTTGCATCTTCTTTTAAAGCCTCATGGGACCTTAAAATGAAACTGTAATTATAGAGATGTTGAAGTTTGTATCTTTCAAAATTTTTGTTCAGATATCTATATATATGATTGCTCATGTGATTATTTTGTCATAATCTAATAACACCTCAGCTATGCCTACAGCAGATCAGA
This sequence comes from Peromyscus maniculatus bairdii, assembly GCF_049852395.1. NCBI lineage: Eukaryota > Metazoa > Chordata > Mammalia > Rodentia > Cricetidae > Peromyscus > Peromyscus maniculatus. The sequence goes on from NC_134857.1 coordinate 54,115,704, forward strand.
AATTTAAGTTGAAATAAAGGAAGAGACATAATCTAGCTTCTCATTTCAAGTGTGAAACTTTGTACTTAACAGGTGAAGATGTAATTGAATTGGCATCTACCTCAAGGCAGATGGTTTATGTCATACATACATATGTGTGTGTGTGAGTGTGTGTGTGTGTGCCTGTGTGTATGCATATATGTGTGTGTGTGTACTTCAATTGGTTTCACAGACATTATGCCAGAATTTCCAATGAAATGAAATTATAGAGAGCATAAACTCATAGAGCCATGTAGATCAAGGTTCTTATTTGTAAGAATTAAAGCAATAAAGAAAAATTCTTATTAATACCATGATGGTATTAGATTTTCTTTATTGTGAAACTTTTTAGTGCTTCAATCTTATTGAATTGTATAGATCTGTTTCTAGTGTTATCTACATAATTAAAACTTAATTGTTGGGGAATCCCATACATGCATACTATATTTACATGTTTTCTACCTCTACCTTCCACCTTCCAATTTCAACTCCTCCCATTTGTGCTCAGTCCATTTAAAATTTATGACTTCTTTTTCTTTAGTATATATATATATATATATATATATATATATATATATATATATATATATATAAAACCTCCTGCCTTCTGAATTCATTTAGTTTTGCTCCTATCTCCTATGTGTATGTGTGTGTAGCTGACCACTTGGGATTGATATTTTATTAGATGCTCATCCTTGGGGAAATCTGCTTCTCCCTCTCTTAGCAACCACCTATAAATCTTCATCTAGAGGTGGAGTCTTTTGAGATATCTCCCTTTAACTTCAACATGTCAATGCTATTGTCATTATGCACAGATTCTTTTGGTGATTATATTGTTGAGATGTCATAGGAGCAGCTTTCTTGTCATATCTAATAGCCACTGTCTTGAAGTAGATGCCCAGGTCATCTGCCTCTTACAATCTTTCTACTCTTCCTCAATATTACTGACTATTTGCATTACTACACTTTGCTACACAGGAAAACAGAAATAAACTTGATTACTCATATCTTTCATTTCTCTTTTCTTTATGCTGGGTTCTGCCTAGAAACATTCCCATCAGACACAATTCCTTCAGTGTTTATACCAATGATAAAGTAAATACTGCAAAAAAGGAACTTAAAGAAGAATGAGAGCACTCATTACATTTCCTAACCTCACATTGCTTATACCTTCTCTCACATTACAAACCCATCACCACTTTTACAACATTTCTCTGAGTTACATACCCAAGGAACACCAATTTTTGTAGGACTGTTAGGCCATATATATTTTACAATGTTGTCCATTAATCTCACAATTGTGTGCCTAATATATAATGTCATCAAGAGATTTGTTAGAAATATGAGAAGAAGGATGGGTTCTTGGTACTCTGTAATTACTATAGGATCCAGGAAGTACAAACATTGCTTAGAACCCTGAGATAGCACAACCAAAGCCCTAGGTCTAAGTCTTAGCATCAGAGGAAGAAAGAAAGAAAAAAATGAAACAAGAAGATGGGAAAAGAGCAAAGAAAGGAAAGAAAATAGGAAAGATAAAAGGAAGGAGTTCTGATTAGAAATATGTTGCAAAGTAGGGCACAGTGGGAAGAGTCAGCATTTCAAGGTCATCCAAAGCTACATAGAGTTTGACTGAAGTTTGTCTACTCTACATAAGACCCTGGCTCAAAAACCAAACACAAAACGATTAAAATAAGATAACACATAACTGTAAAATATGTATCCTTACATATTCATTGACAAAGTACTCTGAAGGTAGACTATACTTTCATATTCTTATAATGTCATTGCAACCCCAGGATTCTTGGCATAGATATGCAGTTTATGAATGAAGATACACTTACAGTGAACATATTGTTGTGGTTATGCTAAGCAGGAGGGAGTCTTCAGAAATGCCAATTTCTCCCAATAAACATCTGCACTTTGCCTCCCCCAGATAAGACCTAACAACACCTAGAAATTCTGAATTATAATTTCTTGAAATAAGGTGAGAACACTGAAAAGAATGTATCAGACCTGTTTATCCATGTCTAATTACCACAAGAGACTACTAAATGTCAGCCATAGACCAGTCAGCAAAGCATTACATCTCAATTTCATATAGTCATCATGTTTCCTCACTTTGCTTTATCAAATTTTAATCCTAATCTGCAAAATTTTATCCTGTGTAATAATCCATTATATAAACTGTCTTATTTGACAAATCTGTTAATGAAGGAAAACACACACACACACACATGCACTGATGTACCCAGAACTCATTTGAACAATATTCAGCTGTCAGTTGTAGACATGAACATTGAACGAGAAGAAACACAGGCTGTGTATACCTCTAGGTCCTCTTCTCCCCATTCCCTACCCCAACATCAGAACAAAGATCTAATCCTCATCACTTCATTTACAGAAAACATATTAAAAGTTCTTACCAATGGAGAGAAAAATTATGATTCAAGTCAAGAAACAGGGTCAATGTCTTTTACCTTATTAGAATTCTAAATACAAACAAAAGTAGGAACCAAATATTATAGCTAATACAAACTCTTCATTGGATATACAAATCCTTGGCTCTCTATTTAGAATTTGATCTCATTTCAGAACCCTGGAGACAGACTTGAGGGCTCTGCTAGATCTCTGTGTCCCTCTTGCCAATGTGACCACATTAAATAAATCTTAAGTTCCTGATTTCCATTATTAAAAAAAAATTCTTCAAATATTTGTCTTTGTTATTTGGAATAGTATTAATAGTTCTTAAATATACTATGTTATGGTGGTATTTTATTTGTACTTAAATGTGATTTTAATTGTATGTTAATAAATAAAGTTGCCAGGGGGTCAGAGCTATTAGACCCATAGCAAGAGTGTGTCAGTGGTGGCACACGCCTTTAATCCCAGCACTTGGTAGACAGAGCTAGGTAAGTCTCTGTGTATTCAGGGATACAGCCAGCATTGGAGACACATGCCTTTAAGACCTGGAGGGCTGTACTTACAGGCAGTGATGAGGCAGTCATGTATTTGGGTTTACAACCAATGAGAAGGCAGAACAGAAAGACTATAACAAGACAAACACACAGGAAGTAGCTCTCTTTCAGAGAGGTAGGACCACCGCAGGAGGAAGGGTAAGGCTTTAGCTCTGAGCTCTGACCTCTTGGCTTTCTCTTTTACATTGGTTCTGTGTTTCTTATTTAATAAGACAGTTGGTTGCATCTACACTATGTGATAAATTGCAGACATTTAAACAATAATGCACTCATGAATAGATATTAGCAATCAGTTTCTTAGATGAACTGTGGCATGGGGTTTATGAAAAAAGCTGTATTAAACTGACCCCAAAATAAACAAAACTGATACAAGACAAACTACCAAATCCTTTGCTTTTATAGGCAGTGCTAATTGGACTCAGTGGGTTATTTTTATAAAAACAAGAAGACATAAACTTGGGAGGGCATATTAATATTGGGGATCCAGGAGAAAGTACAGGGGAGTAATGGTGGATAGATGTGATTAAATAGATTTTATATGTATGTGACATTGCCAAAGAACAAAAATGTTAAATGTATAAAGAAATAGAAAAAAATCATAATTTATCTTATGTATTTAGACCATAAACTAAGCTAAATAATGTAATCTACATTATTGTATGTTTTTCCAATGATATTTTTACAGCAGAAAACATTTTTAATTACACTCAGTTTAGCTACTCTTCGAGTTGAATTGCACGTCAGTCAAAGAATGTATTAACAGATGGTAATTGAAATGACTTAAAAACAAGTGAATTACATAGTAGCCTCCTGTAGATTTAAACCATCCAAAGTTAGGGTCCCAAGAAGTTAATACAGAAATCTAGCTTAAATTTACTCTACTAAATCTAGATTAAGTGCTCAACAGAGAAGGACATTTTCATTTCCTCTCTGGTTAGCCTTTTGGTTGCAATGGAAATTGTGAAGATAAAAGGAAAGATTTACGGACTTGATTTTTCCATATACTGATGGCAGTTAATCAAATTAATATAGTTTATGCCTACTTCAAAAGAGCTGTCTATTAGAAATAGGGACTCAAACTTCAATTTTGAATCCAAAACTAACAAAGAACACAAATAGAAAGACAAACAAATGAAAAACCCAAAAAGCTAAAAACACCTCTGCCACATATAAAGTACTCTGTTTCTGTAGATCATAAGGTGGTGTATCCAAACACATTTTTTATAGACTATGGTTATTAATTTTCATTTTTGATAAACCTTTTTGTTTTTTTAAATACCAAATATTAAAAATATGTTTCATCATTTAATCAGAACTCAGTTTAAAAAAAGAAAGAATTCAACATAGCAATGGAGAGACTATTTTTTTATATATATTTTTAAAATAGTGAATCTCAAACAAGTTGGATCATTTCATCAGAATTCTGTTTTAAAAAGAAAGAATTCCACATGGCAATTGTGATATCTGGTGAACATCACTTTAAATAGTGAGAAGTATGAAAAGTTGTCATAAAAAGAAGTGATTTGACATAAATTTAACATTATCATTTGAAGTTAGTTAAGTCAATAGCTTGAATGCTATGACAAATGTAAAAAAATTTTGGAGGATAGAAAACAAGGTCTAAGACCTCAACACTTGACTCTGAATTTTTAAATGCACTATGATTCCCTTTTATTCACTAATGATTTCAGTAAATTATAGGTTTTGACTTTTCTCACCAAATGTAAATGACTTTTTTTATAAGGAGGACAGACTGAATTATGTTCTAAGTTTAGAGACAAGATAAGTGACCCAGATGTTCAGCCATTGAGCTGAGGGCTCTCATCAACCCCTGGTTTCACCTCAGCTCGCCCTGAGATCACTGAACAGGCCTTTGGTGCCAAGACACCTGAGCACTGACTCAGAACCTGGCAGTGGTGCAGGGCAGAGTCAGGAATAGTGGGAGGAACAGGCTGGAGAAATAGCTTTCTTCCATTCTGTCCAGAGTTGGACAATACCTTTAGATTTCTAAAAATCTATTTTTAGAAGTCAGTGTTGTCATCCTTTAGTAAGGGAAGTGCAATTCTGGTATTAAAGCTATTTACAGTCATTGTGCTATTTTTTCATTCAAATGTAATAAAGTACGTCAGAAAAACAAAAACATGTCTTGACACATCACACTTCAGGTATTTCCTTGCATGGTAGTTCATACCTCTAATCCCAACACTCCACAGGCAGTGGCCGGAGAATTGCCATGAGATTAAATCCTGCCTGTACTAATTAGAGATTTAAAAAAAAAATAGCTTGGGCTTCTAAGATACTGTCTAAAGAAGTCCAAATGTCAAAACAACAAACAAAAATAAAAAACACTGCAAATTAATTGAAACAAAGTGTTCCATGAATGGTGTCACCAGCACATCCTTTCTGGTGGAACTTACTTGGTTTTGATACAGTGCACATTGCAAACCCTATCAGGTGATTCTCTGAAAATAGCTAAGCAACAAATGGTAACAAAACCAACTCAGGCAGGCTGGGCCTTAGTATAACTGAGTGGTGGTGAAGGAACCCTTCTTTTAACAGTGTCCATCATTTAATAATGTTTAAGGATCAGAGTTGGGTCAAATCATAAATTCTTATAATGTGGCCGTGTATTTATGATTTATACTATATATTATTTTCTATTAAAACTTTAAAGTTGCTTGAGTAACCATGTGCGATGGAAAGGAAATATGCTTTCTTAGAAAAATGCATGTTATTTTCAGAGGCCCATGTTATCAGAAATGACAAGTGGGTTGAAGCATCACCTTGGCACCAGGAGAGAATTCTGTCCTCATCAATCTCTGATGCAGATGGAAGAGCATGGCTGTCCTGCCTTTGACTCTATTTACTATTAAACTTTTTCAAAATAGTAATAGTAACTGGTGTCCTAAACAGTAAACGATTCGTATGCCATAAACCATTCTTTAATTCTCTTGTATTATAACTTCACAACTTCAGTCTTATTTCATATCTAGATAACTTACAAAGAGCTAGTCCAATGAGCAGGGTCTCTAAAATTGTTTTCATTTCTGAAAACCATTCTAGGCAGCCAAAGGGAAGAAGCTGCATGTGTTTTTCACTTGACTTACGTCACATTCAGATAAAAAATACATCCCTTTGCTCTGAATTTTTAGTTAAAATGAATCACTTTTTTTAACTGAGGTGTTTCCCTTGTGATTTAAATAACAAAATGAAACAGAATGGGAGGTTAACTTTTAAATTCAGAAATCTTGATGATGCTTTTACTTTTAAAATGTGAAGGAACGCAAAGTGAAAACTTATCATTTCATCCAGCTTTACCTGGACCGTGGCTAGTGGAAAGCAGGAAAAAATAGTTGCATAAAACTGAAGTCATTACACATGTAGGACAGTACATAATTTACTTATAATTCTGCATATAAACTATATACATGTGTATACGATGTATATACACATATGATAGTGCTATGTGCATGTTTGTACACAAGTAGCACAATTTGCCTGTGTTATTGCTCTAATTACTTATAAAGGCCTGTAATATGTTAGACAGAACATGTGTGCAATAAATTTAGTTAAAGGTATGATCTCTTCACTTGAAATTTTACAGATCAGGAATTTGAGATGAGTAAGTTACAAATGTATATGTTCAATCACTTGAGTTTGAAATTCCTTACATTATCATTTCCCTGCATAGTGTCCGTGATTGTCATGGACACACATGCCACATTTTGTGGGGGATTTCATGGGCTTTTGCTTCACGGTCATTTCAAAGAATCACAAAATTTATTCATATGGATAGTGTAATTGCCAAAGGATAGATGTGAGCAAATACTGGACTTACACTGAATGAGTCTGACACTGTGCTAAGCTTGCTGAAGGAGCTTCTTACTGAAACAGCATTATGACATTCAGAACCCTAAACACAAACAAGCTCTCATGAGATGATAAGGCTTTAAAACTAAAATTTCCAAGTTAAAAAAAAAGAAAGTTTCCAAATCAGTCATTAAACTTTCTGCATTATTTTCTCTCTGAACTTTTATTTAAAATATTGTATTCATCATCCTTTTTTAAATAATTTTGCAATTTGATGAAATAATATCTTTTTAGTCAAAATATAAAAGCATCTACATAAATAATACCATAAATGATATACAATGTTTGAAAACTATTCTGAATTAAACTGATCATCTGCCATCATTTCACACTAGTCATGTCAGAGTTGAGGGGACAGCACAATGTGTTTGCTATTTCCAAACACTATTATTGTAATTACCAATAAAATAGTAATAATAAAAGCGAAACTGTCAGATCCTTGGTCGTTCTCAGTAGCAGAACATTGCTTTGAGGGAATTAGATACTTAGTAAAAAAAAAAAAAAGTAATTTACTTCAGTAAGAAACATAAAACAGTTGTTAATCCATCCTTATATCAATATCCAGGGAATTTAATGGAAATAATATCTATTGTTACAAACTAAAGTTTAACTTAGTTTTAATGCAAAATTAAAATAAGTGTCTGAGTCGGGGGTAGAAAACTCCATGAAAGTAAAATATTGCCCTCCTTAATACAAAATTTCATTCTTATATAAATTTGTTCTCACTATATAGATGAATTTATTCTTCATTTTTGGGTGAAATTTAAGATAAGACAGTCTTATTTTAATATTTGATAAATAAAATATAAATATTACATTTATCAAGTTATGTTTTAATTCAATAAGGTTTGCGGAGACCTGTTTTCCAAATGTCAAAAGCACCAGGGTCCTTAGGGATGACATTTAACCTGATATGTTTAATATACTATGCTGAGAGAATGCATGGTTTTCTAGGAAGATGCTATTAGTATTCGTAGGCTCTAGGTTTTTTTGCTCCTACTTCTTCTGTTCACCAAAATGATTGATTAGGAAGAACCAGAGGGTTACTAGTAACCGTAGTTTACTACAGTGTTAACAGTCACTGCAGATTTTTTTTCCCCTAAATCAGGTTGCGAAGCCGGTGGGCACAGTATTGTTATTTTATCCTCCCCCAAAAAACAAGAACAACAAACAACAGTAAATAGGGAAAGATGATGATCAGAAAGAATATAGAAGATGAAATATCCAACAAAGGTGACTTGTAGGACAGTTAGCAAAAAACGTCATCTCTTTTTATAAGGGGCCCAACTCTCCTGAGTAAGGAGAGCTTCATTCTGGTATTTTACATAAAGAGACTGTAATTAGTTTTATGGACTTTCTGAAATAACTCCAAAATAGACTGAATAGTTGAGGACAAAAGTTACAGATGCCACATATCAGATGCAAAGAAGCCCTGAAAGTGTATTTTTTTTAATATCTAAGTATTTGCGTATTTTATCTGTATGCATGTCTACACTGATCATTGTATGTAGTTTTAATGGTTATATAAACATGTTCTAGACATTTACCTTTTCTCCATCATTTAATACAATGCCTTTATGTATACACCATACAGCTTTAGAAACTTGTGGTTTTATCCTGTGTGTGAGTGTGTGTGTGTGTGTGTGTGTGTGTGTGTGTGTGTGTGTGTGTGTGTGTGTGTCGGGGGGAAATGATGTAATGTAAGGCTTCAGCGACTTGTGGTAAATTACATTCAGCATGTAATGATCATTTCTAAGGGCAGCTTGAAGAAACTCTAGCTTCACTTTACAATTCAGTAGTGGATGCGTCTGGAGATCGCTGGAGTTCTGCTGCCCTCTACTGGCCCGTCTCGGTAAGTGCCTCTATCGCTGCTGTCTTGCATCCTACATTTCTATTTTCTTTGGTTTTGCTCACGTGTACATGGATCATAATTCAAAGTATCTTCAAATTAACTTTGAAACATTTTCTAAAATTCCATACAGAAAAATAAAACTTAATCAGTATCATACATCTTCATTCAAGCATTTCTGGGTCCATTTGCTGTGAGTGAGTGGGAAAACAACGTCCAAACATAAAAATGACAACTTTCACAGATGAACAGATATTCTACAGTCCCATTTATCCTCAGCTTTTCTGGGACTGTGCATGTGCATGGAGAGTGTGATGCTACCTAAGCTGCTCATGGATCTAATTTTAGTGTTCCTTTTTTATTTAAAGGAGAGCTATTTCGTTTCTCTGTTCCTTCAAGTCATCTCCTGTTTTGAAACACACAGATGCTCAGTGATCTTACCCAGAACAACCCTATACTTCCTCACTCCAGTCACTTTATTTTCTCCTGGTCACACTCCACCTATGGAACAGTGCCTCGTTGGGAAACTGAATTGGAAATGTATAACCCATGAAAAAAACTGAACTATAGATTAGCATATCCAAGCCCCAATTTAATCCTGATATGGGATATGAATACTGTGTAGTAAGCTTTATCAATATCACAGTGCAGCAGACTTGTTAATCAATTCGCTTTCTGTATATCAAGTAAAATAAATATCTTTAAATGGAAGTACGAAAGGCGTGGTACAGCTGGCTTAAATTCAAGCTTTGTATCTTCTATATATAATGTATTATGTTTTTCAAAAACTTTTTATTAGGAAAGCTATACCAGACGCATAATCACTATACAATGATTAAACATTACCTTTACAATTTATAATCACTGAAATTACAGAATAAATATATGCACATTTCTTTTGAATCTTTGTGTGTGAGAGAGAAAACATTAAAAGTGCTTCCTACAAAGCTGTTAGTGATATATACCCAGTTGCTTCTTTATTTTTAATATCATATATATATATATATATAAGAAAGTGCAGATGTTCTCAAAAAATCTTGGCATCAGGATGAAATGTCACAAGGAGGGTGCTCATCCCTAGGTGTGTCTCCAGCTTTTAAACCAACAAGCCTTCACTGCAGTAGGATCCAGCCTCAAATGTGACTTTTCCCAGGGTGGTAGGAGAGATGCTGTGAGCTGTACACTAGGAGTGAAGGGCACGTGGAGCTATGGAGAGGAAAAAATGGATCAAACCCGAACTAAGCAGATTAAGTTGTGTGGAAGGTGTGTGTGTGTGTGTGTGTGTGTGTGTGTGTGTGTGTGTGTGTGTACTGCACCCAGTTCAGACTGAGGGACCTAAGTGTATGTAGAGGCTTGCTGTGTGCACATGAATATGTGTGTGAGAGACAACAGTGTGAGAACATTCGAGCAAGACCCGCCCCTCCCTCCCCATCCTGCAGTTTTCAAGCATGCAGCAAACTGCATTGTTAATACATGTACAGAATCTGTGCCATGATGGGAAAAGGAGAGAAAGCCATAAATGTCAACCTCCCCGCTCCCTTTCGAACAAAACTGCAACTAAAGGGAATAAAAGTTACTGAAAATAAAAAGACACATTGAATTTTACTCAATTAGGATCAATACAACGATCCCCGATATACCTCACACATGGCACAGTCAAAGTCTCGAGTTTCAGTATAAAAAATAATGATAACATTTGCTGGCAAAAGTCTGCGAAGGCACTTCATTGATTAATGATCTGAGTACGGCCCTTCCTCAGAGTCACATCTGAGAGGGGAGAGCCCACTTCTGTATTCTCTAGTTATCATGCGTTTCAGTTCTGTCCTGGGCAAGGGGGGAACTGTGAGGATGGAGTTATTGGGACAAGTATAATGGGAGCCGGGGATATATTTCTTTTTATTTTCCTTTTCTTTTGAAAATCAAAACAAAGCCACTAATTTATTCTCTTCTTTTCTGTTAGAACCTGTATGCTGTCTTCTCCAGAACTTCGAGGTAATCCGGCTTAGTTTGAAGTTTGGCCCTTAAGTCGAGGTAATCACTTTTGGGGGTTTGGTGGTCTGTGAAGCCCTTTCCAGATGCGAAGAGAAGGGTTTCTTTGAGCCTGGCGTCCTGCTGTAAGTCTGGATATTGCATGCCAGGGGGGTGGACATGGAGTTCCTTTAATTTGGGCACTGTGCCGTAGAGACAGTCCACAAATCCCACTGTGCATGGAGGAGGCTGTGGCCTCTCACGGTCTAGCAGCATACTGCCACCACCACAACCTCCCCCAGGGGGAAACAGCACCACCCCACCATTCTTCTCGTGGTGGCGGAACCCAGCCAAGTCTCCCCCAGTCCCTCCACCTACCCCTGAAACCCCACCAACCGACGAGTGGTGAGGGTGAGGGTGGTGATGGTTCACCGTCACTATGGTGTTAAGTTGGGAGTTGGAAACCGCCAGGGCCCACTCCTTCTCTTTTTCCAGCAAGGTCCGGTAGTTGCTGTGGTTCTCCTTGGGTGTTTCTGCAAACTGCTCACTTCCTAAGAGCACCTCACCCATTCCTGGTGGCTGTGTCCCAGGGCACCCACGTTCTGCAGCTCCTGGTTCCTGGGCTGCTGAGGCGGCCACTTCTTCCTCCTCTCGAGGCTTGTAGATGGGGTTGTTACACATCTGGGTAACTGGGTGCGGGATGTACTCATACACGTGACCCACGGGAGGGGCTTTCTCTGGAGAGGACAGAGTTGGTCGACCACCACCTCCACTCCCACCACCACTGCCCCCACTGTCCTCAAACAGCCGGTGACATTGCATCTGGATTCCTGTAAGGTCCACGCCTTCCTGCCGCTTGCTTCTAAAGGGCAGCTTCTTCCTCCGCCGACGGAGCACATAGGCAAAGAGGCCTGCTGCAACAAAGACAGCTGAGAAGAACAGAACCAGCAGGCTGAGAATCAACACAGAAAGTGGCACAGGGCCCCCGGGAGGAGAGAACTCATATGGTGATGCACTTGTTGGTCCTCCATTGGGGTCATAATCTCCAGACTGCGGTGGGGATGGTCCAGGTGGTGCAACATGCAGCATCTCTGGGCATAAAACTTCCAGCTCAATAGTGCGCACATCACGGTGGGTGAGGTTCTCGGGGGTCCTACAGAGTACATCACCTACCACGCTGACTGTGCTGATGGTTTCGATCCACTGTTTAAAGGGAACCAGGTCACAAGTGCAGTCCCAAGGATTCTCATTGAGATCTATCTGCACGATGGCATTCAAGTGTTCAAGGACACCAGCTACTGGCAGGTAGAGGAAGTAGTTCTTCCTCAAGTTGAGCCGAGCCAGGGATGTACCTGCAAAGGCATCAGTTGGCAGGGTCCTCAGCAAGTTATTGTTGAGAAATAACAGCTTCAAGTTGGGCATGAGGCTGAAGGCTGCAGGCTGGATTTCCCGGATGACATTGAATTCGAAGTACAAGTAATGCAAACTCTGTAAACCTCGGAACATACCTGGTGTCAGCCTTTCTATATCATTGCCATTGAGAAAGAGACTCTTCAGGTTGGGCAGGTTGATGAAAGCTCCATCCTGAACATAAGAAATGCGATTGTTCCCCAGGTGCAAGAGATCCAAAGAAGAAAAATTCCAAAAATCAGAGCGGTATATCTTCTGAATCAGATTGCTGCTCAGGTAGAGCTTCTTAGCATTCAAGGGTCTTGGAAGAAGTTCGGAGATGTTGTTAAATCCTCGTTCTTTGCAGTTGACAGTCAAGCCAAGGTCATTGATATGCAAATTACATGTACACCCAGTAGGACATATAATAGGAATAGGTGGTCTGGTCTGATAGGGGGCAATGGGAGGTTGATTTGGACCAGGGTATAGAGCCTGGGATGTAGATGGTGGTCTGGGTGTTCGGGGCTGTTTGGTGGGTTTTGGCTGCTTATTGGAGGACTTATATTCAACAGAAGAAGCTGTAAAATGGACAGAGGACAACATTGAGGAAGGTTTAGTTGGCCAGGCATTCTCCTTGCTTGATGGTAAGTGGGGAATCCCCAAACTGGCCTCCACCTCAGAATCAGACAACAATGGACAGAGTTCTGTCTTCTTGATTTCACGGAGATCCTTCCCATGGAAATGGAAAGGTGTCTCACAGGTGATGTCCCCCACCAGCGCTGTGTAAGGAATTCGCTCCAGCCAACTCTTCAGCTGCACAATCTCACAGGTGCAGTTCCAAGGGTTCTCTTCCAGCTGGAGCTCCATTAGGCTTCTGCCAATGTGATCTAGCATTCCACGGTAGAAGAGAACCTTTAACCTGTTTCCACGGAGGTCCAGATGGGTTAAAGAAACAGCCTTAAATAAATTGGTTGGAAGTACAGGAATGAGATTATCATTTAAGATTAGAACCCTCAATTTACTTAGGTTCCGAAATGCCCCACTCTCTATACGTTTAATGACATTGTAATCTGCCTGCAGGTATTCCAGACTTTCTAAGCCAAGGAAGGTGTCATTTCTGAAGACATCTAGTTTATTCTCATGGAGATATAGTCTCTTTAAGATCTTAAGACCATTGAAAGCGCCAGTTTGAATGTCCTGTAATGCATTGTTCCCAAGGTTAATGGACACAGCATTATTTAAATGAAGAAAACTATTGGTGTACAATTTTCTCATTGAATTCCTCTGAAGATACAGTTTAAAAGGTCTTGACCAGAACTCAGTAATCTGACTAATGTTTGTAAATCCTTTGCTGTCACAATGTATGTGGAAAAGGCTTTCTTTAACTTCGCAGTAGCATGGATCAAAACAGGGCTCATCTATTTCCTCTGAGTCCTCAATCAGGGGGATTGGGGTAGTCCATCCTAGAGCGATTGTGCTTAGAAGAATTATCCACAGCATCCTCCCTCTGTGAAGCATCTCAGCTATGGACGGCTTCATCATTCCTGGTTGATTGTAAAACTGCAACAGAAATAAAGATGCAGATTTTTAGCTTTTGTACTACTCTAGTGGACTCCTACAACTGGGTTTTTTCTTAAAAACAAGGGTGGTTTGAAAACCTCAGCAGGTATTGAACTGATATTCCAAATGAGGCAACAACATGTTTAATGTTTAAGGTGTTCCCTGTATTTTCAATTTAAGAGACTGACACATTGCAACATACAGTGACATTTTCCTGAACGAAGCCCTGTTCAGTAAAAGTGTTATGTGACATGAACAAAAGCAGCTTGCTCTGACTTCCTCTTATAAAAACAACAGAATTGGAACCCTGACTCGGCCTTGGCATAGGCAGATTCAGCCGTAAAGGCAATGGCTTAGTCATTATACTTGCTTTCCTGTTAAACTAAGAATTAAAATCTTATTGAAAGTCATAGGAAAAAGGGGTGTTCTTCACATTGTACACATTTATTATTAAAAAAAAAACAAATGTGGCATAACCAAAAGATATATTATATTAGTGTGAAAACAGGTGAGCCTGTTGCCCAATATCAGATCTTGAGATGTGAAAGATTGTCATAAAAAATTAAGATTTATTTTAAGGAACTATGAAAAGTTACTTAATTACCATGCGTGCCCAGCTGTATGCTCAACCCCAATCCCTTCTGCCCAAGCACAGAAAATACAAGTATCCTTTAGTTAAATAAGTAATTTCTGCATATCTCCTCATTTGGCTGTTTAAAGCATTAGGAGTGATGAGATCTCTGAAGAATAGGCCCATGCAATTGTCAGAGCTAAAGATAGTGACAGCTAAAGGTCGCTAAGCCTGGGAGTGTCTGGAGCAAAACACTTGCAAGAGCTTAGTTTGGAGTGAATCTGCGCTTTGGGGATCAGCTGAGGAACCATAAAAAGCTGTAAGGGGACAGAAGAGAAGTAGGTAGTTAAAGGCTAAAATGGGTGGGAACCTCAATTCTTACTGACAAATTATTTAGCTTGTGAAAACATTTTAGAAAAGACGTTTATTTTTTCCAGTGAGAAGAAATGAATCCAGGGCCCTATTCTGGAAACATACAGTGCCTTCATCAAAGGTTATCTCGCTGTGCTTATTGTCATCAGCATATGAAAATGTGTACATAAATACCTCATAATATTCCAGTTTCATTACAGTGTCCTTCCCAAGTAAGTGAAATATCAATCGAATTTAAATGTTGATTTTAATCAATAAAAATAAATCAAAGTCTCCAACATATGTTTTCTCCCCACACACGGTATGTATATCAAGGAAACATTCCTTAACTTAAAACCCAAGGAACACAAAGAGATAATTTATAGGGAAAGTAGGAAGAATCTAATCTTTACATTCCACTGGCATATCATGCACACAGCTGCAAGGAGAAACTCTTGAGAAAGCAAAGTGGAATCTGCCTTCGGCATGTAATAGTCAATTTTTAGAAACAATTAAATGAAAAAGAGACAGAGAAGGCAGATGAGAGCACATCGCAGTATCACTTGGTTTTCCCTTGGCTTCCGTGTTAAATGTTAGAATCGACTTACATTCCTCCTCATCATTTCTAGAAAAAAAAATTGGGGGGGGGCGGTGTTTCACACCTCTGGGCTCTATGCAGCCGGGATGCAGGCGTCTTTGACTTACCTATTTTGCAGGAGGTTTGGATTTTTATTTTTATTTTTATTTTTTTATTTTTTTGTTTCTCAGCACTGACTATGGAAAAGAAGTAAAAAAAAAAAAAAAAAAACACACACCAACAAAAACAAAGCTTGAGTTTACGGTTTCTCTCTCATCCAGTCTAGTCTTGCTGAAACTGAAGCTAGGGTGCTAGAGAAGAGGGGAGGAGGTCCTAAAAAAAAAAATAAATTAAAAAGCTAGCTTGAGACGTGCAGAGAATGCAAGGGGCTCTTCAATGGGCTTCTTTAGGATGCAGGACTGCCGCTTGGCACTCTCAATAGAGGAGGGAGGAGACGGGGCTGCAGCAGGCTTCCAGCTAGGCTGCTGCTGGGCGCGCCGCCGCCTCTGTGGCTGCTCTCCCGGGTTACCCTACACCACCGGGCACAGGGGTGGGGGGAGGTGGGGAGGAAGGCAAAGGGGAAGGCAGGCTCTATCACAGATCACAGTACAGGATTCAGGACTTGTTTGGCTTTGTATTTTCTGTTTGATTTTTAATGTGTGCTGAAAATCGTCCAGCGTTACACGTCATGAAAATAGGCTCCAAGAAGGGGAACACGTTTAGCCTTGGGTCAGGAGCGAGCACTAAGAAGCCCTGACTATACAAATGCATGTGGTGTGTGTGTGTGTGTGTGTGTGTGTGTGTGTGTGTGTGTGTGTGTGTTGTGCTCGTGAGCGCGCATATGCGTGTGCGCGCAGGAGCATGAAGGGGAGCTAAAAGAAGTAAAACATTCAAGAGGATAAATGTTCAAAAGAATAAAGCAAAAATAGAGAAAGAGGAGGAGAGCCCCTAAGGGAAACATTCCTTTGGAGGAAAGACCTCGGGCAGAGGTTGAGAGGAGTACCCGCCCCTGGACCTTTGCTTTCTAGTTCTCATCTCACGTGCAAAGGCTTTGGAAAGTGAAACTGTCTTTGGAATGGTCCTTTCTTTTTCACAGACTTCCCTTCAGAGTCTGTGAGGAGCTATAGACCCACATCCCGCAGGTGGAAGAGCTGAGTCTGGCTGTCTCTGGCTGGGTGTCCCAAATAAGAGCTCAACCCTCAACCATCCTCAGATACTTGGATTGACTTTCTCCTGCATTTTGCTTCGATCCCTTTGCACCAGAATCATTTTGTTGCTGCCCAAAGCCTGAGATTTCTTTTGAATCCAACTGCCATGCGTTTCCTTCCAACTTTCTGCTTTTCTTTTCTCCCTTCCTTCCTCCCTTCCTCTCTTCCTTCCTCCCTTCCTCTCTTCCTTCCTTCCTTTCTTCCTTCCTTCCTTCCTTCCATCCTTCCTTCATTCTTTCATTCCTCCCCAGCTTCTCTCTCTCTCTCTCTCTGGCTCCCTGCATCACTTCCTCCCTCCCTCCCCTTTCCCTTTCTCCCTTCATCCTTCCCTTTCTCACTACCCTCCCCTCCACTAGTAGGAGATGAAGAACCTTGAATAGCAATGGGACAATTCACACTCTTCCTCTGGAAGACTTCAAGGGAGGGAGATTTCTGGCTTTGGTTTTCCCCTCCTTTAGTTCCTCATGCTAGATTCTTCTCTTCCTCCTCTTTCTTCTTCTCCCTCTTTCTTTCTCTCTCCTTTCTAGTGTTCTCCAAAAGGAATAATAATGAGTATCCAGACAAATGAAGATTTGACAAGGTAGAAGCAACCAGCTTGCTCTCTCTCTCTCTCTTGCTCTCTCTCACAGCCTCCCTCTAAAAGGAGTTTTCAAAGGCCCTATATGTTAGGAGGAAGCACAACTTGGTAGTGAATCCAGAAAGTGTCAAGCAAGCAGCAAGGGGATCTGCTAATCAGGAAGTGTGCTGTGTGCAGGAACCACTTCCCCCATTCTGTCACCAACTCATAGAGGGCAGGGGCTTTCTGACCACTAGATAAATGAACTCCATTGCCAGGGCCTCAAAGTTGGTGCGTAGAGAAGACAGATTTCCCCTAAGGCATCTTACAAAATCAAGTTGTAAAAGAAGAAGAAGAAGAAGAAGAAGAAGAAGAAGAAGAAGAAGAAGAAGAAGAAGAAGGAGAGCAGGGGATAGGTATGAATTTCTTATGGATCTAAAATCTATTTCATTTAGTTCGCCAAAGTGTCCTTAAAAGTCAATCCAAGATCTAGATGATAGCTTGCATTAAAAATATCCACGCTGCTGTCCATTGCCCCATCGCAGCTGAGACTGGAAACAGCCACCAGACTCTGTAAGCAGGCTGAAAGACTCTTGAAAAACCCCGCACCCTTCACATCCCAGACCCACCCTTTTCTCAGAGAGGTCCCCATCTGGAAACAAGCCTACATAGAAAAACTAAGCTCAGGACAGGGCTGTTCCACCTCCCTCCTCAGCAACCCCAGCCATCAAAGGCAGCAGCTGTTCCAGGGATCCTGTGGGAATCCAGGCTCTATTGGAATGAAAGGGTCCTCAGGAGGCTGTCCTGGGCTTCCCAACCATGGTAAATGGCTTCTGCGACCCTGTTCTAGTGGTCTCTGAAACTACAGTCCTAAGTGCTGGACTTTGGCCATGTCCTAAAGGCCCTTCCACAAGCTGCCTTTCCTCTCTTTTAGCATTGCATGTCTAAAGGATGTGAAGAGCTCTGAAAGTTAGGGGATGCTGGGCCCTTGGGCTGCTTTCTTCTGCGTCCTGCTGGGAGCGCCGGCACCATTTATTTGTCCAGAGAAGGACAGGAAGACAAGAAGCTCTTTCTACCCAGCGAGCCCCTTTCCCACCTCCCCCTCGTCAGTGCTCCCCCTTCATTCCAGATCTAAGATTAAATATTCCAATATGGAAGCGAAACGATCTCCCTGGAACAAATAATTAAAATGCTGCATCATTCATTTTCTGAAGAGCTATGAGCCTTCTATAGAGCCTTTTCTAAACTGCTGCCGGCAGGCGAGGCACACAACGCATATATATATATATATATATATATATATATATATATATATATCCGTTTTCCTTCTGTCTCTTAAAATACAACCCAGCGCTTCACGGGGGGGGGGGTCTCCCCTTGGCCACCTGGCCTATATGTTGGAGTTAAGATTTCTTTCCCCTGAAGAAGGTGGCCTGAGGTTATATTAGTCTCCAGAAGCCCTTCCTTCACCAATGCCCTTACATCTAACAGATCCAATTCTTTAAAATAATAATAATAATAAAAATCCTAGCACCTGTGAGGGTATGAAAGATCTAGCGGCCAAAGTCTACGCGTTCTACAGCACACATCCTACATAAGAGACAGACTGATTTCAATCAGGCAAAGTAGGAACTGATGGCGACGAGTACCTATGGTGCAGAGCGCTCAGGATCTCCGAGGTTCGCTCCGAGGGGCTTCCCAGCGGGAGGGGCAAACTCTCCGCGAGGCTGCATTGTATCCGTCATTCTGTCGCCCAGGATCTTCCCCTTTTCCGGCCACCAACTTTCGGAAAGGCTACCAAATCACGCTTGTAATCCTTTTAGAGTGGTCCACCTTTGAGATTTAGAGGGAAATGGTCGCTGCATAGTGATGGGAGAGCGGGGCGCGCACCTAGCGCGGTGATGCTGGCGACCGTGGACTCAGGACCATAGCTCTCGGTCCTTGCCCCAGATGGCAGGCAGGCTGTGTGAGCGTCCCAGGACCGGGATCGCCTGGTCGAAAATCTTGGTGCTCTTCCTTCAGTGGCGAGCTCCCCGGTTCCCGAGAGCACCGGTTCCTTTCTGGATTTCTCTCTTGCTCTGTATCTCGCTGAAAGATTGTCTCTCACAGCGCAATCCCTGCCTGCGGCCTCGGTCTCCTAGCGGAGATACAGCTAGCCCTTGCCTTTTCCGAGTGTCTTTGCTCTTTGCCCTTTGGATGGGTGGGAGTGGGGGTGGGTGGCGTGGAGATGAGAGAAGACAGGGTGGGGAGAGACGGAAAAGAGGCAGGAAGGGGGCGACTAGATCTCAGATCCCAGCATTGGTCAGGTGGCGGGGTGGGGGGTGGGGGTGAGGACACAGATACAACAGTATGGCTGTACACACCACATTGCACTTGGCGTTGGGAAATCTCAGGCAGAACACGAAGGCGATGCGATCCCGTTGGCGGAGTGTGAGTCCCCTGACAGCCCACCATTCGAGTGCCCTCACTTCTCCAGCCGGAGGACAGAGGGAGGTGGGCAGAGGAGGGGGGCGAGCGTTTCAGGCCAAGGAGACGCTCCCGGTGGCGGCCGTGGCGGCGACCGCATCTTTTTAAGACTGACCTGCTTTAAAAGTACCGCTTTGATGGCCTAGGAAATAACTAAAATCAGATTACACGTTACTTACCAAACGTCTGCCTCTAAACTGGGAGCGCCAGGTCGGGGACTAGGAGGCAATATAGAAAACGCAGGGCTGGAACCTGAATGCAAAGCCATCAGCCGCCCCCAAATCGCGCACCGAGGGAGCGGCGCTCGGGAGCCCCCAGATCAGCCCATCGCTGGAGCCTCAGCCAGCTTGTCCCCCCGCACCCCTGGCCCCTCCTCCGCGCCAACTGTGTAAATCAGCCGCCGCAGTCCTCTCGCCGCGCATCGCAGGCAAATCCCTGCTTAGGAAGCAAGTGATTCTCTCTCTCTCTCTCTCTCTCTCTCTCTCTCTCTCTCTCTCTCTCTCTCTCTCTCTCTCTCTCTCTCTCTCTCTCTCTCTCTCTCTCTCTCTCCCTCTCCCCCTCCCTCCCTCCCTCTCTCCCTCTCTCCTTTCTATTTATTGGTCACAATTTGCCAGCTTCACTAAGAGAGATCCTGTCAGGAAGTCAGCATTCTGTATCTGTGGATTGATTTTTAACTTTTGCAAATGAGAGATGGCTGTTTGGAAAATTACAGTCCAAACTGAAGGGGGTGGGGTGGGGGAGATGATCAAATTAAGAACATCTGAACTATATCGGGGGCGCGCGGTGGGTGGGTGGGGGGGAACGACGACATCGTTGAATGCCTACCAGGAGCCATTCCAAGTGGTTTCCAGAAATCGCCAATGGTCATGCAACATAGGTGACAATCTGAAAGTACACGTATTTCCTCATCTCTTTATACTTGCTAACGTGGGGGTTTGAGGGGGGCGGTGATGAAACT
The DNA here is from genome assembly GCF_049852395.1 of Peromyscus maniculatus bairdii. Classification (NCBI taxonomy): domain Eukaryota; kingdom Metazoa; phylum Chordata; class Mammalia; order Rodentia; family Cricetidae; genus Peromyscus; species Peromyscus maniculatus. The sequence goes on from NC_134857.1 coordinate 54,136,020, forward strand.
GTAGCATGGCTGGAGCAGGGGGTGGGGGGTGGGGATTTGAGAAAGAGCCGCCAGATACCAGTTCGTGACAAATGAGATGAGGACATTAGGGAGATGATTGCACACATGTGGAAGTGCTCCATGATCCAGAAGACCACTGCCCCCACTGCAGTCTTGATAATGCAGTCGCTCACTGCTCCTCCATCCAATCTGCAGTGCAAACCAACGCAGTTCTTTTTAATAGATCCTTTTCATCAGCGGCTGTGTTGGAGAAAGGGCAGCATTCCCACTAACTCCCAAACTGGATAGGGGACACTCTGTGGGAGGCATCCCTGTACCTCTTACCATTCCTTCCAGATGTGAAAACATTGACTTGCCCAAGACAAGTGAAATTATGTATGTAATATCATCGTAAGCATAAAATGAACTTGACCCTAATTTCAGAAGTTTTCAAAGGAACTCCAGCCTACCTCTTGCAAAGAAGCTAAGCATTCTTTTAAGTTACACATGACAATGTATAGGAGACAGGCATGGAGATATTTCACCTCTTGTAGGGTTTTGTCCATTTGCTTTATAGGCATAAATACTCATGATCTAGTGCCATATTGCTATCATTAAAAAGGAGAGAACAGAGTTGGTCACGCCCCAAAAGAAGGCCCTGTTCAGCTTTACAGAACACATGGGCATACAAACAGAGTTGATTCAGTATGGTAACCATGTAGGTATTCTGTAAAGTGGGAGTTTAGATTGTCATACTTACAATGTTTCAGCTTGTTCTTCAAAATACTCAGTGTCCTTTAAGATTATTAATAAAGTATCTACAATGACCCAGAACATGACCAAAGCACTGTGACATCAAGGCTGTTCTTTTTAAATATAGTGTTTAAGTTTTATGGAACAAAATCCAAAGACTTTTATCAGTATTTTCTAGGTTAATACTACCTTCCTTGTGAGTCTTCCGTGTGAGACTTGGGTATGGAAGGGACATTTGTCATTGAAGTTTCCCTAATGTGATTTCCAAATTGGGTTTCAAAAAGCTTTGTATAGGAAGGGCTGCCAACAGACTGTATCCATGTTAAAAAAAAAAAAAAAAAGGCTGAAAACCAAACTGCAATAGTAGGGTCATGACTCGAGATGCTTCAGGCCTTGGGGTGTGGTCGCACAACTCCTGGGGCAGCCATATTCCACATAGGCAAGTGAGCAATCAACACATGCCTCCTGCTGCTGGGCCAGGGAATATAACCCTGAAAGAATCTTACCTCATCATCCCTAAAGGAGATGACTCTCTTTGGCTTTTGGATCTACTTTCCCTTTATTTGATTTTCATGGTTATTTTTGATGAGAAAAGTCCAAATATACTCACATATTTCTTACTCCTAAGGAGTAATGTAAAGTCGAGTTGATAGAACACAGAACACGCTGTTAGTATTAAAAGTGGACACTATCAGCACAGACATTTCCGGACAGATTTTTTTTTTAAATGTGTGGATTAAAATGTCTTTGGTGTGTCTTTGCTCTGTATTATGACTTTTGGTGTTAACTACAAAGGGATCTGCTGTATACTTTTACTTAATGAAACATTCACACTGTGAAAAGTAGGAACTTCCACTTTAAAAAAAGAAAATAAGATGCTTTTTATTGATGATGTAATAGTGAGTAAAAGTAGAACATAAAAACCAATATGTAAGATGCAGTTTTCAGACCAGCCAAAAAGCCATATAATGCTAGCTATCATAAATTTTAAGACATAAAGAAAATACATTTTTCAAATAATTCTCTTTTAATTATTCTGTCATCTTCCAGGAGAAAACAATGGAATTAAGATGAATAATGTTGACAGAGTTTCCTTGGCTAATTATATATTACTCAGTCAGATGGTTAAAAGTAAACAAATATTTTGGTATGTGTAACACTGAATGAAATAATATGAGAATGGTTTACCATGCAATGGGGTATTCGCTCCTAAAGCCTTGTACCCTACATGCAAACATATTTGAAAATTGCAACATACCCTGATTATATACATGTTGTGTTCATCTGTTTTAAGCTATTGCGCAACAATCCTAAAGCCCACAACTTTTCTTGATTTGTGCGTTCTAATTAATTTTGCATACTAAGTGAGCAAAAAGCTAACTGCAACTTTATTTGAGCTACCACCATTGAAAAAATTGAAAATAGTTATAAACAATGTTGTAAATGAGAATATATCCTCAAAAAATTTAACAAATATGAATGTGAAAAACAAAAATTGGTTTTATTGTGGAGTTTTTTTTTGTGTGTGTGGGAATGTAAATATTAATAGAGATGTAAATATTAATAGAGGAATTTGAAGAATTGAACAGTTGAGACTGAGGGTGCAATACTTGCACAAGTGTTTATTTGTGCAGATCTTCTACACCTTCACAGATGAACACTTTGAACTGTTTTTAAAGATTCAAAAGGAGTTCACACCCCTTTTCCTCAAAAGCGCTTCATGAAAACCTAGTGAGCATTTAGCAGAAGTGTGTGTTTGTTAGTTTTATTACGAATTTAATGGATTAGTCTAAATATGAAGAAAGTGTTAGATGATAATTCAGTTACTCATTCATTTATATTGTTTCACTAAAGAATCTCAGAACACTTTTTAGGCTTAAACTAATTAAGACCTCATATTTTTTTTTTAAGTAAAAAAGTGTTTGAATCTGAAAGGTTAGTAGAACTCTTTTAAGACAATCGAAGATGATCTGTTTCTGTGACCAGTGTTTCTGAATGTTTGTTTAAAGAATGGGTTAAGCATAGATGATTCCTACATAACTTTTCAAGGGGCTGGCCTAAATTATTTGGCACTAATAAATTGTAGATGCTAAGTTAAATTACAAAGATAAAAGGTCTTTGAAGTTTGAGACAAGGAGAGATCAATGAAATACACTCTTTGAAATAATTTGACATTTGAATAATACAATAGAAAATAAAAATAAGTGTAACATATATTGGAAAAAGGTAAATCAAATGAATTTTACTGACAAAGGAAGATTTTTAAATGTGCTAATAATATGCGAGAAGGAAATAGGAATTTTTACAAATGCATTTACATTATTTCTTTAGCATTCGTGTGTAGGTATGTGAATGTATATGTCTGTCTCTCCCTGTGAGGGTATGTGCATAAGGGTGTGTGTGTGTGCATGCACATGTCACAGTACACTTGTGAATGTTAAATGTCAACTTCAAGGAGTTAGTGCTCTCCTAACCATGTGAATTCTGAGGATGAAACTTACATCATCAAAAATGCTTGGTAGCAAGTAACCTTACTGCTGAGCTATCTTACCAGCCCCTGACAATGATTTTGTAGAATCACAGAATCATCTTAATGGGACTTGAAAGACAGACATAGCATAGTGGTTTTCAACCTGTGGATTGCTACCCTTTTGCGGGTCATATATGAAGTATTATGTAAAGCAGATATTTACATTATGATTCATAACAGTAGCAAAATCAGAGCCACAAAATAATTTTATGGCTGGGCTAACCGTAACATGAGGAGCTGTATTAAAGTGTGCAACATAAGAAATGTTGAGAATCACTGACCTATCATGATCAATTATGTAATACTGGAATCTGTACATTACTATCTGAAGTCAAGTTATTGTCAAGACAGTGCTTAAATATTGCCAATGGAGCAGAGCTTGGTGCTTTTCAGGACAGCTCACTTTAAGACAAATTTAACGGATAGAAAATATTTTCACTTTTATTGAAAAGAGATTCTTTTCTCATACAATATATCCTGATTGCAGTTTGCCCTCCCTCTGCTTCTCACAGTACCACCTCACTTCCCCTCCCATCAAGAACCATTCCCTTTCTGTCCCTCATTAGAAAAGAACAGGCTTCTAGGAGGAAAAAAAAAACATAACAAAATAAAATATAATAAGGTGAAACAAAAGCCATCACAATGAAGTTGGACAAGGCAAACCAACAGAAGGAAAAGAGCAAAATCAGAGACTCACTCATTCACAAACGCAGTTGTTCCATTAAAGCACTAAACGGAAAGTGATAATGTATATGCAGAGGACCTGGAGCAGACCCATGCAGGCCCTGTGATTTCAGCCTCAGTCTCTGTGAGCTCCTATGAGCTTTACTTAGTTGATTTAGAGGGTCTTGCTATCATCCCTTCTGCCTCTTACATTCTTTCTATCTCCCCTTTCATGGGGTTTCCCTGAGCTCTGAGGGGAGGAATATTTTTTAATGACCCCACTTTGTACTAATTTGACTTAGCTTCATCACTTAGAGGTTTGTTTTAAAATGTCAGGTGATGAGCTGTCTATTCATTCATGGATATATGCATATAAGAGAGTCACCTGACAAGTAGTGACCAAAAGTAGTGCTGCCAGATGTGGCAACACATGCCTATGATTACAGAACTTGGGTGGGTAAGGCTGGCACATCCTCAGTTTCAGGACGCACTGGACTATACTGAATTTTCTAAGCAAGCTTGAGCAACACAGGGTTTCTAGATAGTCGAGGATACATAGCAACATTCTGCCTCAGAAAATAGGATAATGTAAAATAATACAGAAGGCAAAAGTAGTCTTTAAAAGGTGAGTTAGGACCTGAGGAGTAACAGAAGCCATCAAACTATTGGTCTGGTCTAGTACAATTAGAGTGATAAATGTTGCAGAATTTATAGTATTGAAAATTATTTCTAAAATAGACATTTCACTTTCATGGAGATTTCTTTGGGAGCAAATATAAAGTACTGTATATATTCTTTTATCTAGTTTTAAAACTGGTGAGAACATTATAGACAATAGTAATGGTATTAATTGAAGATTAACTTGCATGGTACAGGCTGATGTTTATAAATAAAATTAATTTGCCTTCAGTCTTTAAATTTTTAAAACTTATTAAAAACATGAATATGACATGCATATTTCGAAATGAGATTTATTTCAATATGAATGTTTAAAAATTATTTCCTCATTGACGATAGGACAATGTGCAAAGGTTTGCATCTGGCATGTGTTTGGAATTTACAGGTGATGGGACTCTTGACTTTGGCCTTGTACTTTAAATGTAGAACAAGAATGCCATGGAACATTGTTTTTCTCAATGTCATCAATTTCTGAAGTAAGTTACTTCAACATGAAAAAGCCTGCTAAAGATTCCATAAATGTGGCTGCCCTTATGTCACAGCTGGGATTGGCTTATGACATTTCTTCTGGTGTCCACAGGCTATCTAAAGCTCCCTCCTCATTTCTATGCCATTAAACAACTAATGTTTACTAGTTCTAACATCCATAACTATGTCTCTTAAGCATTGAAATTGATTCTTTTTCACATATGAATGTCCAACGGAAATTACAGAATGCCAGATGGGTGCCATTTCCCATCATATCTGATGAAACACAGCTATTTTGCTGGTGATTACTAAGAATTGTATTTCCTCATATATAAGTGTTTTGAAAATATTGGTGAGCTGGGGAATGTGTTTATTACAAGTGCTCAAGTTAATGAATATTTTAAATAATATTATGAGAAAAATGTCAACATATGGGATATAGTTAAGGCATTATTCACTAGTTTTTCGTGAGATAATATGTAGCTCCTACCCTTATCAGTCCACATCCATTCACCATCATAAAACATCTTTTAAAAGAATTCACGAAAATATTTAATTAGAATGTAAAAGATTACTTCTACATCTGTGCATGTTGTTTTCCTATTGCACCCTTAAGTAGTGAAAGGATAATCTGACTTAAACAACTTTTCTTGCTTCTTAATTTAGTAGGGCCTTTTCATTCAAAAGCACTGGGGAAATGCCCATTAACCATCCCTTACCCCAACATTTTGGGAAAAAAAGTCTCAACACACACACACACACACACACACACACACACACACACACACACACACACACACTATTTGCTTGCGTTGTTTTGGCTCTAAATATCTTAAGGGGTGTGATGGTACATGCCAGAAATTACAGCATTCAGGAAACTGAGGCTGAAAGAACTGAAGTTCATGGTCACCTAGCTACACTCCATAGTGAGACCTCATAAGAACAACAAAATGACTCTCTAAAAGCAAGGTATAAGAATGAATTACATTCCTTAAAATTCAATACACATTTATTGATATCAGTGGTAAGATTGAATGAGAAATTTGTAAAACACTCAGGAGAATTCTTAGATATTGATGAGTTTTTTTCTTTTCTTTCTTTCTTTTTTCTTTTTTGGTTCTATGATGTTAAGCCAATACTATTGAAAAAATGGCTGCTTTCAACAATATAATCAGTAAAAATTAATGTTGTCTCCATAGGACTTCCCTTTCATTTATTAAAAGTAATATGTTAAAATTCCAGTACCTTTTGTCTCTTTTACTAAAATACACAGGACTATAGACTAAGAATTATGGACTTTCCCTATCACTGGAAGTTTGTAGTAAGTTTTTGTTCATTCAGGAGCATACTGAAGGAGGGGGCTACCATAGCTACTCATTACTAGTTACTCATTAAGCTGGACTAGATTCCTTTAGTCATATAGAAAACACACAAAGAGAGTGAGTCCCTGTAGTAATTCTTCCATTGATCTTGAACGTCATAATTTCGTCTGTTCTGATTCTTGTAGTTTTCATGATAGTGATATATAATATACCGGTCGGTACAGAGTCTCTTAACCTCTCACTACAAGAGCAAGTTTCATGAGAACAGGGACTGTAGCTCAATGTAGTGTGTGTGTATGCTCCCTAGAATGATACACAATCTCTAACAGGAAATTCATGAGAATGCACTGAAGGATCAAATGAGTGAACGCCATCTTTAATCGCTACATCCTTCTGAGTTTGCATTATTTTTCTTCCCTCAAATCAATTTTCCTTGCATCAGCAAACACCAAGTTCATAGTTACTGCATGACCTTTCAGCTGAGAAACTGGAAACTAATGGACTTCTCTTTTATACGATGCTCTAATTGGACATATTTTTTCATTAAGGTCACACGACTCATAGATGTTTGACTAAAGACAGGTGTATATTTTTTTGTAGCCATGTGTATATACCTAGTTGAATTAATCTGAGCTATCTAAGAGCATGGTTCATTACATGTGGGAGGCTTTGAGCAGATATACATGGATGTGCCTAGCATGTGACATCATTGGGGCTATATTTGTATCAGTGGTCTTCATTGTATCAATTTAATATGTGTACCTTCTGCATCCTTTCCATTTCCTGACAAAATAACTTTTTGAGCTCTTGTGACACTCAGTTTCCCCACAGATACAGTGTGCATCTACAACATTGCTCTGATAGATATATCCATGTCTTTAATCTAAACTTTATGAATATAGTAGATTGAAATAACTTCCCTTGTGTAAGCTTATTCTTATCACTTTCTTAAGTGAATATGTTAAAATTCTAGTACTTCCTGGCTATTTTACTAAAATATACAAAAGTATAGACTAAGTGTTGTGAATTAACATTGATGCAGAGCATGTTTGTTACAAAAGCTACAATTTAATGAATATTTAAAAAAAATATTACGGAAAGAAAATATTATTAGCATATGGGACATGGTTGAAACTCAACTCCAACTTCTCCCAGACTGTTTTTCTAAGCTTTTAAACAATAGCAAAGAGTCATGTGAGTCTTTATATAGATACGGTTTTAGCAGTCTAGACTGACAACGTAGGGTTATCTTCATCTCCTCTGCATTTCTATAAGCAGAATCTACTCTTTTCTACCCAATATAACATGACAAATGTGAAAGAGTTTTGCACATCTAGTTAAAGTCCCTCGAGGTTCTTATTTTGAGTTACCTGAGTAAGTTTTTTTCTTGCAGATCTGGCTTAATAGGGTAAATGTCCTCAGGAAATATTTGTCTTTTCCCTCAAGGGAAGACATTTTCCTGGTGGCCTTGAAGAAGCAAGCCCTGATGAGTTTTATGGCCCCAAGGAAATGAGTTTTGTGACAATCTATTGGAACTTCAAAACTGATTCTTCCTTAGTTAAACTTCTAGATCAGAGCATAATCCACCTGAAACCCAGCTACAACCTTGGGAGACTCTGAGGACAGGAAATATCCGAGCTAAATCTGGACCACTCTCTGGCTTAGGGAAACTGAGATATAATAAATATATTTTGTTTAATTCAGTAAGTTTTTAGTGGATTGTTATATACCAATGTAAATCTAATGCAGACCCTTATTGTACTTCTGTAATAAAGACAGACACTTAGAACTCAGTTCTTTAGACCTCACTGTATGTCTCCGACTTGGTCATTAATCTTTCTTTAAATTTGACATGGTAAATTAAGGAAATAAAAATAATTTTCCCATAAAGTCCCACCCCTATATGATGAACTGTTTACAGTTAATGTCTGGCAGGGTGGTATTTTTTTTTCAGGATTCAGCCTCTGAAAGGCTATGCAGGCACACACATAGACTCAGAGGGAGTAGGCATGAATTTGAAAGGGAAAAGTGCTTGGCGGAGGGAGGATAAGAGAAGAGTTAGGGAGAGAGAACGGGTAGAACGGATCCAAATACATAATATGCATGCATGAATATCAAAATATTTGAGAAAAAGAAAATAAACAGTTTTCTTCATTTTTTAAAATATCTATTTAGAGAATTATATTCTCCCACTGTACTTTCCCGGGTCTGAATATCATAGAATCAAATTTAAGCCTTCTTTTTAAAGAGCAAAAGGTGTCCACAAGAACTTCCTCCTTAATTGCACAGTCACCTCTTCTGCAAGAAAACGCAGCTCACAAACCCTTCAAGCTCCTGCCTCTGATACATCCAGGCAAAACATCTCTGATTATGACATTCCGAAGTGAACCCCTCGTCTTTTTAAGGTTCTCTTTACACAAAGACTAGATAATTTATTCTTTATATAAAAATCATTCTTTGAATTTGCAGGAATATTTACAAAAAAATTGGTCATGCAAAGCCCAAACATTAAAGAAGAAAACATTTTCCTGAATTTATTTGCATGCTTCTATTAAGTGTTTATATAAGATGTTTTGATAAATATTGAACATATTTGATAGATATTGAACAGTTTGTCTACTGTTTCTTTGCTATTTACACATTTCCAAAAGTTTCTGCCTGTAGTCTTATGCTGAATATATGACTATTTTGGTTGTCTCAGTGTTTTCATGCATCAGTAGTCATAGGGCAGCAAAAATGTCACTTCATTTAGGAGCAGGCAAGGAGCTGAGAGTACTGATACATGAAGACCTGACTGTGTCTGGATCCTACCACAACATGTATTTTCTAGTGTCTTTACAAACTCTCCAAAAGTTATGGCTTTACTTATAGAAAATATTATTTTAAAATATTTTAATTAAATATGTTATAAAAACCATATTCACTCATAATACTTATAAAAATAAAAAACTCAGTTTGAATACCAAGAAAACACATTTCTTCTGTGTTTATTCTATTATAAAATCTTAACTCCTGACTTAAACTACGGTAATTTAAGAATTTCTATTTCCCCAAAGGGCCCTAGAGAAAGCATAAGCTATCAATGATCCACAATATCTTGGAAAAATACACTATCTCAATAGCTGAATTTCCAGTCACATAGGTTGAAAGTAGATTTTTAAGGGAAAAAATGAAGTCCCAAGTATTGCTCCATGGCAGAATCTATCTGTCAGCACCCCAAAGAAGATGTTCCAATCAATAGGCAATACAGAAATACCCAGTAATCAGATTTTTATATAGACATTACAGGAGAAGAAAATTTAAATATTTGATCCATTTAACAGAGTTTAAAACTTGTTCTTCTTTAATGAAGCAACTTTAAAGGATATTTGGAGATAATTGATGACACTACTGTTGTAATTTGGAAATTGTAACCCCTGGTCACAGGAACTTACTGAATCTGCTTTTTCTTGTTCCCACATTCAGTTAGTTGGTGTGGTACATTTTTACCAGCAAGGCCTGTAAGTGTTCTTAAGCTGCAGCCCATTTTTAAGATGCTACTCTTCTCAGCACAGACACCAGGTTTCTATTTTGCAACGCTGTCTTTGAGTTAAGTCATCAAAGATGTGGTAATTTCTGATAGCAGCCTGTGATGATTATCTTACTTTGAGATGCATTACCAAGAAGTAGAAAATGAAATTTCACTCTTTTGGAGTTTATGCATATATGAAATAGCAGAATTTTTTCTTTATTGTAAAATATGAAAATAATAGATCCCATAGAAATTTATAGGGGACAGAATGGAGTGCTTTTGTGATGGTCTCTACCTTTCTCATCTGTTCCCTCTCTCTCTCTCTCTCTCTCTCTCTCTCTCTCTCTCTCTCTCTCTCTCTCTCTCTCTCTCTCTCCTCTCCCTCTCTTCTCTCTTCCTTCTTTCTTTTTCTAGCTCCCTAGCTCTCTCCCTCTTTCCATCCCTCCTTCTTTTTTAGCCCTCCCTCCCTCCCTCCCTCCCTCCCTCCCTCCCTCCCTCCCTCCCTCCCTCCCTCCCTTCCTTCCTTCCTTCCTTCCTTCCTTCCTTCCTTCCTTCCTTCCTTCCTTCCTTCCTTCCTTCCTTCCTTCCTTATTTCTTTCCTTTTTCTTATCTGCAGAGTGTGTAAATAAAACAGTATGCTGCTTATTTAACAAAGAATTTGCTGACATTCTTATTCCACCCACAGTTGTTAAAAATTCGCTGCAGCTGCCTGAAGCTGCCTCCAGATGGCGAGCTAGAGTCCAATCTCAGCCAGGAAAGTGGCCAGTTGCCCGCTGCTGAGAATGAAGCTCGGAGCGTCTGGGCTTCACCGGGCTTAGCTCAGAGATGGGTTTTCGGAAGTCTCTGGTGGAACGCGACGGCAAGGCATCACTCACTGTACAAGTCTTTCCATTTCTGAGAACGTAAAGAACTTAAGCAGGAGGCACGCGGAGTGTAGATTGCTTTGTAGTATTTCAAAGCAGCGCTGATCGTGGGCAGAGGAGCCGATATGTGCAACAGAAACTACTCAATGGAACTGTGCTGGGTATGAACTGGTCTGATCATCCTTTGTGTATCAAATGTTCTGTGTCCTAAATTGTGCCTTATATGTATATATCCATTTCATTTTCACTAAGATCATGGGTGCTTGTTGGGGTCACAATGTTTCATTATTTTCCCCCAAGAGCAATACAATGATTTAAAAAAAATTGTTTATTGAGGAAAAAAAAAAAGGACACAAGTTATAGTCTAAACAACCATATGATAATGATGCTAAAATACTTCGAGTATTCTTTTAGAAAAAGAAATAAACTTAGATTGTATTGCTGTATAGTTTTTTTAAACCAAATATGACTTTTAAAACACAATGGAAAGGAATATTTTGCTACTATGGATTAGGCATTGAAATATTTCTATTTGCAGGTGTGGACTTAACCACACCTGTAAAACATCAATATTTTCATAGCTGTGTTCCAGCAAGAGCATTGTGTACCTGTGAAAACACCATGAAAAATATATACATGCATGTACATTCTGTAAGGTCTGATGTCCCTTGAGGAGATGTTTTGTGTCTGTGTACACACTAACATATATGTGCTCCAGATTCCAAGTTGCTACTGTGTAGTTACTGCACATGGCTGGACATTTGTACCATCACACCGTATTTCTGCCTAGATAACTTGGAAAGCAGGTCAAACACTGATCAGAAATTAAATGTGAATTTAAAGGAGGCTGTAGTTGCTTTGCTACTGTATTTTAAATCGTACGTGTTTCATTCAGCTGTGCCTTTAGTTTTCTGTGCTTTTAAATTCTGAGGAAAGATTGGTTTTGTGTACTGAGTGTAAACTATTTTCTGAAGTGATTATATATATGGGACAAGGTGCATAGACCTATAAATACAGATTCTTTCCATCCAGGGTTATATGTGATATTCCTGATAGTTCTAAGAATGGGCAAGTTCTGACTGGGAGTTTATGTGACAAACTAGAAAACTGAAAGACTCAAAGGTTCGGAAAGGTGTGGGAACAAGTGAGACCAAGACTTACTTAATGTCATTACTCAAACGCTGATGTCAGAATGTACTTACCTTCCTACTGATGCCCTGAGAAGCTTGAGCAGCAACTGAATTTTATACTTTGCTATTTAAAAAGCATCATCACTTGACCTTATAAATGTGAAATGAGAGCTACACAGGCTAGAATGTGAATGAGACAAAGCCCAGGATGCTATGACAAATTAGAAACTTTTGAGACTCTGCCCTCAAAGGGTTGCCAATTAAATCACTATTCTGGGCACATTTAAGAATAGGAATACACAGTAAACTGCAAACAAAAATTAAATGCTAATAGAAAGTGGCCAAAAGTATGGTATATAGAATTTGAGTAGAGTGAAATACCTGGGTTGGGGAAATTGGAATGTTTGATGATAAGTCCTATTCTTAAAGAACCCGTGGGAAGCATGATTCGGGTAGGTGTGATGAAGCCCTAGAAAGACATCCCAGTTAAGCACTTAGATTATGCTGGATACATCTTTCATGCCAGTGGTGAATTGGAACTAGGTAGGGGAATACTACGTTGGTTTTAAATTCCATAGACTTTTGTGGGGGGTTGGCATTAGTTCACCCCAATATAATAAGCAACATGAATATTTAGTAGTCTCACAATGGCTTAATGTGGTACATGACAGTAAGAACTGGAAAGAAGGTTCAATAAATCACATTTTATTTAAGTTTTTCCCATCATATCAAGTCATAATTTCCAACAATCTTCATTGTTTTTCAATGTGATGTGCTGATGGATTAGAAATTGTCTGAAAAAAAAATCTGTCTCTACCAAACTAGTGAAAGAAGAAGAAGGATGCAGTGAATGAATGGTGAAATGGAGTTAGTGTAAGAACTTGAACATTTCCCTTTATTCTTGAAACTCCCTCATGTGATACACCCTCCAACTTCCATGTCTTTAGAGTTATTGCTTCATTAAATAGACTCATGGCTCCAATGGTACCTAACAGGTTTTGTGGAATCATCATAACTAATGTGGAATTTTATTCCACTTTTACTTTATTTTTTTTTTTACTAGTTTAGCCTACAGGCTTTTTTTGTTAATGTTGTTAAGATAATTATAAATGATATGATTGTTCATGGATGACTTATCCCTTCAACTTCATATCTCTCCCAAAGTCATAATGGGATATGACACTTGTTAACAAGATCAGTACAGGGAAGCAGGTTGAGAATTACAAGAAGAGTTTGTATGCCCAAATGTTTCCCTACTTAATGAGAATACTTCAATATATTGGATTGGGTATGACTTAGTTTAGGATGAACTCTCCAAACTAATCATCATCAACATCATCATCCATCATCATATTAATAAAAATAATTCCTGTGGTATAAAGTGATCAGTTGAGAGACCTTTGTTGGCTTCCAGGGTATTTGGGGAGGTTGAACAGCATGATTGGGGTTACAGCCCCTCTTCTCAAGAGGCATCCTCTCTTCTTCCCCAGGATATTAATGATGCCTGTGCCTTGTATGGACTAGAACACAAGTATGAGAAAACTAGGGAATAAGTGTAGGTTTTGTTACTTGAGATGGTGACATCCAATGGGAAGGAGAAAACTACAGGAATTTATGCATGAAGATCACTCAATAGCACTAAGTGAATGCATATTATACTATAAACAGAAATGCCTGATTACCACTCACAGTGAGGCAGCAGCTCTAGAAAAATATACCTGGAGTTGGCCCTGTTGAGCGAGAGAACTTTCCTGTATAAAGATGACTTATAGTCTTGATTTACTTTCCTCTTGCTTATCTAGACATACACAAGGGTGGATGGAGTTCCTAAGGTTAAAACCTGCATGTCAGTGGAGTTTATATATGCCAGTCAAACCAACTACAGAATTTCAGTTTCACTCTGAGTGAATCTGCACAGAGTCAGGCTTTCACTTCCATCAGTGTCAATATGACAAATTTCCACGACTCAGATTTCCATCTTGCTGGACCTGCTGCTCATGCTTTATCTTCAGCTGCGTGAGATGAAGCAGGAAGACATTCCAGTCCTTTCACTGACTCTCAGCCCTGGTTAAGGCATAGCTTGGAGACTAATTCATGAGGAAAGCTGCATTGTGCTAATAGTGCGGGGTATTCAGCTTGGGTGAAAGGCAATGCAGTATATACTGTGGATTTTCACCCTAGTGCTTGCCTTAAAACAATGCAATCAACCTTTTTTTTCTTTGTATACTGGAATGGCATTGACATGCTTCTTTGAGTTTTTAAAAGTTTCTTTCTGAAGATCATATGAGTTTATAAAATCTAGCATTTGGAAGATGAACAGTGTTCTGTAACACAACTGAGACCTTGCTTTATATTGAAAAAAAATCCACAAATGTAAAAACCAATGAAGAAAGCAAATACAAGAACAGTGAGAGTTTTCCTGTCCCTGGTACCATGCTGTAGTCTTCTTTCACCATGGACGAAAAATGCTGCTTCTCTCTCTGTGTATCCTGGTGTCACTATTTTCTGCATTCAGTGCCACTGAATCCCTTTAACATGATTTTTCTTTAGCCTCTCTGACCGTGCAATAAACTTCACAAAGGCAGAAAGCAAACTCAATGCTTCTTTTGGCTTTGCCTGACATATGACACATACTGGCAGCCACAGAAGTTTACTTACTTTATGAAATCAAATAAAGATGAAATCCTTACTTCTCATACAAATCAAAATATATAGGTGTAATGAAATAGCAGTGGGTTCTAATGGACAAAGTGGAAATCACTCCAGTGACTGTTTGAGGAAACTTTGCATCTGAAAAGTCTCAGAAGAGGGAGATGTTTCCTTGTTATTAATTAATTGTGTGAAATTAAGCAGCTCTTTAGATATAACATGAAATGGATCTTGACTCCACAAAGCTATTTAGATCTGGCATAGGCATCTTCTACCACATTCTCTGGAATTTTGCATAAGCTCAGGTTAGGATTGTCCCAAGCTAGAACTTCTAATGTTTAGAAAAATGAGAAAAATTTGTAGCAATAAGAATCATCTCCAATTGGGTACACTCTGAGAAAAGAACAGACTGTGATACATAGTTCCAAACTTTAGTCACAGGTGCCTAGGCTCAGTGGGTCTCAAGGAAAAAAAACTGATTTGAATGTTTAAAAGAAAACTGTAGCGAGGAGAGGAGTGATGGAGGATTACAATAATCAGAGTACACCTTGTCTATGTAAGAGCACATTCAGTTAAAAAGAAAGAATTAACTACAAGGATACTTTGAAGACTTTGAATACTTTTGAGCTGTTCCTGGAAAAATATCCAATAATTTCTTATAATAGGCATGTATATAAGCATGCCACAATATGTATAAAGATGAGTTAGGAAAGGCCAATTACTCGTGTTAGCAAGAGCTAGAGATAGAGAAAAGGTCTTTAGCTGTATTGTTAGCAGGATGTAGATGCTTCTCTGCTATCTGAGGACCAAAGACTAACAGGAGAGATTTTGGGTTCCTAAGACATATTTTCTCAGGTCTCAGACTCATTAACAATGGACGTGGGAGGGAGAGCATATAAATCCACAGCTGCAGCTGTGGGCACTCAGATCCTTTGTCACCTGGCATGAAGTTAGTGTTGACAGCTCCAGAGATCCAGCACAGAGCATCAGGGAGCAAATGCCAACTGATTGTTGTCCTGCCCAGCTTGCTGGCTAGTTCCTACTCATTCCTCAGATCTCTGCTGAAGTGTTGCTTCCCTGAGGTTCCTCTGCCCTAGCTCTCTAGAATGCATTTAGCACCTTTCTTTCCATTCCCCTTGACTCTAATTCTCTCCCTGGCTCTCACACTTAACCACCTGAAGTTCTGCCTGCTCTCTCCTTCCCAGATTAGAGACAGAGCTGAATATTGTCCAACACTGCTCAGTGTCTGTGTCTTGACCAAAGTATTGATGAAATAGTCTTTTGTGTCTGTTTACATGTTCTGATGTCAGTAAAGGCAGCATCTGACTTAATGTCATATAACTATTATTTGGGTAACACACTGAAAATTTACTCATTAGATTTTAACTAATTACTGAGCTAGTCTTTAAAACAATAAAAAAACTAGTCAGCTATGCAATATCAGCATTCTACTCTATATTAAAAATAAAAGAACCCATAGGTCCAGTTGATTCCCAAGGTCACAGAGAGAATAATAGTGACAATAAAAGATAGAGATCCATACATGGGATAGAGTAAACAAGGGCTAGGGGTAGTAATGGGATGGGCTGCTTTGCTTTTATCTGGGCAAAGCTTGTTCTCGTGTAAATGGAAAATTAACCCCCACACAGTGAAAAACAGTTTGTTCCCTGATTTCCGAGCCTTCTGTTGCAGTTATTTTATTTGAAGAATTTCCGTGCAAACCATATATGGTCAGGCTAAACTGTCTCATATACACAGCTTGAGAGGATCTTTCTCTGTCATTGAACAACTCAAGCACTGGGCATGTTAGAAACAAAAGAAACCCTTTGTGAGAAGTATATTCTTTTTGGGTCTCAGGCCGAGAAAGAAGAGAACGATAGTGTGCTTCATTTTGGTAGTTTACAGCAGCAGTTTTTTTTTTTTTAATTTCATTTACTTTGTGTAATGTTTATTTTTTCTCAAAACTGAATTTTAAGAAAATATGCCAAACACCTAGGATCTGCCATGAAGGGATAGCATTGCTCATAAACCCTCAACTGCTGGTAGTACTGTGACATTTCCTCTCCACAAATTTAGACACAGTTATATGCAAATACATATGGATATGTACATAAGTACACAGTATGGATTACAAGTAAATCTTATAGCATGCTGTGTTTCTATTATCAAAATCTTCAAAATGTATTATTTCTTTTACCCAAAAAGCACTGTACTAAACTGTTGTATCATTTTGCTTAAGAATTTTGCTTTTGTCTAATATGCTTCTAATTTGAAATTCCATTGTTTCTGATTTTAGCATATTTGAACAGGCTCTCTGTGGTGATTTATGTAATAGATGTGCCTCTTAAATAATCATCTTAAGTTACTAATTTACATCCATTAATAAGATTGTTGAAGTTGGAGATGCATTCCTAGTCAAAAATAAACAGACCACAGAAAGAATTTTAAAATAGGAAATAGTACAGTAGAGGTAAAATTGAAGACAGGAATGGACCAATACTTCTTGAATGATCATGGTATGCTATAACTTACAAAATTCAGCCCTATAATCACCACTTCCATGATTAACTGCTGCTCAAAACAGTTCAATGACAAAATCAAGTCATTTTAGTGACACTGACAGAATTCAGAGCTAAGTCTAACTCCTGGGTGCTTTATCTTTTGTATCCTGCTGTAGAGTCTGCACAGCATGGTGGCAATGCTCAGCACTTGGCCTGGTATTGCTTTAACCCTCAGTTTCCTTGTCTGTAAAGTCAAGAGTGGTATTTACTGCATAGGCCCTCTGTGATGATTAATTTCAATAATACTTAGAGAGATCCACAAAATCTCTACTACTATTCAATGCCAGCATTGAGGTTAAAACTATCGCATAAATTTCTTAATAGAGCCTGTCAACTCCTAGACATGCAGCAAGCTCAGAGAATGATGGTTATAATCTACTTTTCCAGAGATGAATCCAGAAAACTTGGATTCGGTATCTGAGGTGGATCACTGTTTTTGTTTATAACAAGTACCATTCATGATTCTGCCTATATGTTGCAATGATAATCACAAAGACAGATGACTAGGAAATGGGGCTGAAAGGAGAATGGAAATTTTTAAGAGACATGGCAGTCTGTCACTCACCATATATTTGCTGAAAGTAGATAGACTAAGACAGATGTGATAGCACACTTCTGCAATTCTAATACCTGGAAGGTGAGGCAGGAGGATTGTTTTGAGTTTGAGGCAGCCTGGGCTACAGAATGAGGGCCAGGTTAGCCTGGGTGAGTAGCAGAGTGAGACCTAATCTCAAATCAACAAATATAGAGCTATCCTGGAAGATTACAGCTGGTTAATGTCCAAGTAAAGCAAAATCACTCAAGACTTGAAGTCTTCATTTTCTCAGTTTATTTAAAACATAAACTTGCAATAAACAAAAATATAATAAGACAACTAAGCATAAATGGCAAACAGTGAAGGTTCTTGAAGGTAAGAAGTGTTTGGAAGTAGCAAGTTTATGAAAATAAATACATGGACTGTTCTGTGCTTGTGTATCATAACCAATGTACATTTTCTCATGATCTAAACTAACATAACTAGTGTCAGTTTGAGATTAGAAACTAGGACATTTTGTGTGCTGGACAAACACCTCACCGCTGAGATAACCCTTAACATTTTTAAACCAAGATGTCACAGGATTAGTTCCTTCCTTTTTTGCATTTCCTAATAATCCTCTAGGATTTCACACTGGACAGCAATTGATGAACCTGTGCTGGTCTGTCGTATTAGTGGATCTCTCAGGATAAGAAAGTGAGGGCAGACTGTGCCATCTAAAGATGAAGCTTTATAGTTAATTTTTTTTAAAAAAAATTTGCTTTTTTTCAGTCCATACCATCATTTTTTAGTCCTTGCTAGAAACATCTCTCTTTTTTTTTTTTTTTTAAGATTTTTTTCTTTTATTTTACAATACTATTCAGTTCTACATAACAGCCACAGATTCCCTTGTTCTCCCCCTTCCTGGCCCCCTCCCCTTCCCCCCAGCCCACCCCCCATTCCCACCACCTCCAGATCAAGGCCACCCCCGAGGACTGAGATCGACCTGATAGACTCAGTCCAGGAAGGTCCAGTCCCCTCCTCCCAGACTGAGCCAAGCGTACCTGCATAAGTACCAGGTTTCAAACAGCTAACTCATGCAATGAGCACAGGACCTGGTACCACTGCCTAGATGCCTCCCAGACAGATCAAGCCAATCGACTGTCTCACTTATTCAGAGGGCCTGATTCAGTTGGGGACCCCTCAGCCTTTGGTTCATAGTTCATGTGTTTCCATTCGTTAGGCTATTTGTCCCTATGCTTTATCCAACCTTGGTTTCAACAATTCTCGCTCATATAAACCCTCCTCTTTCTTGCTAATTAGACTCCCAGCGCTCCACCCAGGGGCCTAGCTGTGGATGTCTGCATCCAGATTCCTCAGTCCTTGGATGGGGTTTCTGGCCCAACTATTAGTGTGTTGGGCCATCCCATCACCAGAGTAGGTCAGTCCCGGCTGTCTCTCGGCCATTGCCAACAGTCTTTGTGGATTTGTGTGGGCCTCTTTAGCACTTTGTTTCTTCCTTTTCTTATGTGGTCTTCATTTACCATGGTCTCCTATTCCTTGTTCTCCCTCTCTGTTCTTGATCCAGGTGGGATCTCCCGCTCTCTTTCCCTCAACCCTCGCCGTTCATTGCTCCCACTCATGTCCAGGCTGTTCATGTAGATCTCATCCATTTCTCCGTCATTGGGTGATCCCAGTGTCTTTCTTGGGGTCCTGTTTTACAGGTAGCCTCACTGGTGATGTGAGTAGCAGTCCAGTCATCCTTGTTCCACATCTAGTATCCTCCTATGAGTGAGTACATACCATATTTGTCTTTCTGAGTCTGCGTTACATCACTCAGGATGATTTTTTCTAGAGCCATCCATTTGCCTGCAAACCTCATGATGTCATTGTTTTTCTCTGCTGAGTAGTATTCCATTGTGTATATGTGCCACAATTTATTTATCCATTCTTCAGTTGAAGGGCATCTAGGTTGTTTCCACGTTTTGGCTATTACAAACAATGCTGATATAAACATAACTGAGCAAGTGCTCTTGTGGTATGAGTGAGCATTTCTTGGGTATATGCCCAAGAGTGGTATAGCTGGATCTTGGGAGAGATTGATTCCCAATTTTCTAAGAAAGTGCCATATTGATTTCCAAAGTGGTTGTACAAGCTTGCATTCCCACCAGCAATGGAGGAGAATTCCCTGAGTTCCACATCCTCTCCAGCATAAAGTGTCCTCAGTGTTTTTGATAAGAAACATCTTATTATACCTTCATAATGTTCTCTTTGGAAAACAAAATATGACTGCTCTTTTTAAAGTAAAATGATACCACACCTTTGAGGTTAACCGTTTTGTTTAGTATTTTGGAATATACATGTTGGGTCTTGCTCTAAAATATATACAGAAGACACCTGCACTGTGGTGCATTCCTGTGATAGCTGTAGATGTGGAGGATCCCTCTAAACTGAGTGCACACAAATTACAAGCTAGTCAGAGCTATATAGCAAGATATTTCTTATCTGCTTTCCATAAGGAAAAATGCATTGATGAAAATACTTGTAATCCTGAAGATTAATCCTCAAAAATGTGTGTTTTAAAGACATAAACTTTCTGACATTAATATATTTATTATTAGTAGTAAAGATATTAAATTAGGTGGCATAACTTTCATGAATGTATTTCAAGTGGCCTACTAATAATTGTAGATTTATTATTAAGCAGTACAGTTCTGGCAGCTTAATGTATTTCCTAATAAGAAAGTGATAGCCAGGCGGTAGTGGCACATGACTTTAATCCCAGTACTCGGGAGGCAGAGGCAGGCAGATCTTTGTGAGTTCTAGATCCAGCAAAGGCACAAAGCTACATGGAGAAAACTTGTCTCAAAAAACAACAACAACAAAAAAAGTAATATTTCTAGTTTATTGTAAAAAGCATGTTCTGGGCCGGGCAGTGGTGGCGCACGCCTTTAATCCCAGCACTCGGGAGGCAGAGGCAGGCGGATCTCTGTGAGTTCGAGGCCAGCCTGGTCTACCAAGTGAGTTCCAGGAAAGGCGCAAAGCTACACAAAGAAACCCTGTCTCGAAAAACCAAAAAAAAAAAAAAAGCATATTCTGGTTAATATAACCTTTAAAAATTCTTTTAGGAGCATTGGAATTGATCCTAACATACAATCTTGAAATATAGAGAGTTGAAGAATAGCTTGGATGTGTTTAGAATGAAATTTAAGCAGTCTCTACAATTTCAAAGCATTTCTTTATTTTATTGTATTATATTTTATTTGTTGCTGTGCACGTATGCATGGTGTGTGTGTGTGTGTGTGTGTGTGTGTGTGTGTGTGCATGTGTGATGTGGGGTATGTAAATGTAAGCACATATGGATTATGTTTGGCATTCAGTTCTCTCCTTCTACTGTGAGATTAAAGTCAGATTTTCCTACTTGGTGGTAAATGTCTCTACATGTGGGACTGTTTCCCCAACTCTTAAAACATTTTCGAAGGGTCTGTGTCCAACTTCTCCGTTAATCCACCTTCAACTACACCTTTGCTGTGAAACTCTTGGTTAAAACATATCCTAAAATACCCCCATATCTGTGGAGATGAAAAGAAGTTGGCCATGTAGATATTAGAAGGTTTAATTGAAACTAGAATATTACAGACAACCTATGTATATGCCAATGCCGAGAATTCTGCCTCTGGGCAGGTCCTTTCCTGCTTCACCCTAGAGAGCTTCAAGAAGGGCTTCTTAACCTGCTGTATCTTACTCGTAACTTTTAAATAAGTTTTCCTTGGCTTTGTGATTTATTCAAATTGACTAGTTTTTAAGTTAATTTTTTTTCTTGACTTTCTTCACATGTCTGTTTGCCTTTTACATTTAACCAGACACCTTCAGGAACAAACAAACAAATAAGAAGCAAGTTCACATATTTTTTTTTTTTTTGTTGTTGTTGTTTGGTTTTTGTTTTGTTTTCCAAGACAGGGTTTTTCTGTGTAGCTATGGAGCCTGTCCTGGAATTTGCTCAGTAGACAGGCTGGGAACTCAAAGAGATCTACCTGCCTCTGCCTCCCGAGTGCCGCAATTAAAGGTGTGTGCCACCACCACCTGGCCACAGTATGATTTTGTTTGAACTCTTTGACTTTCAGAGATACTGGTACCGGGTACCATCCCCCAAGCAGTGGGGATGGTAAGTAACAAGAAGAGTCACCTTTGACCTTGAAGGATTTCTAACCCCAAGTAACATAAGCAATATCATCTACTTGCTGTGCGTTAAATCACAGAAACAATCCTAGTGTAGGTAATATTATACATATACTGTTATTTTAAAAGGAATATTTTCTAGAACTGGGAAGATGATTCGGTCAGTGAAATGTTTGCCATGCAACTATGAGGACCCGGTGTTGCAACCCCAGGAGATGCATAAAATGCTTATTGGGGTACCCTGTGCCTGTGAGCTTAACATTGGAGAGGTGGAGACAGTAGATTCCTAGGGTCTGCTGGACAGGCAGTCCAGCCAGTCATCTAGTTCCAGGTCCACTGAGAGATTCTATCTGGAGAAATGAAGTATCAGTGCTGGGGTGGGCAAGAGACCAAATGAGTTATGAAAGTGGGAAAGAGACTACATGGGAGAATCAGGGATGACAGGCAAGAGGGAGAGATGTGAGAGAAGGAGAATCTATTAAAACACACTTTCTTCAAAACTGGCATAATGCGATCTAATATTTTCTGTGATGATTAATATAACGTGGTAAGCAGCAGAGCTGGGGAAATGGCTCAGTGGATAAAATGCTTGTCCCCGAAGTGTGAGGACCAGAGTTTGGGTCCCCAGCATCAAACGTAAAGACACCATAATTCTAGTCTTCTGTTGGGGAGGCAAAGAGGTAAATAGAGGATTCCCCATAGCCAGCTTGTTAGATACAGTACGAAGTGATGAGGTCTGCTTCACCCAGAGACCCTGCCCGAGTAAATACATTGCAGGAGACAGCGAGGAAGGCATCTGTCATCATCCTTTGGCTTCTCTCTTTCCCTCCCCCCCTCTCTCTCTCTGTCTCTGTCTCTGTCTCTGTCTCTCTCTCTCTCTCTCTCACACACACACACACACACTCACACCTAAGTGCATTCACATATGCAAACACGTTTGCACACTTGCATGCATGTCACGGGAGCAGACATAAAGTTAGATAAATGAATAAATAAGGTCGAAACCAATCAAGGATGATGGCTGACATGGACATTTGATCTTCACACACGTGTACACAGGGGCGCATACAAAGCATGCCCTGGTATTTAGGGCGATTGTGTCAACTGACTCTTTTTTTTTTTTTTTTTTTTTTTTTTGGTTTTTCCAGACAGGGTTTCTCTGTGTAGCTTTGCGCCTTTCCTGGAACTTGCTTTGGAGACCAGGCTGGCCTCGAACTCACGGAGATCCGCCTGCCTCTGCCTCCCAAGTGCTGGGATTAAAGGCGTGCGCCACCACCGCCCGGCTGTCAACTGACTCTTAATTGATGACTTTTTCTGCATAAAAACAAGCTCTTCGACCCTGAGATATTTCGCTTTGTTTCTTCCTGTTCTTGGAACTGACATCTCCTCTGCTGATTTTCCTGTACTTTTTTTTATGTGGCTCCCTATAGCAAAAATTCCATGTTTCCTTCTGCTTTTTCTCAGTCATCTTCTATTCTGGCACCATTATGGATTTTTTTTTTTAAAGTTTTAAGTTTTACAGAATATAATTGGTTGCCACAATCTACAGAGAATTTTTTGAACAATGTCAAAGAGAACTAATTACATGGTGCTTTCAAATAAAGGATGCTAGATTGGCTATGAAATAGTTAATAGTGAATTCATATAGTAAATTAGATTAAATTAGACTCCATATAGATCTTTACAAATTTTTACAGCTGCACCAATTTATTAAAATTGACAGCAATTCATTGTGACACATTGATTGAAAAGTTTTTTGCTGTTGTTTTTTTTTGTTTGTTTGTTTTTTGTTTATTTTAAGATGGAGTATCTCTATGTATCCCTGGCTGTCTTGGAACTTACCAGGCTAGCCTGGAACTCAGAAATTCACCTGCCTCTGTTTCTCAAGTTCTGGGGTTAAAGATGTGCACCACCACTGCCAGGTCTGTCTGACTTTCACGTCTTAATCATTGAAATCTATTTTATATTCATTATTACATTTTAAAAGTTATTTGCTCATTTCTCGTGGTGGTGAATGTGCTTGAGTATATGTATGTATGCATGTATGTATGTATGCATGTATGTATGTATGTGTAGTAAATTTCTTCAGAAGCCCATGGAGGTTAGAAGACGTTGATGGATCCCATGGAACTAAACTTAGAGGTCACAGTAGACCACCATGAAAGTGCCAGGGAGAGAACGGGAGTCATCCTCTGCAAGAACAGCTAAAGCTCTTAAACCATGGTATCACCTCTTCAACCACTTAACTGTTAAATTTTAAAATACATATTTTCAGATACACACACACACACACCACACACACACACACATATATATGGTTCATTGTTGCATCCTAAATGTATCTGAAAATTTAAAGTGGAGCTTGGCCTAGCTTATGTTTGTATATAAATCAAAATTGGGCAAATCATAATGGACAAGGAGATGGTGCATTGAGCTCTCATGTGAGTTGGGAAAAGGCTGCAAGTCTGACAGGATGGTGCACAACATTGGAAGAACGAAATATCTAGGTTTATATAAGGAGATTAGATGTGAGAGCTGATGCTATAAAACGAGTCTGCTAGTTTTTTAAATTCATTGTGTGCTGATAAGCATTCTGTGGAGCTTGAGAAATTGCTCTGTTTAATTTAGCCTAAAACACTACTTAAACAGATCAATTACTGATCTGGTTTTTATTATGAAGAGATTGCGAGGAGGAAATTTCCTGTTATAGCACAGAGGGAATGAAATGCTCCAGAACTGTATTTTGTGCAATGGTTTCTTAATGTCTGATAAGGTATTAATTTATATCAGATCTGATTTATTATAAAGATAAATACACAACGCATGAAGTTGACAGAAATGAAAGAGTTTTAGACAGTAAGACTTCAGGATGTTTTTAAAGCTACAGTAATGACACAGATTGAGGAACTGATACCCAGGCTGCACTTCAGAAGTTTATTTACCACAGCGAATAGCAGTTACATGCGCATGACAACTAATTTTAAGGTATTAAAATCCCAAATAAAAGAAAACTAAACATAGTGCTGATGGCAGGAATAAAGCTCTTTTCATGAAGGAGAGGGATGTTTAACTCCTTTGTTCTCTCAATTGTAATTTTATTTTACTTACCCTGTTATGAATGGCTTTATCTGTCTTCTCTGGTTTCTTACTCTATCCTACACACGCACCAGGTTGAAACAAAGACATCCAGGAGTACAGAACTTCAGTAAGCCGAGAACTCAGTGTGAACTGAAGTAGCAACATGATTTATATACCAACATCCAGGATCTTGCACCTGCAAGAAGACTTTTACTATCCTGGTAAACTCTTCATTATTTACAGAACGCCCTGCTTTGTGGATATTTGGCTGGGGCCCCATCTGCACTTCCCTGGAACACCTGGATCTGCTCTTGGCCAGCATACTCTCTGTAGGAAAAATTCAGCTTAGATGAGAGCCTGAGTGCATGTGTGTGTGACAGGATAAATCGCTTCAAATTCCGTAGGCAAATAGAAAAGGCTTGGCTCCATTGGCTCGACCCCAGGCCTACTTTTCTACCTTATTAAAAACAACTTTGAGATGTGTGTACTTTTCATATGTTTCTTTGCTGTACACACCTAAGCACATCCCATGGTGTCTTCTTAAAATTCATATTTCATATGTAAACATCTTCATGCCCAGTCATTGCAGTTTAGCACCCAAGAGATACACACAAAGATGTGGCACGAAACTGCTGAGCGAACTGGAGGTGGGAATGCTTAGATCTCTGCAAGTCAACAGAAAATTTCAAAGATGTTTTTGTCTGTATTTCGGTTTTTAGACTTTCATTTCTTTGTTCAGATAAGTTCAATCTGTTTTCATAGTTGACCTTGAACTTGTGATCATGCTGCCACCATCACAAATGCTGGAATTCTGAGATTCCAGGCATGGACCCCATGGCCCTGCACCCAGTGGACAAAGGAGCTTCTCTGTGGTGCCTACAGGGTCAGAAAAGCAGGTGCTTTTGTGATTTAGGGAAATATTACAGGGAACAATGAAGTGGATGAAATAGGAAAAAATCTTGCTGTGAGATTGTGTGCAAGTACTGTCAGTGAAGGTAATGACAGGCGGAAAGGCATTATGAAAGACAACTTAGAAGTTGGTCAAATAAGCAAAAACAAAAACAAACAAAAAAGAAGTAGATCCAGAAGATTTTAAATTAGAAGAAAGCTAAAAATGCTCTTTTTCTCCTTAGCTCATATTGAGCAATTAATGATGTGGTGGTTTTTAAAAATAGTACCTTAGCTTTTAAGTAGGATGGTTGGGAGTTTTTTTTTTTTAAATTTAATCCTAATTATTTATATTTTGAGACAAAGGCTGGCTTGGAACTCACTATGTAGGTGAGGATGATCTGGAATTTCTGATTTCTCTACCTCCACCTCCAGAGTGTTGGAATTACAGGCACGAACCACCACACTGTTTTGTGTAATACTGGGAATGAAAGCCAGAGCCTTGTGTGTTCTAGGCAGACATTCTACCTATGAGCTTTCTCTATTGAGCTCAGCCTCCAGCCCAGATGCTTGTGATTCAGTGGGGTGGGGTAGAGAAGAGGCAGCTGTAAGTTTCAGGTGTGTTGGACTGAGTTTACTAACTGTTGCAGACAGATGGAACAGGGTTGATTCCTTAAAGGCCTTGGGTTGTTGCTTAGCCCTGGCCCTCCTCACGCTGGCCTGTTCTTGTGGAAGGGTTCCTTGTTCATAGTGAGGTGTTTTTTGTTGTTTGTTTGTTTTGTTTTGCACCATTCCTTTCCTCTACCCACTAGGGGTCAGTAGCACCTTGCCCACTTGTACCAAAAAGTCAATATTGCTAGACTTCTCCAGGTGTTCCCTGAGACAGGGACAAAATTGTCTCTGGTTGACAACCATCGATAGACAACAAAGGGGATGATACAATTAACTGTCTAGAAAGGAGGAGACAGATGAATCTTTAATTTGAAGTGCCGAGATAGAAGTCATGCAAACGTGAAGATACGAGATTGTTCAAAGAAAAAAAAGTACCTTGTCATGTGGCCATGTGGCTGCTAGTTTGTTTCTTTGTTGTGGCAGATCCAGAGAGTGAAAATACTTAACCTTTGAAAATATTTCTTTTATTTTAAAAAAAAATATATATATATATGTATATATATATTATAAATATATATGTATGCATGTATATCATAACAACAATTCATGAAAAAGAGGCTATGAGTTTCAAAATGAGCAAGGGGTGTATATAGGAGGGTTCCCTCTTCCCTTTCCTCCCTCCAGGCACTCCTGTAAACTCCTCCTTGCTCATTGTCAAATTCATGACCTCTTTTCCATTAATTGTTGTTACATACATATATGTGTTTTATATATATGTATATATATATATATATATTTGTGTGCATGTGTGTGTGTATACATATATCTTCCTATTAAATACATAGTCATTTAGGTGAGATTGTATCTCCTAATAATGTCAGAAGCTGCATACATAAATTCTCAATGTCATGATTGTCTAATAATGAGCTGAACAAGGACACCAATAAGAGACATACTACCACTGACTATGATCCAGGGGAGGAGGGTGGAGCCCAGGAAGCCTCACCCCACACAAAGAACTACAGTAAATTTAGGAGAGCTGAGAGCAGGATTAATAGTCTTCCCCAGGCAAGGGCACACAAATTGGTTACCCAATACCAAATGGTTAATTCTGGTCATTTGAAACACACTCAGGCAGTCTATTATATTTTGATATACTTTTAAATGTTAATATATATTATTATTGTGATATGCTGCTACAAACTAGGGCAAATCCATTGTGTTGGTCCCTAATTTTTATTTCTGTATCTAGTCCCCATTGAACCTAAGTTTGCTTTCATGGAACAATACACAAGTGTATGACAACAACTCAAATTTCTTTATAAATCTGTCCACAGCTGACAAAAGTTTCAGTTTTCTTGTGTCCTGGCTAAATGGTTTTAATGTCCTCAACTTTCCCCTGAAAGTTACATCTTGAGAATCTGACATCATGGGCATTTTCAGTTTAATTGCAGCCATTTGAAATAGCTTTCTTAAGTTATAGAGCAGAGATCTGAACAAACTCCATGGTTGACCGCTTCAATTTAGAGCAAAATGAACTGTCACCTTCCAAGGTTCATCATAGCATACATACTAAAATACTTCAATATATTATATTAGTGCTTTTTGTCAGCCAGATTACATATTCCTCCTGCTTATTAGTTGTTACCTTGTGTGAACCTTCTGTCAAATCATATTTCATATTATATATTAAGAATTTTAAAGTCAAGAATGGAAATACATATTCATTCCTTTTAAACTGCATCCTTATTTAGCTTACCATGGGCACCTGATGGATCCTCATGGATTATGATTTCATTGCTCAACTTGATCACTGTTGCTACCACTTCCTTGCCATCTACACAGCTGATCAGCACACGAGCCACAGAAAACCATCCAACACATTACTACTAATGCCATGAGTAACTTTGCTACAGAGATAATGGGTTTGCATTGTGCTAGGGATGTTTTCCTTCAATGTTTTCCTGTGTCTCGTATTTGATTTTATGGAAATCAATATGGAAAAACACTATTGAATAGTTTTCTTATTTTACTACAGTGCTTTATAAATGAGAAAAAATAGATATATAGTATATGTAGATAAAAATGTCTAACTATAAGTACATCAAAAAACAAACTCTTAATGATAGTTTCCTCTGTAGTAATTATGGTTGCATTTATGATATAGTATGACTTTTATTCACACACACACACACACACACACACACACACACACACACACACACACACACACACAGTAGATGGACTCAAGGACCAAGAACATTGTATGCTAAGCAAGAATTCTACCACTGACCTCTACTCCTAACTCCTACTATATAATTCTGGAACCACAAAATTAAAAACAAAACAAAACATGGATGTCTTATAGCTAGGTTTGAGGGAAAGGACTGGTCTTTGTCCAGAATTCAAAATCCATAACAGAGACACAAGTTTTCAATGTGTCCAAAGAACAGATAAAATTTAGTCTATCATCAGTGACACTCTTCCTTCAGTGACATGTTGCTCTGCTGACAAGCCTAATAAGAGATGGCAAGATACACTTACCATCTTGATAGATCAGGAGAACCTGTTGCGTGGGGAAGAAACAGTTGCCTATCTTTCTTAAGGCGGCTCTTATGTATATAAAATAAGGTGATAAATCCAAAAGTCCATTTACCAAAAGTTTAAAAAGCCTTATTTAGTGGTAAATTACACACACACACACACACACACACACACAGACACACACACACACACACACACACACATGTGTGTATCACATATTTATGTGTGTGTTATATACATATAAACACACATATTTATAGCTATACACATGTTTGTGTGAAAGAGGCCAGAGATTGATGTTTAATGCCTTCCTCTGTAATTATAACTCTATTTTCTTGAGATAGATTCTCTCTTTAGAGCTCATGGGCTAGGCAAGACTTTCTGGTTGCATGCCCCAGGTATCCTCTGTCTGTATCTTCCCAGAGCCAGGGTTACAGGTGCTTAATGACAGCTTCTGGTAAAAACAAACCAACCAACCAACAAAACCCCATGTGTCCTAGGGGTCCAAACTCAGGCAGGCACTTTACTAGCTGAGTTATTCCCCATCCCCCTGAGAATTAAACTGTAATTCTTTGGAATGATAACCGTGCTAAATAACTGTATTCCATAGTAAAATGTTTGAGCACTCTGCAGCAGATATCTCAGGAAGGCAAAAGTCATGTCTAATTAAGCCGTGTGCCTTTGAAAACTTGGCAAGTAATCAGGTTATGAGAAATGTCTTATGCACACATTGAAAGAGAATCACGCAGGTATTACTATTTTTGAAATAGTGGTGAGTTTTATTAAGATGAGATAAATCGACTAAAATGTGATTGCAATAAATTAGCAAGAACTAATGCTGCTGCCCTGCTGTCTTGTTACAGCAGATGATCCGCTCATGTGATTACTGAAGAGTAAATGACAGTTGAGTCCCACGTCTTTTGTTTTCTATACTTAGTCACTGAGATTTCTGTCCTTGGCTCTACCATCTCTTTGTGCTTCTGTGGTTTTGACTGAATTCACTATGTGATCTCAAATGTCTTATTTGTATTGAATCTATCCTAATCCCTTCCATCACAAAGGTATATCTGCGTCAACTTATGAACACATGTTCTCCATCTCTGTATTTCTGCTTAACTTAACTGATATAAAATTGAACATATGATATACAGCATAGTCACTGGTCCCCTTCAAAATTGTTCGTGTAACATGCTCCCTAATTTTAGTTGTCATTTCATTAATGGCTGTATGATTTCCTGCTCCACTATCCCTTTTATTCAGGGTTCATCCATTTTCTATCCATTATCTTCTTTGAGGCAAAGATATTTTTAAATCAATATTCATAATGATATCTCTAGAATCATTCTTCTTTCTGTGAACCTTTGAGACCACAGTTACCTCCATCACATTATTCATTTGAGCATTAGCGTCTTTTAGATGTGAGACTCAAGTAATTCGCTTTGTTTTCCCTTCCTTCAAAGACTTTTAATGGTCATGCTTTTACCTACAAATTCAAGTTATATTTTTAATGCCTCATGACTGCTGTGTGAAGGGAATAGATTTGCAAAGGATGGTAACAGTTCTCTAAGATGTTCTAAACATCGTCTCATGTAGTAAGGTATCACACTCTGGCACTCTATAGAAAACCAGATGTTGGAATTTTCTCTTGTATTGTACTCCTCAGACATAAATACACTTAAAGAAGGAAGCAGTTGTTCTTTGGAGGGAGTATAGATTTGTATTACAAACTCTTGGGCATAACTAATGTCCTCCTGCTTCCAAAGAAGAGCCAAGTCTCTCTTTGTGAAATGTCAGCTAATGAAGTCTCAACACCCAGAAAATATAAAATAATATTTCAAATGCTTTTAAATGGCTGAAAGTCTTGGCTCAGCTCCTGGTGTTTTTCTTCAGGATGTCACTAACAAAAGCCACTCATGGATACCTTCTTTCCATCTCATATATTTTATTTTATTTTTGTTGGTCTGCACTGATTTAAACAGAAATTTAAAAGAAATGTCATATCAAGTGGGAAGGGAATAAGGTTGTATCATTGAATAATCAATTGGTGATCTGGATGGATAAAGAGAATATTTCATCTCAGAGAAGTATGGCAAGAACCTTCCAATAAGAATGAGCAGGGTGCTGGGTGGCTCTCCATGTGGAAGTGCTGAGTCCCACAAAAATGAGTAGAGAAGAGAACTGCTCTAAGTCAGATAGAAGACTTCATATCAAATTACAAAGAGGGCTATGAAACAGCGAAGCAGCAAAATAATGTCCTTGCAGTTAATCAGAGGCATCTGCATTTCTCATACACACACACACACACACACACACACACACACACACACACACACACATACACATACACACACATCTTGTCATGGCACATTTAAAAGGAAGAAAGGCATTTGAGAATATGAAAAGCCATTTTCCATTATCAACTTCATCCAAAGAGAATGCTACCAAAATGGCGATTTTTTAAAATTAGTTTGGTTTTTCAATACAGTATTTCTTTGTGTAGCCCAGGCAGTCCTAGAACACACTTTTTGTAACAGGCTGGCTTCCAAATAAGAGATCATCCTGCCTCTGCCTCTTGACTTTTGGGATTACAGTCTTGCACCTCCACCACCCAGCTGTGTTTTTGTTTGTTTTTGTAATCAAGCAAGAAGACTTTAAAATAAAATTCAGGTGTTAAGATTTGAAGACAAATAACTACCTTTGAAATGACAAAGATATAATACTGTAAATCATTTTGTCATTGTATTTCTAATTATTTTTTAAATCAGACTAAATCATACATTAAATATAAAATCACCCTTCTTCAAGACAATAAATTGAAAATTATTAAAGATGTTTTCCTTAGTATTTTTGGAGACAATAGAAGGAAGAAAACTAACCACTAATGTAGCTTTGACCTTGAAGCACTGCCCCTAGAGAGGCTGTGGGTAACTGCCATGCCTACCTATGACTTGCCCCTGGGTTGTGACCTAGGCGGGAGCCCCTTAAGACCAGAGATCCTTACATGCAGGCTTGCTTGGCTCCTCAGATGCTGGACTGCAGACCAAGTCAGAGTTCTCCAGAGAACCCAAGCTGGACTTCACCTCACTTCTCCTAGATCCTGTAACTGACCCCTCTACTGGTTGTAAGTTATCTTGAAATAAACCTCCTTTTAACTACCAGATAAACTACATGGAGTTGCCTTGTTAATCCCCTGCTTTACACTAACTCAATCAGTACCTGATGATGTGCTTGTAAAATTTATCCCCGTGAGGCTCTAGGTATCCCATTTAGGGATTCCTTTAGGATTTTTCTAGGATCTTCTTCCATTCATTGTAAACTCCAGATTTGGAGAATGTGGGATTTAAACCCTTACTCTAATCTAGCCTTCCTGTCCTGCCTCATCTCTTCATCTTTGCTTAGGGGATTAAAGCGCATGCCAGTATAAGAAGAAGTTTTACATGATTGATGTTTCATTTCCCTACTCATTCAATCCCTCACCTCACTTCTCTGCTCCTTGAGAATTATTCTCTGACAAGACATTAACTGAAAGCTGTGCGGCTATAAGACCTCCAAGGTGTAATTTGCTCAGTTAAGAGGACTGTGCAGGTTTAAAGCTATTACAACTAATACTCTACTCTTACTTGGAAAATGAGTTGTCAGTCTCCCTCCTCAGCTGCACAGAATGCATAAGAAGGGAACGCCGGCAGCCCTCTGATGAAGCTGTCATCCAAACATTTCCCTGGGCTCTGTACAAGATTAACCATAGAAGGACATAGATGGCTGGTGCAGGTCTGTGATCCAAGCACTCAGAAGACAAAGCTAGGACACTTTTTGTTTAAGGGCAGCTTGGTCAACCTCGCACCATGTCAGGCAGGGATGCATTGTGAGACTGTGTCACACAAAACCAACCAAATAAACAAAATTTGAGAACAGTCTTTGAGAAGCCACATCACTATTCAGCTTCCTTAATCACGCCAGAGCCAACTTAGCAACCTCCGTAAGTCAGAAGTATCTTGAAGAAGAATGGTTACATCTCTTAGCATTCATTAACTTCATTTTGCCTTAATATCTCTGAACTGGTGAGAGAAAAATGACAGAGGAGAAGCAGGCTGATATGGAGGTGGCCTTCAGTTATCTTTTAAATTGGCAAGTTTAAGATGAAGGTTAAACTTCAAGGCAAGGAAGGATAGCAGAATCGAAAAGGAGTGTTGTGCATATCCCAGAGGCACAGGGATCAAAACTAGTGAGCCAGCACACTGCCAAGAGTGATATTAAATAAGTACTCTGCCTCTTTCTCCTGATTTTCTTCTTCCTTTCCTCCTTCGCTATTTTTCTTCCTTCTCTCCCTCTTCTTTCTTATGAATATTAGTCGTGAATAGGTATGAACTAAACCCAGAATTTGGTGATGTTTATGATTGTGTGAAGGTATTTCAAGCAGAATTATCTAATTTTGTCTAAAAAGGCATACTCCCACTCTACTTCAATGACTGACAGTGGTGTTCCATTGATGAATGATTTCTATTTTCTCAAGTTAAGTACTTCTCCTGAAGCCCCGTAATCAGTGAGTAACATTCCTTTTTAGTGCTTGAGTCTACTGTAGTTAAATAAGTTACATTAAAAGAAAATTCTGCCAAAATGTCCTACATTTTTATTGTGTTTGGTATTTCAAATTTAAAAATGAATTACAAACTCTCTTCCCTCTTTTAGGGAAACAGTTTTACATATAAAAATGTAGTGTGTGTGTGTGTGTGTGCATAGAGGAGGAGGAAGGGAGGAGAGGGAGGGAGGGAAGAGAGGGGAGGGGAGAGAGAGAGAGCTTTGACACATAGGGTGATAAAGATCTCAGCAGGAACATAGACTATATAACAAAAACTCTGTTGCCATGCATGCGAAACATCCATTCCAAGGTCTGAGGCCTCCAACGTAACATAAGTTATTGTAATTTGCACTGGTTGTCCACCAGAATTTGAAGATAAAGCCAGTCCTACTGCTGAAGACACTACATACTTAAGGCACAGGCCTTGAAGAAATTGAGTTGGAACTGACCTAAGGTATTTCTGTGAGGACTGGTTCTTGTAGGACAGTTCTTGCAAGCTGCCAAAGGAGAAAAGCAAAGCCCGCAAAGCACAATGATAAGCAGACAGGCTCAATATCCCCAATTCAACAATAGTGGCACCCTTATCTTAGCAGTAACCAAGAGCTGTCTAATTCAACTTAAAGCCCTCTTGGGACCAGGGAATTCATGCTTGGTACTGCACACTGCACACCTACCCAACTACCCATGGCTACAGAGGTCACAGTCTCTATAGATGAACTCAGTACTACCATTTTCCTAAACCAACATAATTTCTAACTTTTGTTTGTTTGTTTTTTTGAGACAGTGTTTCCCTGTACAGTTTTGTTGCCTGTCCTAGAACTCACTCTGTAGATCAGACTGGCCTCTAACTCACAGAGATCCATCTGGCTCTGCCTCCCGAGTGCTGGGATTAAAGGTGTGTGCCACTACCACCTGGCTAATTTCTAACTTTTTAAAAACATCCTTATACTCACACATCACATAAGCATATCTCTTACCCCTCATCTAATAATCTCCTTTTAGCAACACACTGACACTATTACAAAAGTTTACAACTTGTAAAAATGAAGAGAACATATTACAATGATGTGCTCAACTCTAATTGATAAGAAATGCATTGACACACCCATACCTGAGGCTCAGGACACATTGTGTAAGGTACAGGAGAAAAAAAGATAGATGGTAAGAACCAGAGGACCATGATGCCTTCTATGAAACTGAGTGTTCTAGACATGACAGGCAAGCTACACATAGGAAACCTCAACAACAAAATGGTTTCTTAAGCAAGGCTGGCATAATGAGATTATCTATTGGCATGCTAATGTGGATGGGGAAATTCCATAGTTCTCACCTTAGATGAAGTGCTACAGGCAATCAAGGGCTTCTGGGTGAGAGAGAATCAGTTTTCTCCAGTGACAGTCCCCCAACAGGTCATCCAATTCCAAGGAGTCAGCTGTAAACACATGTCTATATAAGCAACATTGAGTGGACTCAGTGGGCTATAGATGGACAGACTTATAATAGATGTATATAAGGAAGATGAGGCTGTAAAATTGAGAGGGAGGAAAAATGGGGACACTGCAGGAACTGGAAGAGGGGGGACAGTGGTGACATGGTATAAATACAGCACTCATGCATAAAATTTAAAATAATTTAGATAAAAAGAATTACAGCCACGGTTTTCTGAGAAACATTGGTTGGAGATGAAAACAGTTTTCAGGGTGTTTCATGACAGTTTTTTTTTTTAATTTTATGTGTTTTCTCTCTTTTTGAACTTGTCTTTAAAAGATATGTCTCACAAATTCACTACTGCTTTAAATTATTTCCAGTTACTTGGAGATATCTTTTCACTGTTTGTCAAGATTAAATTCAGTATACAGTGTGCTCAAAGAGGGACCCATGGGCCTTCCACAGACTAAAGCACTTTCTTGGGAATACAAATTTTCTACCTCTCTCCCAAACATATGAACCCTGAGAATTTGGTGGTAAAGCCAAGCAGAAACTTTTCACAAGCTTACCTTGTAAATCTGATTTAAAATATGAGAACAACTTTATAGTTTCAGATGCAGCCAATGTCCATACACTAACCAATCGTACTTTGGTTAAAACTAGTATGATTTTTGTTTTCTTTTTGATTTTTTCAGTTGTTTTTTTAAATCTCTACCTATGACTTCCTTTTGTTACTAATATGACAGCATGCATCATTATGCTAAAAGTGCAGAGCACAGTAGAGAGATGGAAGACCCTGAGTCATTTTGCTGTGATAAAAATTCTTCTAGTTGTACTGTGTTTCTGGGGGAAAAGAAAAGGTTCTGGAGATAGCTTTAAACCCAATCAATAGTTTTAACTTTCTAAGGTTGGCAACAATATTAAGAGGTTGTAAAATAGATTTTATGGCATGATGAAATAAGGAAATAAATTCCAAAAACAGTCACTGCTGGAGATAATGAAAAACATGTATTACCTTAAAAGATAGGTGTTAGAGTAAATTTGAATATCAACATATTATGAAAGCTAGCCTTTACATGTATGCATGTGGACTTTATCTCATGGTTTACAATCTGATGTCTATCCCATCTGGTTAGGTGTTTAGATCTCATTGTTTTATGGTCATTTTAATATATGTTGTCTGCAGCCAGTTCCATTTTCTTTTTTCTTTTTTTTTTTTTTTTTGGTTTCATATATTTTCATTTCTATTCACGTCCTTATTTTCTGAGGTCTGCTCTTACCAGAGTTTAGTACTCCATATAGGAGAACTGCTTTTTTATGTTTTTTTTTTCTAATAATCCACTGTGCTATAAACTATTAGAGTAAGAAAGAGATATAAAGAATTTGGTGGTTGGAAAAAAATGTTCTCCATAGGCTCACAGGGAGTGTTATTATTGGGAGTTGTGGCCTTGTTGGAGTAGGTTTGACAGTGTTGGAGGAAGTATGTCACAGAGAGTGAGTTTTGAAGTCTCAGATGCTCAAGCCAGGACCAGTGTAGGATTCTCTGTCTGCTGTCTGCCAGTTGGTCTGCATGTAAAACTCTCAGCTCCTTCTCCAGCACTATGTCTGCTTGAATGCCACTATACTTCCCACAATGACGATAGTGTACTAGGCCTCTGAAACTGTAAGTAAGCCCCAATTAAGTGTCAATTGTTATATCCATGGGCCTCAGGTTCTTTCTACATCTTATTTCTTTTCCATCGTCTGGCTAAGAGTACCATCTTGGTGTCTCTCAGCTTGATGCTACATGCAACTTTCAGTGTATTGCTGTGGATATTGCTCTATATAAATAAAACACTGATGGCCAGTGACCAGGCAGGAAGTAGGTTGCCAGGCAGGAAGTAGGTGGGACAAGGAAAGAGGAGAATTCTGGGAAGCAGAAGGCTGAGGAGGAGAGACAATGCAGCCACCGCCAGGACAAGCAGCATGTGAAGACACCGGTAAGCCACCAGCCACGTGGCAAGGTACAGATTTATAAAAATGGGTTAATTTAAGATAAAAGAACAGTTAGCAAGAAGCCTGCCACGGCCATACAGTTTATAAGTGATATAAGCGTCTGAGTGATTATTTTATAAGTGGATTGTGGGACTGCGGGGCTTGGGGAACCTGGAGAGAAGCCCTCCAGCAACAGTGTATGGCCACTAAGTCCATAGCTAGCATAGGCGTTGCAGTCTCTAGAGATTTGGAGCTTTTGCAAATTTACTTTTGAAAAATGTCCATCCAAGTTCCTTGCCTATTCCTTAATCAGTGCTTTTGACTCATTTTCTCACTGCTGAGATGTTTGAACAGTGTGGATATTTTGGATACTAATGTTTATTGGATGTATGACTTGTAAGTTCCCTGATATTTTGCAGATTGTCTGTACACAAGCATTTGTCTAGGCTGTGGTGCAGAAGTCATACATGACTCTCTTTGTTTTTGTTGTGACATTGAAGTCATTTCCAAACAGTAATTTCTCAGACCAGTGCTCCATTCTTCTATTCAGTGCTATTCCTTCTCTTTTAGTAATTTTATAGTTTCTGCTCTTAGACTTGAATATTTAATTCATTTTTGTTGATATTAGCATATGTTTATTAGAAAAGAACCCAATTTTGTTCTTCATTTAAATTGTTAGTTTTTAAATTTATTTAAAATACTTTTAAATAAATAGACTTATTTAAAATACTTTTCCATAATTAATAATATAAATATGCAAGGTAGAAAATCATTACACTAAAACTTGTAGTGTTTTTAATACATTAATAAGTGATCAGAAAAAAATTGGAATAATCCTGCAATTTGCAAAAGTGATACATCAATTACCTAGGATATATTTAAGCAGGTGAAAAACCCACCATGAAATTGCAAAACTTAGATTAAAAAAGTTGAAAATGTCAAGCAGAAATGGCCAGATATTCCATGTTCATTGGTTGGAAAGTTAATGGTGATAAAATTGCTCTACACTTAAATGCAATCAGTAGAGTAAACATATTCCTTACAGTGAATTGGTTGTCACTCTTTAAGAAGAGTAATACTAAAATTCATAAGGAACTCAATACACACACACACACACACACACAAAACCAATCAACCAACCAAAATTTAAACAAAACCCCATATAGTCAGGATTAGCATGAAAAATATAATAATATCTGATTTCAATCTGTGCTACAAATACAACACTATAGTAAACAAAATGCATGATATCAGCAAAACATATAGATACATGTCTAGAGAACAGAATAGAAAACCCAGAAATATAAACGCACCAATGCTGTCAATTGATTTATGAAAACAAAAGCCACCTCCCTCTGGATAAATGAGGCAGTCAATTAGCTTGAACTGTTTGGGAGGTACCCAGGCAGTGGGACCAGGACCTGTCATTAGTGCATGAGTTGGCTTTTTTTGAGCCTGGGGCCTATGCTGGGATACTTTGCTCAGCCTAGGTGAAGGGAGGAGGAGAATGGACCTGCCCTGACTGAATCTACCAGGCTGAGCTGAATCCCCAAGGGAGTCCTGGCCCTGGAGGAGATGGGAATGGGGGGTGGATTACGGGGAGGGCCGGGAGGAGGGAGGACAGGGGAATCTGTGGCTGATATGTGAAATTAAATTAATTAAAAATAAAAAAAAATTAAAAAAGTCACCTTCAAGTACACAAAACAAGTACCTTGACTTTGTTACAGCACCTAATTCATATTTCTGTCACAGTTATATGTACATTTTCTCAAAAAGTGAACATTTAGTGTCATTTTATGCTGGAGTGTATAGTAAGAAGACAACAAAATGGACATACATAATCACCAAAATACCAAGAAAGAGGGATATTTTTGTCCAAATAAGGAAACCTGTTTTCTCCTTTCACATCACTAGATTTCTTAATTCCCTCCAAATTAAGGGCCATTGTTACAAATTTCCTTTTTTTCTACCATCTGCCGTTAGATGCACACTTTTCATATTACGTCTTGGTAAAATCATTATAGTACATTAAATCATGGAAATATTTCAACCTTTGTGCCTTTTCTTTTGGTTCATTAATTTCACCTTGCTAAATGAAGGATGTGACCTAAGAAAGATACAGTGCTTGACTTTAATTCTATCACATGCAGCCCCAGGAGCTACAGGTCTAGCCATTCTTTCTATTATAATATAAAACTATTATTACCCATCTATTACATTTACACACTTATTTCATAGTGTCATAGTCACTGCTTTAGTATAATGAATCCTGTGAGTGGATAGCAATAGTCCCTCTTTCAGAGAAGGCTGAATTGCGTGCAGATACTGACTTGTCTTTGGCCAAACAGCAAGTGAGTGATAGATATGGACTCAGTGAGGGCAATCCGGTACCAAGGCACACACTTTTCCTATTTCACTATGGTATTTCTCTAGCATTATTAAAACATAATTCAGTTTTTAATTAAGTTTCTTGGAGTATTGGGGAATAATTTCACAATTTCTTCACAGATAATGCTTAGAAGATTAGAGGTTCTTCTATAAGCCAGACAGCGTATGTCCACCCATGGAACACATAAACCTGAGGAAGAGAATGTTGTGAAATTTGGTTTGCTGAGTAGCTAGATGTTCCTGCAATGTAGTATTTACTAGCTAATGGAAATATAAAAATGAACCCGGCAGTTAATAAATATAGATTTTAAAAGTCACTATCTGAAGGCTTGCATGGTAATTAAGCTAGCAATGGCACTCACCCCCAAGTTTGAGGTCCTGGGCTTGGTCTTTGGAACCATACGGTAGGAGGAAAAAACCAACACACACACAAGTTGTACTTGACCTCCACAAGTGCATGATAGTACACATTGGCTCAGGGAAATTGACAAATTTAGTTAAGAAATTAACTGCAAATATAATTTAAATTGTTGGTGTGAGTGACCCAAGATGGATTTTGAAACATCTAGAGAATGGGGCCCATATTTTTGATTTTTCTCACTAATGTCAGCATTAGTATAATAAGCCTTATTAAATTAATGAATAGCCTGCGTGTGGGAGATAGAGATTGTTATAAATAAATATATATTGCATAGTAAAAATAATACTACCACAACTAATATTGAAATTCTAATATGATTTCTAAGGCTGATAGTTTATTTCTTGGAAATGTTCTAGTGAGGTCAACAGTGGACAAACAATCCTGTCATTTATGGAGACATTGACCTGGGTCATATGGTCATTTTTGCTTTTAAAAAATTAAGAAAAAAATGCTTCTATAAGTCTACAAGGATCAGTTGCAAATCCATCATCATCAGCCTTAGAAGAGACTTAATGTGTTTGATTTCCTGCTGTGTGTCAGAAATACCATCTGTGCAGGAGAAAGTCAGTAATATTCACATAATTGTTTTCACTGATTGTATTACATATAAATTCAACTTGAGTTTCAATTTTGTTATTATTTCTTAGCATATTTTATAAGGATTAATTGTATTAATCATCTTAAGATAATTTGAAACTGTCATTTAAATTAGTACAGATTTTCCTCAATTTGATTAGATCCCACTGGTCCTGTGATATTTTTATTGAGTTTGTATTAATCTGACATTTTAAGACCATGGGAGTCTCAAATCTTATCTAAGTGACTGAATATTTATCAGACTCCCCTTTTCTTGTTCAGTTTATCTTGAGATATAATAAATAAAAATGATGAGTTACAAACTCTCTTGAAACTTACTCTTTTCATAAGAAACATAAGAAGGAAAAGGACAATAGAGGGGTGCCAGAGAATTTTTTAATCATTTTATTGAGTTTGTTCTTTGCCAATTTCACATATGTATGCAGTATACTCTAATTATTATCTGCCTACCCATTTTATCTCTCTCCCCTCTATTACCACTATCTTCTTTTTGAAGAGGATTATGGTAGAGAGAATTTTGCTCTGGCCCTACTTTTCTGTAGTGTTAGGCTAGGTGAAAGGTATTAGCATGATTTCTTTGAGAGCATGGTTGTTGGCCTTTGGTAATTGAAAGTTGTAGTTGTTCATGCTTGAAGTAGAACCAGTAAAAACGTAGTATCTAATGTCAAAAACACAAGTCAAATGTGTTAATGCTGCTGGCAAAGGATGGCAGGGGTGGGAGGTACTAAATTGCTTTGGTACTCTTGTAATTAATAGTTGTGGAAGACAGGATAGGAAGATAAGCTGGTACAGGGAGCTGAATGGCTCTTTAGAGCTTACCTTGTTTGTTTGGAACCTGGGACCAGTCTGTTACAACCTCCTGTGTGAGTCAATCAATTACTGACCACTGAAGGAAGGTAATACTTCCAAATGTAACTCTCCCACTAACAGAGGAATTTTTCCTGAAGGGACATCCTAATCCTAAATTCTAGTAATGAAGGGAAGAATTTTCAAAGTTGGGACAGAAATCATAAAGAATAATATCAGTGGAAACGTGTACTTTCTAATGTAATGAATTCTGTCTGAGATTTAGATGTTTTATCTTTTTATAAATTTATATTAAGTAAATGAATGAAGTTCAAGACATTAGTATTGTGTATTAACCTTGTAAAGTGAAAAAAAAAATCATACTTTGCTCCTGTTAGCTGCATGTCCCCAAAGTACCACAGTACGGGTTGAAGTTTTTTCCTAATTATGATCTGTTTCAATGTGCTGTTGCTTGTATAATACTGGAAGTAAGTGCTTGTTATTTTTAACTGTTCCTTTACAAATGTGCTGGATAAACATAGAAAAATCTGTTAATCTCTATGTCTTCAATGTACTATTTTGAAATTTTTACCCAGAGAAACCCAGGCATGTGTAATATTTTAAAATCCCAAATAACCATAGCACAAAAGTATGTTAGTCATGAAAATATCTTCAGTTTCAATATGATCTTTGAAATCTATACTCAAAAGCTCAAAACATCAGAGTATAGAATTGGAAATCATTTATTTATCCATCATCTTCAATGAAGATAAGATAAATGTGAAAGAATGTAAGAGCTTGAAGAGCAGATTGGGGAGTTCTGTGCAAAACAATGTCTTCAGGACATGACAAGCCCCTCCTTGAACTCCTGAATTCACCAAAGCTGTGGTTACTACATAGGCCTGCACAATGTGGCCCCACAACAAAGGGAAGAAGGCCTTCTGAGGCTCTAGTCCCCAGATGCTTCAGAGGTATAATCACCAGACAATTGTCCACTTTCCAGTAACTCTCCACTCATGCTCATGCAAACAGCCATCAGTTCGGCACACAC
This sequence comes from Peromyscus maniculatus bairdii, assembly GCF_049852395.1. NCBI lineage: Eukaryota > Metazoa > Chordata > Mammalia > Rodentia > Cricetidae > Peromyscus > Peromyscus maniculatus. The sequence goes on from NC_134857.1 coordinate 54,178,163, forward strand.
ATACACACATGTAGAAGATGGATTTATTAAGAATGAAGGAGTTACTTTTATGGGAGAAAGGGGGGATTAAAAAAAAGATAATGGTTGAAACCAGCTAAAATTCACTTTAGACATGTCGAAAAGAAAAGAAATAGAAGGAAAATATAAAATTGTACTGACATTAATTTCATGATAGTTTCTCAGCTTTCTACCAATACAACAAAGTACCTGGGATGATTTGTATATAAGACAACAGATTGAGTTTGGTTCACAGCTCTACTGGCTCCAGTCCAAGAAGAAGTGGAAGTATTCTTTTGTCCCTTGATACATTGTAGAGTACCTGGTCAAAGTTCATGCTGAGGAATCAACAGGGAGTAGATTCTACAAATCTCCCCAGGACTGCCCAACAGACCCAACCTTTTACATGTTCTATCATCTCCTAAGGAAAAACAAACAAACTAACAACTCTGTAGATCAAGAGTTTAACATATGGGCTTTTGAAGATCTTCAAGTTCCAAACAATACAGACACTGTCCAAACTTTAACACTAAAGTAGCTGTTGGTAGGTGCAAACTAGTTTATCTTGACTGCCTGATGTAATTAGTTAGTTAAGTTAGAGTATAATGCCAGAATGTAAATCTTTGTTTCTTTCTGAGGTCTTTTCTCACGTAAAAATATAAGCAAATATAAGGTGAAAAGGTTAGTAAAGATAAATTCATCTCAAACGCACCCCAGAAGATCTTACCACCCCATCACTGTTTTAATAACTTAGCCATTTGTTAAAAACAAAAGAAGCAAAATTAAGCATTGAGGAAATCCACAGCAGTATGGGAGAGCTGATCAGTAGGTAATTTAGAAGATTTCATCAGACATGTATGTGGAAGTACAAAGCCTGAGACCAGCAGCACTTCACAGTTGTCTGGAGGCCCTTTTCTCCTTTAATTCTCTTAGAATCTCAATGGTGTCGTAGAAATGATTGCAGCGCATACTCTTTCTGTTTTCCTGCATTAGATTTGCTGGTTCATCATTTGACTTGACCCTTTAATATAGTGCAGAATTCTTGAAACCAGTCATACAGATTTCAATTTTGTTTTTGAACTGTCTCAAACTTTCTATATGTTCTTGGACAATAGCTATGCCTTGCCTAGGGCATTATCTAAACCCCGTTGCTCAAAGTGTGTTTACATGACTATTTGCATCAGTGATACTTGTAAACACCTTGAAAATGCTGCAGCAGGTGATATGATCAGTCACTGTAGCTTGAGTTGTGTTTGCGTGTGTGTGTGTGTGTGTGTGTGTGTGTGTGTGTGTGTGTGTACCTTCATGTGGAGGCTAGAGAACAATCTTGTGTGCCATGCTCAAGAATTATCCTCCTGGTTTTGTGAAACAGAGTCTCTCATTGACCTCAAGTAGGCTAGAATTGCAGCCAGAACTGTGTAAAACAATATGTCCAATTTTTGCTGCATCACCCAACTAGCTAGTACTACTCCGGATTCATAAGGAAAGTAAGGAAGAGGAATTGGAGGTTGGCTAATGTATTCTATATAGTTATATGAAGGTAAGTTCTCACATTCTTTACTGAGTTGACTATGATTTACTGTAATTTTTAAAAAGGGAAGAAGAGTCCATAGAACACAGGCAACAATGAAATGGCAACTATTTAAAGTGACAGGCTTACCATGGAAGCTGAGGCAGGAGAATACAGATTTGAGGACAGCATGAGCCTCATAAGTAAGATCTGTCTCAAACTCCAAAATACATTGTTTTGAGTTGGAAATGCTAATAAGTCCAATTTGATGATGACATGTTGTCTATCTGTATTACTTTGCCATATTATTCAATAAATATGTGATAATGTACACCAACTAAATATAAATGTAGTCCAAAAGTTCCACTTTGGACCTACAGAGTTAGAACTTGCATTTTAATGAAAGACCAAGATGATTCTAGTGAGTATTAAAGTGTGAGAAGCCCTGAACCAAGAGACATTCCCTTAGTTTCAGGGAAAGTATTCTGTGACAACAGGAGAAACGTGTTATCACATCTTGTAGATTTTCTTGTTAGTACTTTTGTTGACTGAGTTTACTCTACTCCTCTGTATCCTCTGTCTTCTCCTTCCCTTCCTTTCTTCCTTGTTCTCTTTTCTTGTTCATCATCCCCCTCCTTCTGAGTATCATTTCATTCTTTGAGTATTACTGGCTCAGACAGAATTTTAATGGGTTATGTTCACTGACGTTTCTTTCTACTTCTCCTTCACCTTCTCCTTCTCCTCCTCCTCCTTCTTTTTCTTCTTCTTGGCATTTTTCTGCTCTTCTTTGCCTTACCCCCTTTTATTCTTTTTCACCAGTGACAGTAAGGTTTTAAATTATAATCTGTGTCAAGGCTGGTGACACATGCTGATAATCCCAGTCCTCAGAAAGCTGCAGCAGGAGGATTAGTATTTCAAAGCTAGCCAGGTCTTTCCGGGAAAACTTGCCTCTGATTAATTGCTTAAATCACCTCTCCCCACATATCATTCATGTCACACTTCCTATTTCTTACAAGATACAGCTACACTGTTTTGCTTCCTGTTAGCTGAATACAACAAAGGATTTCATAGCTATGGAATTTGCCTTTTCTCTTGTCTGCTTATGGCATGCATACTGTCTGTCAGTGGCTTGTCCATATATCACAGTTCTAATTCCTCTGATTTTCACTAAAATGTCATCCTATGTAATCAGAAAGCATTTTAAATAGTCATTTTAGGAACATTTTGTTCAATATTAAGATAAAGAATGTATTGGAATCTACAATCACTATTTGTGGGCAAAGAACTTTGCATGTATTCTTATCCCTGTCTCACATAGCACTGTTTAAACCCCGGAAAAAGCCCTTTGTGTTAAATTGGTAAAAAATAGATTGATGATTTATTTTTTTTATCTTACATTATCTCAATCATTTTAGGTAATTAGCAAGTGGCATACTGAGCATATAATATGTTTAGTCATTTTCCTAAATACTAGTGATATGACTTAAAAATGAAACAAGCAAACATAAATAAGTCTCAGCTTCTGGGATGTCCATGACTAGAAGAGATTGACAAGCATAATGATAGATTATTGTAAGTGAGTGGGATTTTAATAGAAGAGGTCATTTTATGCTGAGAAATTAAATCAAAAGCTTTTATGAAAGGATTTGATTTGTTAGTGAGATGATGACTCCTTGTGGTTATATATTTTGACATTATTCTAATCATGGAAAAATCCATTGCCTGTAAGCTGAAGTGAGAAAGGACACATTGAAAATGCTACAACCCATACATTACCAGAAGAAACCCCTAAGTAATGGTGCAGATCAAATTGAACGTATATATGAATAACTATGCTGGCGATTTGTCGAATAAGAGGCTGCTTAGAGCACAAGCATAATTTTTTAATGTTCTAGGAGCTCCAACGATTATATGATTGATCTATACTTTCCGAGCATGAATAAATGAAAACAAAACCCCAATGTGCAAAATCATAAAATATTAATGTTCAAAGGGTACAGTTAGCTCTGGCCTGGTGGGTCAATGACAGAGTTCTTACACAGAATATACATGGCTCCAACTTCTACCCACCAAATTATGAAGAAGATAGCTCCGTGAAAGAGAGAAGGTACAAGAAATGTTTTTCACCCACAATGAATTTTGTTTTGTTTGACATCACGAAAATATGTCACCTTAGACCAAAAGCATTATTTAGAGAATTGTATAAATTTATATAATGAAATATAATCACATCCACCCTCGAATTTCCCTTCAACTGCCTAATCTTCTAACAGACCCCCTCACACCTTCATTTATTCTCCTTCTTCTGCTTCTCCTTCTCTTTCTTGTTCTTTTCTATTTTTCCTTTGTTGAAAATATGTTTTTATAGAATATTTTCTGATAATGTTTTTCCTTCCCAGAACAATTCTGAGATCCTCTCTATCGCCCCTCCCATCTGGATCCACACACTCTATGTCTCTCTTTAGAAAACAAATAGGCATCTACAGAGTAATAATAAAATAAGGCAAAACAAAACCAAGCAAACTGGAATAGGACAAAAGAAATAATCAGAAGAACAAGAGCCAAAGAAAAAACACAAGAAACACATATAGACACAGAGACACACATAGTCACAGACACAGGATTCCTACAGAAACACAAAACTGGAAGCTGTGTTATGTAAACAAGACATGACAGGTAAAAATAAAGTAATAATAAGCCCTGACAAATAATTATGATATAAAGAACCTAAAAAACATAACATTGATTTTGCTTTGTGTTGGCCATCTACTCCTGAATACTGGACCTGCCCTTGAAAGTGGTGTGTATTGGCAGTGAGACTCAGCTGGACAAAACTAAAGTTTCATTTACAAGTGGTGATCAGTTGGAGATAGTGTCTGGGTTAGGGATGAGGGCTTGTGTACACCTCATCTTTCAGCGCTGGAACCCCAAGTGATGCAGATCCATGCAGGCCATGTGTTTGCTGCCACAGTGTCTGTTAGGTCATATGTGCATCTAACTTGCTGTGTTCAGAAGGCCTGTTTCTTGGTGTTTTGATTCTTACAATCCTTGCTTTCCCTCTTCTGCAATGTTCCTTGAACACCTAAGGAATTTGATGATGTCATGCCATTCATGACTGAGCACTCAAGGTCTCTCAGTATCTGCACATTGTCCAATTGTAGGTCTCTGTATTTGTTCAGATGTATTGCAGGAGAAAGGCTCTCTGATGATGGCTGACAAAGATACTGATATACAAATATAGCAGAATGTCTCTAGGATTCTTTTTATTGCAACATTTCTTTAGGATGCAATAGTATTTGGTTTTCCCCTAAGTCCCTGATCTATCTCTTTTTAGGAACTTAACCACCAAGCAGTGTCAGGTATGAGTTTCATCTCATGAAGTGGGTCTTAAATCCAATCAGATATTTCTTGGTTATTCCCAGAAGCTTTGTGCCACTATTGCACTAGCACACCTTGTAGACACATCATCATTGTATAGTGCAGTGTTTGCAGCTGGGTTGGTGTCTACCTTTGCCTTTGGTAGCATGCCAATACCTTCAAGTACAATGAACACTACTTGGTAGGGGTGAAGGCTCTAGGTGGGCACCAGATTGATTTCTCCATGTTCATGAGTTGAATAGATGCTGATTTCAGGGCCTCACAGCTAGATCGAGAAGAGCAACCAAGGGCCTTGGCAATAGACTTGGTTTTGGAGAGTTCACATGGTGCCCATTGTACAACAGCTCAATTAGATGTTACCCAATCCTGACACCAGATGCTTCAATGGGTGACAAGAGATGGTCAGTTAAGGTTGAATCTCCCCTTTATTTGGTGGTTTCATTGAGACTGTCGTCCTACATGTAGATATTTTAGGAAGCTTTTATTGTATTAGGTTTTCAAACAAACCCTCAAATGGCCCTTAGTTTTAGTTGTCCTTCCCAATAGTTCTTCTTTCATCCCCCTCCTTTTTTCCACACCCCTTTTTATCCTCACATCTCATCATTCATTTTGTCCATCCATGACTATCTATTCTGTTTCCTCTTCCTAGGGAGCTACATCATTCAACACTCAACACTTACTCTATACATAACCTCTATGGTTATATGGATTGAAGCTTGCTTATCTAAGACTTAACATCCACATACAAGCAGATATATACTGTATTTGTCACTCTTGGTCTGGGTTACCTCATGGGAGATCTTTTTTTTTCCTAGCTCCATCCATTTACTTGTGAATTTCATGATTTTAATTTTTTAAATGGCTAAGTAACAATCCATTGTATAAATGTACCACATTTTCTTTATCCATTCACCCATTGACAGACATCTGGGCTGTTTCCAACTTCTGCTAACAGAGCAACAATAAACATGGCTGAACAAGTTTCTCTGTAGTAGAATGAAGCATCTTTTGGGTATATGACCAAGTGTTGTATACCTGGATTTTGAGGAACTACCATAATATTTAGTAAAGATGCTGTCTTTTTTTTCAGTGTGTGCTATTGGCTTATTTATCAAAAATCAGATGTCCATAGTGTGTGGACTTCTATCTTGGTCTTCAACTCTTATTTCACTTATTGATATGTCTATCTTTTTGCAAATATAATGCTGCTTATTACTATGGCTATAGCTGCATTCTACAATTTGAAATCAGGGATAGTAGTACCTCCAGTGATTCCATTACTCTGAGTTGTTTTAGCTATCTTATGTGTGTGTGTGTGTGTGTGTGTGTGTGTGTGTGTGTGTGTGTGTTTCCATATGAAAATGAAAATTGTCCTTTCTTTATCTGTGAAGAAATTTGTTGAAATTTTGATGAGGATTGCTTTAAATCTGTAGTTCACTTTTGTAGGTTGGCAAACTTTACTGTATTAATCTCACTGATTCATGAGCATGGGTGATCTTTGCATCTTCTGATATATTCTTCAGTTTCTTTATCAATGTCTTAAAAAGTGTTTATCATACAAAATTCCACTTATTTGGTTAGAATTACCCCAAGATATTTTTATGAGGCTATTGTGAAAGATGCTTTTTCCACTGATTTCTTTCTCAGTCCATCTGTCATTTTATATAGGAAGGCTACTGATTTTCATGAATTAATTGTGTGTCTTGCCAATTTGCAGAACGTATTTTTCTGTTGTAAGAGTTACCTGTTCGAAATTTTAGGGTCACTTGTACATACTATCTTATCATCATAAATTAAGATGCTTTTATTTCTTCTCATCTTATTTGCATTGCCTTGATCACCTTCAGTAGTCTTATTACTCTAGCTAAGACTTCAAGAACTTTATAGAATGGGTATGGAAAGACTGCACAATCTTATCTTGTTCTTGATTTTAGAAGAAATGTTTTGAGTTTGTGACCATTTAGGTTGATGTTGGCAATTCCTTTGATGTAAATAATCTTTATTACTATATGCCTTGTATTCCTAGTCTCTCTAGGACTTTTATCATAAAGGAGTGTTAGATTATTGTCAAAGGTCTTTTCAGTATCTAATGAGATGATCATGTGTTTTTTGTCATTCAGTCTATTTATATGATGAATATATTAATTGATTTTTGTATGTTAAGTCATCCTTGAATCTCTGGCATGAAACCTACTTGATCATGGGGGAAGATTTTGTTTTCTTTTGATGTGTTGCTTTATTCAGTTTGCAACTATTTTATTTATATTCTGTGCATGTATGTTCATAAGGGAAAATAGTCTGCAATCCTTTCTTGTTAGTGGTTTAGTTATCAGGGTAACTGTGGCCTCATTAAAAGAATTCTGCAGTGTTCCTACTGTTTTTATTCTGTGGAATAATTTTACAATTATTTGCCTTACCTCTTCTTTAAAAACCTGTAGAATTCATCACTAAAGCTATCCAGCCCTGGGATTTTCTTGTTGCTATTGCTGTTGGGTGATTTTTAATTACTGTTTCTATTTCATTAAGGGTTATAGGTCTGTATAAATTGCTTATGTATCTTCATTTGACTTTTTAAGAGGATATGTATGTCCATATATATCCATATATATATAATATATATCAGGAAAATTATCAATTTCTTTTAGATTTTCCAATTGGTGGAGTGCAGGTTTTTAAAGTATGCCTTTATTATTTTCTAGATTTCCTTGGTATCTGTTGTTGTGTTTCCATGTTTGTCTCTAATTTTATTGATTTGGCTCTTTTATTTAAGGGTGGTAAATTTTATTGATTTTTTTTTTTTTGCAGTGAATCTGGGTATTTTTTCAGTTGTTTCTATTTTATCAATTTTGGCCATGAGTTTGACTATTTCTTGTCATCTACTCATATTTTGGGTATGATTTCTTGTTTTTGTTCTAGAGCTTTCAGGCTGTATTGTTGAGTCGTTAGTAGGATATATAAAATTAATTCACAAAAATCAGTATTTTTTTCTTAAAAAAATTATGGAGAAAGGAATCAAGGAAACAATACATTTAACAATATCCTAAAAAAAAATCGGAGGAAATCTATAACCAAACAGGTGAAAGACTGGTATATTAAATGCTTTAAGACACTGAGGAAGATATCAGAATATGGAAAGTTCTTCCATGCTCTTAAACAGATATGATTAACATAGTGTTAATGACAGTCTGCCATCAGCAATCTACAGATTCAATGCAATTCCTATCAAAATTCTAACACAATTCTTCACAAGAAGGGAAAAGAAAATTTTCAGATTTATATGGAAACAAAGAAAATCAAGGATAGCTAAAACAATCCTAAATGATAAAAAAAAAAAAATGCTGGAGGTATCATCATTCCCAACCTGAAGTTGCACTACAGAGCCATGGCAATAAACATCCTGGTATTGACAAAGAAACAGACAATTTGATCAATGTAACCAAACCGAAGGCCAGGAAATAATTTCACACACCTATGAACATCTGATTTTTGACAAAAAATCCAGAAATACACACTGGGAAATAAACAGAATCTTCAAAAAATAGTGCTGGTCAAATTGGATGGCTGCATGTCGAAGAATGCAAATATACCAATACTTATCACCCTGCACAACACTCAACTCCAAACAGATCAAAAATCTCAAAGTAAGGCCAGATACACCGAATGAATATAATAGAAGAGAAAGTAGGCATATCTTGAAATCATTGTCACAAAAATAGTCTTTCTGGATAGAACACTAATAGCATAGACTCTAAGGACAACAATTAATAAATGAGACCTCATGAAACTGAAAAGCTTCTGTGTGGCAAAGGATATCATTATTTGAACAAAGTGCAGGCTACAGAATGGAAAAAAAAACATTACTAACATCTTATAGAGGTTTAATGCATTATATATATAATTTTTAAAAACTGGATACAAAAAAGAACAACAGCAAATAATCTAATTAAAAATAGGGTGCAGAACTAAACAGAGAGTTCTCAAAGCATGAAATACAAGGGCTTGGACCTGCCTCAATTGAATGTACCAGGCTTTGCTGACTCCTCAAGGGAGTCCTTACGTTTTCTGAGGATAGAATGAAGGGTGGATTGTGGGGGGGGGAAAGCTGGGATGGGATCTGGAGAAGGGAAGATAGGGGGATCTGTGGTTGGTATGTAAACTGAATAAAAAATTCTTAATAAAGAAAAAAATGGCATAGAAACCCTAAAAGAAATGTTCACCATCTGTAGGCATCAGGGAAATACAAATTAAAAACTACTTAGTGATTTCATCTTATACCAGTCAGAATGGTCAAGATCAATAAAATAAGTGAAAGCTCATGCTGCTGAGAATGTGTGCTAAGGGGAACACTCATCCATTCCTGGTAGTACAAACTTGTACAGACACTATAGAAAGAAGTTTGGCGGTTCCTCGGGAATCTGGGAATAGTTCTATCTCAAGAGTCAGCTATACCACTCTTGGGCTTATACCCAAAGTACTTTATATCCAACGACTGAGGCACTTGCTCATACATGTTCTTTGATGCTCCAACAGCCAGAAATTTGGAATATCCTAGGTGCCCATCAATGGATAAACAAATGAAAATGTGGTACATTTATACAGTGGATTGTGTTACTCAGAAGTTAAAAAAATGAGATTTACTGGCAAATGGATGGAACTAGAAAAAAAAATCATCCTATGTGAGTTAACTCAGACCCAAAAGACAAATATGATACATATCCTTTTATATATGGATATTAGCTTTTAAAACTTCAATAGGCATGCTACAATCCACATATCTGCAGAGTTTAGATATACAGTAGGAAATATGGGAGAGGGAAGGGATATTCAAAGGAAGGGGATACAGAATCTATAGTTATTAAATCTTTCATGTCCCCTCTTGTATGATCTTCTCTCATCACTGTTTGGAGGAGTGATATATATATATATATATATATATATATATATATATATACACATTCATATACATGCACACACACATATACCAATCAGGCCTACGGTCATGATTTTATTTTCACTATTACAATAAGAATATTTTTGAATGATTAAAAACTATTTCAAAGATTATAACTCCAAGGGATTTATACAAAAAGGAAGGGAGTAAGGCAGAGTAGATATTAGAAGATGTTTCTTCTAACTGTTGTTTTATTGTTTTCTTGGAAACAAATTGTTGGGCATATTTATTAACACCAGGAGCACAGGGCTTAGATGAAGTTCAATATTTTCAGCACAACTCATTCTTCCTTAAGAACTCATAGAAATTATATTTAAGCTTCCCATCTACTTATTTTTCTGCCCAATATGTACCATTAGTTTGCAAATCACTGATACAGCAATAAGAAGAAAATGAGATGATAAACTATGACCCCAATATAATATTTCTGTGTATATAACCAAGGACTCAATGTTAAAGTGCAGCAATTTCTTCATACCCATATTCATTGCTGCTGTATTCACAAATCTTGAAAATGGAAACATCCTAAAAGGCTACTATGGATGAATGGATAGTGAAAATGTGGTATATATACAAATGTATAAAATTTGGAATTATGACAATTGCAGGCAAATGATGAAAGTGGGAAAACTATATAGAATTAGATAATATAGTTCTAGAAAGACAAACACTGTTGTTTCTCACTCATATATGGATCTGACTTGTCTATTTATTTACATCCAATGTACCAGGATGGGCCATGAGGGGTGGGAGTGATGGAGAAGGAATAGTAAAGAAAGGCCCTGCTGAGGATGGAAAATCTATGGCAATGGGTACTGACCACTCTTGTTTAACTAAATTGATATTGTATTAAACTGCCTTCAGACATCAATGTTTATATCCATAGATAAAGTCTATCAGCTTTAACCAGAGAAGGCTCTCTTTGCAGTAGATAGTGGTAACTTCAGAGATTCATAAAATCAGCAAGTGAAGGCTGAGGGCTTAGCCCTAAACAATACATACACATGAGCAACCATTGTAAAACTCAGGAAATATTAAGGGAGAGAGGGAAAGAAGTATGTGAGAGATGGGGTAAAAGGGTCAGAAATGATATCCTCTACGCTCAACACAGTCATTGCAATCTTGAGTCATGTGACTACAGTTATCAGCACTGGACCTGAAGGAGGCTGGCCCCATCAACAATCAATTGTAGGGAGGATCTGACACGGCCCTACTGCCTACTGTTAAACAATTGGATGCTGCAAGATTCTGGTAGAGGATAAACTATTATATTTAGTTATGTATTCACTGCTAAACCCACCAGGCTCGAAGTGAAAATGCCAAACCCATGATCACCTAGATGTCCCTGGTTAAATTCAGTGTTCCATACAAAACAAATAGACATGAATATGAGAAAAAGCTTTTTAATGAGGAGAATGGACAGGAGTAGTAGAGAGATGGAAGGATGGGGTGTTGCAGAAGGCCATGGGAGTATGCAGCATGTAATAACTAGTGTTCAATAGGTCAACACATCAGACGAATAAACTCTGTTGGGGAGCCCCACTAGGGAAAGTTAGTGGGGTCACTGGCTGTTGAAACCAGTTGTTTTCTGTCTGTAACTTCCTAATGTGCCACCACTTACCTCCTTAAAAAGAACAGCTGTGGGGCTCTTTCCACAGCCCATTGGTAGTGTGTTTTATATCTATTGGGCACACATATAGCTGAGGATGGTCAGGAAGATGATTTCTGTTTAAGATGTATAATCCCAATAATATTAGAATATTTTTCATAACTGATAAAGGAAAGTAATAGTATTTGCAGTCACAAAGACAGCTATTTTTAGACTTCAGAACATATTCAAATAAACTGGTTGCCCCTGAAGACAAATACACAAGGATGGATTCCCAGGTGTTGTTTGTGGCTGAATCAAGGTCAGATATGAGGCAACTTTGGTAGACATAACCCTCTACAGTAATCAACTTTTTGCTCATAGTCCTACCCTCAGTTTATGTTACAGGCTCGAGGTTCAGCCAAATGTTTACTTTCTGTCTGGGAAGCCTCACCAACTTAGAGCTATATGCATGGTCAACCATTACTCACTGGCCGGTCAATGTAACATCCCGAGCCTAAGAGAAACTATGTGACTTATCTTGTGTTATGAGAATGGGTTGGGCCCAGAAAATGTAACATAGAATTGTCCAGAGTTTGGCTTTGAGAGAAGTGGTGGTGTAGAGAGAGGCGGCTGTGAAAAGCTAAGTAAGAGCTGTGGTGTGTGTGTGTGTGTGTGTGTGTGTGTGTGTGTGTGTGTGTGTGTGTGTGCACTGAGTGAAAGATGTAGTTGAGTGGGCAGAGAGAAATGTGAGAGATGAAGAAGAAACATGAGAGAAGTGTGAGAGAGTGAGTGAAAGAGTGAGTAAGGAGTGAAGGAGTAATTTAGAAGTGTGTGTGTGAGAGAGAGATGTGAGACAGAGAGAGAGGGAGGGAGGGAGGGAGAGAGGGAGAGGGAGAGGGAGAGGGAGAGGGAGAGGGAGAGGGAGAGAGAGAGAGAGAGAGAGAGAGAGAGAGAGAGAGAGAGAGAGAGAGAGAGACCTGCTGCTATATAGAGGAGCTATGTAGGAACTCTGTAAAGTGCTGCATGGTGAGAGAGCTATGTAAATGAGATGTTTAACTGTGGCTGTGTGGAGATTTGTAACTGTGTGGAGACAAGGAAGATGAAGCTGTGTAGAAAAGAGACGTAGAAAAGAAATTTATGTAAAAGAAAGATGTGTAGCTGTGGGAAAATAGATGTAACTCTGTATAGAAATGTATGACCATGTAAGAGAGAGATGTATGTATGTAAAGAGAGAGATACAGCTCTATGTAAAGAATATAGCAGTGTGGAGATAGAAAGATTCTCGGAGAGGATTATTTAAAATGAAGTAAAAGAGAAAGTTATCATCAAAAAGCATGTGTTTCCTTATTTTTTTCCCTCAGATATAAAAATTTAGCCCTTGACAAATTTGTTGATTTTTTTGCATACCCTGGGTAGCTGGAGGCTGACCCTCCAGCTACGGATACGGGGTGAAGAATGGCCAGTTCATATTTGCGCACCTTTGTGAAAGAACACATTTATTTGATTAAAAAATGTTCAAGTATGTTTGAGACTACATAAAATGCTTCATCTTATCGTGAGTCTTTAGATCTTGGAAAATAGGAAATTTATGCCAAAACAAGTTACTGAATTTCAGAATATTGAGGTTTAAAGGCTGTGAAGAATTTCAGTGAATAGAAAGTATATTTTGTGATATAAAATTTACTTTCTAAGTTACTCAAGTCATGTCATATCTATTTGATACACTATGTAAGTCAGACCCTCCCTGTACCTTATACTGAATTTTAATTATAACAAAGTGGAGGATATAATTTACATATACTTGGGACTCCATAAATATTTACCTAAGATGATTCTAGAGATTTAGACTTAAGCTAATATAATTCTTCTGTATTAATGCTCCCAGGTTTCCCTTAAAGTTGACATTTCTAATCCATTTCTTGGAGATGATGAGTATCCAGATAGAAAGGGCAGAATCAATGATTCTTAGTGGAAATAATTTTGCTTTCCAAGTGACATTTGTGTTCCTGTGGAAATTTTTCAAAGGATTTTTTAGAGGCTCTAAATACTACTGAGCAGCCTACTGTGCATGAAACACCCACCCAAAACAACAGTTTTCAAAGATGACTGTAAAATGAGGCTAAGAGTCTTTGACCAAATGTTTATTATATGTGGAGGAATATGTGTTCAGATCTTAATAGATACATCATTTTTCATATGTGCAATTTTCTTGGAATTCCAGAATTCTGGTCCATCTTTTATTCATTAAAAAATCTATAATAATACATTGCCATAATTATATGTAAAAACACTATGATATATTCATTGATCAGTTAATTTACAATGCAATAAGAATCTTTGGCTCTATGTAGAACAGAAAACTCCATTTCCACTTTTACATAGATCATGAGCAAAACCATATACACATAGACAAAAATTCATGGCAGCATAAAACTTCTCAGTCAAATTGAAACTCCACATTTCTCTGATATTATTAATTTGAATTATCAACCTTTTGTGAATATTGAGGGAAGCTTCAAACTATGTCTCAGAAATATGATATTTTAGCACATTGAGAGATAGGGAGAGGAAAGAAGAAAGGGCCTATTCTTACCTTTCAAAAGTTAAAGATTTAGAGACATACATAGAACTACGTGAAAAGGAGAATATTATAATTTAGATTGTGTGAGTATAACCATCTTCTAGAGGAAGTGATCAAAGATCAAAGAAAATGTATTCTGTGAAGCTGTAGGCAGTTCAAAACAAAACAAAAATAGAATGGCTTGATTCTTATGGCTGACATATTTTGGATTGTAACAAGAAAAAATATTTCAAAAAATTTTGTCACCCACATCAGAGCATTTGTAAAGACAAATGGCATTTTTTTTTCAGAAAGAAAAACCACTTGTAATTTGTCACTCAGCTGAAATTTACAGAACAAAGAAAAAGTTGAGAATATGAGGAAATAATTGCTAGTATTTGTACATATGTACATCCATCAACCCACTTCCTTAGTCTTTTCTGAATTATAATTTGTAAGACATGTTGACATTTGAATCTTATAAACTGTCTTTAGATACATGATGGCTTTTAAGTTAAAACATTCTTCCTCCATATATTCTTAGTTTTTTTTTTTTCATTTCACCTTCCCAGCCACATTGCTTCCATTTTGTTCCTCTTTTTTTTTTTTTTAAATATTTCTTATTACTGGACAGAATTTCTTAAGATTGGTCTTTGCAGAAGACTTGGGTCACTATGGAGAACTGGTATTTAACAAAAGAATATGGTGATATCACAGGAAGCCACTTCTGTATAATATCCCATAGAATTTACTTTATTTATTCCCATTGCCTCACATAGTGTTAATATCCTCACCAGGAAACTGAAAGCATAATGATAAGGGAAGAAAAGAATCTTCCCCTGGTTGCATACTAACTATTAATAATACAAAAGCAAAATTATTTACTCAATACAAACTTTATGTGACACAAGAATCTTCCTAAGGAACACAGACCACCAAAATAGGTAAACCTATTTTATATAATATATGTAATTGATTTGAAGAGTGGATAGTTTGGAAATAATGTGATAGAGCAATGAGGGTATGATCCATTAGTAAGTAATGAACTGCGGGAATTTAACAATACTCCCTTTTTAGTCCCTTCTCTGTGTTCCTGAATTCGGAGATAAGGATGATCCTTTCCTCAGCCTGGAGAGAGCAATTTCATTAGGCCCAGGCTGGGAGAGGAGGGCAGAAACCTCTTTGCTTTATGACCCACTTCAGGAGAGAAAGGCTGAGGGAAACCCAGGGATTTTTCTATCATTTCTTTTTTTTTTTCTCAAATTCCTTAAAATATTCAATTTCTCAAGGTTCTATATTTTGTCATATTTATACTCAGAGCCTATCAGAGACAAGTGCCAGAGAGTTAATAATCGAGCAGTCAGCAGCGCATTTGAGATTGTGAAACATATACGAAGTACTGACTTTAAATTTATGGATTTTGTCCTCACTCTCTATGTGACACCCATCAAATTAAAAAGCTGCGTTTACTTTATCTTTCCCTTCCTTTAGTCATTATTTTCAAATATATTCTATTATAAGTACATGGAAACAAGATATGAAAGTTCTTGCTCAAGTGATAGAATCTTGTATCTTTCACAAAAGTGCACCAATAAGGATATTTTTAACATTCCATTATTAATATACTTAAATAGTTGGCATTGCTTTTTATATTCCAGGAACAGAATTTTCATTGAAAAAAAAAAACAATGTCACCCTAAAAACTATCTAGACAAATGAATAAATCTTTCATCGAATTCCCCAAAGTATTGACAAAGCATAAGTTTTGCTAGGTGCTTATTTATATAGTGGAGACAGGAGCTGCATGCCAACCCCAGTGTGAAGGTCAGAGGACAATTACAGGAGCTGGTTCTCTCCTGCCACCATGTGGGCTTGGAGAACAGAACTCAAAGTCTCCGGCTGGGTGGCAAGCACCTTTGGCACCGGAGTCTTCTCATTATCCCCCCAGGTATCTGGTTATGAAAGTTGAATTTCATATGTTAGCCTTGAACTCAGATGTGTGCAAAGGTAAGATAATGAAGGCAATTAACATAATTTCTCAGTAATATAAGCATTTGCCTTTCTTCTCTGATTGTCATAGTTTCATCCTTTTAACAGAGACAGCAATCTCAATAAACTAATCTGGTAGTTCCGAGCCAGACATAATTACGTTTCTGCATAGTTACAGAGGCAGTGGCTCGGGTTGATTCCTGTTTTCATACAACGTTTGATGCTGATATGGACGTCACTAATAATCAATTGCTTTCATCTTTGACTTCATATTAGAATTATCTGGGGGAATTAAAAAAAAAACTTTAATGCATTTTCTTCATTGCATAACAATTAAATCAGAGCATTTCATGGGTTATGAAAAGAATCCAAGCATCAGTATTTCATCAGCTCTAGTCGATCCTGTTAAGGCAGAGAAGTATCATCCCAAATGAATACTATTGAGTAGAATGCTATCTTAAATCAGGAATTTATAAAGAATCTTAAAAATCGGGGCCTGGAGAGATGGCTCAGAAGTTAAGAGCACTGGTTGCTCTTCCAGAAGACCCGGTTTCAATTCCTAGCACCTACATGGCAGCTCACACCTGTCCGTAATTCCAGTTCCAGGGCTTTGGGCACGCTCACACAGTCATACATGCAGTCAACACACCAATGAACATTAAATAAAAATGAATTAATTAATAAAAGTCATGAAAGCATAATCTGGGGTTATAGCCAAGAGGTACTAGCTGTGGGCTTAGTATGTGCAAGGCTTTCAGACAGTACCCACCAAACAAACAGAAACCTGCAGGGCTAGATAAGTCTCCCTTATGAAATTTTTTTATTAGAAACAAACATTAAGTGCAATTTTATGCTGGATATTTGTTAAATTCAGATGCAAAGATGAAATATGTACATAAATTTATAAGATATATATTTACATAACATATAAAATATATAACAATATGTTAAAACCTTATGTGTATGGGTGTTTTGCCTACATGTATGCTTGTGAACCACATGTGTGACTGGTGCCCAAGGAGGCCAGAAGGGGTTTCAGGTCCCTTGGGATTGACTTTACAGCTAATTGTCAGACATCTGATGCGAGTGCTGGGAACCAAACCCAGGTCCTTTGGAAGAGCAAGCAGTGCTCTAAACCACTGAGCAAGATCTGTATCCATGAATAAAATATTTTTGTCTTCACAAATGTGTAGTTTATAAGTTATAAGTGTTATAAGTTAATAAATGAAGTTTTAAAATTGATAGAAAAATGCCTCCAATAAAAAGGAAATAAATCCTAGATGATATGGATTTTAATCTCAAGGTAGAAGGCAAAATTTAATAATAATAATAATAATAATAATAATAATAACAGTTAATAAATTCTTCCCTGAGTGACTCTAAACAATGAACAAATGTTTGGGTCCAAAATTAGATGAGACAGGTGGGTGGATATAGTTGCCTCAGGTGAGAACAAAGTGTGTCCTTTGTTTATCTGAATGCACAATTACTAAAAAAAGTATAAAAACAATGTCAGAATTCCTTTGTGTCCAAAATAGTATTAATTTATCTTTAAAAATTGAATATAATTGCTAGAAATTAAGTTATCAAATTTTAACGCACATTTTAATAACCTTGAGGGCCTGATAAAACACACACTGACCTTCATTTCCCAGTTTTTTACTTCAAAGACCTGTAATGTGGTAATAAGGCTCCACATCTGAATTTCTTTTCTTTCTTTCCTTTTTTTTTTTTTTTTTTTCAAATCCACTCTCTCTTGCTATGCATTCCAGGCCAGGTACTGGCTCTTATTCCTCCTACCTCAACCTCCCAAATGCTGTAATTAGAGTTGTGAGCTACCAAGCTCAGCGAAGATTTTCAATTTCTACGAAGTCCCAGCTGATACTGCTGGCTCTCTGGTGCTGGCAGCACACTGTCAGAACCACTGTTCATAAAGAACACATGAGAATCAGTGTCTGGTGGTCTGGCCTGGGGCAGATGCATGCTTTAATATGCTATTTTATCTTCGCGAATCACCTCACCTGCAATGAGAGAATTCCACTTCTATTTTAGTTCATTTTCTACTAATATAAGAGAATAATAGCACAGGTGGTTAATTTACACCCAGTAGACTTTTGCTTCTCAAAGTTCAAACATCTGGGAAATTCAGTATCTACACACCAGCTCCTCCTATGGACACTCCTGTGGTGTCAAGACATGATGGGAGGTACCTTACAGTGTGATAAACAATGCCGTTTCCTCTTAGAAGACCATTAACTTCATCATGCCGTCCCCACCTGCATGAATGCCTTTGTTTCCATCACCTTCCAATGGCCCAGGCCCAAATATTATCAACAAAGGAATTTAAAGATTATATCTCCAACACATGAACTCTGTGGGGAACATATTCAGATGATAACAGATTGGATGATACCTAGGACGAAGAAGTATGGGCTACATAAGCTAAACATGAGTCCCTCAATCTAAAAATGTACTTCCTCAGTTTCTAAATGTCAGTACTCATCAGGGAAAAAAAAAAAGCCCAGGAGTCAGTCCTGTCTTACTCACTTTCCATTGGCAGTAGTTTGCAAACCTCTGCTCTTTCTGTTGGAATCTGGTCATGACATCCAGAATCAGCAAGTTACATTCAGTATTCTCCAGCCTTAAGTCTTGTTCCAGAAAGGAGTTCTGAGATTTAAATGAACTATCATGATTTTTCCCTATTACATTTGCACCGAAGTCTTAATATCCCTGTGGCTACCACTTAACTGCTTGCTAGTCAAGGTTTCACATTTTCAAACATCTCTAGCATTCATTGATCTGTTCAAATCTCCAATTTGGCACTCACAAAATCTGTAGTTCAGAACGTGCACTGATGGTTGCGCCAGTGGAGGGCGCTGTTGACCTGCGAATTGTGACCTCTGGTATTAGGTACCGTGGGAGCACTTCCCACTGCAGGTGAAGAAACTTGTACTAAAACATTTATTGCCCTGACGGTTTTCACTGAGCTAAGCTGTTTACTTTGCTTTGAATAGAAATTCACTTTACAAAATCATTACCCCAGTGGATTCTGCTCTTTAGTGGGTGGTTGGTGAAAGACGAGAATAAGAGGAAAGAATGGGAAAAGAGAAAAGCTGAATGGTGTGAACAGTTTCTTGGGAAGCGAATGTTAACTTGTAGGTGAGATACATTATCTTTGGTAAGAAAGATAAAATAAAAACAAGTACTTCTGCATCCATGCATGCTTATCTTTCAAGTCACATTTCTTTGGAGTTACACAGTTAATGATTATTTATTCTAATAGGTTGAGTAGATTTAAAGTGATTAAATATACTGTTGAATTGTATGACTAATGAATAATGCCACTAATCCCGAAAAGCCATGCAGAAAAAGAAAGCATACTCAAGGGTGGCAAGTCAAAATTAAAAATATGAGGAATACACGTTACCTTTCAGAACAAAATTTTACAATTCTTCTGTCTGTATTCTTTCTATGTCATAATATGGTTTAGATTGTTTAGATGTGTGTCCCCTACACATACAAATAACTGTAAAATAAAAGGAGGGGAAAATGCAATGCTCTTTTACACTTTTCTGTACACAAATAGAAATTAACGTAAGGCCTGTGAAATCTTTGGCTGGGATTATTCCACTCATAGTTGACTGTTCTCTTTGATTAAGGAAAAAATAAGTGTGAAGCCCGTAGAGTGCTTGCCTTTACCAGCCTGGGGCTCCATCTTCCTACTAAAATATTAATCCCATAACATATTATTTGCATATGTTTTCAGGGATAGATTAACTTGTGGTAATATACAAGTTTACACTTTAAAAGTATCTCAGGAAGTCAGAGATATCACTAAAGATTTTATGTCAGGTAAACATGTAGTTCTGGTTTATTAACATCTCATCCCAGGGAAGCATGAATTAATATGATTTTCTTAACATCAAATTTATAATAAAGTAATTATATTTGTAATCTGTTCAATCTTCATTATTTTTGTTTCCATGAAGAACTAAATAAAAAAAATAAAAAACTTTTCTGTGTGTTGCTTTGCTTTCCTTTAAAGACAGAAGTTTCCATACTCCAGAATGGCCTTCTGATCTGGAAAAAACTATGACTTCACTTTTCGCAGTGCTGGGATCAAAAGTCTCTGCCCCCATGCCCAGATTGGACAACATTTTACAGTCACATTAAGTTGCTAGAGAGATGGCCAATGATCAAGTGTGCTTGCTACTTTGGTAGAGAACCGGATTTCAATGTACAGTCCCCATGTGTATCCATGTGGGGGACAGGAAGCTCAATACTGCCTATAGCTCCAGCTTCAGGGGATCTAACATTCTCCTCTGTCCTCTGTGAACATGCACACACAAGGCACACACCTACACATAAGATGCACACATACACACAAGACCACACGCACACAAAGACAACATACCCATACACACACATAAAGACAATACACATACATACTCATAGCCACACACACACACCACACCACACACACACACACACACACACACACACACACACACACACACACACACACAGACAACACACACATATGCTTAAATACCTAAATTAAATATATTAACTTCATGAATTTAGGATTATAGCTCTCTGATTTCATTTTTTTCCTTCCTCTATTTTCTAATACTTGATGGGGCCATAAGGTTTTGTTTTTCTTTTTCCAATACAATCATCACTTTCCATTGGCCAAGAGTGTAGAGTTTGGGTTGACAGTCCTGAGAGACTTACCTGGCATGTTTCAGTGGCCCCAAGTACCTCTTGGTTCCCAGTATTTCTGCTCTTACAAAGGCCGCAGGTTCTATCAAGTTCAGCACTTTCATACGTGTATTTCTTTTCCCTTCTATCAGATCGTCTCACCACACTTCTCATATCACTTGGATCCCCAGAGGGTAATTTGTTGGCTTCCATTTTCTTCACTCAGTCTACTCTCCTTCTGCTAAAGACAAAATAAGTGACTTAAGACTATGTCTGTCAGAGATGGTCTTGATTGATGATAAATTCTGGAGGAACAAGTCCACTATGGGTGGGATCATGCATCAGAAAGCTAGATTGCGCATGATCCAGAAATCAGTCGGCCAGAAACCAATGTCCCTCCATGGTTTCTGCTTGAGCTCCTGCCCTTACTACTCTTAATGATTAATTGTAAATTATCTTCTATAAAATGTGATACAGTTCTAGAAGTGTACGATGTGTTTTTGTTTGTTTGCTTGCTTTATTTCATTTTTTGTTTCTACAGCGACAGAAATCAAAGTAAAACACTCCTTCACATAGGCTACACCACACAACTTCTCCTCTTTGGGTCAGACAGTTTCTGTTGTTATGATAAAAATGGCATGGCCAAAACCAACTTAGATAGGAAAGGGTTTATTTCAACACATAGTTCCTTGTCACAGCCCATTCATTATATAGGGAAAGGCAAGAACCTTTAGTTTTGATAGAGCATCAAGAGTTGATACAGAGACCATGACAGGGTGCTGCTTAAGGCCTTGTTCTTCATGGCTTGTTCAGCCTGCCTTCTTACTGCTCCCAAGATCCCCAGCCTAAGGCTGGCCCACTCCAAAGTAGGCTGGACGCTCCCACATCAATCACTAATCAGGACAATGCCCCACAGGCTTGCTTACAGGATAGTCTGGTGGGGGCATTTTCGCAATTAAAGTCCTCTCTTCCCAAATGACTCTAGGTTATATCACAATTGCCACCACTGCCCCTGTGTCAATTAGGAAAATACCCATGAGGCTCTTGCTATCTTCTGTAGGAGAAGAGCCCCTAGCCAGTGATGATAGTTTCTAGCTGATTAACCTGGGTGATTAGGGAAGGAAGACTTCTGGTTCAGAGGCCAGGTTTGGGATTTACAGCTTTTCTAGAGAAACTCAAGGAAGAAACACAAGCTACTGTTAGTCCCTTGAGCATAGAGACTAGGTGCTCCAGAGTAGAATGGGATGAAACCTGGGCACAGTGCTAGTGCAGTAAGAATGTCAGGCTATTCTCTGAAGAAGGCGAGCAAAGCCTCTTCCAAGTCTGCATTTTAAAGCTCCTTATTGCTTCTCAGTTGGGATCATGTGGTTACAAAGGACCCCAAAAGATTAGAGAAGTACACTGGCCAAATAAAGCTGCATTTCCAGGCCTTGCTGTGCAGAGCCTTGACCCAGCCCACTTCCTCTATTTCCTTTCCCAATTTTACCTGTTGCCTAGGGAATAAAACTACCCCAACTCTGGGAGTTATAGAGTGTTGAAGTACAGGGGTACAGGCACCAGCTAGAGAAAAGATTATTTGTCAGAGTGTTTAGCAATTAAGACTACTTATTCTACTGAGGACTGGTCGCAGGAGGAGAAAGAGGAAATAAGAGGTAGGCAAGCCTATTTTCTTGTAAAAATATTTCAAGTCTGTTTGCCATTTATTAATCTTATATGAGTCTTATAAACTGCAAAATCATAATGCTGAAAGCCTCACTCTGGCAACATGCATTTCTATTTTATGGTCTAGTCTGTGGACAGAAACCAAGGGAGGCCTGAACATCACAAGCAGTGAGCACTTGCCCATTAGAGGCAGAAATTAGTCAACTGTGTAATGAAGTCTTGTTTGCTTGTTCTCTTCTGTAGCCCTTACTGACTCTCCACACATCTTTACTCACTTAGTGATACTGCTCGTCTCTTCTTCTAAACCTTTTTTTTTGCATCATTTTACTAACCATTAATGAACTTGATTTCATTTGGATATCTAGGAAGGCAACGAAAAGTAATTGCCACTAAAGCAACAAATAGGCACTAAAATAAGACGACAACACTACTCAGAAAGAAAAGGCATCAAAGAAAGTAAGAGATTAGAGACTGCTTCACCATATGTCTTTATACAATTAAGAAAAGGATTTTGAGAAGGAAAAAGCAAATACATTGTTAACACTAAAATCACCTAGGATGCAATGCTCCAGGCACACCTGTGAACGATTATCTAGATGAGGTTTATTGAAAAGAATGACCAACGTTAACTAGGTTAATTGAGGCAAGAAGAGCCACCTTAACTGTAAATGTCACCAGTCCATGGGTTAATGTCCTGAATTGAATTCAAAGGAGACATGGTCATGAGTGCTAGCATTCTTTTCCTTCCATCCCTGACTGTGGATGCATGTGATTATCACCCCAAGCTCCTACTGCTGTCCCATGCCATGATGTATTGAACCCACAGACTGGGCATCAAAATAATTCCTCCTGCCTTAAAATAGTTTGTTTCAGAATCAAGATAAGTAACTATATCAAATACCACTAAAGGACTACAGAGTAAATACATTTTATTGAAAGGACTGGGATTGGACCTAGGGCTTCATGTATGGTAGGCAAGTGGTCTACCAACAAGTAATATCAGAAACCCTCAAAAGTGAAATGTGGAAGTTGCCTTTCAATATCTCTATCTAAGATGTTTTCCAGTGCTGGCAGCCATTTCTTTGATTATTCATACACCAACTCAGTTGTTAACATTTCCTGTCTGCCTACAACAGGCAGACCTTATAGAGCAATTTCTCAGTCCCAAAAACCTGCTCTGTCCTGAGTGAAAACTGCAAGCACAAGTCATGGGCCATATACACTCCTGTCTGCTTGTGTCACTGTGACAAATACCTCAGGACAAACCCTGAAGGAAGGCTGGTTTATTCTGGCTCAAAATTTAAGAAGCTCAGCCTGTGCTTGGCTGGCAGTCAGAGGGCAGACCATGGGTATGCGTGTCTGCTGGGTGGGTGGGGTAGAGAAGGAGGTGGAAGAGGAAGAGGAGGAAGAAGAAAATATCTGGATACTTGGAAAAAGATTTACACTTTGAGGAAACTCAGTAGCAAAAAAAAAAAAATTCTACCTAGGCTCCCTTCTCCAGTGATTTCCACAAATTTCTAATAGTCTACTGAATAATAAACCCAAATGAGTTAATTCATTGGTAAAGTTAAGGCTTTCAGGACCTAGTCACCTTTGAACTATGCTCCAACCTTAACTGTGTGAGCACATTGCATTACAAATAATAACACAGGAAACCAATATTTCAGGTGTAGGAAGCTGCACATTCAAAAGTGCCAATGGATAAACAAGATTGATGTGCTGGAAGTACGAATAAAAAGGCCTGTGTAGTTGCTGTATAAGGCAACAAGGAAGAATGTTCTTGAGGTGACACTGGAGATATAACATCTAGACCTGACTATCTTGGCTAATACTGAAGATATAAAAAGTGGAATATTAATGTAATATTAATATATTATTAATGTAATAATATTAATGTAATTGTGTGTATAGTTTTTGAGTGTAAAATTTCATTTTTTCTTTTCCTAGTGTTTAATTATATTACATGAATCTACATTTTTTGGGTAACATTCTCGACTGAATTCTTCAGTATGGTACAGTTTTCACTGTAGATACTACAATCTATCTCAGTTTCCATATTTTTTGTAGTTTTTTAATTTTCTCCTTTACCCTACACATTTGATACTCTATAGTACTTAGTCAATGGCTGCTATTGAGATGAGTTCGTATTGTAATATCTGGCAGTGCTTAATTTCAATTTAGTAGGGATACTTTGGCATACTCTCTAGTTTGTTAGTTTCATGTGTGAGGCTGTAGGAATGATTCTTGTGCATTTTAAGACCAACTTTTGTTATTGTTGTTCTGTGGTGTTTTGTGTGGGGAGAGATTTATATTTCCTGTGCCAGGAACTGAATTGTCTTAAAATATTCTATTCTGCCTTCTCATTTTCTAGTAGAAAAATGTTATTTTTTTTCTATTACATTGTCTTACTATTTTATTTCTTTGCATTAAATTTTATTTATTTTAACATTTTATTAATATTCAAATACAAGTTAATATGAGAAAACAATTTTATCATTTAGTATATTTTTTATCTACTTACTTTGCTTTGAACTTATTCTTTTCTTATTTTAAAGCACTTGTGTTCTCTTACACAGCCTTTGTTTCATCGATTAGATCTATTTACCTTGGCCACCATTTGCTGTGCCTTTGCTTGTGATTATTCCTTTATTTGTTGGTAATTTTAGATTTCCTCTTTTCTGAAATATTTGCTTTCTTAAGATTTTCATTTATACTTCCTTATTTGCTTATTTATGAGATTACAATTTAATGGGAATGTTTCTTCTTTTCTTTTCCTCCCTCCAAGCCCTTTTATCCATGCCTCTTCACCCTCCATCAAATTCATGGGCTCTTTTTTTTTCATTATATGTTATTGCATGTGTATATAGATATAGATATATACGTATATAAAAATATATATATGTGTGTGTATGTGTGTATAGATAGATGCATATATATATGCATTTTTATAAATAATATGTTGAGTGCATATAATGTTGTTTGTATATATGTTTTTCAGTGCTCACCATTTGGCACTGGACTTTTGACCAACTCTCCTATTCCCAGCTCTATTCAGTTGCGTATAGCTCTTTCTGTACGGTTAAGATCTCTTGAGCTTATCTCTGTCAATTGTGTTATGTTCTTGGTGTCATTTTTGTTTAGCTCATGCTTGGGCAATCATGTTGGTGCAACTTTACTGGTATAACTTTTTGTTACTAAGAGACATAAATCTCAAAGAAAAATTCCTTTAACTCTGGCTCTTATAATCTTTCTGTACCCTGTTCTACAGTGTTCCCTGTGCCATAGGTGTAGAAATGTTTTGTAGATGTAACCATTAGGAACTTGCTCCACAGGTCTGCCTTTTGATTGGTTGTGATTTTCTGAAGTGATATCTATTGTGAAGAGAAGTTTCCTTGATGTGGCTGAAGATTATTATCCGTGGGTATGAGGACAAGTGTTTATAGAGCCTTGTTATGGATTATACCAGTTTAACAGATTAGTGGCTATAGATTCTCCTTTAATAACCATGATTTCAATAACACTGAGTAGTTAACTATGTTTCAAATACTAGGCATGGCATCTCTCTTGTTGGCCATGTCTTAAGTCTAATTAGAAAGCTGTGGTTACTGCCAAGGTATGTGTGACACTTATACATTCATTGGGTTTTCATGCCATGTTGCTTGTTGATATTGTTCATAGACATCATAGATGCGTAGGATTGTTGGTTGCCTCTGTCCTTTGGAAGCTTACATGGTGCCTTCTGGTTCTATGAAAGCTAGTCCTCAGGGAGGGGAATTTAGATCAGTTCCAACTCAGTTTCTCTAGGCCCTATGTAGCACGAATTGTCAGAAGGTCTTATTAATGAGAGCAAACCTGGAGCCAGGTACTGGGGTGAACACATGAAGATCAGAGAGACAGAACAAGCCACAGCTAACCTCACCTGGCCAACTTCTCAGCTGATCTTGTTTCCTCAGACTAGATGCCTCTGAGTCCTCATCCAGAATCAATCTCATCTGAATGGCTGTTCAAAAGCCTGAAAGCTTAACCAGCCAAATGTTTCTAGTTTCTGGTCCTCAGGCCTTATATACCTTCTGCTTTCTACCACCACTCCCTGGGATTAAAGGCATGAGTCACCATGCTTAGCTGTATCCTTGAACAGATGGATTTCTGCCCCTGGAATGCTAGGATTAAAGGCATGTGCTATCACTGCCTATCCTAAGTATCTAGTGGCTTTTCTGTTCTCTGACTCCAGATATGTTTATTGGGGTACACAATATTTTGGGGAACACAATACCACCACAGCCCTATTTTTAAGGTGTATTGTGTCCTCAGTAATAAGGGTTTATCTTCCACCTCTGGGGGATAACCAAAGGTAACACCAATAGCCTGTAGGTTTGGGGAGTCTCTTAAGACAGCCTTGACCAACAACTCATAAGAGATCTTCTTATATCATTAACCTAAATGAGAAAAGTTCATTCAAACTATATGTGCTGAATTATGTGAATTATAGTTTTTTAGGTAAATTATTAATAATGTGATTACCCGTGGCCTTTTTAGCCATCCATATTATTATTTTACCTCTATCTCTCCTTTTTCTGTATATATAGCCACATCCACTCACTAAAGAGGCCCTTTTCCCATTTCCTTTTTCAAATCATTTGTATCCTTCCATTTCCCTTCCCCTGCTCCTCATTTCTTATGTATTTCTGTCCTCCCCCTCCTTAAGAAAATCTGTTTTCCATTCCCCCCAGAAGATCATCTTTATCTTGACACTCCCCCTTCCCCCTGCTCCCCACTTCTTATGTATTTACTCCCCCGCTGTCCTTCAGAAGCCCCTTCTTTTCCCATCCCCCCAGATCATCTTTATCTTGCCACTTCCCCTTTCCTTACCCTCCTTTTGTGCTGGTGTCTAGTAGATGAAATGTGTTCCCTAAGCAAAGGGAGTGACCAAGAACATCTTATAAATATTATTTCATGTGTGTAACATACCATCCATCATGATCAAGAGAATTCCTCAGTGGAAGTGAGTCATCATTTCCCCAGACATGTTTTAAGTGGTAGGAAATGGTGGTGAGCCCCAGATTTTTTTCAAGGAATATGAATGGATTTATCAATCTTGCAGTAGTCCAGTTTATGACTTGTGACCACTGCTCTGCATATCTGGTCTCTACAATTACTGACAGTCTTTAGCTGCAAAAAGGCTAAGTTTTGATGTATGGGATCCTTACTCTACTGCTCTGTGGGCTTTAAAACCACAATAATTAACTGGTAAATAAACAAGTCGATTTAATCACATGACAGATTTCAATGTGATTAATTTAATACATGATTGTATTTTATTTTTAAACAATTATAAAAATAGAGGAAGGATAGTTTCTATGTAAAACACCTCAACCTTTTCACCCCCTTCATCCTTCAAGCGTGTGGACAATCTGCTTTACCCAAAGTAATTCAGGAGTCTCTAAGCCACAAAGCAATGCTGGGAAAATTTATTTAAAATGCAGTATGTCATTCAACTTTAAAAACGAACTTCTCCAAACATTGTAATTAAATCTATTCACTTCCATACATAACAATCTAAGAAATGTAACTTAACATAGTTAGAACTGAATTAAATAATCTATGCTTTAAAACACTATAAGGGTGCTATTTTTTGGTGGGGAGTAGAAGGAAACATGTCTTATAGTAATGATTCTGAAATGTTGAGGTCATAGATAATTAGCAGCCTCAGAAAAGCATATTCCTTCCAAGATTTTAGAGGACAAAAGGAAAAACCAACAGAGTAAAAGACCTTTGACCTCACGAATAGCTAAATAACCATTTTCCTTCCATAAATAAAGTTATAAAAAGAGAAAATTTAATATATAGGCTATTACATGATATGAGAGGGAGCAGAATAAATTACCAAATGACACAGGCCTGGCGGCAAAGCCTGCATCGCCAAACAGAGAAAGCCAAACCATAGAACAGAAAGTTTAAGGCCATCCTGGGCTCCACAGCGAGATCTTGCCACAAAAAGAAAATCAAGTCTAAAAATGTGGGAAAGACAAGCAAATTTTACAAAACAAAGAATGGAGTTTTGTATAAAAAAAGAAAAGGAGTGGATTGTGTGTGTGTGTGTGTGTGTGTGTGTGTGTGTGTGTGTGTGTGCATACCCATGTACCAAAGCATGCAAATGCAAGTCAGAAGACACTTTGCAGGTCTTGGTTCTCTGTTCAACCATGTGAGTCCTGTGGATGGCGCTCTGATTGACAGGCCTGGTGGCATGCACCTTGACCCTCTGAACCCTCTCAGTTCATCAAGAAATGAATGTACTTGTAGCACACTAACTGGCTGAAGGGTAACAATACTTAGCTACTCATAATCATGAAAACCCCAAATACAATTTTAAACATTAATGTGGCCTAGTTGTATTGAAATTGTGGGTATAAAACCTAACTACCTATCCTAAGAAATTATACATACTCTATTAACTGAAAAATTCAGAGTTGGTAGATTTTTGCATATAATTTAGAAACATGAATTAAATGTCAGGAAATAGAGTTAAAAGACCTTTAAATTCTCTAAGTTGAGGGAGCAGAATTAGAATGCAGTGAATATTTTATGGTTTGAAAGAAAGCAAATTTGGTTCTAAATTAATTTGACAAGATCTATCATTAATCTAGACTTCAAACTCAAAATGGGCTATGGACAATTGTTTGCTTTTCATTGACATTTGGTGGATGTGATGCTCCAGGTGCACACCTTATCCTCTTTGCCCAATGTGTTTTCTTCTGTGCTCCCACCCAGTTGAATTACAGGGCTAATGTGTGTCACCTCTCACTAAATCCACCTCTTGTCTACTGTTAAAGCATCTCACCAGAGGCAGCAGCATCTCTGGCATCATCATTTCTTTATTGCCCCAGATCAAAAACGTCTGATGATCCTTCCAGTCCGTCCACTCTCTCCTGTTTCTGTCAGTATTTCCATGTTTCACACCTTTACTGTCTGTCGCTCACTTGAGTTACTGCAAATCTCTAAAGAAATTCTAGAGTTATCAAATCCATTACAATATTAAACTAAATAAAGCAAAAGCCAACACAAGGTATGATGAAGTGCCCTTACAAATAATTGAAAACACAGCTAGTTTTCATTTCTGCACGATGGTAGAGATCTGTAAGTTTTCTGAGTGTATCCACATTAGGAACGAATTAACTTGGTTGTAACTTTGGGTCAAGGATGGATTTAGTTTTTAATGCAACTCACTATACTCCTGGTTTCCCAGCTACCTTTACTATACAGTTTTGCCTAAGAAGAAGGGCCCACTGAAAACAGCATTCTTTGTTCCTAAGCTTGAACATCAACTTGCTTGTGTAAAATTATTAAAAAATCACATTTCTTTCCCTGAGCTTTATAAACATGGCATTTCTTCTTTCCTGCATGTTAACATTTATTTTTACGATAAATATTTTTTTTTCTCGACAGTCACATGCTTTTTTACCTATAAGAAAAGTGCAAGCATGTTATTAAAATTCTATAGTTTTCGTACGGTGTCTTTTTTATGTTCTTGTGGGTCAAATTTTCCTGGTATGTGGTCTTGCCTGTAAATATGCTGTTAACAAATCTTCTCTTATTTCAGGAGGATGATTCTTTAATCCTAATTTTCCTTGTTCATTATCTTATTTGGCAGTCTCTGAATAGGTTAAATATTTTGTGTCTGTGATGGGTAGTTTCAGCTGTCAATTAGGCACAACCAAGTGTCACCTGGAAAGAAAATACCTCAGCTGAGGAATTGTTGCCAAATCTATGGTTTATTTTCTTAACTGCTAATTGATGTAGAAGAACCCATCCTACTGTGGGTAGTGCCATCCAGAGGCAGGCATGTCTGGTTTGTATTCGAAAGGTCAGTGGGCAAACCACTAAGCAGCATTTCCCAGTTGATTTCTGCTTCAAGATTCTGCTTTGTGACCCTGACTTGTCTTCACTGTCAATTATGGACTATAATCTGTAAGCCACAATTATTATCACTTTACTCCACAACTTACTTTCTGTCATGATATTTATTCATAGCAAAGTATCTGGTATTTGTTAATATAATATTTTTTACCTATCTTCTTTTAAGAAGAAAATACTTCTATTTTAGGTTTTATTGTTTATTTTCTTTTGTTCTAGTTAATTCTAGAATGATGTGAGATCTCTCTTGATCTTGCAATTTTGCTTCCTCCTATCACCTCATGCCTGAGTTTTTCTCATTCCAGCATTTTCTGACTTTTATTTTCCTGTAGTTTTGTTGTAACTTCAGCTTCTAAATTTCCTGTCAAATTTTCTTTTATTTGCGTGAAAGACGGGAGATTCTTTTGCAAGTGTGCCTTATTTGTAAGGTAAATTACCCTTTATTTTATTCTTGCTTCCTTCATAGCACACTATAAAGGATACACAGTAATCTTTACCTTCAGTCATACAAATAAACTTATTTCTCTTGTGCCTCTAAAGAGGAAAGCTGATAGCAATCAATTGCAATATCATACTTCTAGAGACTCTTTTTTTTGCCATCACAGACATTTAGAAAATCCCTGAATTTTGAAGGTTGAGCCCACTTGATTTTCCCTAATTCCACCAGAATATTCTTGATTTAGCAGCTGTATTCTACAGAATTCCTTGGTGTAAGATTATTTTGGATAGGTGTGCATTTAGTGGGCCTCAGATGCCCATAAGGCCAATTTTTCTTGTGGTTTTGGACTGTCTTTTTAAATACATAATTATATAAAGAACTTGGTTGCATGTAAA
This sequence comes from Peromyscus maniculatus bairdii, assembly GCF_049852395.1. Classification (NCBI taxonomy): domain Eukaryota; kingdom Metazoa; phylum Chordata; class Mammalia; order Rodentia; family Cricetidae; genus Peromyscus; species Peromyscus maniculatus. The sequence goes on from NC_134857.1 coordinate 54,209,247, forward strand.
CGATATTTTTGTCCTCGTAAAACAGTATTCACAGTTCCTTGGAATTAGGATGTGTAGGTATTGTCTTGGTTATGTTTTGAGGTGGGGACACTTGTCGTAAATGTGGGCTCTGAATGTGTCAGAGGGAAGAAAGCTAGATGGCAGAGCCAGAGCAGTGGACCAGCTGCATGATGCTCTCTTTTATCTCTGCTCCTGTGTCTGGATGAGATGGGCCTGAATGCTGGGCTGACTGCTGCCTTGACTTCCCCCAAATGGTGGTGTGTAACATACAATTGTGAGAGTAAGTAAGTCCTTTACCTTTTAAATTGCTTGTTATCAGAATATTTTACTACGGAACAGAAATGGAAAGCAGCACGGGATATCTGTCTACTAGGGATGTCATTCTACTCAGGTCAAAATTGTGATAACAGACTTGAGCCAAAAGATACAGTTTAGTCAGTCAGGTGGTTTTTATAAATACTATCATTATTTCATGCCTTGTTGCAGCAGCTATTTTCCAGGTATTAGAGCATATAATACTAATGCAAAGTCCATTCCATTTTGATGACACCCAACTATTCATTAGTAAATAGGACTTACCCCTTGATAGAAAACATACATTGTAGGGGAGGGACAGTGTATCACACAAGCTATAGATCAACTGTAAAGCAGGTGGTTGCTTTGTGCTGGGTCCAGTGTTTTAAATTCTTATCAATTTTAAATATACTGAATTAACAGTATGCTTCAGTGATTAAGAAATATCACACTGTATTGCACTTCACAAATCCATTGAAGTGGAATTTGAGATGAAGGTACAGCACAGACAAAAAATGGTATTTCATTGGGTAGGATTAAAATTTTTGAGTATCGAACAATGTCTATTTACAAAGAAAGTTTGGAGCTAGAGACAGCTTAAGAATACTAGATGCTCTTTCAGGGACCAGGATTTGATTCTCAGCACCTACATGGCAGCTCACAACAGTCTATAACTCCAGTCCCAGAGTATCTAACATCCACTTCTGATTAACTTGAGCACTACAAGCATGTAGTTCACAGACCTACATGCAGACAAAGCACCCATCCATACACATAACATAGAAATAAATAAATCTCAACACAACAGTCTGGGGAATCATTTACACACAGATATAAAAGGGGAAGAATTTGAAATTGTCTAATATGATATGTATTTTAAACACGGTAATCGAAGTACAGACTTATTTTGTGACCCAAAGACTTTAATTAGAGTTACCTACAGTAACTAGTTGGGAAGAGGAAGAGTACTGACAGCTGTGGGAGAGAAACAGGAGGATAATTGGGGAGAATATTATCAAAATGCACACACATGTATGGAAATGTCAAACCCATCTTGTATATAATTAATATATACTAGTAAAAAATTTTTAAAGTAGATTTAATGACTATAATTTTCAAGGTTCACAATGAGCTTCCACATTTTAAACTTTTGTAGTTCTACCTCCTCATCTCTTTTCTTCCCTATTCTACTTTCCCTTCTCCCTGCCTCTACTCCAAGATGACTTTTCTTGGTTATACCATTGGGGGACACAGTGAACAGTGTTATTTCCTTCAATACATTTGCTGACTGTGACTGAGACAGAATCATATCCATTGATGCCTTTGGAGACAAAGAGGGGGATTCTTTCTTATTTTATTTCAGTCAAGTATTCTTTAAGGGAATATAAAACACAAAGCTTTGTAGATAAAGATTTATATTTGGAAGACTCTTTGAAGAGTTTATTTTTCTTATTCTCCTCCAGGTTCAGTAAGACCATTTTGAGGTTCGTACTCACTTTACAGACTGTCAAATGAATTGATGTATATTTTCAAATATGACGACAGCAGCTAAGTGACCTTATAAGTCCTTCAACAAATGATATAATTTTTGTTCTTTTTATTAAAAAAACATAGCTATGTATGGTGCCACATGCCTTTAAACCCAGCGCCCATCCAGCTGAGAGAGTGGGAGGGTGAATTCCCTACTAAGAAATAATGTGAGATTCCCCCCTCAAAAATAAGCAAAATTACAACAAAACTCAAACCAAACATAATTGGTTAAATTTCAGAATTTTTCTTAAAGTCATAATCAGGTCAAGCAATTCTACAAGCTTTGGCTTCTGGACTTTATCTAAGAAGATGTGAACTCAGCTCATCTAAAGCACCAAGGGTAGAGACAAAGAAACAATTGAACCCCATTGTAGCTTGGAGAATGAATGAGATCTATTGGGATCCTATGGTACCATGGGCAGCTAATGGGCAGCTTAGGACAGGGGGAATAAATAATCTCTCATCCAACGACTCTTAACTGCATATGACTGGGCCTTGTGACCACACACACACACACACACACACACACACACACACACACACACACACACCTCCATGACAGACAATTTAATGCCATTCACTCTCACAGGCAAAGTCCATGTTATGTCCATAGGACAGCATTCTACTGCAAGTTTATAAAATAGAAGAAAAATAAAGGCTCTAGATTCATAAAATATGCATGCTATGTGAATACAGTGTCAAGGGAGTCTCTATCAGAAGGTCAGGCCTCCTTGCAATCTTTAAAATTTTTGTGAAACTATTTTAATCATTCATTTTTAGCACTTTCAGCCTAGGAAATTTCAGGTACACAATACATGACCAAGTAAGGAAAGCAGCATTTGGGGTGTTCCCAACTTTAAGCCAAATGTATTTTTGCTGAGTGACTTGCTCTTAGATCTATAATTATACTCATTTTCTCAGTTTGTTTATTCAGCTAATGGTTCCCAAAATATGTCATACTACATAATCAAGAACCTTATCCATGTGTTACTTTTACAAATTCCTGAATGCTGGAATTTGTAAAATGTATTTGTGGGTCCAATGTCACTCTTCACTATAATAGATGTAAAGCACTTCATGGTCTATCAGATGGTCTATTTATAACAGCATGTGTGATGGGGGTCAGGCATAGCTCTTCTACTACCTACAGATTACTGTAAAATCACCTTCATCATAAGCTTCACACAGCAGACACACAGAAAGAAAATACAATTTAAAATGGAAAACAATTTCTTAGCACAATACATATTTTACAAATTCAATTTTCTTATGACTAATACCATTTGGAAACCAGGAAAATTCTGTATTGTTCTTACATATTATTGAAATCAAGTAAGAATATAATATTTTAAGATATATAAAGGTGCACCACTAGCAGTCAGGGGCTTACACACTGTTTCAAGTAAGAAAAATCTGAGTGAGAAAAGCAGTTGAATATAAAGCAAAAAAAAAAAAATTCAAATTGATTCTTTCAATTACTAAGTGCATTACAATTTCACATAGCACTTATTTTTTAATCCAGGGTTTCTCTGTGTAGTCCTGGCTGTCCAAGAACTAGATCTGTAGATTGGGCTTGCCTCGAACTCACAGAGATCTGTCTGCCTCTGCCTCCCAAGTGCAAGGATTAAAGGGATACACCACCAGTGCCAAGCTTCATATAATATATCTTAAAACTAAAAAAATACTTAAACCTAGCATGAAGAAAAAAGTAATAATGCATATTATATTTAGTATTTCAGACAGTTTTTTACTTTATTTAATTGAGAAAATACATGCAGTTTTAAAATATTGATCTTTTTATCTTAAATAATTTTTACTTTGAAAATACCTGTTCTAAAGTATTAAAATAATATGTAATTTTATAGATTGTAAGTAACAGCTCAATATTTTTATAGCATTAAAACATCTTTCTTTTGTGTCATTACACATTTATATGCTAACTCTGTCTTAATTACTAAAGCACAACATGTCTTGAGATTTAAGAAGATGTGCAAAGACAAATAATTTCACATTAAAGTGATTTATTGTTTCTCAGTTAAACTCAAGGCAGCACACTGGGTCAGGTAACTCAACATGAATTATAATTATTAAGAAAGTCATGAAGTATACTTGTTTGCTATTAAATTAAAACACACACATTGTTCAGAACTCAAAAAATAAACTTTGCCAGAATCAAATAAAATAAAATCAAAACTTTGTATTAATAATCCATTGACCTAATAGCTCATCTGTATAGACTGTTAATATCAATTATCTTAAAATATGAGCAATATTTATGTTTTCAACATCTATCAGCCCAACAAACACATTGCATCTGCTTTCTTGATTAACACTGTATACTCAAGAGGTATTTCTTGAGCAAGAAGTTTATCAAGCACAAATTACCTGAGCAAAACATTGTTTCAGGTGTGAAACTGTATAACTGGTCAGAAATTGGTGGTTGTGTAGAATGGACTGACTTAGGACTGAATATTAAAACAGTAAGTTCTATTAAATTACTGATATTATAATTTTCATTCTAACATAAAAAATTATTATCTCGTGCTCTGTGTTCTAAGAAATTATCTGACACAGTTTACTTCTAAGTTAAGGATATTTATTAGGGTCATTTTTTTGTGACCCTATATATTTACCAGGAAGTCTTCACTCATAAATTGCAAATAAATTGAATGTGTTTTTAAAATATATTTTATTATTTTGTGTTTTTGATTATGTAACCACAGAGACCAGAAGAGGGTATTGGATCACTTGACTCTGGAATTTCAGGGGGTTATGATCATCCACGGAGATGCTGTAACTGGTTTTGTGTCCTCTTGGAGATCAACAAGTGTTCTCAATGTTGAACTTGCTTCCTAGTTCCTATGTATTATGTTTAACACGCTCTAAGCTTTCTTTATAGGGCTCCCTTTCCTCCAGTAAAGCAGAGTTCTGAAGTCAACGTGATATTTATTCCTATATTCATATGGATGTCTTCCAAAGCTTTTACTAATCTTTATTTAAAAAAAAAAAAACACTTGGAAGGCTGTGTATGTTACTAAGCCCCTTTCATTTTTTTTCTTCAACTGTAGGAATAAGTTGGGCCTCTATTCTCAGTGCACGCGATGCAGAAATCCTGATTTGTCCATCTGAGTGCATTCCCTAACTCTCTATTTTTCTCTTTGGAGACATTTCTTTTGAGTTTTTTATAATTTCACTTTTCTCAGTTAATTATAATAACATTTACTTTTTAGAATCGAATAATTCTATGAGTTTCCAAATCTATTTAGAGAAGGTGTAGGGTTTCTGTTTGTTGTTGATGTTGTTCTGTCATCCATGTTCTTCTCCTCCTGGGCTTCCTTCTTTCAGTGTGTGCATGTGTGTGTGCGCGTGTGCGAGCATGTGCGTGCGTGCATGCGTGTGTGTGTGTGTGTGTGTGTGTGTGTGTGTGTGTATGTAGTGTGCTTCTGAATGCTTGTGTACATGTGCCATGGTGCACATTTGGAGATGAGTGTACATTTAGAAGGCAGTATCCTCCTTCTATTGTGAAATCTCAGAACTGAATTTAGGCTGTTGTATTGGCATGCTGTATGGTTTTATCCACTGAGACATCTTGCTGGTCCTACAACTAAGAGCGAAGAAATATGCTACAAGATTTGAGGACAGTTTTGCCAACTATGCATCTGATGCTTCTTGAAAAATGAAATCCAAATAGATAATAAATAAGTAAAATGCTAAATATCTACAGTCCTCTGAGAAATGAACATCCAAATGACATTGAAATTTTATGTTGCTCCAATGACATTGAGTGTTTTTTAAACTTTGTTGTCATAAAAATACCCTAACAAACCAACTTAAGGAGAAAGGATTTATTGGGGTTATACTTCCCAAGGGGGCTAGAGCCCATCTCCATCATGAAAAGTAGTCATGGCAGTCAGGTCATAATGACTGCCTATCACATTGCATTGGCACTCCAGGAGTAGAGAGCCAAGAGGACATGGCACCAAGCACCTCATAACCTGCTACTAGCAATATACTTCCTCTGTCAAGGATCTACTTCCTAGAGGTTCCATAATCATTCCAAACAGAAGAAACTTGGAAACAATTGTTCAAACACATGGACCTGTGGTGAACATTTACATTGTGGATGTGAACCCTAACATTGCTTTTGGGAATATAAAAACAAGTTTATCTGTCATGGAAATAAGGATGAAAGTGTGTCAAACAAGCTCAAACTACAACTACCAGATGCCCTAGTTGGATTACTCCTTGGGATATACTTAAAGCAAAATAAGTAATATATTATGGAGATACCTGCTCATCCATGTTTATCATCGCATTATTCATATAGCCAAACATTGAAATAAACTTTGGTGTCTATCAAATTGAGTGTCCTGTGGTTCGAAACTTGAACAGGTTTGGAAAGCACTGTATTTGGACAAATGAAAGGACCAACACCTTATTTTTTGGAAAGAGGAAATAGCCACCTAACCTGTTAGCCTGGGCAAATCACAAGGATGAGCTAACAGGTATGGCTAAAGGAACAACTAAACGATGAGTTTCCTTGTAAAAATGAGCCAATATATCTAGAACTGGAGTGTAACTGGCTCCAAAAGAAGAAAGGGCCCTTGAAAACATGTGCCATAAACATTATAAGAATGAGTGATAAGTAACTTTTTGAATATTAAATAGATTTTTATTTTTTATTAGCTGATACTCATTGTACAAAGTGGGGACTTCCATAATGACATTGACACAAATATAGCCTATACTCTTTACCATATTCACATCTATTGTCATCTCTTCTTCTCTCCCCATTTTTGATTGTCTTTTTTTCTTTTCCCAAATAGATTCCTTTCCTTCCTTTGTGTGTGGTGTGTGTGTGTGTGTGTGTGTGTGTGTGTGTGTGTGTGTGTGTGTGTAAAACTACTTATGAGACAAAACATGTGATACTTTATTTTCTGACACTGGCTTACTTTAATTAATATGACGATTGGTGGTGTTGTGTTCCCCAAAATATTGTGTACCCTAATAAAGTTATCTGGGGTCAGAGAACAGAAAAGCCACTAGGTACTTGTTAAGCAGTGGTAGCACACATCTTTAATCCTAGCATTCCAGAGGCAGAAATCCATCTGTTCAAGGATACAGCCAAGCATGGTGACTCATGCCTTTAATCCCAGAAAGAGAGCCTTTAATCCCAGGGAGTGATGGTAGAAGGCAGAAAGATATATAAGGTGTGAGGACCAGGAAATAGAAGCATTTGGCTGGTTGAGCTTTTAGGTTTTGAGCAGCACAGTTCAGCTGAGAGCCATTCGGATATGAGCACACAGAGGCTTCCAGTCTGAGGAAACAAGATCAGCTGAGAAGTTGGCCAGGTGAGGTTAGCTGTGGTTTGTTCTGTCTCTCTGATCTTCCAGTATTCACTCCAATACCTGGCTCAGGTTTGATTTTATTAACAGGACTTTCTAATATTCATGCTACAATGATATCTAGTTCCATCCAGTTACATTAAGATGGCAAGTAAGAGAAGCAATATACAATTTATATTTATATCATTCTAAATGCAAACTAGGGTCACTTTATCTCAGTTAATGAATCTCCTAGGAAATAAAGCTTTGGTTATTTTTTTAAGAGTATACAACGAAAGCCCAAGAGAGTTGAAGCTCATAGTTCCTAACCTGACGGCAAGGTATCTAATAAGATTTTAATTTGCTTATGGAGGCCACAGTGAACTTAAGTTTCTCTAGCATATTTCCCACTGAACATCAGGTGTTAATCACTTCATTTCTACTGGCAATATTCAAAGATGGATAAGAAGTGATCCCAGCTACTAGGAACTGAGTAGTCGGGTGTGGCTCACAGAAAGAGAAGTAATTACAGTGACATTGTGGTACCAATGCTGAGAAAAGAATCTTTGCTCTTCCTCTCAGGAGCACTGCTAGCCTTCTCGTTGTTCTCCGGTGCTCTTACTATTTTGAGACCACTGCCAGTCAAGATATTATTGTGTAAGATGACCCGTGACCTGCTTATCTAAAATACCAAACCATTTATTGCCTTAATATTTCCTATTCTTTTTCTTGGTGTTTATTTTATTGACATCTCTTATCATTTAGCATATGTTATGCTTTATTTACGTCTTATCTGCCTTTCTACACTAAAATATTCATTTTTCAGAACAAGGATTTTGCATTGATTTCTTTCTTAAAACTGTGATTGTCTTTTGTATTTTTGCTATCTCTTTTCTCTTTTTATTTCTTGATTAGAAGTAGTCATTGAATACTGTTGTTAGTGGGGGATTAATGAGAAAGAAGCTCAGGAACAGTGATGCCTATTTCCCCCCCAGGTATTTTGTGTTTACTTTCATTGAATTCTCATAACAATCCACCACAATTCACAGCACTGTCAGCATTTATTTGGTATTAGTCAAGAGAATGATCCATACTTCTCAAGCCTAATAAAGAAGCTGAACTGTGGAGTCTTATGGTACAGAACTCATTTACTTCCAATGAGAGCTTAGCAGTATACTTGAGAAATGCTTTGAAGAATAAACAGCAGTGTGTAAATTACAAGGAAAAAAATGACATTTTGGGGAAAGAGAAGAGGTCATAAAAAACAGAATTCTAAAACATTAGCAGATGCTATTTGTTTTAAATAACCTCAGATTTGATATTTATTCCGTATTCATACTCACTTCTTCTATAATTAATTATAATTTGAATTGATTTAATCTAAATAATTGAACAGAGAAGTAATTAACAATAGTAACATTGGTCTTTGAGAAAAAAATATCCTTACTGTAAGGAATAAACTGTGGTGGTCTGTTTTGAAAATGGAGCCTCAGAGCTCATCACATCACAGATAAGCAGCAGGCCCTAGGGCTCCTTCTCCTTTTGCTGGTGCCAGAATGTCTAAGAATTGTTAGAATTAGGAACTTGCAGTCAATAGCTACATTCCTGAGCCATGGTCAGAAAATGGACAAGGCCAGGCTCCAGAACATAAGGGACAATGCCAAGCTCCAGAATAATTCTTTAGATGAGGCTGTGCATCCTTGAGTGATGTGTTAGGGAGTTTGGGGAGATGACCATGCTGGAAGAGCATGTAAATTTGAAGTTCTATATTATGAGAAAAGAGGCAGTGATACCTCATGACCAGAAACTGTGAAATGTATCTAAAAGCTGTCACTCATGACAAATGAGCACACCAGCCCTCTTTACCTCTTCTCTATTCTTGTGTTCCATTCTACAGAATGGTCTATTAAAAGATAGAGTGTTTGCTTTTTAAAACAGGATTGTAGATGTAGCTTAGTCGTAGAAGTTCTTGCCTCATGTATAGGAATCCTTGGGTTAAAACTTTAGAACTGCAAAATACATAAAATACAACACCCAGGAAAGAGATTTTATTATTTTTTTAAATGAAAACTGTGACTTAAAAGCTTTGTCTAAGAAGATCCCTGTCTTTGGTGTATGTAAGTGATGGATGAAGGAGACAACTTGTTCCTTTGCCTCGGGTTATGCCAGGTTTTTATGAAATCTCTCTATTTGGTTTCTTCATCCTTCATATAATCCACCTCTCTGCTGTATTTAAGCGAGCTGCTGTCTGACTCCTCAGATTGGTTCTGATTCCATAGTATGACATGTGTCCCACTTCATACTGTCCCATCCCAAGTGGGAGATTTCTAAACTTCTCACCTCCCCCACAGTCCGTTATCTGGCTTTTATTACAGTCACAAGATTAGTCCCGAGTATATATTTTGAACATGTTTAAATGCTTCCACAATAATGGTAACATAACCTGAACTTCTTCCTACAGAACATGCATATCAAATATATTTAACTATTTTCTTTTAGTACTACCAATTAGATGTTTCAGGATGTACATTACCATTAGTGATATTGTATCCTAGATTTTAACAAACATTAGCTATCATTCTGACATCTTCTTTTAGAGTTCTCAATGTAAAAAATGATTAGACTGTTCACTAAGACGTCACATGTGGTGATAAATATTTTATCCAAAGATTTTTTTAACATAAACCATAGTATCTCATCCTGAATACAGTATGTTTGGCATGTGGTTGTTTATTAGGGATCATTTTCTGTTGTTTTCCTATAATTTTGGCATATATTCTAAAGTTGAGTATAATTTTCTTGCAACAATGTAATGGAAAATACCCACAGTTCTTATTTATCTCGGATGTTACAGGACTTGACTTAATTTGGCAAATATTTACTCATCTGTCAGCTTCTTGTTGGTGACTTTAGCTAATCAATATCGAATCATGCATTTATGCCATCTGTATTCAGGTCAGCTTCAAGTATGGGCCCGATTCTATTTAGATTGGCTTTCAATCTGTTCTCTGCAATTCTGTTATCACCATCATATATTTCTTATTACTGTAGACTTCTTCATTCTCCCTCTCTTCCTCTGAGGAACACGTCTTCAATGCTGCTGCAAAATGCCTTTAGAAAACTTGATATACCCACACAAAGAAAAGCTTAACAACAGAGATGTAAACCGAAAATTAAATTCATGATTAAAAGATTAAGAAAAAAAATGTACTAAAGTTCATTCATTCAGGAGGAAGCAGATTCTGGGCAGCCTTGACTCTATTTTGGTGGATACTACAAAACCCAAACTACTTCTTAATCATACTACAAAGTTCTTTTTCAAAAAATTATTCTATACAGTGGCATTTGATAGAGAACATCTGAGAGTATGCTTGAAATGTGAGATTACAGCTGCTTTTACAAGGACAAAAAGAAATTATCAAAAATATAAACCAGTGCCACGCTTTTCAGTAATATCTTTTTTTTTTACAGAAATATTATACTTTTGTTTTGTTATGTTTGTTTGTTTTCAGTTTTTGAGACAATTCTGTCATGTAGTCCAGTGCAGCTTTGAACTTTTGATGATCCCCCGCCTCAACTTCTCCAATGCTGGGCTTGCCAATTTGAGTACCACTCCCTTCTTTATTTTATTCTATCCTGTTCTTTTGTTACATGATAAATGAGTTTTTATCATTTTTACATGAGTTGATAATTTTCCTTAACTTCTTTTGCAAAAGTCTTCATTCACTTTCTACCGTGAATTTGAATTCTGACTAATACTGTCTGTCTCTGTATACAACTTAAAGCAAGCAAGTCAGACACTCTGATTTCTATTTTAGGTAGGATACTGAATCAGCACCAACTAGACATTAAATAAATGCTGTTTATTGTAATGATAATTCAGCATTTGTGTTGCCTTATGAAAAAACTTTATTATAAATGATTAAATTTTAAAGATTTACTTTCATTTATAATTATGTATATGTGTCTGTCTATCTGTCTGTGTAGTGGCATGTGTGAGTGCAGGTACCTGCAGAGTTCAGAAGAGATAACTGGGTCACCTGGAGCTGGAGTAACTGGTGGTTAATGGAGCTGTCTGGCATGCATGCTGAGTATGAACTTGGTCTGCTTTGAAGGTCTTTTAACTGCTTACTTACATCTCCAGGCTCCAAATGATCAAGTTTTATACAAATGTATTAGATATGGTGTGTAATGTTCAATAGGTTGCATATATATGCCCCACATGAAATTCAAAGATAACCATCTCTAGACTTGTGATTCCCAGTGCCATGTGCCTAATGACGGTTACTGAAATGTAGCTTCATTTTATAAGTTTTGATTCAGTGTTATAGAAAACTACGTGTGTACCAGTATACTGAAAAAAACAAAACAAAACAATATTCCTAGTATAGAAAATCTGCTTAGTTATGTAACATAGATGTGAAAAGTAATAAAATACCAGCTTGATACATAAAATATTTCTCTATACTTACTTTAAAGAATTCCCCTGTACATCTTTAGTCTTCATTTATAAAGCCTCAATTAGTGTGATTCTTTCAGTGGTTGTAGTTGACAGAATCCTTTAAAGATGAGAAGGACTCTGTGAGATTGACCTGTGACAAGCATCTGCTGGCTACAAAGTAAGTAGGAAAATAAAACTTCTACGGAAAATCAAGAATCTTGAACATATAGATCAGAAAATTCTCTTCATAAAGGAAAGACAGAACATACAAAGTTATATTAATTACACTTTCTGTCATGAAGATCTATTCCCTTCATTGCTCTTTAATTTTATTACTAGATAGCTGATTTTCTGAAGAAAGAAAAGCTGCCTCTTCCCCTGTAACACACACTGTGAGAATACTTAATAAAGTTCCCTCATCATTTATGAGATAGACCAAGAGGGTCCACTGACTTTCAACTTACTTTTCATTTTAATATTTTTTAGGTTTTTTGATATTGTAACACAAAATATTTTATCATATTTTTTCTTCTTCCCACTCCTCCAAGATCTCCTACCCACCCACTTAACTTCATGTTATTTGTTTTTCTTATTTAGAAAAACAAACAAATAAACCAACAAATAAATAAATGAATAAATAAGACAAAAAAGAAAGCACACAAAATAAAAATTTTCGTGTCAGATTTGTATGGGCCAACTTCTCCTGCACTTGGGACTTTTCCTGTAATATGGCTGTCATGCCCTCATTAAAGAAGCTTCTTGTAGTAGATGGTCATCAGCATAGAGACCCACAACTAGACAATGTGCAGAGAGTGAGAAACTTTTGAGCACTCAGTCCTAACTGGGATGCCTTTATGAAATCCCTTCAGGGATCTAGGCAGAAGAGGTAGCTCAGTGATTTTAAGTGCTAGAAGTGGTGGGTATGTCAAGGAAACAGCTTTTTCCAGACATTACAGGATTGGTGCACATATGAACAAACACGGAGAGACTCTGACAGCATGCACAAGACCTGTACAAGTTCAGCCAGGTGAAATCCCTGCTAGGGTAAGGGGAACTGGGCACAAACTCCCACCTTTAGCCCTGAAACTATTTGCAATTGATGGCTACTGGGAGAGGGGAAATGAGTTTTCTTCAATGTAACAACACTGGATATTGCATTTTTCACATTGGAGTGAAAGCAATCCTGGAAAGGGAAACTCTTTTTCTTGATAATCTTTGCTTTAGACTCTTGATAGGGCCTTCAAAAATACGTGTCTGTGGTTGTCTCCGGTAGTGCAATGTGAGATCTTAGCTTTTGTGTTCTTTTCCAACAAAGATCTTTCATCCTTTCTACAATTTTCCAGAGAGAGATTTCCTTTGGCTTCTTATAAATCACTTAATTCTTTCCAAATTTAGCTGTAAAGGAAGAAGGAGATAACCTTTCAGAATGACTATGCAGGCCTGTCCTTGATCTGTTGTATCAGAATTGAAAAATAAAATCTTATAGATTACATTTTAAGACCACAGCCAGGCTTGTACATTTAATGTGTAAATTGCACGCTAATTCAAAATATAAATATGAACAGGGAGGAAAAATAAAATATCTCAAGAAATTAAACTTAGAGATGTTGCTGGATACATCGTTACATTATCTGTCACATTTTACAGTACCTGAAAATAAAATACACATTGAAATTAGCTTGTTGGGGCTTGAGGAATGTGAGTGTGATTAAGAGTATGCATTGTTCTTGCAAAGACAGGAGTTCAGTTCCTGGCACCCAGGCACTTTCATCTAGTTAGTCCAGTTCCACAGGGATCCAATGCCTCTGCAGGCACCTGCAATAGTGTGATAGCAAACACAAGCACACATACACACACACACACACACACACACACACACACACAAGCACACATGTACGCACACGCAAACACACGCACACAATCTAAAATAAAGGAAATAATTACATCTTTAAAAACTAATCCCTTCTTGAATATGCTACTAAAATATTTTCCCATTGTTTTCACATTGTTTTTTCACATTGTTATTTTTCCTAATAACAATGTGAAAATGGGAAGAAAGGGAGAAATTTTCATTTGGACTACCGGGTTATTACTAAGAATTGTCTTGTGATAAAACTGTAATTATAGATGTAGAAGTTACAAAATTTACCAGTAAATTTTAAGCCAAATGGCTGTTATTTTCTTTTTCTATATAACATAATAATTTCTGATTTAAATACAATATCAATTTAGTCTGCCTTGTATAATACTGAGTTTATTTGTGCAAAGAATATATGAAAAACTTAAATGGACTAAAAAAGATAAACTTCAATCAGAACGTAAGAGATTTTTTTCTAAAGGCAGAATCTTTCTAAAATCCCTCTTTAATCTCTAAAAATAATGGACCAATGACTTCTGAGGTCCCTTCCTCCCCCGCTGCTCTGTTCTGCAATAGCATGAAATCCCAGTCTCTAATGAAGGATAATGTTACACTGAATCAGGCCAAAGGGATTTGCTGGTACAAAATATGAGAAACCTCTATTAATCAGCAGAGTAAAGGACTCTATGACTGGCTTAGAGCTTAGATTTTACCAGAATAACAAAAGCAAAGTGGAAGTGATTCTGAGTGGAAATAGCAATGCTAAAATAATATTAAAAAAACATTCAAAGCTTTCATTATTTCAGATTTGACTTTTGATGAAATTGCATATTTCAGAAAATATGAAATTTCTTGTGTTTATTGAATTAGATTTTACATATAAACAACCTTAATAGTGAAATATTTCATCCTTTCATTTATCCATAACATTATTATAATCAACTAAGTGGACATAATAGCTTTAGTGAAATGCAGTGGCATTTAATTTAATAGAAAGTTTAACACCTCCTTGACTCAATGGCAAAAAATTCACTTCCCAAGCTGCTAAAATATGTGAGAAATTGCTACTATTGCAAATCATAGTGTGTGTCAGACTATACATACATATATATACATATATATGAATATACATACATAATTTATTATGCATTTTCTTTAAAGATCTGACTCAAACAACAATATAACCAATATTATAACTCAGTAGGTATGCAGGGGAAGAAAAACCACTAGACATTGTATGCTCTTTTTCAACAAAATAATGATAGGAATATAAAAATGAATGGCAGTGTGATAGTAACAGGGAAGCGTAAATGTAAAATCATACATGATAGTGGAAATTTTATTGACTTGAAGTCACTTGGTACAAGATTGTTCATGAATATCTACTCTAAAGCCCTATGAAGACTGTGTTATCTCAGTATAAACACTGAGATTCTTAAAGATGCTAATTATTTAAGAAACCAGTCAAATGTGTCATAATTTATAAATGATTCCATCACATATTATTAGAATAAAAAAGCTTAGTCTTCAAAGCCAGCCTGGTCTACAGAGTGAGACCCAGGAAAGGCTCAAAGCTACACAGAGAAACCCTGTCTCGAAAAATAAAACAAATACATATGATAATTATATATATATATATATTAAAAAATTAAAAAGCTTAGTCTTATATAGACATATGTAATTTTCAAAGTTTTATTGTGTCTTAGGTGACATAAATATACTTATTTGTGGGGTCCAGCATGATGTTTTGACATGTGTACATTATATAATGATCAATCAGGTAATCTCTATTCCCTACCTTAAAAAAATGAGCACTACTTTATGGTTAGAACAGCTACTCTGTTCTTCAGAAATACTCATTACATTGTTATTCACAACTGTCACCTTACTATACAGGAGAGCATAAGATGTGAGACTTTCTATGGATCTGTATTTACTTATCCCTCTGATTCACTTTAGTGCTCCATAGCTTCTCATAAGTACTGTCAGCTTTCAGGAGGCCAATGTCTTTAGGTTCTACACAGTTGGGTGAAATAACACATTTTGTGTGTGTGTGTGTGTGTGTGTGTGTGTGTGTGTGTGTGTGTGTGTGTGTGTTGGCTTGTGTCACTTAACATATTGATCTTGAGCTCCATTTACAATGTGTTAAATGTCAGGATTTGTGGCTGAATTATTCAATTTTGAATAAGTACTGCATTTTCCTTATCCATTTAATATTTGTTGGACAGTTATTATTGCTTTCATTTCTAGTCTGCTGCAAATGGATCGTCATCAAATGTAGGAATGCAGGCATCTCTTGCATAATGATTTCATTTTATTTGTATACACTCTTACTGGTAATGTTGCTGGATAGTTGAACAGTTTTACATTTTTTGAAAGGCCTACATAGTATTTGACTGTATTAATTTAGCTTCCTACAAACAGGTTGCAAATGTCCTCTTTCTACAGATGTTTCTCAGTTCCTGTTCACTTTTTAGTAGTAGCAATTCATCTTGAAGCAAGAGTATCTCACTACCGATTTGTATTTTACTGATGTTTATTATTTTGATTCCGTTTCTTCATAAACCCGCATACTTACTTTTTAAAATGTCTATTGTGGCTTCCTCTATGTTTTAAATAAATTTATGCATATATTTTTAATGAGATGTTCATGAATTTGGCTTTACATTCTATAGGTCATCTTTTCACTTCATCATGTTTTTGGCAGAAGAAGTTAATACAGTAACTTTAGTGTGTGTGTGTGTATGGGTGTGTGTGTGTGTGTATGTGTGTGTGTGTTTGTTGTTACTTACACTTTTGAGATTCATAAAATAAACTGTGTTCTCAACAAATGTCACAAAGCTTTTCTCCTTTGTTTTCTTTTGGTGTTTCCATAATTTTAAGCCTAACATTGAAGTGTGCAATCCCCAAATGTGTATATTTAAATTGCCAGAAAATATCATAAAACTGCCATACTTCATTTTAATAAATAAATAAAACACCCTTTGTTTCTGAAATGTATTTTCTTTGTCTTCATTGGGACTGCACAGTGTCTTGCTGAGCCAGACTAGAGCTACTGCTTTGGTAAATGCAACTTATTTGTTTTTATTTTAAGGGTGAGCTTTTGTATTATTATTGGTTCATTGTATAAAGCATAAGATGTCATGTACCAAATTACATTCAAGTAGACCACCTACTCCAGTCACAGTCATGGCCACACACTCTCCTGCCTCCTCATTCTTCTTTTACCTTCCTGCCAGTTCCTTGCTTCCTTCATTCCTCCTTCTGATTTCCTGTCATATATAGAAATGATGTTTTGTATCTGTATAAAATATAAGATACACAAATGGAAAAATGTATAATATTTGGCTTTTGAGTCTGGCTTATTTCACTTAATTTAATGATCTACAATTGCATCCTTTATCCAGCAAAGGGCACAATTTCAGTCTTCTTTATAGTCAAATAAAACTGCATTGTGCATATATTTCATATTTTCTTTATCCAATCATCTGTTAATGGATGCCTCTGCTGACCCCATATCTTGACTCTTATGAATAGTGTTGCAATAAACACAAATGCCTAAGCATCTCTCAAGTATATGAGTCTATCAGCCGTTCACAGAGGAACGGAATATCTGAGATAGCTGCATAAAACTATTTTGAATTTTTCTGACTCTGTATAGCTGGACCATTTACATTGGGCTAGCAGTTTTATAAGTGCTACCTCTTATAGTGATATTTTCCTAGTGCACCCCAATAAAGTTGATCTAGAGATCAGAGGAAAAAGCCAGCCACTATATTAAACATAGAAGTCAGGCAATGGTAGCACACACCTTTAATCCTAGCTTTTAGGAGGCAGAGTTTCATCTGAATCGGGAACAGAGACAGTCATGGTGGCACACACCTTTAATACCAGCACTAGTTAACCATAGAAGTCTGGAGGTCTGTACAGACAGGAAGTGATAGAGCTGGGCAGAAAGAGGAAGAGATGTAGCTGGGCAGAGAGAGGAAGTGAGATGGCAGGGCACAGAAAGATACAGGTATGAGTATACAGGAAGTAGTTCTCTCTTTGCCTGAGGATTTCCTAGTGGTAAGAACATGGCTGGCTTCTTTCTGTTTCTCTGATCTCTCAGTTTTCACCCCAATATCTGGCTTTGGTTTTTTTTTTTTTTAATTAATAAGATCTTTTAATATTCCACTTACAACCTTCTCTAACCTCCTCAGGAAGATTTGTTGCTATATTTTTCTTCTCCATGAAGCCATTGACTGGAATGAAAAATAAATTCAGTATAGTTTTAATTTGCATTTGTTTGACAGCGATATGAAACCTTTTTTTCATATGTTTATTGGACATTTGTACTTTGTATTTTTTAAATTTTTGTTCAATTCTTTGTTGATTCTCTAAAATTTTAGTAGTGTTTTTGTGTCTTTATATATTCATATTCTATCAGTTTGTTAGTTAGAAAACATTGACTCCCTCCTGTCACCTCTCACTTCTCTCTGTTAGTTGTTACCTTTATTGAAGAGAAATTAGAAAAAAAAATTCATGTGACACTATTTCCAGAAAGTTTCTGCCTATGCCTATATATTTAGATATTTTCTTGAACCGTTTCAGTCATAAGGATTATGTTACTTAAAAATTTTTAAGTAGAGTATGAGAGATAAAGTAATGCTTTCATTCTTGTGCATATGGATATCTAGTTTTTTTTCAACAGTACTTGTTGAACTTTTTTTTTCTTTTCTCTAGTGCATGGTTTTGGAATCTTTATAAAATGTCAGGGGCTCTAGCTATGTGGCTTTGTTTCTGGGCTCTTACTTCTAATTTATGTTGCTGTTTCAATGCACAAACACACTCTTTTTCTTACTAGGACTCTACAGTATAGCTTCAAAACAAGTACTGTGACCACACAAGCATCATTCTTTTGCTCATGATTGCTTCAGCTAGTTGGTGTTTTTTGTGTCTCCATATGAATATTAAGATTTTTTTCTCTTTCTGTGAAAAAGCATTAATGGATTTGTGGGGTGCAGCACAAATTCTAATTTGTCTTAATAATCAAAACCCAGAGTCAGATATCAGGGTTAAAGCTGGGAGATCAGAGAAGCAGTGAGACAGCCACTAGAAAGACTTCTTTTTTTGTTTGTTTGTTTGTTTTGTTTTATAATTTAATTTAATTTTACATACCAGCTACGGATTCCCTTGTTCTCCCGCCCCCTTGCCTTCCCCCAGCCCATCCCCCATTCCCATCTCCTCCAGGGCAAAGACTACCCTGAGGATTGAGTTCAGCCTGGTAGATTCAGTCCAGGCAGATCCAGTCCCCTCCTCCCAGGCTGAGCCAAGTGTCCCTGTATAAGCCCCAGGTTTCAAACAGCCAACTTATGCACTGAGTACAGGACCTGGTCCCACTGCCTGGATGCCTACCAAACAGATCAAGCTAATCAACTGTCTCAATTATCCAGTGGGCCTGATCCAGTTGGGGGCTCCTCAGCTATTGTTTCATAGTTCACGTGTTTCCATTTGTTTGGCTATTTGTCCCTGTGCTTTTTCCAACCTTGGTCTCAACGATTCTCGCTCATATAAACCCTCCTCTTTCTCGCCAATTAGACTCTTGGAGCTCCACCTGGGGCCTGGCCATGGATTTCTGCATCCGGTTCCCTCAGTCATTGGATGGGGTTTCTAGCATGACAATTAGGGTGTTTGGCCATCTTATCACCAGAGTAGGTCAGTTTGGGCTTTCTCTCGACCATTGCCAGTAGTCTATTGTGGGGGTATCTTTGTGGATTTCTGTGGGCCTCTCTAGCACTTTGCTTCTTCCTATTCTCATGTGGTCTTCATTTATCATGGTCTTTTATCCCTTTTCCCCCCTCTCTGTTCTTGATCCTGCTGGGATCTCTTGCTCCCTTAAGCTCTCTTTCCCTTGACCCTTGCCCTTCATTACCCCCATTCACATCCATGTTGTTCATGTAGATGTCATCCATTTCTCTGTCATCGGGCAATCCCTGTGTCTTAGAAAGACTTCGTACCTACAATAATCTTCAGACTGAAAGGGACTCATGTCCTATCTCCACCCCACCTTATCACTTCCTCTCTCTGCCCAACCTTATCACTTCCTATTTCCTCCTCCCAAGTCCTGGGATTAAATGCATGTGCCTCTCAAGTATTGGGATAAAAGGCATGCATTCCCAAGTGCTGGGATTAAAGGTGTGTGCCACCACTTCCTGGCCTCTAGTGACTAGCTCTGTACTCTGATCTCTAGGCAAAATATCACTAAAGTGAGAGCATTCATGAATATGTAGATAACTTTGAATAATATGAACATTTAACAATATTAGCTATGTAGACATATGGACATAGAAAGTCTTTTCATCTTCTAATATTTTCATCAATTTATGCAGTTTTAAAGTTTTTACTGTAGAGGTTAAAAGGGTTACTTTTTAAACTTAATTCTATCCTTCAAAGAATCTTATATGCTGAGGACAAAGGTAAGCACATGCATGAGTACACAGGAAAATTAATTAGAGTAGAATAGTTAATAAGAAAAATGACTATTAGGAAACTACCAAAACTAATGTGATAATAATTAATACATAGCTTTATATAAAACACTAAATGTTAATGGTTTCAATTCTCTAAAAAAAGACAAAGATTATCAGAATTAAATAAACAATAGGAATCATCTATTTATTGTTTATAAGGTACCAACCCCATCAGCCAAGATAGATACAGCCTTAGGAATCCAAGCAAAGGGAACCACAAATCAGGCAGATGATTTGTTTCTGGGTATTTTATTTTATTTTGAAGCTATTGCAAGTGAGATTATTTTTGCCTCGCTCCTTGCTGTACATAAAAGATACAGACTTTGGTATGTTGAAGTTGTATCCTGCTACTTTGCTGAAAGTGCTTATATAATATAAGAGATTACTGGTTGAGTCTTTAAGGTCCCAATGTATTGAGTCATGCCATTTTCAAATTTAGAAATTTTGAATTCTTCCTTTACTAATTGTATCCATTGAAATTGCTTTCATTTTTCTTGTTACCTTGGCTAAAAATTCAAGGACTGTATAAGACTGGAGAAAGAGTGCACCTTTGTATCACTTCTGATTTGAGAGAAAATACTTTGAATTTTCTTGCATTTACTCCAATAATAAGTATAGTTTTGTATTATGTTTCCTTTATTTTGGTTCAACATGCTCTTTTCCTCTATTACTAGTTTGCCAGGGCTTTTATTGTGAAGAGATATTGGATTTTTGACTTGCTTGTATTTAACCATCTTTGTTTATTTGCAGTGAAATTTATTTATTAAGGAGAATTACCTCTTTGATGTGTAGCTAAATTCAATTTGCAAGTGCATTACTGAGGATTTTAAATTTATATTCTTTTATGTTATAAGGGAGATTGTTCTTTTGTGTTTATGTCTATATCTAGTTTTGGTATCAGAATAACACTGGCTTTGTAAAACGACTTTTGAAGCATTCTTTTCCTTTTTATTTTTTGGAATTTTTTGATGTGTATTGGTGTTGATGCCTCTTTAAGTTCTCATAGAATTCATCTGTGAATCTACTCAAAGCTGTTATGTTTTATTTTGTTTGTTTGTGAGGCTTTGTGCCAGTACTTCCTGTCCCTATATGGCCATCTGTAACCCTAAACTGAGGAAATTTTCCTTTATCATGAAATAATTCTTTTTCTATTTCCATGGTTCACATGTTTAGGATTTAGTAGTATCTAATAGATCCCAGATATTCTGTTGTAACACTGTTATTAACTTACCTGTGTAATGGATTATTTTGATTCATATGTCTTGCCGCCAGTCCCTAATATTCTGTCATCTATTTGATTCATTTGATTGCTGGAGCTTTCCCATGAGGTTTTTTATTTGATTTGCTGAACCTTTGATTTCCAATGTTTTTGTTTGACTTTAAAAAGAGATATTTCTATCTCTGCAGAATTACATTTTTATGTTATATATTAAATTCCTTCCTTAATTTTTTGTTTGTTTATATTGGTTTTGAATTCACTGATGAATTATTTCTTCCTGCTTTGATTTATTTCAGTATAACACGTTCCTTTAAATTCTTTGTTGCAATTTCATGTAGTTAACTCTCTTTTGTGTCCTCTTCCATGGATTTAGTTAGTGTTGAATTAGTCACATTGCTTTCAGTTTTCATGTTTCTTGTGGGTTTTGTTGTTGTTGTTGTTGTTGTTGGGACTTGTGTACCTGGGATTAGGTTGTTGTTTGTTAAAAAGACAAAAAACAAACAACTGTTGAGTATGTTTACAGTGACCAAGTCAAGGTAGGTTCTGATAAGTATGAGATGGCATTCTTCTTAGTATACCAGGCATGTAGCTGAGGAGATAAACCCACAGTCTTTGTACTTGGGTCTCTTGTTTTGATCTCTAGCTATGCCCAAGGAATAGGGAAGAAATTTCAGAAATGACTACAACTGTTGAATATGATCAGTTCAAAATCATATTTATAAGCAATTAAAGAGAATTACCTCTTCATCTCAGATAATTTGAGGCAAGTAATGGAAAAACTATAGTATTATATACTAAGATATGGTATACTACAAATAGGAATTGAGTGAAATAAGAAGTATAAAGCTAGTCATTAGTATTAAAGCAAAAGAGAAAATCAGAAAAGGAAATGGAGTATAGAAGTAAGTAACAATAAAGAGAGAACAAAGAGATACATCAGCTCAGCTAAGCTTTTGTAAGGCAAAGGACTTTGTCATTTTGACAAAGAGACAGCCAACAACATGGGAAATGACATTTTACCAAACCTGTATCCAATAGAGGACTAATATCCAAAATATATAAAAATAATACAAATCAATTAAAATTGGGAACAGATCTAAACAGAGAATTCACAATAGGAGAAAGTCAAATGGCTGAGAAACACTTAAATAAATATTCAGTGTCCTTAGCCACCAGGGAAGTGAAAATCCAAACTACTCTGAAATTTTATCTTACACCTGTCAGAATGGCTAAGTCCAATAACACAAAAGACAGCTTACCCTGGAGAGGATGCAGAGCAAGGGGAATACTCATCCATTGCTGGTGAGAATGCAAACATGTACAGCCACTATGAAAATCTGTATGGTGTTTCCCCAGAAAGTTAGGAATGTCTATACCTAAAGATTCAGATATACTGTTAGGGGATATACCAAAATGATAATTTTTTTCTACCACAAGGGCACTTGCTTAACCATGTTCATTGCTGCTTAATTCATAACAACCAGAAACAGCAAACAACTTAGATGTCCCTCACCAGAAGAATAAATAAAGATAATGTGGTATATTTAAACAATGGAATTATCACTTAGCCATTAAAAAATGACATCATGAACTTTGCAGGCAAATGGATGGAACTAGAAAAGGTAACAAAGACCAAGAAAGATAAAGTTACATATTCACTTAAATGTGGATATTAGACATTAAATAAATGATAATCAAGCTAAAAATATGTAGACCCAGAGAAGTTAAATAGAGAGAGGGACAAGGAGGAACACATGGATCTTCCTGGAAGGGGGAAATAGAATAGAAGGGTGGACTGGGGGAAGGGTGACTGGAATGGGAGGATCAGGTTGAGAATTGGAGGAAAAATTAGATGGAGTGAAGGAATAAGGGGAGAAAGAGCTCTAATTGAGGCATTACATGAAATTCTAGTGCAGTGTTAACTTCCTAAAATATATGAAGGTGATGCTGATGAAGTCTCCAAGTAAAGAGGGAGACAGAGTCCCAACTATCCATCTCTTGTCACCAAATAAACATCTAGTAACTGTACTGGTTTACATTCAATTGAGTTGTTGATAAAGGGGTTCTATGAAAATCTGCAATCAACCCAAGCTGTTGTGGAGACACTATGTTACTCTCTGCAAACTCACAGCAAGGCTCCATTGCTGAAGACAACACCCATAAAACACACTGAACATGGAAAGGTTGAGCTTGTGCCTCCATAGAGATTTCACCTTTATGTTCTAATATTTTTGGTATGAGGAGTTACTCTGTAGACTACCAAAAGAGAAACTTAAGCACCCAACCGAACCATAAAATCTTTCTCTATACTGCTGTCCTGCCCTTTAAAATATGCTAGGACTGTGGTGGTACAAATTTTGTAGGAGTAATCAACAATGTCTGATTTGGCTTAAGGCACCCTACATAAGATGAATCTAATACACCACACTGTTTTGGTGACCAGGAACAAAATACAAGATAGTCCAGAGTAGATAGCATAGACAGCCTAAGGTAAAATCCAATATTACTGGTCTTGAAAAATGTAGTGATAAAATGGTTCCAAATGATACTCTGCTATACTCATAGGTAAGTACCTTATTCAATCATCATCAGAGAAGCTTTCTCCTGCAGCAGATGAGAACAAATACACAGACCCACAGCCAGACATTATGTGGAGACAGAGAAAGACCTTAAAACACAACACTGAGTGGGAAGTCTCCATCAAATCCTTCCCCTAAGAGCCCAGGGACCCTCAGTAAAGGAGGTGGAAAGAGTTCAAGATCCAGAGGGAATGGGAGATGCCAGGAGAACAAAGTCCTCCAAATCAGCCAAGCAAAGCTACTGAAGCAGCAAACACATGGCCTGCAATCAGTTTAAACTAGGTCCTCTGCATGGATATTTTGGCTTTCAGCTTAGTACTCTTACAGGACTCATGAGTATGCGACCGAGTGTGTCTCTGATTCTTGTGTCTTCTCTCAGCTGTCTTTTCCTTCTGTTCATTGGCCCTGTCCAACTTTGATGTGATGGTTTTTGTTTTATCTTATATTTTATTTTGTTATATTTTGTTCTTATCCCTTAGAAGCCTGTTCTTTTCTAATGAGACACAGAGAGGGAATTTATCCAGATGGGAGAGAAGGGAAAAGGAACTGGAAAGAGTAGAGGGAGGGGAAACTGTACTCAGGATATATAGTATGAGAAAAGAATCTATTTTCAATAAAAGAGAAATGAAAATAAGAGGAAGAAGTTAAAGAAATGCAATCAGCAAATATAAAACACCACCACCTTGTACAACCAAGCAGAGGATCTGCTAAATCCAGGGCCATTTACTGAAAAAAAAAATAGTCTAAGTATATAGAAGTTCATTGAGATGCATAGATTTGGGGTCTGGCTAATTTTGGTGGGTGTCTTGTTTGTTTGTTTGCAAATTATTTATAATAATGTTTTAATTAAAATGAACAAGCAAATATATGAACAAAAGAAGAGAAAGAACAGGGCCTAAATAAATTGGACCACTAAATTAAAATTAGATGTTAAATAAAGGAAATATAAAAATGGAAAGAGAACTGAATTAGTGTTGTACAGAGTCCACATATGGCACATAGTATACCTCTCATGTGGCTACGGGTGTTGAGCCCATCTTTACATACCCCTCTCTGTGTGGTTCCTGGCATGAATGTGGGTCATTAGCCCCAGCTCAGTTAGACCCTTCTCGTTGATGCAAGTCTTTGTGTAACCTCATTCCTGTGAAGTCACTGCTTGAGTGCAGGGGACAGGCTTGTCTTTACATGGGCCACACCAGCATATGGTTCTCATAGATTTCTACTGGTCAGGTTTCTACCTCAGGAAGCATTGGTCTTTGTACATCAATTGCCAGGGGTAAATGCATGGTTATAAAAAAATCTCCAGTGGTTCGATTGTAACAAATTCTGAGTAAAGCTTGAAAGTATATAAAAGCATCTATTATTTACCAGCATAAGTTAAAATAGGCTAAAATTCTTGCTTTTATGGAATTATGTTTATTTGCTTTTAATTGGGAAATTTAAAAATTCTGGAAATGGCTCTTCATATTAATTGCCTTGTAATGTAACAATACATTTTAAAAAGTATCTCTATGTGATCCCATGATAGATCATAGAGACATAGGTTTGCAAATTCATTGACAGCTCTAGGACCATGGATGGCAGCAGGGAAATTAGGAATAAGTATTATTAAGATATCCACTACAATTACACATTTTTAATTAATATCGTAATTGAGAACTGTTTTTGAATACTTAAGTGAACAATCATATTAAATTCTACTTTCCTTTTGTGTGGAGGGCTGTGAAGAGTAGAACTGGGTTCTGGGAAGGAGCGAGAGGGATTTCATATGGAATAATGTGATCTATAGACCTCTGAGGGCATGCACAAAGGCAAGTGGTGGTTCAGTAAAGTCTAAAATCTGACAGAACAATCCTGAGCTACTGAGCAATGCAGTAAATTAGTGAGCTATAGCAGAGAAAGAAAATAGGAAAATAGTCTACGAAATTCACAGAGTAACATCCAGAGAAAAGTTTAAGGACAATTCATGGCACAGTTGGAATGAGCATACTGAATATTTATAAAGGGGGTGGCCAGAAGTGAAAGATTTCTTTGAAGAATTACATTTTTGAGTATCTAATAAAATATATTTGAAAGATGATCTGTGAAATTTCCATTTTAAGCAGTTTTACCTATGAACAGCCAGAGGTATCAATCCAAAACAGCATCTCTGAAAATGGCCCTACTCTTTGCTAAAATTATATAGTGTTTTCTGTCATTATTAGAATACATTAGTGGTATCTTCAAATAATTATTGGGTTTTAAGAATATAGGCCAGCTTATCTTGCCATAATTTAAAAAGTCAAATATTAATTGATGCAGTAAGGTGTCATATAGCAAATATAATATAATATGTAAAATATAACAATAATTATATTTAGCATTTTTATGGTCTTGCAAATTTATCAGTATATTGTAAAAATGAGAATGTTAAGCTTTTATAGCAATTATGTTATTCAAAATCTTATTTTTACTAATTTGGAAATATGATGTTCATTTCATTATCATTATCAATTTCTTTTTAAATGCTACTAGAAATTTTAAGCCGAGTTTGACACATGTTAATCACTCTACTTAATCTCTAGACCTACTTTATTTGACTGTTTTTGTTTTGAGATAAGTTCTTACACTTTTACCAGGGCTGATCTTGAACTGATTCTGTAACTAAAAATGGCCTTGAGTTTGTGATCTTCCTATGACAGCCTCTTGACTGACTGGAACTATAGGCCTAGCTTGTAGGTCCTGCTAATGCTCTTCATCTTTATAAGCACGAAGAAGCTTTTACCATTTTTCCAATTTATACTTCAATACTTAAGTTTCACATGGTGTAATAGTTCCCAATTGACTGTTAATGGACCACTTCAAGGTTTCCTTTTGTTTTCTTTATTACCTAAAGGTGAAACTATGACATAATCATTCTGTTTTACAGATTTCTCAGCCATTGAATCACCAAGCTAAAATAGCTACAAAATTATAGTTAAGGTAGAATGGTAAACCACTAATAGTTATGATGCTATGTCATTTTACTATAGGTTTATGATATAATAGAGAATGTAAGAAACTTGAGCTAGTGAAAGACTCACAATACTCTGGATGTCAGGGTTATCTTAGAATGCCAGTCTCTGATCCTAAATCCTTTCACTTCCTAGCAAAAAATGAACATTGCATTAAAGCATTAGGTTTTATTATAATGTACTTTAAATTATTCATGGAAATTTAATGAATATGTGTTGAAATATGAAAATATATGACATGAGATACAATTATTTAGCCTTTCGTTTCAAAATGCAGACCCATATGTATGATATCCTTTGCTTTGCTGACAAATCCTCTATCATACTCACTCTATCAACCATTATATCATTACAAGCTCATATCATAGATTTTTTTGTTAATAGGGTCTCATAGCACATGCTGGGCTCAAACCCTCTGGGTATCTACTGTTGCTTTTCAAACCATGCTTTTGTTGCCTTTACTTCTATGTTCTGGGACTGTAGGCATTCCTGGTCATAATCTTATCCTAAACACTTCATGTACATGTGGCAGGGAGCAAAGTCCATGATTTCTGGCCCCATAATCACCAGTTCAGTACTGTGTTGTCCTTAGGGAATCTTGTTATTCCTATGTTGGTAGTTTCTGTTTAAAGACCGTAATTTTATTTCTGTTCATCCTTTTTAAAAAATCACAAATATTATATAGCAACAAAAATATAATATATAGCATGCTGTGGATATCATTCTATATAAACAAAATACTGATGGCCAGTGACCAGGCAGGAAGTAGGTTGCCAGGCAGGAAGTAGGTGGGACAAGGAGAGAGGAGAATTCTGGGAAGTGGAAGGCTGAGGGGAGAGACACTGCAGCCACCACCAAGAGAAGCAGCATGTGAAGACACCGGTAAGCCACCAGCCACGTGGCAAGGTATAGATTTATAAAAATGGGTTAATTTAAGATATAAGAACAGTTAGCAAGAAGCCTGCCATGGCCATACAGTTTATAAGTGATATAAGCATCTGAGTGATTATTTTATATGTGGATTGTGGGACTGCGGGGCTTGGGGAACCTGGAGAGAAGCCCTCCAGCAACAATAGCAAAACTCTGATTAGTACACATATCATTTTGTTACTACTATTTTAACAAAGGATACCCTACGAGTTAAGTAATCAAGGTGTTCAGTTTTAATTTCACAGACATAAAATATCATTCTTTGAAACTCCCATACTAATCATACATATGTGATCAAGAGTAGAAAGCCTCTACTTCACAGGATTCTCCCTTGGATGTAATTGTTCATGTGCCTTAAAGTGACACATTGGTGCCATAATCTAGAGTCTACTTTGGTAGTCTTAGTATAGATTACTGTGCCATAGGAATAAAGTAATATTTTAAGTACTTATTACGCACTACTCACATTGAAAACATCAAAATGATATTGACAACTATTTGCTGAATGCTTATTTACGATGTTGTCCTAAGACTTTTACCTGCGTTAGCAAGTTTATTCTTCTTAAAGCCTTCTAGATATATGTTATCTTTGTTGACAGATTGCTGAAATTAAGGATAGAACTTACATAACTTGACATTATTTCTAAACCTTTCAAATGGTTGTATTTGAAATTTAACCCTAGGTCTTTCTGATAGTAAGCATAATGCTTCCTTTCCCCAGACTTCTTTATGGTGCAGTGGTAGCATCCTGAGTCCATGCCAGGAATCTTTTGTAGATAAGACCAAAGGATTCTGTCTAATGACCAGCAGAACATCCTTGTCATTTCCCTTGTGAATATTCAGAGAGTAGTACCTATGATCACTTTGACTTCTATTTTCTTTTGTAGTTATTGAGCGTTGTAAAATCTCAAGTCATAACAAAATAACACTCATCACATAATCATTCAGAATTCATTTGTAGTTATCTTATAATCGTTTATATGTGTTTGTAGTATGGAATTGTCATATAAAGACATTCCAGTTCTCAAGGAAAAAGACCTTTAGTTTTAATTTAATTGCATCCAAGTATAGAATATTGTTTTATTTTTCATAACCTGCCTATCCTCTCCTCTCTTACTCTATCTCATTTCTCTGCTCCAACTTTGTTTAGTTTCATAATAGCTAAATCTAATTTTAGTAATTGTTTATTGAGTTCTTACTGTATTTTGTTCTTAGTTCTTCAGTTAGTTGAGTTTGGGGATATCCCCCTTTTTCTTCCCTGGCTTTTGAATATATGCTAATAATATCTACTATACATTTTCTCACTGTTTTCTACTTCATTAATTATTCTTTTAAAATATTTGTGAGACACATCTTGGTATAGTGAATATAAGCTATCTTTTTTCTAACTTCTATATTAACAGTATTCAATCACTTATCCACTATTAAAATGTAAAGGAATAGGCTGCAAACCACATGAAGTATATAAATGAACTGTTTAAAAATTCATACTTCAATAATTAAATAAATTTAAAAAATTCATACTTTTCTTTTTCTAATCTTAGTGGAAGAGAATTTAAAAATAAAGATTTATTTCAGGAAAAATGTACATATCATGATAGTACAATTAATTTGAAAAAGTTATAAACATCATGGAGATGATGTTTTAGTGAATTTTAAAAATTCACTATGCTATGGTTTTCCTCTGAAAACCATTTCTTCCTGCCTCAATATTGTTCTTCTGTTTGAATTAAAACTTTAATCCTGGCATATACTCTATGTAACATTATGAAATTGTATTCTTGTCATATTCCAAAATCCTCAGTTCTTAAAAACAAAAAAACAAAAAAACAGGGGGTTGGAGAGATGGCTCAAAGGTTAAGAGCACCGACTATTCTTCCAGAGGTCCTGAGTTCAATTCCCAGCACCCACATGGTGGCTCACAACCATCTGTAATGAGATCTGGCACCCTCTTCTGTATACATAATAAAAATCTTAAAAAAAAAAGAGTTAAAAAAAACTAGACTTGGTTTGCTTTAAGTTGAATTTATTTTTGAAGGAAATGAAACAATGTATGATTTTGTACATTTTCTTGTTCAGGTGGCTCCCACATTGTTATCCACTGTTGATGCAGAACCTGAGTATATTAGGGTTTCCAAAGAAGCACCCATGAGAAGACAACTGGAATACTTACAGATATTACCACTTGCTGTGCCCTTTATGGCCTCAGTAAGCTTGAGAAACAGTCTGAAGTCTGAGTCCAATGCCCTGAGAAATAAGGCCAGGTGTGAACTTGTGGAGAAGCAGTGATGCTGTAAGTCATAGCTTGACTCCAAGATCCCAACGGGAGTACTAACATCTCAGAACAGGTGGGAGTAATGTCTTCACTCAGAGAAATCTCATTGTCCTTTCTCTACCTTTTTGTTTTACTTGGACTCTCAATAGATTGGATGATGTATTCTTACATTTGGTTCTACATGTTCATTGATTCTAATCTTATGTCCTTCGGAGACACTCTCACAGATACATCCTCTGACCCAAAAAATGCTCACCAGATGTCTTGGATCCTTGACTACAAGGAAATTAGCACTGACATTATTTAGTGCAGACTAGTCTTTGTTCTTTTTGAGTTTTCCTTTCAGAGCCACTACAAAGAAAAAAGAAACTTCTTTAAGTCCAAACATTTGATTTTTCCAGTATATGAAGGGATTGCATAACAGATTGGAATTCCCACACATGCAGCTCTGTTCCTGTCCCAAACCAGTCACCTAAAAATTATTACCATATTTTTGGATGACTTTGCACACAAATCTTACTTTTGAATATGCCCCCTGTCCTACTAATATATAAGGATTCCTAAATTGAGGGAACCTACCTTTTTTAAATACATCATTGGAATTTTTACAGAAAAAAATATGACAAATGGACCCAGTTGTACATCTTTTGGAGAGAATGAAGTGTCTAGCGCTCAGTTGCTGAACACAATGCAGTTGAAAGAAACTCATGATATTGTGGAGCTTCTGCAAAGATAGGGAATTGTTTCTGTTAGCTGCTATAGCTGTTAGTTGGGTATAGTACCTAGCAGAAAACACAAAATACAAATAATATGTGAAAGAGAATAAAGACAAATAGAAGTGCAATATTTTCTAAATAACAGTGCTTTATAAATGTAGGCTAGGTGCAGTGGCCTTTACCTACAGGAACAAATAACAGGACTGCATTAAATCAGATCAATTAAGACTTCTAGCATGGACTGTGGATGGGCTATTTAGGCCCTCCCTATATCTAGCTGAGGAGCTATTGGCAATACATGGCTCCTGAGAAAGAGAGGGTCATTTTTCAGTGTAAAGATATCCTCTGGAAGTTGCTCACGCCCCACTGTATGGCCCTACAACCATGCATATAAGGGTAGAACTAACTGGATTGCCTGAGTTTAAAAAAAAAATGCATAAAAGGAATATGGACTTCAAAGGGAGATGGGCTAGAGAGCTTCTGCAGAAAATTAGAGGGTGGAATGAGAGGTGAATATGGTTGAGATAGAACTGCACATCTGAAACTTTGGAAGAATGAGTAAAAATATTATTGGGAAAAAAAGCTGACACTGCAACTTCCTTACACTTGATTGAGCAGTAGCTCCAGGACAGTCCTTTGGTTGACTGTGATGCCTTTGGTACAGTGACTCTCTCATGGTCTCTCTCACCAGACATTAACAACTGCTCACTTTGGTTTAGCTAATTTTACTGTCAAATTACATTTCAAGAGAGAAATGAAACTCCCAATTAGCTTGTTTTCCTTCAAATGTAAGTCATAATTCCTTAGCAGAAAAATGTAGTCCCTGTGTATCACGTTTATCTTCCTACTTAGTTCCTTGTCTCTTGTCTTCTCTAATGGGAACATATAACATTTCTTCTTCAATTTACAAACCTGTCAACAACTCTCCGCTGTGATGTTTGCCACTGCTCTTTCTAATCTTCATTCTCTCCCCCTCGTTTCCTCTTCTTTTCCCTTTCTTTCTTGTTCTGCATCTTGAGATCTTTCCTTCCTTTCTTCTCCCTCCCTTCCTGCCTTCCTCCCTTTGTTCCTCCCTTCCTTTCTTTTTCTTTCATTCCTTTCCCTTCCTCCATCCCTCTCTCCCTACCTCCCTTCATTCATTCGGTCTCCCTTCATTCCACACTTCCCACCTTCCAGAATTTTTTTCTAGAGTGACTTCCTCTTTTATTTTGCAAATTTAGTGTTTTGTGGCCTATCTTAAAGGTTATTTCCTGAGAGACCTCTGGCTTCCATGTAGAGACAGTAGTCTGCAGCAGAATTTACACATTTGTCATTCTGTCGGCTGACTTCAGTTTCCTTTGTTCAAGTGGTATTTGGATTCATTGGCAAATTGTCCCTAGAAACAAGCTTACCTTTGAAAACCTTGCTTACTTGTTAATCTTCATCACCATTTTGTAGAATGAATAAATTACTGAAAGTCAAGCTTTGAAGAAATAAGGACATAGAATTTTCAAGCCACATTGAGTATTCTTCTAGATAAAATGGAACATAATTTTCAAATGAAAATTAAATAATTTCAATAAATTGGTGAAATAAAATTCTTATACAAAGCATAAGGAAAGTATAATTCTAGAAATAGTAAAGAAAAACATTTTAAATAATTATTCTTTAGTTTTTCATAATTTTATATAGAAACACCAAATACCACTTGAATAAAAGTAATTGCTTAGCATTGAGTTAACTTGTCAAGGCTTTAGTTTATGCAAAAATAATTCCTACTAATACATTTTTCCACAATGAATGTTTGAGAAAATCTAAGCACCTGAGTTGAAGTCAGTATAGAGAGTCTCCCCAGTTACTGGTGTAGACTAGATACCCCTTTTTCCCAAGGCCCATGGATCACTGTAGGAAACTATAGGAACCAGAGCTCTAGATAACTACAAGGAAACAGTCTCTTTCAGACATATAATAGGGAAGCTGAATACATAGCCTTTGTATGCTCAAGTAAAACGAAAACCCAGACTAGCAAGGGAAGGTGGGCAAAAAACACCAGCCTTAGTTGAAAATCTATTAGCAATTGATAGCTGTTGGGAAAGGAAGATACCATATTTTTAAAGACTGTAGTCACCAGTAAGTGGACTACACTCTAATTGTAGGCCACATATTTAGCATGAAAACACACATTTGACTTAACGGGTGTTCATAAAAAGGAACATAAATGTGGGTGGGAAGGGTAGGGGGACAAATCTGGGAGGAGTGATGTAGAAATAAAAATGATCAAAAGAAATTGTACAGGATTCTCATTTTTTCTTTTATTTATTATTAGGAAATGTTCTGTTCATTCTACATACTGACCACAGATTCCCCTCTCCTCCCTCCTATCACTGGCCTTCAGCCTTCCTCTCCTCCCAACCCACCCCCTCATTCCCACGTCCTCCAAGGCAAGGTCTCCCATGGGGAGTCAGCAGAGCCTGGTATATTCAGTGGAGGCAGGTCCCAGCCCATCCCCCTGAACCAAGGTTGTGTGAGGTTTCCCACCATAGGCACTGCATTCTGCTCATGCAGCAGGAACAGATCTCAAAACCAAAAAACAAAACAACAACAACAACAAAACCAAAAAACAAACAAACAAAAACCCAAAACACCAAGATCTTAAAAGGGGGTGGGGGATGCCCTCATAAAACTATTTGAGTGCTAGGTGTATTTCCTGAGCTGACAATAGATAGCCAATCTTTCCACAAAGCAATGCAAGTATTTTAGAACGGATTGGTAAGTAGTACCCTCATCCAGTTGCTATTAAAAAAGAAGTAATTTCTGTGTGATGTTCCAGTGTCATGTTTTGGTTATGCCATTACTTTCAAAAATCTTGTGACTCTCCTTAATTTATACAGACCCAATATAGCACTTGCTACTCCCCACTTGAAAATTCTAGTGATTTAAGTGATTTCTTGGCTAGAGCTCAGAGTAAAACAAAATGAATAAATAAACAAACCAAAAGCAATGGGAAATTTGCCTACCCACTGGAACCAAGGGTTATTACAGACTGTGCCTACCTAAACTCTGATTGTCCTACTAGGAAATGGTGCTTTTTATGGGAAAAACATACGCATTCACACATGCTTTTATAGAACACTTTAATTGTGCTTCATAGAAGGGAAACAGAATAACTTATTCTTAATGATTTTTCTTATTTTTCTGTGAAGAGATAAATTTTGATTAATGAGATACCATGTCTACTAACCACAGTTAAAGTGCTCTAGAAAAGCAAAGCATGTGTGAACGCATATGTTTTCCTATAAAAGCACAACTTCACTTTAGGGCACATCAGAGTTTGGGGAGCCAGTCTAAATGGAGGAGTTGATCTGGGATAGAGAGGGAAGGTAAGGGGTGGGGGGCTGAGAGGAGTGGATGGAGGGGAAACTGAGCCTGGGATGTAATGCAATAGAGAAGAATAAAAGTAAAAAAGAAGTTGTTCTATATAAGTTGATTGTTTTTATTTATTGCAGTTCTAGCATGTATATCCTAAAACAGCAATGATTAATTTATGAAAATGCTGATTTGTATTTTTAAGAATCCACAATTCAACACAATTATAATTATCATAATTAACAGGACATATTTTCACAGTTGGGATTTTTTTAAAATAACAGAGGCTTTATAATACTCAAAATCAGTAACAGTTTTAGACTTTATTAGATATATATCATTCTTAATAAAATTTGAAAATATATAAGGAAGAAAAAGTAATACTTTAGTACCACTATGTATAATATATAAGTATTATTATTTATTTAGTGAAACACATAAAAATAGGTGGTAATTCAAGGAAAACTGACTTACAACAAGACCTATTATACTTGAATTATGCAAACAAACCAGTCTCACGGTACCTCTACGGAAAGAAAGTGATACCACTATCTGTGTATCAGTTGACCTTACTTCCGGTGCAGTCTTACTTACCTTTCTGTATTATGTAATCCATGTGGTAGCCAGACACCATAATAAAATTTGACAGATAATACATAGGAAGACCTCCTAACACACCTCTATATAATACATCCTTTTAGATCACAGAAGACTGGATCACCCTGTGAAGGGGAAATAGATGAGATCTCCCAAGTAAATTGGTGGGGGGCAACAGAGGGTAGAGGATGGGGGATGAGAACATAAGGGAATGGGATGGTTGAGCTGGAACAAGGATGGAGTGGGAGAGCGATGAAAGAGATATCATGATAGAGGGAGACATTATGGGGATAGGGAGAAACCTGGTGCTAGGAAAGTTCCCAGGAATCCACAAGGATGATCCCAACTTAGACTACTAGCAATAGGGGAGAGGGTGTCTGAGCTGGCCTACTCCAGTAATCAGACTGCTGAATACCTGTCATCATAGAGCCTTCATCCAGTAACCTATGCAAGCAGATGCAGAGATCCACAGCCAATCAGCAGGCTGAGCTCCAGAAGTCCAGTCAAAGAGAGGGAAGAGAGATTTTATGAGCAAGGGATATCAAGATCATGATGTGAAAATCTACAGAAATAAATGAACCAAGTTAGTGGAAACTCATGAACTTAAGTCATGACTTTTACTATAATTTCTTGTTGACTCAAGAGAGTTCTGTTTACAAAAGTCATATTCCTATAGTGTTGGATGGCTGATTAACTCACAGAATCTGACACTGGCATTGCAGATAGGCTCACAAAGCAGTCATACATAGACGTTTGAATATAACTGAAAGGCAACTTACTTCAATGAATTTAATCTAAGGGCTTTCACTTTTAGAGTGATATGAGACCAGAATAAAGAATTATATATGATGGGGGAATATCTTTCTATGTGCTATGGATATGTGTTACTCTAATTGATTCATAAATAAAGCCATTTGGCCTATGGCAAGGCTGCTTAGAGGTAGGCAGGAAATTCAAAAAGAGAGACAGGAAGAAGGCCAAGAATGATGACAGCCACCTGGCCAAGGAGCAACATGTAATGGGATGCAGGTAAAGAAACGGAACATGTGTCGACATATAACAGAAATGGGTTGAGTTCAATGGGACATAGGAAGACTTTCAGCTACATATATGCTTGCATTAAAAATTATTATTTTTGAAACAATATTTATTTTGTAATGTTTTCATTTTGATATAGAAACTTTAATAGTTAATAAGTAAAATAAATAATTACTAGCTCTTATATGAGTATCCCAGGTTCTATGCTAACCAGGGTGTTAAAAAAAAAAAGTCAGGAAATAATTGTATTGCTGATGTGATGGAAGTGACAATGTTATACTCTCAAAATAGGAACAATATGTGAATATAGCAAGAAATAGTATTACTTTAATACATGCCTCAGGGATACAATTCTGCTATGATACAAATCTGCAATTCATAGGAATCGTATTATAAGTTACCAGAGCTGAATGTAGCAGAAACTTTGGTTAACTCTGATAAGAGAGAAGAGCTGCACCATGATTTCTTTTCAGGTATTGACAAGTCCAACAGCAAAATGAAATATTTCAATATATCAAATGTGTCTAAATTTGAGATCTGAAAACCCATTTTGAATGCTAGCTAAGAAAATAATTTGAATCCACTTCTTTAAATGCTGTGGGGTCTGCTTGCATTCTGCTGCTCCGATGCACATTAAATCATGTGGGTTTTTTTATGCAAGTGAAACACTTAACACAAAGCAGAGCTAGTGTGTATTATTTTACAGGAGAGCATGAATCTGTGCTTCTCACCGCAGTGCTTTTCTCTGATGACTGTTAGAATTCACTGGGTAACAGCAGTACTGGCTGTGTCGTCTGTTAAACACAACAAAGATACTGAACTCTTTAGGTTATGCTCCGATCAAACTCTACTGTAGATCCCTTCATAAGATCAGATTTAGAATATTACTTATCTTTTTGATGAGAGAGTTAAACATTTTCCTACATATGGATGGACATCATATTTTCAGAACATTGTGTAAGGCAGAGTATAAAACTCTGAATGTAAATGAAATATAGTTTATTGAAAAGAATTTCTTCAGGATTTTACTAATTATTTGTTTTTCTACCCACTTTAACACATTTGTCTCTGAGGTAGTTGAGAGTAGATATTAATCTCATCTTTTTCTTAATATTTATTTTTCTTACGTAACTCTCTCCCTCCATCCAGCTCCCAACCTGCATGTACCAATCCCCCCACCCCAACCACCACCACTTCCATTAACCCAGGAGATCTCATCTATTTCCCCTTCCCAGGGAAATCCATGTCTCTCTCTTTGGGCTATACTTTGTTCCCTAGGCTCTCTGGGACTGAGGCTTGTAGATTAGTTATCCTTTATTTTATACCTGGTATCCACTTATGAGTGAGTACATACCATGTCTGTCTTTCTGGGTCTGAGTTACTTCACTCAGGATGATTTTTTTTCTCTAGTTCCATCTATTTATCTAAAAAATGTCATGATGTCACTGTTTTTTACAGCCGAGTAATACTCCATTGTGTAAATGTTCCCCATTTTTTTTTTATCCGTTCTTTGTTTGAGGGGCATAGAAGTTGTTTCCAGGTTCTGGCTATTATGAATAAAGCTG
The DNA here is from genome assembly GCF_049852395.1 of Peromyscus maniculatus bairdii. NCBI lineage: Eukaryota > Metazoa > Chordata > Mammalia > Rodentia > Cricetidae > Peromyscus > Peromyscus maniculatus. Next base: position 54,246,463 of record NC_134857.1, read on the forward strand.
CTACGAATATAGTTGAGCTTGTGTCCTTGTGGTATGATTGAGTATCCTTTGAGTATATGCCCTAGATTGGTATAGCTGGGTCTTGAGGTAGATTGATTCCTAATTTTCTGAGAAACCACTGTATCGATTTTCTTTACAAGTGGCTGTAGAAGTTTGCACTCCCATCTGCAGTGGAGGAGTGTTCCTCTTCCTCCACATCCTCTCCAACATAAGCTGTCATTAGTGGTTTTGATCTTAGCCATTCTGACAGGTAGAAGATGGTATCTCAGAGTCGTTTTTAATCTTAATTAATCAAATAAAAGTCAAATCAGAAAAGAATCACAATTTAATTCATATTTATTGTTGAAAATTCTGTGAATCAGTATTTCTCAGCCTGTTCAAGTCAAGTTACAGATGAAGAAAATTGCTTGTTGATGTGAAGAAGGAAGTTCAGTGAGATCAGAGGGAAACTGCCCAGGAACTCAGCACTCATCCTTATGTTTCATTTATACAATTACAGCGAGTACTGGTCATTCATTCATTAAATCAACCATAGTCTTACCATTTGCTTTAATGTTTATAACATAAAAGTGTCATGTCAATTTAAGTGTAAAATCCTATAGCATCTCACTTCGTTAAAGGATTGGTTAAGAGCTTGGGAAGAGGACTTCATAAAACATGTATCTTACAAACAATTAAAACCAGAATTTGTATCCTCAGAACCCACATAAAATACCATCAGTCATGGTAGCTTGACAATAATGCCAGATCTCAGGAGGAATAAATTGTGGATGCTCCAGAACAAGTTGGCTGGATAGACTAGTTCAGTCAGTGAACAGGGGGTTCATCCAGGAACCCTGCCTTAGTACATATGTGAAGAATAATTGAGGGATACGCAGAATGTCAGTTTCTAGCCTCCATATTTAAGTGCATGTACATGCACAGTATACACATATATACACAAAAGAATTATTAAAATATCAACATAACTGAGTATTGGGATTAAATGAGAGTTATAACAAAAACCCTTCTAGTATTTGTCCAACAAACAAATTATTATTAATGATTCTGAATAGATTTATATCAATAATTTCAATGGAAAAGTTATTATTGTTTGTGTTCCACATATACATTGTATGCATATTTTTGTCTGTCTATCCCACATTTTTAATTTTCCTCCACTTCTTAAATTAGTCCTTCATCCATACATGGAATTTACATGCCCCAAGTACTTACTGTCTTCAATAACTGGGCAAGAGTATTAAGGGAGTAGACAGAAATGGAGATAAGTAAGGAAATGATAATGAACATGAGATCAAGGTCATTCTTTCCTCTAGGAAAGTTGCACTTTACAGTAAAAAATGGAACTGACAGAGAATTAAAAAGCAAGTTTTTTACCAACTAACATAGCAGTGCAACAACTTACTTTGGTATAACCTTAGTTTCTTAGCTGTCAATTGGTGTAAATCATCTTTAAGTGTTTTGATGTTGAGAACCCTTTAATTGAATTAGAATCAATAAATATATTTCAAAACTCTATAAAATATTCAATTTTGTGTTATGTGTATTATGATGTAACCAATCCTAATACACAGCTATATATCATGAAATGCCCTAGATTGCATGAATGTAAGGAAGAAAATACATCTGTTGAAATCAGATTATACATTAAATTATAGAACCAAATAATTTTGTAATTTATCCTTCATAAAGATTCAAGCTTAAGGATAGAAAAAAAAAGTAAAGAAACAAACAATGGTCTTCTTTCCAAAATTACCCATTTATTTCTCAAATGTATTAGAACTCTTTAGTTCTCTACTCTCATACATTCTGATTGTGATATTATGTTTAATTTCTCTATAGAAAACATGGTATTTTTAATTTAGCCAACTGATAGACAATTTGCGAACCAAAGCCAAAAAGCCACAATAGATGTCTAGATGGACAGTGACCACAGGATACCTATAGATGACAACAACCTTGACCTTGGTTTTTAATATGCACTTGGACATTTTACCACATAGAAATCAAAAGCAAGTGCACATGGTGCCCCAAGAGATGACAGAGCAGTGAATGCTGATATTTGGATATACATACACAACAGAGGGTTGTGGATGAACTGAGATAGTGTTGCATCCTGGCAAGTCCCAGAAACTGGCAGCCAGATATCAAAAGAGAAAAGTACCTATCAGAAATGGATGTAATTCAAGAAATAAAGCTGTCATACTGGGAATATACATGTACATATATGTGTGAAATATTAAAAATGACTTAGATCTGTGGTTTGGTGTTCTTAATATATGTTATAAAAATCTTTTAATTTAAACTTTATGCAATATATAATTTGTTTTGTTTTGTTTTGTTTTTTGAGACAGGGTTTCTCTGCATAGCTTTGCACTTTTCTTGGAACTCGATTTGTAGATTAGGCTAGCCTTGAACCCACAGAGATCCACCTCCCTCTACCTCCTGAGTGCTGGGATTAAAGGTGTGCACCACCACCGCCTGGCTGCAATATATAATTTAATTAAATTTCTCCCCAACTCCTCCCAGCTGCTCACCTTCCTACCCACCTAACTTTATTTGCTCTTTTTTTGTTTCTTTTGTTTCTCTCTCTCTGTCTCCATCTCTCTCTGTGTGTGTTTGTATGTGTGTGTGTGTGTCTATCTCTTTCTTTCATCTTCTTTTTGTCTTTCTTTTTTTCCACTGTTTGTCTGCTTATCTAAAAACAAAGAGAGAATCAAAACAAACATAAACCTAATGAGACAAAAAACACACAAGCAAAACAAAATGAAACAAGCAAACAAAAACTTACAATAAACATGGTGTCCTTTTTGTGTTAGTCAAGTACTTCTGGGTTTGGGGCTTGCCCTGGAGTGTGATTGATATACTGTTAATGTACATTTTTAAAAGACACTTTATAAGCCAAAAATAATCCTAACTGAACATTACTTTGAGGTAGATCTTGTAAATTTGGTAGGATTCTCAATTGAACTTTATTACATATCCTTATATTTAAATTTCCTTTTTAGAAACTTGCTCTCAAGTGCATTGAAGACAGAAATTCAGTTCTATTTATAACTTAATAATTGTCTTAAAAATTGATTATCACATGGTAGGGCAATAGCAGTAACTCTATACTTTAAAATGTTCTCAAACACATCTTATTTATACAGTCTTTTCTGTAACAATGTTTTAATGAAAGAAGCCATTTCTTGAAGTTTTCCTGTGTCCCAGCTGGCCAGCAGTCAGGATGAATCTCTCCCACTGACATCACCCAAGTAAATACACAGGAGCTTATATTAATTATTACTGTTTGGCCATTAGCTCAGACTTATTCCTGACTAGCTCTTATGCTTTAAATTAACCCATAGTTCTTATATATGTTTAGCTACGTGGCTTGGTGTCATTTCTCAGTTCTGCCTTGTCATCTTGATTCCTCTGTGTCTGGGTGTGGACTCCTAACTCTGTCCTTCCTCTTCCCAGAATTCTCCTTGTCTGTTTATCCTGCCTACACTTCCTGCCTTGCTACTGGCCAATCAGCATTTTATTTATCAACCAATCAGAGCAATACACATTCACAGCATACAAAAGGACATTCCACAGCAGTTTCTTATGCTGTAGATAGAAGCATAGATTTAGATATTTTCTCTGACTGCTCTAAAGACATATCCTAAATAATAGAATACTTAATATTTTTCTCATTTTAAAGTCAAGGCGCATGTCATCATATTTTTACAAACCATATGGTATTTCGCCTTTTAACCAGAACAAGAGGGAATCACAACTCATTTGTCCCCTACGGTGTGAGGACTATGCTAGACATTTTTGATTTTAATAATTTTCCTCACAGTTCTAAGTGGATACTATATATCTATTTAAATATCTATCTGTCTAGTTATCCTAGCCATCCTAATGACTTCTGCTGTATGGAATTTCTAACAAAGACATGACCAGAATGTAAACCAAGAGCTAAATAAATTTTATCAAATTATTATGGGATTGAAAGTAAGTCCATACTGAAAATAAAAGTTCATTATTGTGCTTAACATTTAGATTGTAGTAACAGTTTTTCTCTGGAGAACTGGCCTATAGAGAATCATGGTTAAATTTATGTTGAGCTAAATAAAATACAAGTGCAGTTGTGGAAGAGTAAAATGTGAGACTGTGGAAAGTACTTAATTGTGAGTAAAGCTTGAAGTGCCCCATCTTCCAAAAGTAACAGCAAGCAAAAGTAGATTTTGTTTCATAGGATGAGCAATAAGCAGCTCTGGTAGTTTTCATGGGTAGAGTCATTTGTAGTTTGAAGTAGCAATGTAAGATTTCTCTTGTATTAAGTGAGGGGAGCAAGGATATGGTTTTCACATATTTTGGTGACTCACCCAATTACTGAAGGTAGTCTAAGTAAGCCTAAAATAGGTTATTTGAACAGCATTTCTGCTGTGGCCAAAATAATTTTGCAGAGTGATACATCCCAAGTGAAAGCATACTCAGTTGTGGCTTTGAGGAGTGTGTGTGTGTGTGTGTGTGTGTGTGTGTGTGTGTGTGTGTGTGTGCATATGTGTGATGTGTACATGTGTATGTACTCATATTTATGCTGGAGCTCCTTCCTGTGAGTATGTGTTAAAAGGCCATATGCGAATGATGTGACATCTTCTTTAATCTATCCTCCACCTTATATTTTAGAAAGGGTCTCTCACTGAACCTGGAGCTCACATAGATTAGCTGACCAGGAAACCCTGGGAACTGCCTTTCTCGGTCCTTAGCACTGGTGCCTCTAAGCCAACATGACTGTTGTAAATCCAAGCACAGGTCCTTGTGCTTGAACAGTAAACACTTTATCCATGGAGAATCTCCCAATTATGCTGTGGATATTGCTCTGTATAAATAAAATGCTGATTGGCCAGTAGCTAGGCAGGAAGTATAGGTGGGACAAGCAGAGAAGAGAATTCTGGGAACAGGAAGGCTGAGTCAGAGAGACCTGCCAGCCGCTGCCACGACAAGCGAGACATATAGATTAACGGAAATGGGCTGAGTTTAAGTGTAAGAGCTAGTCAGTGGTAGGCCTGGGCTAATGGCTGAGCAGTTTAATTAGCTTTTGTGTGATTATTTTATAGGCGGTTGCCGGGGTCTGTGGTGCTGGGCAGGAGTAGAGAAAACTTCAGCTACACAATTATACTATTCAGCTTTGATGTCTTATTTTGACTGGATGTTGGCTACAACATATTGGATTGTCTAAGGATAGTTCTATGCTGTGAAGAAGTACAGGCTAAAAGATGACCAAAATTGCTGAATTTTCTTCACATTGTTTTCATATGTCCCAAAGACAGAAAGCCCGTCTTATACTTTTGTATAAACATCAGTAACTGAAGAGTGATTTATGCAACCATCTATAAAACTCAGAATAACAGGGTATTGTAGTCAACACTAAGGAACTGGCTTGCTCTAACTGAGCACTCTACTAACTGAGCTACTCCCCCAACTCTTTGATGTTTTGTTTATGTATTTATTGTGGGAACATTTATTTATTTGTTTGTTTGTTTGTGTGCATGTGCACACAAATGCAGGCACATGCTTGCATGATCCAGCATACCAGTGGTAGTCAGAGGAACCAGTAAAGGAGTATATTTTCTTCTTCCAACATATGAATACCCTAACTCACTGAGTCAGTTCCCCATGATGTATTTCTTCTAAATTCGTTATGCAAGTACTTTGCTGAGTTTTACATCTATGTTCCTCAGATAAATGGGCATACAGTCTTCTTTTCTTGCATTACTGTCAGTATAACTGGGCTTTGTTGAATGAGTTTGTTACTGCCCTTTCTTGTATTAGCCAATGCCCGTATGTTGTGGGAATTCAATCAGTTCAGCCAATGACTTTGGAGTAATAAGCCCTAGGGCATGGTCTTGTCTGTGTACATGACCTCTTAAGAGCAATTTGGTATGTCTGACTCCCAATGGGAGGCCTTACCCTCTCTGAAGAGTGGAATTAGGGAAGGTGGGGTGTGTGGGAGAAGGAGAGGAGCAACTGAGATTGGTATGTAAAATGAAATATAAAACTTTTTTTTTTTTTTTTTTTTCTGAGACAGGGTTTCTCCGTGTAGCTTTGTGCCTTTCCTGGCACTCACTTGGTAGCCTGGTCTGGCCTCAAGCTCACAGAGATCTGCCTGGCTCTGCCTCCCAAGAGCTGGAATTAAAGGGGTGTGCCACCACCACCCGGCAAAATATAAAACCTTAAAAAAAATAAAAAAAAAAAAAACCTTAAAATGTTAAAGAAAGACCAGAGGAAGAGGAGTTGCGTGCTCTCTCAGGTGGTCAGAGCTGGAGCAAGACTTGAGGTTGGTCCTCATCACCCTTGGGCAGAACAATAGGATAGCAGCAGCTGTATCAGCAGCAGCATCTACTTTGTCCTGTATTCATGAGTCTGTATTTCCATTTCATCCCTTAAAAAATTAATAAATAGACTTTTGTGTGTTCTCACATTTCCCAGAGCTGAACATAATAGTGATATCTGAAGTCTCAAAACGATGATGGGGCCCTACAACAGCGATTCTACCTAGTCAATAATAATGTCATTGAGCCGATAAACACCCCTCAAAGATCAACTTTAAACTATGAACTGTTCAGGACACTTCCAAGATGGCTAGCTGAGATGGTCCACCATCTTACAGCACTCTAGCCAGAACTTCAGATAAGTAATTACCCATTACTCTGTGAAAGGCTACAAATGTTACAGCTAGTCCTCATGAAACTTAACCATTGTTTTAGTTTTTTTTTTACAGGATTCCACAGAGATAATGTTGCTCCCTAGACAGCAAGAAGCAATTCTAAGAAAATGACTCCCCCTTTCCCAACAAGTTTTTTCCCCCCTCAGGGTTATAGATAATTGTCATATGTAAGGGCTTGGTTATAAGTTGTTATAGGGTTGGGAGAATAAAGATTAGACTTAGGAATTTCATTTGGAATAGAAAAAAGGAGGATAGATAGAACAGGATAATAAGGTAAATTATCATATCTATTTGTAAACTAAAATAGCAACTGTCAGTTTTAGAGAATGTGCACTGGTATGGGTTCATATATATATGTATGTATATATTGATACAAATGTAAAATTATTTTTCTATTTCTGTTTAAGATAATTTGTATATTGATACAAAATCAAAATTATATTTGCCATATTATATATATATATATATATATATTATATTTTCTGCTTCCCTTTAAAATATTTTTATATATTGATACAAATGTAAAATCATTTTTGTCATATTGCACTATACATTTCTATGACTAAAATATTTTGTATATTGTCACAATTTCTGGGTCATTGTGTTTCTGATGTACATCTGTTTAAAGATTGTTTATTTTATAATGTGAAGCTTTTGTCTTTAAGTTATATAGGTTAATAAGAATTACAAGTTAATAGTCACCCATGTTTGTCAAACTTATAGTCCTGTTAGTTAGATTTCCTAGGTGCACAGAGATACATCCCACGAAGATAGGTAATCTTCAAATATTTCAAAGACATAGAGAATATGGCATTTAAATGTTTTAATAACTTAGAATTCTGTTGATATGAGACACAACTGCTCCTGGCATCACTGATCTCTCGGGAAGATGATGGGCATCAAGGACACTCCATATGGAGCTTTTTTTTGTTCTTGGCAAAACTGGCCTGCTGAGTAAAGAACTGCCCTTTCCTCAACTGCTGATAGTAAGCATGTCTGATGCAGACAATCAGGACACAAGGAAAAGCAACTGCTAAACCTTGCCAAGCCAGGGCAGGACAGTCTTTCAAATTCCCCTGCTTCTGAAAATGGTCTCTCAGATATTCTAGGCCTATAGCCAAAGTTGGATGCCCCAATGTTACAGATAAACATTGGGTGATTGTCCAGGCAGTCAGCTGTTTTTGTCACTTCTTGCATTTTTCAGAAGTTGCTTGCTTGCACTTCCTGCTTATTCAGGTAATATTATTTTCCTTCTCAAGTCTTAAACGGGATTGAAGCCTAGATAGTTAAAGTTACAATTCTCTTGTATTTTAGCTAAGGGCACGTTAGGTACAAGACTTAGACTCTTCAGGATAGGACAGCTATTGGAGTAATCTCTGTAATTTGCCAATTACCTATGGTCTGGACATTTTAAATGTTTCTTGCTTGATGTTGTTCTGGTAGGTTGTAGTTCCTTTTGTTTATTTTATTACCTTTTCTTTTTTTCTATACAATACTTGATAATTGTTTGTATTGTATAAAATTTTATATTATGATTAAATCTTCTTATATAAACAAAAAAGGGGAAGTGTTGTGGGAATTTGTTTTGTTCAGGCAATGGCTTCAGGGTAATAAGCCCTAGGGCATGTTCTTATCTGTGTACATGACCACTTAAGAGTGGGAGAAGAGGGGTGTCTTGGGTGGTGGAGCAGAAGCAAGCCTTGTAGTTGGTCCTCATCACCCTTGGGCAGAATGACAGGACAGCAGTAACTGGATCAGCAGTGGCATCTACCTTGTTCTATATTCATGAGTTGTATTTCCATTGTACCCCTTTATAAAATATTAAATAGATTTTTGTGGGTTCTCACATTAGCCATGTTGCTCAGAAAAAAAAAATAAACCAACAAAAACAACTTAAGAAAAGAGGAATTTATTCTGGTTCAAAGTTTGAGGGCACAGGCCATCATTTTGTGAACATCAGAATGACAATGTGTAGCATAAATCTTAGAGAGTCTTATTAATAAAATCAAACCTGAGGCCAGTTATTGGGGTGAACACTGGAAGATCAGAGAGCCAGAACAAGCCACAGCTACCTCGCCTCGCTGGATCCTCAGCTGGTCTTGTCTCCTCAGACTGGAGGCCTCTGAGTCCTCATCCAGAATGGGTCTCAGCTGAATTCCTGCTCAAAAAAATGCCTGAAAGCTTAACCAGCCAAATGCTTCTAGTTTCTGGTCCTCACACCTTATATACCTTTCTGCTTTCTACCACTACTCCCTGAGATTACTGCTTGCTTTCTGGTATTAAAGGTGTGATGAGTCACCATGCCTGTCTGTATTCTTGAACATATGGATTTCTTTCTTTCTTTCTATTTTTTTTTGCACCTCATAATGAACAACTTTAATGAACTAAAAGCATTGCATCTACTTGGATGGAAATGTGCATGGCTACAGAAAAATCTGCACTTGACAGCAGTGACATGGCTCTGACATATGGAATGCTAGGATTTAGGATTAAAGGCATGTGCTACCACTGCCTATCCTTTATGTTTAATATTGTGGCTTCTCTGTCTCTGACCCCAGATAAGTTTATTAGCATGCACAATATATGGGGAAATACAATACCACAAAAATGTCTTGAGACAGCTGCTCACAATGCTTCGGTCAGAAAGCAGATGGAGATGAATACTGCTATTTAGCTTGCTTTCTTCTTTAAATTCAACTCAGGCCTCTAACACGTGGCTTAGTAGCACCCACATTTTAGGGTGAGTCAACCACCTCAATGAACACATATAAATAATATCTCGTGGAACTGTCCAGAGATTTGTTTCCATAGTGATCCCAAATTCTACTAAACTGACAATGGAGATAAACAATTACATACCACTTTCCATACTGTGAGAAAGTCTAAGGAATGTTGTTAATTACAAATTGAGAATTTAGCATTAAATTCAGCCAATCCTGTGTTTCTCTGTGAAGAGAGACTTTCAATTGCTACATTCATCACAATTGCTTACTATGGATTTATTTTTTCTCTCTCTGTCTCTGTCTCTCTCTTGTTGTTTGGTAGTATCATACATTTATGTATGTATGGCCCCCATTCTCTTCTTTCATTCCACTCCTTATCTAACTGAAATTCTTCTTCCCAACAAGCCCTCCTGCTTTCATATATATATATATATATATATATATATATATATATTTGGTTTTTCAAGACAGGGTTTCTCTGTGTGGCTTTGTGCCTTTCCTGGGACTCACTTGGTAGCCCAGGCTGGCCTTGAACTCACAGAGATCTGCCTGGCTCTGCTTCCCAAGTGCTGGGATTAAAGGCGTGTGCCACCACCGCCCGGCCTGCTTTCATATTTTTATTGTGAGTGTTATATTTGTTTTTGTTAGTTTCTTGCTAATGAGTGGAAAATTACCAGAGTGAGGACAATTTATCAGTGGCTCGCAGTACTTGAGAATAATGCAACTTCCTTTTAACAGTTTTAAAAATGATTTTATCTTTTTTCATTTCATTTTGGAAGATAGCATATATTTAAGAATTATTTCTTCTAAATTTTCTAGTTTTTAGGAATATGTGTTTTCAAAGTTACCCTAGCAATTTTCTAGATTTCATCAGCGTTTGTTGTATCACTTCCTTTTTCATCTATAATGTTATTAATTTGGTTTTTAATCACTAATTTTTCTGGATAGATTGACAAGGGGTTTACAAATCTTGTCTATCTTTTCAGCGAACTGACACTTTGTGTGTTTGTTCTTCATCCACCAGTTAATCAGTCTCAACTCTTCTCTTCATTTTTTCCTTCCATCTATACATTTGTGTTTGGCTTGTTCTTATGTCTCCAGGACTTTGAAGTATAATCATTAAGCTTTTTTCTTGAGATATCTTTTTTTTGTTTTTGTTTTTGTTTTGTTTCATTCTTTTAGCTTAGGCACTAATAGTTACTCTCTTTCCTCTTAGAGTAGACAATGATATTCAAGAATTCCTTATATGTCATGTTATCATTTTGAAATCTTGGCAACTTCACTCTTTCCTTTTGGTGCTGACTTCCACCTTTATTCTACTATGTTTTTGGTAAGCTATAAAGAATCATTTAATTATGTCTGCATTTTCAGTGTTGGCTTTGTGGCAAACAATATGGTCAATTTTAGATGTTTCCATGAGCGATTGATAAGAATGTTACTGTCTATTTGTTGGATGGAAAATTCTGAGATTATATGTTAAATTCTATTGATCAATCATATAACTTTGCTCTGAAGTTCATTCTGTTGATACTGAGTTTTAAAGACTTATTCAAAGATAAGATTACATATTGTGGTTTCTCATTATTATTTTGTTATGGTATATTTTGCCATTCATGACAATGAAATTATGAACTCCAACACTTGATGCTACACACAAGTATTTCCTATGCAGGCACTAAGATCAACAATTAATAAATGAAACCTCATGAAAGTAAAAACCTTTTTTAAGGTAATGGACACCATCAACAGGACGAAACAACAGCTTACATAATGGGAAAAATTTTCACCAATTCTTCATCTCACAGAGAGCTAATGTTCAAAACATATAAAGAAGTCAAGGAACCTATCATTAAAATAATAAATAATCCAATCAAAAATGGGGTACAGACCTAAGCAGATAATTTGCAACTGAAAAATTTCAAATCGCTAATAAACACTTAAAGAAATGTTAAACATTTTTAGCCACCAGGAAAATGAAAACCAAAAGGACTCTGAGATTCCATCTTACACCTATCAGAATGGCAAAGATCATGCCTACGTGACAGCTAATGTTGGTGAGGATGTGAAGCAAGGTGGCACTCCTCCATTGACAGTGGGAGTAAAAACTTGGACAGCCACTTTAGAAATCAATATGCCAGTTTCTCAGAGAACTGAGAATGGATCTACCTCAATACCCATCTATCCCATTCCTGGGCATATAATCAAAGGACACTCCATCCTACTACCAGGGCAATTGCTCAGCTACATTCATTGCAACTTTATTCATAATAGCCAGAAGCCAGAAAGCAACCCAGATGTCCCTCAAACAAAGAATGTATAAAGGAAATATGGTACATTTACACAATGGAGTATTACTCAGCTTTTTTTTTAATGCCATCATGAAACTTGGAGGAAAATGGATGAAACTTGAAAAAAAAAATCATCCTCTTTGAGGTAACCCAGAACCAGAAAGGCAAATATGGTATGTACTCACTTATATGTGGATAAAAGATGTAAAATAAAAGATAACCTTGCTATAATCCACAGACCCAGAAAGGCTAGGTAACAAGGGGGTGTTCTAAGAGGGATGCATTATCTCCCTAGAACAGGGAAATTGAATAGATTTTGCTTGTGGACTGGGGACAGTGGGGATGGGAACAAGAGAGATCAGGTGTGAGGAATAGATGGAGGGAGAGTACTTGGAGAGACCATTGAAACTGGGGGACATTTGGGGAGCAAGGAAGAACACTAGTGCAATGGAAACTCCCTGAATCTCTGAGGGAAACTATAGCTAAGTCTACTAGTAGCGAGGGATACTGAGCCTGGACTGAACCCCTCATGTATTTAGATAAGACCTGTCATGGAAGAAGTGCAGCACCAATCTAGCCACAAAACCTTGAACACACAATTTGTCCAACTCGAAAGATGCTCTGAGGTAAAGGTGGCTCAGAACTTGTGGGAGTGGCCAATCCATGACTGGTCCAACTTGAGACCAGTGATATGAGAGGAAGCCCAAGCCAGACACTGCCTGCAGGGTCAGGAATCAGAAGCCAGATAGACCAGTGATATAGTATAGAGTCAAACAGAACTGAATATAAAAAGAATTAAAAAAAAAAAAAAGAAAAGAAAAAGGACAAGCGACTAGCCTACTCAGGTGAGATGCACACTGAAACAAATCAACTGCACACACAAATATGACAGTATAAATTTGAAACTTACAATTAAAAATATGATAAGATGAACTAGAAGACCAGTAACTTCAGTCATTAATTCTTCCTTTTTGGGATTAGTGTGGATTTTCCTGCTCCCCTAAAATGTCTAGTGTATCAGGAGGGCTTCTGGTCTCAGTAATTTGAAGAAGTAAAGTTGGTATGTTCTAGTTTAGAGGACTTTCTCTACGCAAGTGAACTTTCTGTTTGATATTTCTGTCATTCTACCCCACCTACCAGTTACAACTTCATTTCTCCTTTCTTGGGTATTATTCTTTGTACATGAGGGTTTTTTGTTTTTTTTTTTTGTGACCAATGCTGTACGAGTGCATGGATGTTCTACACAATTGCATTTACATTATTTCCTATGTTCATTCATCAGCATGTCAGTCAGACTGCATCCAGTTCCACAGCCTATTTCTTGAGTTGTGCTGTCTCCATGCAGAAAGTGGTAGGATTAGTTTCTTCCTAGGGCAGCCATAGAGAATCTTAGCTTTAGAATCCTCTTCATACTGCTGCCTTCATCTCCACAGACTGTTCTGCTTAAATATCTGTCCACTATAGCCTGTCTGACCCCCACTTGCATCTCTGTGACTAGGTAAGTCTCTCTTCAGCTTGATCTTCCTATTGCATGTATACACTTCGGGAGGGACAATCACCTCACTATCAGTCACTGCTGCCCTTGTCCCAGAGAATTGTATCGTAACACAGGTTGACAGCTGTTTCTAGATGTTTCTTTGTGGATATCTCACCTAGGATTTTGTCTTTTCTCTTTTACGTTTTATTTATTACAATCATAGTCTATTAGTTGTTTCTCCCATTCCACATTTTCACCAGTGGCATGGGATCTGGGTCTAACCCAACACCTTTCTCAGTAGTTCCTAAATTAAGATAGTTTTATACAATCCTTAATTTTATATTTCCTAGTTAATAGCAGATGTATGTGTTTTACATTGTAAAGAAATAATTGAAAATGTATTGGCACAGTGATTCATAGTAGGGTAGTACCAACAATGCTGAAGTAGAACTGAAGGATAATATTTGCAGAATCTTTTTGCCTGAATTCCAAGTAGTAATGACCTTTTATAAAGAATCATATACTGGGTCTGGTAGTAGACAAACCCATGTATTAATACTAATAATTTTAACTTAGTATAAGTAGTAATCAGTGTTCCCTACTTATGCTGGTTAGTCTAAGATGTGAACCTGCTAATAACCTGAAATCACCTGGAACCTCATCTTAATTGAGGAGTTGTCTGGATCAGGTTGGTCTATGGGCATCTCTGTGGAGGAGTGTGATATAGGAGCACAAAGACCATTGTGTGTGCACCATTTTATGGCTTGGCCCTGCACCACACGGAGTCCATGAAAGTGGCTGCAAAAGAGAAACAAGCAAACAAGGGTTCACACATTGCTTCTATCTCTGCTTTTGATTGTGGACACAGTGCTTTAACTTTCTGCCTTCATTTCTCTGCAATATGAATCATACCCCAGAATTGTAAGGCAAATACACTAAGTTGCTGTTAGTCAGGGTATTTTTTCACAGCATCAAAAATGAAACTAGAACACTAATGTATTTTATTATATATTTCATGTTAATTCTAATGAAATAAATATTTATATCAACATTAATATCTTAATCCTAATATATAAAAAGCTTGCTACTAAAGCAGAATATGTATGAGAATGTTATTATATATATAAGATGTTCCAGGTATTCCTTCCTCAGATACACTGTGTTGGATGAGACTCCACTCTAGGGCCAACAGTTCCTGCTGCAAGACATCCAACAGAGAGGGTCTAGATGTTGGTGACTACTCAGGCACATGATGAGTTGGCTGTATACTTATGTCTCAGTTCCACAGTGTCACAGCATATTCCCCAAGTTGTTTGATAGACCGTGAACTAAAATTACACACAGTATTTGGGTCCTTATGTAGAAATATTTCATAAGAATAAATGAGACAATTGAGAAGAAGCACTTTGAGATTCAAGGAAAAATGTACTTTATTGATTCAAGTTATTTTTGGTTTTAGTATTTCTAGTAAAGCCTACATTGTGCTGTACCCAAAGGTATGATCTGGCACTTAGCTATTGCAGTGTTGGAACATCAAGCATCTGGAAAATTGTTTGTAGTTGCTTCCAGGCTACTAAGCTTTGGTGGGATCTTGCATTTCACTGAAGTTAAACTTGTGGAATTGCTCCCCCTTCCCAAGTCTGTTTGTAATGTAAGCAATTTGCTTTATAAATGGAGGGAATTTTTCACAGCTGGCATGTTGCAATTTCTAACAGAAATGCAGGCTAAATTGATGAATTCATTAGGAAGCATGTAGAAGAGGCATGCTCATTTATTTTTGAGGGATGACTACTACATGAGTGCCTAGTTTGGTTTTTTGTTTTAATATTTGTTGTTTTTCTGCACAAAGGAATGAAGAAATGTCAATATTCGGTAAGAGGAAAAAGATAGGTAGAAGCTTATGAATAAAACCTTGTAAATGCTAAAAAAGAAAGTGACATAGAAAGTGTGTGGGGTGGTAAGTGTTCCATGAAAAAAATTAAGCCTTTCCCCTGCTGTATTTCCTCATCTTTACAATAAGACACTATACAAAGCTGTTCAACTTCAGAGTACAAATGAAGTCTTACCAGAAGGTGGTCTTGGGTTGGGGATTTAGCTCAGTGGTAGAGCGCTTGCCTAGCAAGCACAAGGCCCTGGGTTGGATCCTCAGCTCAAAAAAAAAAAGAAAAGAAAAAAGAAAATACAAGCAGAAGGTGGTCTAAGGAATCACTTTACCCTCATGAGAAATCAACATATTTTTACCTCTCCTATCATCTTCATTCTCTTTGGATTGCTTATACCTGAGAGAGAACAGCCTATGTTCTAGAACAGGAATGTCTTTATGCATTCCTGAAAACTACTTCCCCAGACACGGAATTCCCTCTCTCCAAAATCTTAGGGAGACCTCTTCATATGTGACATTCTCTAGATAAATAAAAACAAAGAAGCAACAAAAGGGAACAGAACTGTCCCTTTATTCCTATTTTTGGAATCCCAAGAAGAAACAGAATCAGATTCACAGAATGTCAGAATGTATCCCCAGTGCTTGCTCATGTTCTCATGTAAGAATGCAAACTCATAGAAGACTAGATCTCTTTGAAGTCATAGGCATATATCAAATAACATTCTCATGTTAGGAAAGGGTTTGCATTGTTATTGTTATGAATAATCATAGTAAGCACATGGTTGTATACCTTAGTTCTAATAGCACACACACAATGTGTCATATGGTTAGAGTCAGCAATGCTAATTTAAATTTACATTATTTAGCCAGATAATATAAGAAAGATATTGAAATTTGTTTTAAGAAAATCAATGTATAACATGAGGTATTTGTCATATATATTTCCAAATATTTGATACAAAATTGGAAAAGAAAAGAAATATTCTGTTAAGGAGATTAGTATATTTAAATACTGTGTGTGATTTATTATAATAAGCCAAGAAATTTATTTCCTTTTTGCTTCAGATACTCTCTGGCAGGGCATCACCTAGAAAATACCTCCTTTTCTTTACATAATTGGCCCACCCTTAGTAAAAGTGTTCAAATTTTTATGATATATAATTTGGGTATATTGAACAAGTAATTCTAGACAGATGTTCACAGTGACATATCTAAGCCTTTGGTGGGAGAGTGGCAGAGTGGGAACCTGAGTATCTGCTACTATGATCCTCTCTATTGTAAATGACTGTATTCTTTCAAGTAGGAACTGCACAGCAATCTTTCTTTAAAACTTCCCTTATGGTGTGAATGGTTCTATTTAAGGGCAGCATATAGCAGGAATCTTAAAGGTACTTATTAATAAAATCAAACTTGAGGCCAGTTATTGGGGTCAATGCTGGTAGATCAGAGAGACAGAAGAAGCCACAGCTATCTCACCTTGCCAATTCCTCAGCTGGTCCTGTTTCCTCAGACTGGAAGCTTCTGTGTCCTCATCCCAATGGCTCTCAGCTGAACTGTTGCTCAAAAGCCTGAATGCTTAACCAGCTAAAATCTTCTAGTTTCTAGTCCTCACACCTTATATATCTTTTTGCTTTCTACCACCACTCCCTGGAATTAAAGGCTGGCTTTCTGGGATTAAAGGCGTGTCACCATGCTTGGCTATTTCCAATGTGGCCTTGAACTCACAGAGATCCAGAGGGAATTCTATCTCTGGAATGCTAGGATTAAAGGTGTGAGTGCCACCATTCTCTAGCCTTTGTATCTAGTGGCTGTCTGTTCTCTGACCCCAGATAAATTTATTAGAGTACACAATATTTTGGGGAACACAATACAACCACAGCAGCATTTACAATAAATATCAACACTGCTAATAATATGTAAGTTCCTAAGAATTACTGAATAAAGTCTTTAATTTACTAGATCATTTTGTTTCATGGATGTGTGTATTCAGTGTGTGTGTGTGTGTGTGTGTGTGTGTGTGTGTGTGTGTGTGTAAGGAGAGCGGGGTGGGGGGTGGGGAGAACATAACCTAAGGTCCTCATACCAGCTTAGCAGGCATTTTACTGATTAAGCCACCTTTACAGCTCTCTACAATTTCCATTTCTGAGCAGGAAATTTATAAATATTGAACACAGGTACAAACATGAATGCTGATATATGTATATAGATTGCTTTATAATCAGGTCTGATGGTGCATGCCAGTAATCCCAGCATCAGGAAAACTGAGAGACAAGGATCGCAAATTCTGTGTCAGTGTGAGTTACACAGTGAGACCTTGTCTCAAACAACATGTCAAAATTGCTTTATAGGCAATAGTTTATGATTCTACACAGCAACTTCTTCTTTTATTGAACTTCTACTTCAGTGTAGTATTTTTGTTACGGAACCATAACTAAAAAATGCTTTTATGACTTTGGGGTGTTTTTCAGGGTGGCATGGGCATATTTTAATCAAATATGCAGGGACTAGTAGATTCTCAACCTATTGACTAGGCTCAAATGTAAAACTCTAAGACTTAGCGTTGACATTTTTGACATGGGAGTGATGTGTCTGTTGTGGATTGTCCCCAGAAATGATGGAATTGTTTTTCAAAAAGCATGAAATCCAGACTTCTTGTAGATTATAACAGGATGAAAGGAAGAATGATAAGTATGTTTGTGACCTTTACATTAAAAAGAAATTATTTGCTTATGATTTACTGCCATAAGTTAAAGTGAGAATAAAGCCACCAAATGATGAATAAATTAAAGAAAATAAATTTACAAGCAAAAACTTGAGCCAATTACATCATTCTTGCAGAAGATTATGAGTGATCAATCTAGGAAGATGTGTAGTTGTGAGGAATATTAAGGAGAGAACAAATGAATGTCTATGAAGAGGACAGTGAAATTCCTGGCAACAGTATATTGGAGAATACACTTCTTATGTCACTTCAGATTGAATAGATGATACTATAGTGTGAAGACAAAAAAAAAATCAATGTAGTACAATGGACAGCAGGATGCTGGGACAAACTATTGATCAGGAGACAATAGCATTAGTTTTGGAAAATTAAACAAGTACTGAAGAGAATAGAGACTTGAGATAAAGGTTTCTGAAGATCCACCATGTTTTTTTGTTTTTGAAAAGATAATAGGTGGTTTGCAAACATAAGTAAATAATGAGTACATATCCTGTATTGAGGACTTTGACACTAGGAAAAAATAACCATTGAAGACAGCGAAAATAAAAAAAACTTTACTTTCTTTGACTTGTTTGCTTATAAGAGACACTTGATTCAGTTTCTGGGCCAGCAAGTCTTTGCTGTATCCCGGGCAGCATGAGAAGTACTTTGCTTTACTTAGTATTTGATTCACCAGCAGGTATAAAATTTACTATGTTACTCACTTGTATTGAAAAAAAAAATATGTTGTGGTGCTTTAAAAACTGCTATCAGCACTAGTTTTGAGATTCAGGTAGAAAATATTTTAATGACAATGACTACAATATCTATTTTCCTTGGTGCCTTATTATGCATGGTTGATCACGAGGAAATGGATAGCTTGAGAAAACAGTGGTGTTTGTATCTTGAAATAAAATTAAAAACAAACATGATAGAAGCCATGAAGAACAAGAGAAATTTAAAGCTAGGGGGGGGGAAATAGAACTCATACATGCCAGACCCTCAAAAGAAGAAAGCTGAAACTCAAAATGTAAAATGGCCCAATGGGGTAACAGACAAACCACATCATGTAAATCACAGCCTTCATCATCTCACTCTGTGAGGTAAGCATTGTATGCCCTAAACTAAATCCCCCCCCCATGTAAGAGATGTTGGGGAGAGCAGATTATGACAAGACTACTGAAGAGCTGAGACCCTCTCAGCAAGTCCTCCACAATTTTCAAAAGAAATAAAAGTTGACATTATACGTTGATGAATTTTGAATTTAAAGTCAGAAAAAAAAAAAACGCAACAGCATATTCAATGCACCAGCAGCGGAACAGGGAATTTGCACATTTATTAAGTCATTTAATACTCACAAACTCATTGGGGATTGCTAATATGTACAGTTACATACAGCTAACATTAAGACCTATTGCCATGCATGTTCATTTTAGAATTATTCATCAATTGTACATTCAGGATGGGAAAGATAATAAATGGCTTAATGTCAGTGTGTTGGGAATACTAATCCTTTCTTATCAAATGCGACCGCAATGAAACTGGCAAGTACAAATCAAAGTTGAAGCTTGAAAACTTGATACACATATGCTGTGGGAAGTGCGTACCACAGTCAAGCTTATTAACACAGCCGCTGCCTGCTGTTGTCATTTCCTGTGTTTGCAGTGCGAACACGGAAGGATGTTAGCAGAATTTATGTGTACGATAAAGTAAGTTTTATTGCAGTCAGCATGCTGTTCATTACCTCTCCAGTATGTGTTCTTCATAGAACTGAATCTTTGGGCACTGTTTTCAAGACTAATATATTTGTGTCTAATGCACATCAAGAACAACAGGGAAATGAGTCATTTCCACCATTTCATTTTTCACTTATAAAGTATTTATTTATTTTGTTTATTTTTTCCTTGAATTGAAAAGATATTTTTTTCTCAAATAATATAGCCTGATAATGGTTTCCCCTCCCAGTTATCCTCCACTTCCCCTCCTGTCTGGATCCAGCTCTTTACTGCTTCTTATTAGAAAACAAGCAGGCTTTTAAAGGATAATAAAACAAAATAATTCAAAGATGTTGGAATAGGACAAAGCAAACATAAAAAGGAAAAGAGCCCCTCCTTATTCACATAATCCGGAATCTCATAAAAACACAAAAGGAGAAGCCATAATATGTATACAAGGGACATGTCAGGGTAAAAAAATAGATTAAAAAATAAAAATAAAAACAATTTTTAAAAAATGACATTGTAAGACATGCAACACCCAAAGATGCTGTTGAGTTCATTTTATATTCACCATCTATTGCTGGGCATGTGGATTACCCTTAAGAGTAGTTTTTCTAGGGAAACTCCCTGGAGAAAACTAGTTTTCATTTGCAAGTGGTTTTCGAGTGGGGATAGCTTGTAGTTTAGGGATGGAGGTTTGTGTCCACTTCTTTCAGCTGAAGGACCCCATCCAGAACAGACACTGGAGGCCCTACATGTGCAACCTGAGTCTCAAGTTTCTATGTGATTTCATCATATTAATTTAGGCCTTGTTTTCTTGGTATCCCCCATCACCTCTGCTTCTTATCATTCTGCGTCTACTTCTGCAAGGTTTACTAGGCCCTGAGGGCTGGGATTTAAGGGAGAAATTTCACTTAAGGCTCAGTGTTCCAAGGTCTCTCACTCTGTGTATTGCCTGTCTATGGGTCCCTGTACTTATTCTTACCTGCTAGAAGAGAAAGCTTCTCTCATGATGGCTGAGCAAAGTGCTGATCTTTGATATAGCAGAATATCATTATGAGTCATATTGTTGCTACATTCATTTAGTAGAACTGTAGTATTTGCTTTTACCTTAGATCACTGGGCTATCTGATCTTAGGTCTTGGTTTCACAAGCCATGATGGGTATGAGTTCTATCTCATGGAGTAGGCCTTAAGTCAAATCAGACATTGTTCAGTTACTCCCATAAGCTTTGTGGCCACCATTATATTAGCCTATCTTGAAGGTAAGACAAAAACGCCTTTGTAGACTGAAGAGTTTTTGGCTGGGTTGATGTTTACTATTCTCCTTTAGTGGCAAGCAGAGTACCATCCTGTACCCTCAACATTAATCAATAGAGATGAAGACTCTGTAGGCACCAGCTCAACTTCTCCATGTTCAATGAGTTGAGTAGGTGTTGTCAACAATAGGGCCTTCCCATCAGTGTGTAGAGAGAAACCTTGGGAATAGCCTGGGTTGTTCAGAGATTCCCAGGGGACCCCTTCGGCCAATAACTTAATCAGATGTAACCTATTCTTGGTATTGGATGCTTCATTTGGTGACAGGAGATATTCAGTTGGGGCTGTGACTCCCCCATTATTTGGCAATTTCATTTAGCTTATATTTGTATATGTGTATGTTTTAGGAAATTTCTATGTTTGGTTTTCATACTGGCCCTCAAGTGATCCCTCATTTTGGTTGTCTCTCCCCATATTCCCTACTACATCTTCTCTTCCCTTCCTCTGCCCATTGATCTTCCCTTTCAAGTGTCAAACCCTCTGTCCTTCAGTAACTATTCTATTTCCCTCACATAGGGAGGTCTATCTGTCCCTACTAGTCTCTTAATCTGTACCTTACATCTGGTTCTACAGATTGTATCTTGCTTATCATTGTCTTTAAAGATAATATCTATGTATAAGCAAATACATATCATATTTGTCTTTCTGGGTCTGGGTTACCTCATTCAGGATGATTTTTTTTCTAGTTCCATTATCCATAAACTTGTGAATTTCATTAATTCATTTTAAATGGCTAAGTAATATTCCATTATATAAAGGTACCACATTTTCTTTATCCATTTATCTGTTGAGGGACATAGAGGTTTCTTCCAATTTCTGGCTATTATCAACTGAGCAGAAATGAACATGGTTAAATAAGTGTCTATGTGATAGGATGAAGCATCCTTTTGGTGTAACCACAGGAATAATATAGCTAGATCTTGAGGTAGAATGATTTCCACTTTCCTGAGTAACCACCACACAGATTTCCATAGTACCTGTACAAATCTATAAACCCACCAGAATGGAAGAGTGTTCCTCTTACTGCACATCATCTCCAGCATGGAATTGTTATTTGTTTTATCGGTCTTAACCATTTTGATGAGTTTAACATGAAATATCAAAATAGTTTGGATTTGCACTTCCATGATGATTAAGGATGTTTAACATTTGTTTATGTGATTCTCAGACAATTGAATTTCCTCGTTCAAGAATTTTTTGTTTCCTTGATATCTAGTTTTTTGAGCCCTTTATTTATTTTGGGTATTACCCTCTACTGGATGTGTAGTTGGTAAAAATCTTTTTCCATTCTGTATGTTGTCATAATATCTGAATGATGGTGTTCTTTTTTGTTCAGAAGCTTTTTCTTTTCATGAGGTTGCACTTGATAAATGTTGATCTTAGTGCCTGTGCTAAGAGTTTTCTGTTTAGAGAGTTATTTCCTGTATCAATGAGTTCAAGGCAATACACCACTTTCTTCTCTATCAGATTCAGTGTATCCAGCTTTTGGATGAGATCTTATATCCATTTTGAGCTGAGTTTTGTGCAGGATGATGTATCTATTTGCATTCTTCTACAGGCAGCCATCTCGTTTGACCAGCAATGTTTGTTGCAAATGTTGTCATTTCTGAATTCTTTATATATAAAAAAAAAAAACAGTTTAGCGTAGGTGTGCAGATTAATGTCTCTTCAATTTGATTCTATTGATCAACATGTCTGTTTTAGTGTGTCAATACCATGCTGTCTTTGTTAGTATAGTCTATAGTGCAATTTCAGATAAAATATGGTGATACTGCCAGCACCTTTTTTTATTTTTCAGGATTGTTTTAACTATCCCGAGGGTTATTTTTTTCCTACGTGCTTGTGTGTGTGTGTGTGTGTGTGTGTGTGTGTGTGTGTGTGTGTGTGTTCCATTTGAAGCTAACATTATCCTTTCTACATCTGTGAAGAATTACATTAGAATTTTGATATGGATTGCACTGGATATGTATATTGCTTTTGGTAGGATGGTCAATTTTACTGTATTAATTCTACTGATTCATGCTCATGGGAGATCTTACCATGTTCAGAATCTTCCCATGTTCAGATACATTTTTAAATTTTTTCCATGCTTTAAAGTTTTTATCATACAATTCTTTCACTTGCTGGTTGAAGTTTCCACAAGATATTTTGTATTATTTTGGGTTATTGTGAATGATGTTTTCTTCTTGATTTCTTTCTCATTCCATTTGTCATTTTTATATAAGAATATTATTGATTTTTTTGAGTTAATTTTGTATTTTGATAACTTTGCTGAAAATATTTATCCTCTGCAAATAAAGATATCGTGAATTCTTCCTTTATAAATTGTATCTGCTTGATATCCTTCAGTTGTCTCAGTGTCTAAGACTTCAAGTACTATATTGAATATGTATGGAGAGTGTGGATAACCCTGTCTTCTTCCTTGTTTTAGGGGAATTGCTTTTTGTTTCTCATTTAAGTTGATGTTGGTTATGGGCTTGCTTTAAAATGCCTTTATTATATTGAGGTATGTCTATTTTATAACCAATCTTTTCATAATTTTATAATGAAGGGGTGTTGAATTTTTTCAACATTATTTTTTACATTTTTTATATCTAATGAGATGATTGTGTGGTTTCTATATTTCAATCTGTTTATATGTTGTATTATTCGTATCAACTTATGCATGTTGAACCATCCCTGTGTCTATTGGGATGAATCATACTTGATCATAGTGGTTATCTTTTTAATGTGTTCTTGTATTTGGTTTGTAAATTCATTATTGATTATATTGTATCATTGTTCATGAAGAAATTAGTTAGCAATTTTCTTGATTGGCTCTTTATATGGGTTATCTATCAGTTTAACTGTGACCTCATAAAATGAATTGGTCAAGGTTCCTTTTACTTATATTTTAAAGACTTGATAAAATTCTAAGCTAAAAACTTGAGCATTTTTTGTTTTGTTTGATTGTTTTTGGTTTTTGGTTGGTAGACTTTTAATTACTACTTCTATTTCACTAGTTCTGAATTTTATAGGTCTGTTAACTTGCTTATCTGATCTTAATTTAACTTTGGTAAGTGATATGTATCTAGAAAATTATCTAGTTCCTATGTATCTGGATAATTTTTTAATTTAGTGGAATACTAGTTTTTAAAGTATATCCTCTAATATTCTAGATTTCTTTGGTATTTGTTGTTATGTCCCCCAATTCATCACAAATTTTGTTAATTTGTATATTCTCTCTCTACTTTCTTTGGTGATTTGGGTAAGAACTTGTCTTGTTCATTTTTTCAGAGGAACAACTCTTTATTTCACTGATTCCTTTGTATTGTTTTCTTTTGTTTCTATTTTATTGATTTAGCCCTGAGTTTGATTGTTTCTTAACCATCTAATCCTTTTCATTGTGACTTCTTCATTTTATTTTAGAGCTTGTTAAGGTACTAATATAAGATAGCTCCATTTCCTTTTTTTTTTTATGGCGCTTAGTGCTATGAACTTGTTGTCTCTGACTCTCACAATCTTTCTGCCTCCTCTTCTACATGGACCCTGAGGGGAGGGATTTGATGGGTACATTTCATTTAAGTCTGAGTATTCCAAAGTCTCTAATTCTGTACATTTTTTAGTTGTGGTCTCTGCACTTGCTCCCATCTACTGCAGGAGGCAGTTTCTTTGATTATAGCTAAGCAAGGTATAATACAGCAGAATAAAGTTAGTTGTCATTTCATTTCAACATATTTCTGTGATGGCTAGGTTTTTTTCTT
The DNA here is from genome assembly GCF_049852395.1 of Peromyscus maniculatus bairdii. NCBI lineage: Eukaryota > Metazoa > Chordata > Mammalia > Rodentia > Cricetidae > Peromyscus > Peromyscus maniculatus. Next base: position 54,271,014 of record NC_134857.1, read on the forward strand.
TTAATTTATTTATCAATTTTATATCCCCACCATAGTTTCCCCTCCATATTCTCCTCCCATTTCCTCCCTCACTTTCCTTCTGCTACCCCAATGCACTCCTCCTCCATTGCTGTTCAGGAAGGGGCAGGCCTCCCATGGGTATCAATAAAGCATGACATATCAAGTTGTAGTAAGACTAAACACCTTCCCTTTTATTAAGGCTGGGCATGGCAATCCAGTATAAGGAATAAATTCCCAAGAACCAGCCAAAACATTAGGGACAGCCCCTGCTCTAGTTGTTATGAGTTCCTCAAATGCAGGCATCCTAGTTGTAAGTTCAGACTCTGTGAGCACCCATGAGCTCATTTTAATTGATTATGTGGATTTTTTGTGATGCTCTTGACCCCTCTGGCTCCTACAATCCTTCCTTCCTGTCTTCTGAAAGATTGCCTGAGCTCAGCCTAATGTTTGCCTGTGGGTCTCTCTGCATATATTTCCATCAGTTACTGGATGCACACTCTCTTCTCTGATGATAATTGAGATAGTCACCAATCTGATCACAGGAAATGGTCACTTCAGGCTACATATCCATTATTGCTAGGAGTCTTAGCTGGGGTCATCCTTGTAGATTCATGGGAATTTCCCTTGCATCAAGTTTACACCTGACCCTGAAATGCCACTCCCTTTCCTGTCATATCTTTCAGTACTTCCCTCCTCTAACCACCACCAAACCTGATCACTCATGTTCCCATCCCCATCTGTCCCAGTCCCCCCAGAAGATCTCCTCTATTTATTGTTCTTAGAGAGAGCCATGAATCACCCGGGGCTGTGGATTGTAGCATGGTTATTTCTGGTTAGTTTTATGTCAACTTGATACACACTTCAGTAATTGAAATAGAATGAACTTCAATTGAGAAATGGCCTACAAAAGATCTGGCTGCAGGCAAGACTATAGGGCTTCTTCTTGATTAGTGTCTGGTGTAAGAGGGCACAACCCATTGTGAGTGGGACCCCTGGGCTCGTGATTCCTTGTTCTATGAGAAAGAAGGATGAGAAAGCCATGGGGAGCAATCTAGAAATCAGCACTTCTCCATGGCCTCTGGGTCAGCTCCTGCATCTAGGTTCCTATCCTGCTTGAGTTCCTGTTCTGACTTTCCTAAGATGATGAACAGTGATGTGGATGTGTAAGACAAATAAACCCGTTCTTTCTCAAGTAGGTTTTTTAATTTTCCTTGGGTCCCTAGCCTATCTGGTCTCATGTTTGTGGCCACATGAGAAGTGTCAAGGATGGATTCCATTTCATAAAGTTGGCCTTATCCAATCAGACAGTGGTTGGTTATTCCTACAAGCTTTATGCCACTGTTTCACTAGTATATTCTCCAAGCAGGATGTCGTTGTAGATAGAAGTTTGTACCTGGCTTGATGTTTACCTTTCTTCTTCTGTAGCATGCAGAGTGACTGCCAGTACCATGAACACCAGTCCATATTTGTGAAGGCTCTAAGTTACCATTACTCAGCTTCTCTATGTTTAATGAGTTTCATAGATGTTGGCTTCAGCATTAGGGCCTTACCATCAATAGCCTGGATTTGTTAATGGGTTCCCGTGGGACACCTTTAGCTAACAATTCTTTGAGATGTATCCCCTTGCTGGCAAGGGAAGCATCAGTTGTTGAAGATTGATGACCAGTATGCGCTCTGTCTCCCCTATTACTTTGTGAAATCATTTAGATTACCTTCTTGTATGTATATCTTTAAGCTTCTACTGTGTTGGTTTTACATATAGTCCTCCAAATGGCTGTTAGTTTTAGCTGTCACTCTCTGTATTCCTTTCCTCACACGCCGTTTTCTCCTCTTCCCTGTTTAATCCTCCTGTGCTTGCCTCCTTCCATCCATAACTATTTATTCCATTTCCCCTTCCTATAGAGATCCATCTCTCCCCCTAGTCCTTTACTCTATATGTATCATTTGTGTTTATAGAGATTATAATTTGTTAAAGACTTAACTACTAAAATCCACATATAAGCAAATTCATGCCATATTTGTATTTCTGTGTCTGGGTTACTTCACATAGGAGGACTTTCTTCTAGTTACATTCATTTACCTGTAAATTACATGACTTATTTTTTTAACAGCTGAATAATATTCCACAAATGTAAATACACCATGTTGTTTTTAGTCATTCGTCCTTTGATAAATATCAAACCAATATGCAAGTTTTGGCTATTGTGTGCAATTGAAAACAGTCAAGCAAGTGTCTAAGTAGTAAGATGAAGTATATGGGAGTATATATCCAAGAATAATATTGCTAAATTGTGAGGTACATCACTTCCCATATTCCTGAAGAACTACCACATTGACTACATATTGGCTATAAGAGTTTGCACTCCCAACAGCAATGGATGAGTGCTCCCCTTACTCAACATACTCATTTGTATTATTGATCTTGGCCATTCTTACTGGTATAAGATCAAATCTCAAATTAGGTTTGATTTGCATTTCACTGATGAGTATGGAGGTTGAACATTTCTTTGTTTCTCAGTCATTTTCTATTCCTCTTTTGAGAATTCTCTGTTTAGATCTGTATCCCCACTTTAAATTGGGTTATTTGTTTTCTTGATGTCAGTTTTGTTTGTTTTGGGGTTTTGTTTGTTTGTTTTAGTTCTTTATATATTTTTAGACATTACCCCCTATTGGATATGTACTTGGTAAAAGCTTTTCCCTGCTGTGGGATGTTCTGTATGTCCTGTGGGAGCCCGTTCTTGGGTTCCTCATGGCTTTACCCAGCAGGTTTGCATAGAGGATGATTAGGACCACAAGCCTGAGTGCAAGTGTCTGGGATGGTCTGCACTTGACTGTGCTGGGGGATGCTCTGTATGTCAAGTTGCTCTGATTAGTCAATAAATAAAACCTGATTGGCCATGGCTAGGCAGGAAGTATAGGCGGGTCTAACAGAGAGGAGAAATAAAAGAACAGGAAGGCAGAAGGAGTCAATGCCAGCCGCCCGCCAGGACAAGCAGCATGTGAAAATGCCAGTAAGCCATGAGCCACATGGCAAGGTATAGATTTATGGAAATGGATTAATTTAAGATATAAGAACAGTTAGCAAGAAGCCTGCCATGGCCATACAGTTTGTAAACAAAATAAGTCCCTGTGTTTATTTGGTTGGGTCTGAGCGACTGTGGGACTGGCAGGTGACAAAGATTTGTCTTGACTGTGGGCCAGGCAGGAAAACTCTAGCTACATTTCCCATTCTGTAGTTTGCCACTTTGTCCTAATTATACTGTCCTTGCTGTCCAGCAATTTTTCATTCTCCTAAGGTGTAAACTATTATTATTTTTAATTCTAGATTTATTTATTTTTATTTTATGTGCATTGGTGCTTTGCTGCATGTATGTCTGTGTGAGGGTCTCAGATCCCATAAAACTGGAGTTACAGACAATCGTGAGCTGCCATGTGGGTGCTGGCCAATTGAACCCAGGTCCTCTGGAAGAGCAGTCAGTGCTGTGAACTGCTAAACCATCTCTTCAGCCAATTACTAATTGCTGTTTTTAATGCCTGTGCTATTGGTGTTCAGTTCAAAAAAAATCTTTTCCTGTGTCAATGCATTCAAGATGATTCACAACTTTTTTCTTCTGTCAAGATCAGTGTACCTGGTGTTATGTTGCGGTCTTTGACCCTTTGTAACAAAGTTTTCTTCACGGTGATTTGTATATATTGATTTACATTCTTCTACAGGGAGCCATCCCATTTGGTCCGCACCAGGTATTGAAGATTCTATCCTGTTTTCCCCAGTATGTATTTCTGGATTCTTTGTCAAAATCTAATGTTCTGAAATGTGTGGACAAACTTCTGGGTTTTTCAATCCAATTCCATTGATTAATGTGTTTATTTCTACCAATACCATGATGATTTTATTACTATAGTCCTGTACTACAATTTGATATTGGGAATGGTAATACCTCCATTGGTTTTTTAATTATTCAGGATTTTTTTTTTTTCGAGACAGCGTTTCTCTGTATAGCTTTGCACCTTTCTTGGAACTCACTTGGTTGCCCAGGCTGGCCTCGAACTCAGAGAGATCTGCCTGACTCTGCCTCCTGAGTGCTGGGAATAAAGGTGTGTGCCACCACCGCCTGGCTCAGGATTGTTTTTAGATATGCTGGATTTTTGCACCCCAGTGTGAAAAGAAATACCAGAATTTTTTATTACTTGTTTTCAGCAATCCCCACTTCCATTCTTCCATCCTCAAATAACAACCCTTTTATCCTCATATGAATATCAAACTTTCTGATTCCAAACATAAATGGGATCTTGTACTACTTGCCTGGCCTATTTCACCCAATGACCTCCACTTTCCTTTACTTCTGGAGTCTGGGGATTCCAAGATCAAGAACACCAGAGGACTGACTATCCGAGTGAACTTTATACTATGTTCTCATAAGATGAAAGAATAAAGGGATAACCACACTCTTTAATGTCTTTTCCTATAAGGACAATAACCTCTGTGAGTGTAGGACCCTTTTAGCTTAATCACCTCTTAAAGAAATCATTTCTAAAAGCTATCAATTTCAGAGATAAATTTCACCATATAAGAGGTTTAAACCATAGCAAATCCTTATCAAACATATATTTTAAAATATTCTTTCTCATTTTAAATGTTGCAATTTCCTTACGTGGTTTGTTTCTTTCAGCATACAGAAGCTGTTTAGCTTGAGACAATATCAGATTACTAATGCCTTGTAGTCAAAATGGTCTTCAACCACATATGCCTTGACTCATCTAAGTATTTATTAGATTCTAGATAGGTACACTTACATTATTCTACAAGACTCTATAACTTTTACCATACTGTACTACATGAGTGAGTTCAAGGAACTAAAAGAGTTACTTTGATGATCCATGGTTCTTCTGTGATGATTTTACAAGTTTTAATAGTCATGGGGAGGGAATGTAAAAATGTACATATTAAACTGGACTGAAGCCTCTAGACAATTTATCTCAGTCAGTTTATTTATTGTACAACTCGCACAGCATAAATCAACTATGATGTTAATGAATGAATGTTTCTAGGTCAAACTTCCACTGACTCACTCATAATCCAACAAGGGCTTGGCTAATGAATTTTGTCTTTTAAGTAAACCTCTTTTTGGATCTGTGTATATGGAAGTCAATAAGCAGTATTTCATATACTCTAACATTTCCCACCTTGCCACACATGGGTTGAGTGAAGGGCTGTCATCATATTTTCACTGTTAATGTTTGATAATACTGGGGAACATGCCATGAATTGAGAATAAATTGGGTTGAAAAATTTTAGTCAGAAGCAAATACTTTCTGTTACTCTTTTATGAAGAATATATACTTATTTGTGCACATATATATGAGTATATGTAAAATAAAAATTAAACATCCAATTGAAGCTAAGGGTGCAAGTCAGTGGTAAAGATAGAATTCAATTCCCAATATCAGTAATTCAGACATAAGTAAATAAATGGTGGGAAATCTGTTTCCATCATATTCACACAAAGGAATACATTGTACAATCAAGTTACGTTCTATTTTAAAGCAAGAGCACTGTGTTTGTTCATGTGTTGCACTGATTTTTGCCTTTCTTAGCTGCCCAGCCACTTTCAGCTGAATAATGAACACCCTGTCCTTTGTAATACAGACTTTGAATTGCAGCCATGGATATCGTCTTAAAAGGTCATCCTGTCCTTTGCTTGACCTCCAAGCCTTATACATTTGAAATTCTATTTTTAAGATTCCCACACTTGCAATGTTCTAAAATCTTTTGGGAACCCATTTAGTGTTGAAGAACTGTTTCTGTTATCAAGTGGTTCTTCCTGCCTTTCTTGGTTTTGCCACTAAAATTAATTTTCTCTATTATAGCTTAAACAAAACTTGAAAAACAGTGGTCTCTATAATCTGGGGAATAATTCTTATTGGAAAGAGAGATAATAATACACCTTTAAACCAGTTTTTCTCTGGTCTAAATAATGAAAACCATTTTAACTCTTTACATAATTTTAAACCTTGGAGCATTTCAATTATTTATTTTACTTTATCTTGAGCTCATTTCCTTCTTCATAAGTTCTCGGATATGGAACTCAACACAGTATGATGTCTCAGGTGCTGAATAATATAGGAGGATTACCTTGCTGTTCTTATTTACTCTGTTCCTATTTATGTGTCCCATAGAGCTCTGAGAGGTGCAGATAAGATGAAAATGGGTTTTCTGATGCTCATGGTCTCAGATAATTTAATAGTACTTTTCATAATGATATGAATGTTATTTCCAGAACCTGGCTAGTTTATATCATAGGTAATTATTTTCTGCCTATCTATAGCATTCTGAATTTCAGTTCGATGAGTGATTCTTCACTTCTACTGGATAAGCCATTATTGAAAAAAGCAAGTTGCTCGTATAGAACAAATTACCTCTGCCTCTCAGCAGAATAAAGGACATCTATGCCCAGCCTATAAGGGTCCAGTATTTAGAGGCATGAAAGATACTAATACAGATTCAATTATCCCATGATAATATGCAAGGCCCAGTACATGTGTACATGTGTGTGTTTGCATGCCAATGTGTGTTTTGTTTTTATTTATTTTTGACTCATTATTCTAAATCTTTTTCATAACAGCTACCTAATGCTGAGTTCCCATTCAGTGTTCTCTGAAATTTTAAGTGTTAAAATAAGAAGACAAAATTGACAGATGTTTTATTTATACTTGTTTTTATTTTATAGATTTAAATAAAACTGTCTAGTACTTGCTTTCATTTCCAAATTTTGTTCTGTTTCCTTCTTCTCTAGTACAAAAAGCCAAAGGGAAAATGTATCCATATTATATATTTATTTTTCTATAAGGAAATTGAATATAGAAACGTATTAAGTACTTATGTTCCAATGTAAATAATATGTTTTCTCTCATAATTTGTAGAAGATGTTGGAATTGTCTAAATTTTCTATCTTCTCACTTCAGAATTAAAGAGGTTTGTTTTGTGTTTGTCCTGCGTTCAGTATAATTGTTCTTATCAAGAAGCTTGTTTGGAGGTTTTAGCAGGATATGTGGCTCCTTAAATACCTTTGACTAAAGACTGGTCCTACTCTATTCCTAGAAGGGCATCCTCTTTGACAAAGCAGGGCATCAGAGGGAAGAGGATGGAAGTGGAAACCCACTTAACTAGCCAGAGCAGCTGATTTGACTCTAGCAACCAATGGTGTGACTTCCTGGTTTTCCTCACAATTTATTTTCTCCTATTTGAACTCTAAATGTTGCTTTCTTTCTTTCGTCTCTCCTCTCCCTTCCAACCATCACCTGGAGGTCCCAGGTCTACATTTTAACCTCTTTGTTTCTGCATATAGTTCCAAAAACCAGGGGTGTGGTAAAGAGGTGAAAATCACACACTTTGGAAAACCAGTTTTGTTGTTCATGAGGCTAACTTCACCACAGTTGTTTATAAATCTTTCCTCCACACACTCTCCACCTTTGGACTCAGTCGTATTCTTTCTTTTCTCAAACGTTTAAAAGAGAGTTTAGGGAAGTTTAACAAAAATATGGAATAAGTTAAGTTCAATATTGAGAACATACATGTCACCTTGATGTTAGTGTGATTTTTATGAGTCTGTTTTATTAAAATCTCTGTGATAGTATCTGTACACTGCAATACAGAGCTGATAAAAATCAGAATCAATCACATGCCTAAGCACCTCCCTTTTCTATTTCTCTGCCTTATTTCTTTCACAAACTCCACCAGTAAAAAAGTAAGTATTCCACAGTTTATGTCACTTGACTCCTCTTTGTTCTTAATTGTTCCTTAGTTTGGGGGAAGGACTGTGCAGTCACACTCCTTTTAGTATAAGGGTCATATATTTAATACATTTGGGAAACTTCTCCAAGCTTCCACTTAAAGAATGTTTTCCCCTTTTATTCACGTTCAAGAGGAAGTGAAAATAACATAAAATATAACTTTTTGTATTATTATTTGTCCTTTGTTCTAGGAAATGGGTTTTTGAATACCAAGACTTAGTAAACACTTACTCATTCATTCATTCTTATGAACAACTACCAAGTGTCAGAAATTATTTTGTGTCATGTGTCCTAGGGTAAAATCAAAGACAGATGACATTTTCTTGTTGCTTCCATTTTATTTGTTTTTTTTTCTCCCTATTTTAGCAAATAAAATTGGGAAATAATTGGACAAAAGTTTATGTAGGGTTGTGACAGAAAGCAAAACAAAATAACAATAAAATTTGATTCCATACACAGTTCACATGAAGGCTAACATCTAAATAAACTCTGAGGATGAGGCTCTTCAAACTGAAGTGAGAGGGGAGAGGACAAGACGTGACGATCTGAGAGAACTCTGGTCCTGAACTCCAACATGGGGGAGGACAGTGATTTCAGAAATGTGAAGTGGCTGCTTAAGAATCTTCATTGCCTGAGAGAAAGGGACATGTAGAAACATGGGAAGAAAAGATGAGGAAAGTCTCCAAAAGTTTTGTGAATTAAATTATTAAGGTAAAGAAGAGGGCAATAGATCCTCTAGAACTGGAGTTTCAAATGGCTGTGCTCTACCTTGTGGGTACTGGGAATGGAACCCAGGTACCCTGGAAAAGTAGCCAGTGTTCTTATTCACTGAGCCATGACTCCTGCTCCATGAATTAAGTCATAGATACTCCTGCAGTTAATTTCCAAGCCATATCACTTAAAACTTTTATTATTTTATTTGAATGTTTTAATTGTTCACTGAATGCCAATAGAAAAGTGAGATGAACTGAAATAATTTGATTATCGCCTTTCCATGTTGGGTTTAATAGGTGAAGCACCTTTACGTGTAATATAGAAACAACCGTATTCTCTGTGCAGATTTTCTATAATATCTTTCTTATTCAAAATTTTCCTTTTTAGGATTGTGCTTATCTATGGTCCATTATCATTTGAAAATACCCTAATTGAAATAAAATAATTTGAACAAAGAAAAGGAACACTATATTCACATAAATTTTATTTTGGTATTTATTATTATTAATTAGTTATTGTTGATAATCTTCAACTACAGGTATTTTTTATCTTAGTACATACATGAGAATTTTAAATATTTATGATACTATTGATGGCTTCACATAGGTCTGTCACTGCTATAAACTACCTGAGACAGTAATTATAAATGGAAAGAAGGTTTGTTTCGCTTGTAATTTCAGAGGTTTCCAACAATGGCCAATTGACTCCACTTCTGGGGTCTTGCTATGAAGTAGGCAGAGAACTGTGAAACAGTACTTTCTACCTCATGGTAGCTCAAGATCAAAGAGAGAAAGAAGGGGCTATGGCCCCAATAACTCCTTCAAGGACATACCTTAAATGGCCCAGCTTCTTTCCTATAGGTATGACTCCTAAAGTTTTCACTCTTCAATAGTGTCACATGTTGACAAGCCTTGTGAAAACACTTCAAGTTAAATCATAATGACTGTGTAACATTGAAACCAACATCTCTAACTTCTCATAGGTTTACATTTATTTGTGCTGTAAATATGTGTTCTTCTAGTTTGGGAGGTTATAGACTACACAGTCCTTGCTTGTAGTCATCCAGTATTCTGTATGGGAGACTAGGATCTCTTTCTCCACTTCACTCGACTCATTATGGATCAGTGTGCCTTTAGCCACACTTCGTTCTGCCTATCTCCCATTCCTATTTGTTTAATATTTCTAGCCATTAAAAAAATCTATTGCAATCTATTTCCTTTTTGCTTGATTTAATTCTTTTTCAAATAATTTGATAATATTATATCCAAAGGCTACTAACTCAGTAATTTCCAATTTTATCCTAGAATTTTTGCTGGAGTTGTTTATTAAGCCAGCTACTTCTATGGTAGATCCCTTGGGATTTTACATATATTGCTATATGATAATCATATTGTGTGTGTGTGTGTGTGTGTGTTATTTTGTTGATTTGTGCAGGCAAACTATTGCATCCCTAGGATAAAACCTACTTCACCATGTTGAATAATCATGTAATATGCTTGTAAATATATTTTGTTGGTATTTAGTTACAAATTTTTCATGCATGTCTAGCTAGAATATTGATTTATACTTTATTTATTTATTTACATGTGTGTGCATGCACATAGATGTATGCATGCATGTGTGCTATCCTGATCTGATTTTGGTTTTACAGTAATGCTAATCATATACAACTAGTTATAAGGGCTTACTTTTCATTTTGTAAAATATACTGATGATTGAATTTCATATTTTAATGTTGAACATGATTCACAAGAGAAAGCCATCTGCTTTTTATAATTTTTTCTTTCTTCCTTTAGCTGACTAGGAAATTGTTTATTTCTTGGAAATAGGTGGAATCTTACTTTGATTCTGTTGCACATGCTTGGAAATGTGATGTTGGAAATGACCAGGTTACAGGGGGTTCAGAGGCTCTGGTCATGGTCACTACCATGGTGATAATGTACATGGGTTGTTCTTGATGCAGTGCTTTGTCAGGCAGTCTGGTGGTTTGAATAATATATATGATAGACCCCATCATCTCATATAATTGAAAACTTGGTTCCCTATTGATGAAAGTGTTTCTCTAAGGATTAGGAGAAGTGGCATTGCTGGAGGAGGTACGTCTTTGTTGGGCAGGACTTTGAGATTTCAAAAATTTCTCCCTCCCCTCCCTTGTCTGTTTGTGGATCAGATGCAAGCTCTTATCTACTGCTCTAGGGCCATGCCTACCTGCCTGAAACCACACTCGCTGCGATGATGGTCACGAACTCACTTTCTGAGATTGTTAGCCCCCAGTTAAATGGTTTCTTTTATAATTTTCCTTGGTTATGGTATCTCTCCACTGTTTTAGAAAAAAATAAGTAAGATAGGCAGATACTAGGTTCCAAGGCTAAATACTACATTCAATTTACTTAATTCTCTCTGACATGGAAAACTTCTCTATGAAGAACTCATTGAAATTATAGAATGCTGGGGATGTATTTCTGTATGCTGTAAATGTGTTGCTCTGATTGATTGATAAATAAAACACTGATTGGCCAGTAGCCAGGCAGGAAGTATAGTGTAGGTGGGATAAGGAGAGAGGAGAATTCTGGGAAGGGGAAGGCTGAATCAGGAGATGCTGCTAGCCTCTGCCATGAGAAGCATGATGTAAGATACCAGTAAGCCACATGCCACGTGGCAAGGTATAGATTTATAGAAATGGGTTAATTTATTGTATAAGAACTAAATAGCAGGAAGCCTGAGCCATTAAGGCCAAACAATTTAAATAACATAAGCATCTGTGTGTTTATTTGGATCTGAGTAACTGAAGATTTCTCTTGAGTCTTAGAACTCATTTAAAAATTTTATGTTTAGTTTTATTTTATGTGCATGTGGGTGTGCCCAAGTGTTATGTTTGTACACTGTGTGTATGCAGGTACTTGCAGAGGCCAGAGTAGGGTCTTAGATGCCCTGGATCTGGAGAAACAGGAGATTGTCACCACTTGGTTTGGATCCTGGGAACCAAAGATGGGTCCTCTGCAACAGCATCCAGTATCCTTTACCATTGAACCATTGCTGTAGCTCCTTAGAAGATACTTTGAACTTGGTTCTTTTAAAAACTGTTTGACATGTTATGATTTTGAGACTCTTTTGCATTCAGAAATACGATCAGAGTTTAAAAGCCAGTGGCATCTTTGGGCTTCCTTCCTCCCTCAACTTTCCCCTGGTACTCTTCCACTCTTTCCCAGTCACCATGAGGCCACTCATCATCATCTTTCCACTGCTTTATCAGGTGATGCTGGACCAAAAATTTCTGACACCATGAACCTGATTAAGCCTTCATTCCTCTTAATTATTTGTGTCTGAATTTCGACAGAGCTATAAAATTCTAACATGGAGACCATTGGAGTTACTACACCATAATAAGAACACCATGAGTACATTAAATTTGGTTAAAACTTTTTTAAAAATAAAGCATGACACTATGGGCAGACTAGATATATTGATTCTTAAAATGTAATTTTTAGGGGAGAGAATGAAATGCCTTTTTAATTAAAGAAACAGCTTCTTTAATAACATGGTTTTGAGTGCATACATTTCAATGGATATATCCAATGTATATATTATACTATATGTGTCGATTAAAGAAACTATGCCTATCTTTTTAGTCATCATACAGTGTTTAATTAACAAATACATACATACTTAATTATTACTTTCAAATTATATCTTCAAGTGACTTTTCATTGTTTAAATAATTAAAATAATATTTTGAAAACATCAATGATTAAAACTTAAATTTCTTCTATTAGTCTCTTCTGTATCACCTTAAATAGTTTCTATTTTTTTATACAAAACATATAAATCAAGTCTAAAATAATTTTGTATATTTAATTTTTTCTCTGCTGGACAGTAATCATGCCCATCATATTTAACAAGTCACAAAATGATATTGCAAAGAAAGATCCAGTATCACAGGGTTATTTTTCTCTTAAACAATGTTTGGCAAATGGTGGTTATTATGATTTTAGATGAGTGGAAAACAAGAATACCACCACGTTATGCTATGCACATTAAGATGTTTAGGGCAAAATTGGTGGAACTTAGTTTTCCATTTTCTAGTGAAGAAATTTTGCTAAAAGTAACACTCATTTTTAGGTTTTCTGAAGGCATCTGATCCATATCAAAGGCTGGGATGCCTTGTAATATTTCATTAGGCTTGTCAACAAGATTTATTCATAAATGAGAATAAATGAGTATGTCAGCATAAGTTATTGTGGTAATTTGTGAAACTGTTAATGAGATATTTTCAGAGCTCATAAATGGGAAGATCTATGTCATTAAATTACTGCACAGTGATTTTATTTTGATACAGTAAGTGAGTGGATATTTTATCACAAACGACACCCTGATGCATCAGTGATCTGAAGATGAACAATTAAATGTTCCAGGGAAAGAGTTTGATGGGATTTAGAAATAGTTAAGACTTACCAAAAGAATGTAGAGAGAAAAAATGATTACTTGGAAAACATTATGTGTTTTGAACTTTTGGAACAGAAATTATAATCACTAACAAGCAAATCAGGAATAAGAATATACATATATGTAACAGCAATTGAAGAGTTGGAGGGAGGAAAAGAAAGAGAAATGGTGCAATTTCACTGTAATATTTAAAAATTTAAAATTTAAAAAATAATTACAAAAAATGAAAACAATGCATTCAAATATTTCACTTTATAATTATGTGGTGTTCTTAAATGCAGACTAAAACATAACATGCATACTAAGTCTGTGAGGAAAAAACATCTTACAAAGGTTTCTTCAGAGACACACCATCATGGGTATTAAAATTTATATAAAAAAAGAAATGGATATGGATCAAAGAGAAAAAATATGTGGTTATATCTCTACTGAGTCAGTGTCTAAGGGTGAACAGCTAAGACATCAACAGACATGTAACTTGGACAGGGAAAGCTCATGAGTCCTCAGCCCTACACAGGACTGCAGGCAATTAAGGAATTTTAAAAGCTAGAGCAACTGTTCCCCAGGGAAGAACACAGTATTTGGTTATACAATACAGGTCAGCCCTATAAACATGTAAAAAAAAAGTACTATACAGACTGAGGAGGATTTATTTATTTAGGAAAACACACACACACACACACACACACACACACACACACACACACACACCAAATTAGAGGTCATTAACTTGAATGAGAGCAAAGTGAAGCAGAAATGCGGTAATTATATTATCACAAAAGAATAAAAAAATTTAAGTGAATGAATTGTCTAACACTGAGGCAGGAAAAGAAAAGTGGGTACATGGTATAAGCTCTATCCTAGAAGACAGGCAGTGTGTGCCTGGTGAGGTATTGACACTGGGCAATACATCCCGTGTCAAGTTGTTTTATGGAGCTGGCTCTGAAGGTTCCCAACTGCAATTCTATCATTTGACAGACCAGACTATGTGGTGGATTTGTGTTCCCCAAAATATTGTGTACCTTAATAAACTTATCTGGGGTCAGAGAACAGAAAAGCCACTAGTTAGGCAGTGATAGCACAGGCCTTTAATCCTAGCATTCCAGAGGCAGAAATCCCTCTGGATCTCTGTGAGTTCAAGGCCACATTGGAAACAGCCAAGCATGGTGACACATGCCTTTAATCCCAGAAAGCCAGCCTTTAATCCCAGAGAGTGGTGGTAGAAAGCAGAAAGGTATATAAGGCATGAGGACCAGAAACTAGAAGCATTTGTCTGGTTAAGCATTTGGCTGGTTAAGCATTCAGGCTTTTGAGCAGTAATTCAGCTGAGATTCATTCTGCATGAGGACTCAGAGGCTTCCAGTCTGAGGAAACAGGACCAGCTGAGGAACTGGTGAGGTGAGATAGCTGTGGCTTGTTCTGTCTCTCTGACCTTCCAGTATTCACCCCAATAACTGGCCTCGGGTTTGATTTTATCAATAAGAGCTTTTAAGATTCATGCTACAAGACTAGTCTAGAGAATGAGACCCTTCTAAAAAAAAATCCAACAAGATCAGAAACAAAACCTGTAAACAGAGTCTACAAAAAAAGCTGGTCAATGAATTTTGAATGAGTGAATTTTTTAAATTTTATTTTGTAATTTAATTTAATTTTACATATCAGCCACAGATTCCCTGTTCTCCCCCCGACACCTTTCCCCCAGCTGTCCCCCATTCCCACCTCCTCCAGGGCAAGGACTCCCCTGAGGATTGAGTTCAACTTGGTAGATTCAGTCCAGGCAGGTCCAGTCCCCTCCTCCCAGGCTGAGCTATGTCCCTATATGAGCCCTGGGTTCCAAACAGCCAGCACATGCACTGAGGACAGGTCCCGGTCCCATTGCCTGGATGCTTCCCAAAGAGATCAAGCTAATCAACTGTCTCACTTATCCAGAGGGCCTGATCCAGTTGGGGGCTCCTCAGCCATTGGTTCATAGTTCATGTGTTTCCATTCGTTTGGCTATTTGTCCCTGTGCTTTTTCCAACCTTGGTCTCAACAATTCTCGCTCATACAAACTCTCCCCCTTTTCACCAATTGGACTCCCAGAGCTCTACCTGGGGCCTGGCTGTGGATCGCTGCATCTGGTTCCCTCAGTCATTGGATGGGGTTTCTAGCACGACAATTACGGTGTTTGGCCATCCTATAACCAGAGTAGGTCAGTTTGGGCTTTCTTTCAACCATTGCCAGTAGTCTATTGTGGAGGTATCCTTGTGGATTTCTGTGGACCTCTCTAGCACCTTGCTTCTTCCTATTCTCATGTGGTCTCCATTTACCATGGTCTCTTATTTCTTGTTCTCCCCCTCTGTTCTTGATCCAGCTGGGATCTCCCGCTCCCCCAAGCTCTCTTTCCCTCGACCCTTGCCCTTCATTACATCCAGGTTGTCCATGTAGATCTCATGCATTTCTCTGTCATTGGGCGATCCCTGTGTCTTTCCCGGGGTCCTGCTCTCTAGGTATCCTCCGAAGAGTTGTGAGTAGCAGTCCAGTCATCCCTGCTTTACATCTAGTATCCTCCTATGAGTGAGTACATACCATGTTTGTCTTTCTGAGTCTGGGTTACCTCACTCAGGATGATTTTTTCTAGATCTATCCCTTTGCCTGCAAACTGTATGAGTGATTCTTTAGAGCATTGTTTCTCAACCTTCCGAATGTTGTGACCCTTTATCATAGTTCCTTATGTTGTTGTGACCCCTCAACAAAAGTCTACTTGTTGCTACTTCATAACTATAATTTTGCTACTGTGATGAATCATAATGTGAATGTCTGTGTTTTCCAATGGTGTTAGGTGACCCCTGTGAAAGAGTCATTAGAACCCCCCCCCAAAGGGGTCACAACCCATATTTTGAGTACCATTGCTTTAGAGCCATGTCTGTGCTATAGTAAAATTAAATAGCATTTTTGTGATTCCTTTTGTAATATTACCTGCAGATGTTTCATCAAGGTTTACCTACATCAAAGGCAATAAGCAAATATTTACAGGCTCTGTACTTGGCGCGGAAGGGGGATAAATGAGAACATCAATGCTCCTTAAACAAATCCTTGTGAGCATTATGTCATACATTCTCTTTCCTTGGAACTGAAGCTTTCTCTCTTTCAGTGTAACTGGATACATGAATACATTCCTAAAATCTTATGTGTGGCTTTACTTAACCTAAGTAGGAAACAATTCCTGCCACTGTACCATGAAAGGATGAGGAGCAAGGGGGACACTCCTCCATGGCTGGTGGGAGTGCAAACTTGTACAAACACTATGGAAGTCAATATGGCAATTTCTTGGAAACCTGGTAATTGACCTATCTCAAGACTCACCTATACCTCTCTTGGACATATACCCAAAGAGGACACTCCATCCTACCACAAAAAAAAAAAAAAAACCCGAAAACAAAAACAAACAAACAAAAAAAACACTTGCTTCACTATGTTCATAATGGCTTTATTCATAATAGCCAGAAACTGGAAACAATCTAAATGTTCCTCAGCTAAAGAATGGATTTAAAAAATGTGGTATGTTCATGAAGTGGAGTATTACTTAGCTGCTTAAAAAAATAGCATCATGACATTTGTAGGCAAATGAATGGAACTAGAAAAAAATCATCCTGATCATCATACTACAATCAACAGACCCAGACCCAGAGAGGCTAACAAGGAAGGCTCTAAAGTTAATACATGGATCTCCCTTGGAAGGGGAAATAGAATAGATTTTGAAGGTGGACTGGGGACAGGTGGGAAGGGAAACAGGAGGGATCAGGCACACAGATAGGTATGGAGAGAGAGAGAGAGTATTGGAAGAGACATCTGGAACTGGAGGCATTTGGGAGGTGATATGGAAACCTAGTTTAATAGAAACTCCCAAATTTCTAAGTGGGAGACCCTAAAGAGTAATTAGAGGATTAAGAGACTGGATCGCCTATTTTCTGTAACCAGGCAACTTTCATTGGTAGGACTGGGACACCAACTGTCTTAGTTAGGGTTTCTATTGCTGTGAAGGGGCACCATGACCACAGCAACTCTTATAAGGAGAACATTCAATTGAGGTGGCTCGACTTACAGTCTCAGAGGTTCAGTCCAGCATAATCATCATGGTGGGGAGCATCGCAGCATGCAGGCAGACATGGTGCTGGCTACATCATGATCAGAAGACAACAGGAAATGGCATGTAACACTGCATATCTGGAGCATAGGAAACTTCAAAGCTCACCCCCACAGTGACACACATCATCCAACATGGCCCTACCTATTCCAACAAAGCCACACCTCCTAATAGTGCCATTCCCTATGAGCTTATGGGGGCAACATTCAAACTACCACACCAACCAAGCCACAAAACCTCAATCAATCTTGTCTGCAGGAGGTGCAGGTGAAACAGAGTGCAGAACTTGTCAGAACAGCCAACCAATGGCTGGTCTAATTTGAGGTCCACACCATAAAAGGGAGCCCATGCTCAACACTGTCTGGATGACCAGGACCCAGAGGCTGGATAGCCCAGACACCTAGGATAAAAAAAAAAAAGTCAATGAAATGATTCCTAATGATATTCTGTTGTACTCATAGATCTGTGCCTAGCCTAGTCATCATCCAAAAGACTTCCTCTGGCAGTTGATGAGAACAGATGGAGAGATCCACAGCCAAACATTAGGTAGAGAGAGCCCAAATTGGATATCTGTATTGGGTCCCCCCCCCTCAAGAGCTGGAGGAAGCCCATGGAAGAGGGTGAGAGAAAAGATTGTGAAAGCCAGAGAGGTAGAGGAAACAAGAACACTGACCACAGAATCAACTAACCAGGGCTCAGAGGGCCTTACAGAGACTGAAGCAGCAACCACAGAGCCTTTATGAGTCTGCTCTGGGTCCTCTGCAAGTATAGTATGGGGTATGTAATATATACTGTGGCAAATATAATAAGGCTTGGTGTTTTTGCGGTACTCCTAAAAATGCCAGTTGTGTCTTTGACTCTTTCGTCTGCCCTTGAGTCCCTGATATGAGAGTTTGTGTGCAGTCGTGATTGTGACTTGTTATGCCATGTTCAGTTGACATGGGAGGCCTCCTATTTTCCGAGGGGAAACAGAGGAGGAGAGCAGAGGTGGGGGAGAACTGGGAGGAATGGAGAGTAGGGAAACTGAGCTGAGGTCGGGATGTATTGTATGAAGTAAAACAACAACAACAACAAGAGTAATAATAATAATAAATCAAATAACAAAAGAACAAAAAGCACACTCAGATCAGATCCATCTGGACTGGGGAAAATTAATCCTAAACCTTCATTATCGATGGATTACAAAGAATCTATTTGAAATTGTGAATTCTGGGGGCTGAGGTCCAGGGAATGAGCAGCTAGTAATTCTCTTAACTACAGCAAAAGCATTCTTGTTCTGTATCCTTACAATTTAAATAGGAGAGATATAATGAAAAACCAAATATATATGAGTGAACTAAAAATGCCGAAACTCTTTAGAAAGATTGCAGAGTGGGAGGAACATGGTAGTTTAGCAGGCTTTGGGGAAGGCAATGACTTTAGTTAGGTTGTCAAGTAAAGGCAGGAATTGCCTCAGCTGACTTTACACTTATGCAAACATTTCATATGGGCTGTTTCATGTGGTAATTACAAGAACAGCAAACATGAATTTCTCATGTTTTAGGCAACTGAACCACAAGCATTTCATGCCTTTGGGAGTCAAGTTAATGCTTTCTCTTTGAGTATCCTTTTCTCCAGTGGGGCTATTGAACTGGTCCTTTACAGGAAACTTCATTACCAAAATTGCCGAAAAGCAAATGGGAAAGGGCAAGGCACCCAGCATTCAGATCCTGGCTTTATTCCATGTTGGCTATGTGTCCTCTAACAAATTACTGTCTCTCCATTTCTCCTAAAAATTATATTATGCATACTTTAGGGGATTAAATGAAATAATATATGCAATGTATGCAATGGCATATACGTAGCAACATTTACCCTGTGAGAATTTTAAATGTACTTTCCATTTTGTCATTTTATCTTTCCTCGGGAGATGTGAACTAATTACTGTTCAGCTATGATTACTATACACAGAGAAACATTAAGGTCTGTAGGAAGAATGTGTATACTAGATAAGTGTGTCCATCAAATTTATGCAGAAAATCCACGTGAAAAAGAGCCATGTTATAGAGAGTTCTGTTCTTCAACTGATCTGTGCGGAAATGCAGAGGGACAAATCAGGACCTAAATTTTTATTTCTCCCACTGAAGAAGAATGCTTAAATTGTTATCAGCTGCAGAGCTAAATAGTGCATGTAGTGATTGTGGATTTGAATTCTCCACTAATGTTGAAGTTTGCTATTATTATGTAAGATACGTTTGGTTGTCAAACATTGTGTGTGCTTCAGTAACATGCGACATAACTCTAAAAAAGGGACTGTGTATTTAATAGTGATAACTTCAGAAAAGTGCCTCTAGGCAGCATTTCTTTTATATGCTTCAAAGACAGAAGCACCATATTATCTCTTTCTGTATAAAGTTTCATTTGCAATTATGTTTATCTGAAAGGGAACAATCACTAATCATATTCATTCTTCCCGTTATAGTAAAACCATCTTGAAAATACAAAATTAGCTAGTGAACACAGGACCTTTCCTTTTACAGTGGTTTTGGCACATAATCCTCTCCTCCAATATTCTAAGAAATACTCTTATCCCCACTCCATTGCCCTTTCTGCATGACATGTTGACCACGAAGCTGAGAATTGAATCACTTAATGTAGATTTTCTGTTTTTGTAGTCCCAAACAAATATATCACAGTTGCCTTCATTTAATTGTAGAGAATTTGATTTTATAAAGTGAGACCACATATAGTCAAGTGTTAAAACCCTCTTGCATACACACTTGATAATATGGAGTGGTCAAAGGACATTGTAAAGACATAGGAAAAATGCTTGCAGCTCAGCCTGGGTTTGCCAGCAGAGGCTGCTCTTAGTTTAGTATTTACTTTAAGATTACATTATGTCAAGAAAATTAAGTAACTGAATAGAAGGTGCATTGTGATGTAATTATGTGGTTGTTAGATTTAAATTGACTCTTACATATCTATTATTCTCATAAAAAAAAACTGTACTGTTTACCAAGACATCTCTGGAGCAGAGCAGTAAGTGATATATGTTCTTGAGGTGAAAATAGTTTATAACTCTCAGGAGGAAATAATTGCTAATTTAGAAATTAAAAAAATCTGAGGTTGATGAAGAAGGATTTATAAAATCACACACTCATTCTAATCATAGTGTTTCTTTGATTTCCTGTGAAAGTGAAAATCAGTTGACTTACATTTAAACAAGTGTAAAAACAGGTAATTATGCATTTAGGAGAAATATTTAGCAGTACATGTTTTTTTAATTTTAAAACATACAGCACACATAAATCTAAGCTGTGACGTTGAATATACTTGTAAAAATAGGTCCATGAATGTTCCAAGTTTTATTAAAGGGAGTATGGGGGAATTTGAATTATCAGTGGTAGTTGAGATATGTAAAATTAATTAAGCTTAATATCCCATTAAAATCTTATTTTAACAACCAATTTTATTTTAGCAGTCTTAAAATGTCAGCTAACATTATGAAATGGAACACTTTTTCTCATTGTTAGCAATGTGAAACTTCAAAAACAAGATGTGATACCGTAGTAAAAGTTTCTGCAAATGTGCATTTGAAAGCAAGGTAGCTGTTGATGTATTAACAATTGTGTCCGTTTTTTTAGGTTGTCTGTAACAGTGACCTATACTGGGTGTAGTTAAACTCTCACTGGGAGAGTACATAATATTATATTTGTTGTTTTCTTTTAATATAATGGTTACATTTAAAAGAAATGTACTTTTGTTAGGGATGCGTTCAGTGAAAATGTACATGCCTAATGTGCAAGAAACCCTAGTTTCAACTACAAATTAAAGCTGTGCTGATATTGTGTTATTATGGACCCCAGTCATTTTGGGCTATTTTCAAGGAGACTAATGACAAATGTTTACATTACTGTGGGAAAGAGGAACCTTTCCACATTACTTGTAGGAATGTATGTAAGTACACAGTCACTACGGACGTCAGTGTAGTGTTGCCTCAAATGGAACTACCCTATGATCCTGATGTCCCATTATTAGGCGCACAATTGCTGTAATCTGAGTCAGCACATCACAGGGATACTTGCACTTCCATGATTATTGCTTTGCTATTTACAATAGCCTAGATATAGAACTAGCTTATATGCCTTTCAAGAGAAGAAGGTTAAGGAGGTCTTTATATGTACACCAGACACACACAGAGGGATGGGGGGGAGGAGAGAGAGAGAGAGAGAGAGAGAGAGAGAGAGTTCTGAAGAAGAATAAAATTATATCATTTGCAGGGAAATGATTGTACCTGGAAATTATCAGATTAAGTAAAGTCAGTCAGACTCAATAAATAAATATACACTTTTTTCATATGTGTAATCTAGACTAAATAAATATATATGAGAGCAGTAGCGGTCCTATGATGGACAAAAGAGGTCAAAGGGATTGTAGAGTGGGACACTAGGGAAGATAATAATGGAGAAGGAAAATCAAATATCAAGTATGAAATACAGATTTTTGTATACATGTGCACAAATAAATACACACACACACACACACACACACACACACACACACACACACGCATAAAGTGACCATAATAGCTCAAAGAGGTCTATTTTGGAGAAGGAAGGAGATCAGTGCATTGTAATAACTTATCTGAGGTCAGAGAACAGAACAGCTGCTAGATAGACATAGAGGCCAGAAAATGGTGGCACACACACCTTTAATCCTGGCATTCTGGAGGCAGAGATCCATATGGATCTCTGTGAGTTCAAAGCCACACTGGAAACAACCAGGCATGGTGACACACACCTTTAATCCCAGGAAATGATGGCAGGAAGCAGAAAGGTATATAAGGCATTAAAACCAGGAACTAGGATCTGTTATGCTTTTAGGCTATTTAGGCTATTGAGTAGCAGTTCAGCTGAGATCCATTCGGATAAGGACACAGAGGCTTCCAGTTTGAGGAAACAAGATCAGCTGAGGAACTGGTGAGGTGAGGTTAGCTGTGGCTGGTTCTGTTTCTCTAATCTTTCAATACGTGTTTCCAGGGTTGTTTTTACTAATAAGATCTAACAACTCATGCTACAACTTTCAAATATTAATAAGAATCTATAGCCTGATAATATCTCATCAACAGTAATATTAATGCAAATGATAATCAGAAGCAACTAAAAGATCCAACTTTGTGGCTAACTGCTTCACTGTGTACCTTGTAAATAAGTTGATTACTTTTATTCATTCATTAATTAGTCAGCTAACAAAATACTTATTGAGGGAACTGTAACAATGACTCAGAGTTTAGGAACACTTGGCACAGCAATCCCATGACGGCTCACAACCATCCACACAACCCAGGTCCAGCGGAATCTGACCCCCTCTACTTACCTTCTCAGGGACCAGGAACATATGTAATGTGTATGTATATATGCAGACAAAACACTCACATGAAAAGAATTTTTAAAAAATCTTAAAAATCAAAAATCAAACAAATGTTTTTGAGCATTTTAAAGATGATTAGGGCCAGGTGGTGGTGGCACACACCTTTAATCCCAGCGCTCAGGAGGCAGAGCCAGGCGGATCTCTGTGAGTTCGAGGACAGCCTGGTCTACAGAGTGAGATTCAGGACAGGCACCAAAACTACACAGAGAAACAATGTCTCGAAAAACAAAACAAAACAAAAACAAAAACAAAAAAAAGAAAAAAAAGGGGGGGATAGTTCGATGAAACATCATCCAAACTTGAGAGAACCGAATTGGGACCACAATGCTTTGGGCATCTTCAGCAAAAACCAATATTCTGTAGTGCGGGGTATTTCTTTTTTGGGAAATGACATTGACCTCTAATTTAGATTTTGCCTTCTTTCAAAAGTTCCTGGCTCCAGAATCTCCGCAAAAAAAAGCCTTTCATTGGCTGTGAATATCACATCATTATTTCCTCAAACACGTAACTACTGTGTGGACATCTGAACTGACACCAAAGAAACAAGTAAAATGGAATCTTTTGGGCATTTCAGTGCTTTTAAATAATAAACTATATGAAGGACTGAGTATAGATCACAATATTTTTCTTAAATGCAATATATTAAAGTATATGCCTTAGAAAGTTTATTAGTGAGGGAATTTTAAAGATAATGTTACCTTTCCAAGCAGTAGGTATCAAGTCTGTCTATGAGAAAATATATTTTAAAATAACTTTTATAAGTTCTGTGAAGAATAATTTGTTGTTTAGAAACAAATATATTGACGAAGTATATTTTGCCAAAAATAGTAATTTACTAAATATGACAGTTTCAGTAATGTTTTTAAAGATTTCTGTGGATCTGAATGGTGCAAATGTTAAATATATACATTTAGCTTTTAGAAAATGGAATTCTATGTGTATCTTAGCTTTCTCTTTTACAATGCAAGCTTCTTTTTAATATAGCATGGTTAATTATTGTATCAAGGCATATATGTGGAGGAATTGTAAACTGAGTGAGTTTTTTCCTACTCCATAAAGGGTTTTATAACTATTCTAAAATTTTTCATAAGCTTATTATAAAAAACTTTTCTTACAAGAGATTAATAATTTAACACTGACAAGAAAATTAATGTTTTCTATTAGGAAAAATAATGACATCATTTATTCTTAAAATATCTGAACTTCCATTTCATTACTGGAGTAAACAATGTTTCAAATATTTTGGAAGACAATTTTGTTACTATTGGCTTTTCAGCCAAGAAATGCAAATAAAATATTTAACATTTAGCTTCTTTGTATGTATTCAGGATATACATAAAGGAAATATATATATTTATTTAATTTATTTTATTTATTTAATATATACATATATTCATGAACAAATAATTTTAATCAAAGATACCAGAAAAATTCATATTAATGTAAGATATCCGAATCACATATCTTGACTTCAGAGTAACATTTCTATATTTCTATCTCATTTTATTTCTTTGGAGAATACTAACTCTAATACTCAAGGTGTCTTATCAAGTAAACAAGGAACCAAAAGCATATATAGGCATTTTGTAATTTGACCACGAATAAATTTAAACTGTGATTAATTCGTAATGCCAATCTAGTGACTAACACTAAATTCATGAATGTAACTGTGAACTATTCCAAAATTTTAAATCCAAAGTCCATCTGAGATTTGTGAATTTGTGTATGTGTGTGTGTATGTGTGTGTGTGTGTGTGTGTGTGTGTGTGTGTGTGTGTGCGTGCGTGTGAGAGAGAGAGAGAGAATGAAGGAGAGGGGGAAGAGTTAGAGTAAATATCAGATATAAGTACATGTTTATCTTGATACATAATTTCTTCTCAAATCAAGCCTGAATTCTGTATCTGAAGCTTTCTCTATTCCAAGCAAACCCCTTTTTAATATTGTATAATTCACTCCTATATCAAAACATACTTGCAAGACATTCATAATTATTTTTGTGAATTATATAGTTGGATGTCTGTATCAATAAAAACTTTAATAAAGTATCATATGGAGTTCAGTATTGTGTTTATTTGAGGGATATGGTTGAGTGTATCCAATCAGATTTTAGATAAAAGGCATTTCTGTGTCATGAAGACCCTCTCTTCTGTCTAATAATTAATTTTGTTAATAATGTAAACTATAAAAAAGATCTAATTCCCATCTTTGCCACATTGATCACCAGGTTTGATTTAAAATTGCAACTTTTTAAAAAATTTTTATCTAGTTTTTAAATATGCTTTCAATGAAAAAAATACATATAATGTATTCTCACCATGGTTTCTCCTCCTCATATTGCTTTCACTTTCTCCCCTACCTTCTCACTCACCCAGCTCCAATTCCTTTCTTTCTTTCTTTCTTTCTTTCTTTCTTTCTTTCTTTCTTTCTTTCTTTCTTTCTTTCTTTCTTTCTTTCTTTCTTTCTTTCTTTCTTTCTTTCTTTCTTTTCCTTCCTTCCTTCCTTCCTTCCTTCCTTCCTTCCTTCCTTCCTTCCTTCCTTCCTTCCTTTCTTTCTTTCTCTCTCTCTTTCTTCAGAAAACAAGCTAACAAACAAACCAGAATTTAAAAAAGGAAAGAAAAGTCACACACACACACACACACACACACACACACACACACACACACACACACACACATGCATCAAAAATACAAAATCAGAAATCATAATATACAAGTAAAAGAAAAAGACCGGTAAGACAAAATATGCCCAAACAAAGCAATATGAAACAACAACTACAAAAATACTGTAGACTGTGGTTTTTGTTGTCCATCTATTGACGGGCATAGGGACTGCCCTTAAATGTGGTTTGTATATCCAATGAGAGTTTCTTGAAGAAACTTAATTTTTCCTTTGAGAGCAATTGTGAATTGGAGATAACATCTTGGTTAAGCAAGACAGATTATATCTATTTCCCCCACTCAGCACTGCGATCCCATCTGTACAAGCCTTATGCATGGTGCCACAGTCATTTTGAATTCATAGGTGCGTCAGTCCTATTGTATCTAAAATGTCTTTTTTCTTGATGTCTTCCATCAAGGCTTTTACAATCTTTCTGCTTCCCCAACCATATAGTTCCCTGAGTCCTAAAGGGAAGAGTTTGATGAAGACATCCCATGTAGGACTGAGTGTTCCATGGTCTCTCACTTTCTTAACATTATCACATTATGGATGTCTGGGTTAGTTCCAATCTACTGCAAAAGGAAGCTTCTCTGATAATGGCTGATTGAGTTATTGATCTACGGGTATAGCAGAATGTATTTAAGAGACAGTGTATTGTTATGATCCTTTAGCCAAACAAGAGTATTTGGTTTTCCCCTAAGCCCATGGCCTGCCAGTCTAAGGTTCATGGAAATTTAAGCAGTGTCAGGAATGTTGTTGGCCTGAAATCCAATTAGATAGCGAATGGTTGCTTTCACAATGTTTGGACCACTATTTCACCAGCATATCATGTAGGCAGTGCACCTCTTTAGAATGAAGGCTTTGTAGCAAGTTTTGTGGTTATATTTAACACACCACCATAACAACTCTTTTGTTAGATAGATAACTTCCTACTCCATTGGCCTGTACACATTTTACCCAGCTCAGTCATACTTACATTTTTTCCTTAGTTCCAATTTTTGGTGATTTCATTTTACACAGTTACAAAGTGGGTTGGCTTTTTAAATAAAACAGCAACATAAATTAATTAAATGCCATTTAAAATACAAAGAATAAGAGGAAAGAAGTTCAACAGTCAAAGAAGTCACAAAATGTTAAAAAAAAAATCCAAACAGAACAATTTAAAAGCATATGATGAGAAATCTGGGAACAGATGATATCTAAATTTCTACAATAATTGTCAGCCTGAAGATGTCTATCCTCTGACTCCTGAAAGCTTAGAATGGGACCAAATTGCCAAGATAAATTTTATCCATGTTAGTGTCTGCATTAAAGAGGCAGCACACTAGCTAAGGTCTAGATAAGAAACTGAACAGTCATTATTTCTTTTCTAATCCTTAATCTCCTGTCTTATGCCCTTAAATCTAACTGATGTTGTCTCGAAGATCCATTTCATATATTTATGTTTTTTCCAAGGTACCAATGTCATCCCCAATACTTTAATGGTGTCAGATTTTCTTTTTCCTTACCCAATGAAATCTTAATATTTTATTCAGAGTTATCTTTGATAAAGTGAGGAAGCCTAAATATATTTACAACCTTCATGGTATCTATCTACAGTGATTTCCAATTTTCAACAGCATGGTCTGAAGGAGATTTGTTTCCGTATTTGTATCAGATTTCTAAAATGAGTCCTTTTCTTTCTCGTCTGAAGATTGTTGTACAGAGAGCTTTTGGGGGAGTAACTGAAGAATGGCATGCTAGTTTGTCCTCTTCCTTTTGTGTACATGTTTGGTTAACTTTTTCTTGTCATTTGGTCTTAATACCCATGACATTTCCTCAGCGACTTTGTGTCCTTAGTGCAATGTCTTATTGTGTAATATTCAACCACATGATTCTTCTGTGGTTTTAGGAATATCTATGAATCGGGCACTTATGCAGTTTCCGGGACAAATGTTATTCCAAAGATTGTTGTTTAATGAAGCAAAGGATGACTAATGGCAAGGGAGTTTTTATGTTGATTTGTACACAGTTGAACTAAGAGTGAGATGAGAAAGGGCACGTAGTGTCAACCTTAGAGCTGAAGAGAGAATTTCAAGAATCAAGAACTGCAGTGTGAGTTGATGGGGGCTGTCTAGATTTCTATACCCACCAGGACACTCCTGTTGATAGATGTCAAACTTGGAGACTCTATTGCCCTAGATTATGATGTCCAGAATACTGTAATAGCTTCTCACAAGAATGAACTATGCACAGCTGTGGCCTTACACACAAGGAATAAAGGATTTCCCCAAAACTTGGCAATGCTCATTTTAAGAACTCTTTTTAACACAGTGCACTGGGTTAAACTCAGTGAATCTGAGAAGTAAAGCAAGGGATAACTTGGTCATGAAGGTTAACAGATAATCATATGATCATCATTTTTCTTTATACCTATGCTTTCATTTGTTGGAGTTAATTTCTAAAATCCTATGGCTTTGGTGGGCCATAAACTAACGAGAAAGCATTTTACTAAAAGGCCACTGTGATGGATATGTTTATATATTTGTGTTGTTTATCAAACTGATTCCATGAAATAGGATTTGAAATTTGTTATTCAACTACCCTAATAAAATAGACTTCAAAAAAGAAATGAACAAAAATCGTTATTGACATTATGAAAGACTGAAATGTTTTAGTGGAATTATTTTTAATTACAAAAATCCTAAAAGATCATATAATATTTGGAAAATTCAGAACACAAATAATTTCATCCATGGGAAAATCCACTGCAGTTACTTTTTCTGCCTTTTAAAAGAAAACTCTTTGCCTGAAATTCAACCATAGGAAACACCAAAGAATACAAATTGCCATCTAAGAGATGCACATACAAAAAAAGACCTAAGGCTCAGAACTCAACAATGCCTAGAAGAAGTAGTGAATGAGTAAATGAATCAGCAGTAAGAAAGATTTTGTGTGGTAAAAATGAATACCATGGTTTAGTTAATTCTTGTGGTCTTTATATTTTCAGCTGGTGTTGAATTGGTTAATTAAGCTCATGGTCAGTACTTCAACTCTTTTATTAGTATTCCTTTACTTTTCTATAACAATGCAGGTGTCTCCCATCAAGAAAAAAATATAGTATAAGTTGCACCAAAATTTGAATTGCTAATTTTTTTTTTTTTTTTTTTTTGGTTTTTCGAGACAGGGTTTCTCTGTGTGAATTGCTAATTTTAATTGAAGTTCTACTTAAAGTTTCTGTTATATGATTTTTTTTAAATATAAAAGCTCAAACTTAAAATCAACATCCTTGTAATCAGGCCCCAACTGCTGATAAGGCTAAAAGCCATGTATCACATTTTACCTGAGAAGAATATTATTTCTACTTATATTAACGAGTGCATATGTATTTATACCTATTACAGAAAAAGGCAAGGTCGTATTTGTAGCTTCTTATCCATTGATTCTTCTTCTGTTTTGTTTTGTTTTGTCCTTCCAGGTCAAATATTCTAAGTTATGAGAGAGGTCATTTTCATGTTTGCTGATAATGTGTACATACTTAACACAATCTTAGATGCTGGAAATACTTAGAACATATGCCATTGCAATGAGAAATGTAACCGACTTGTGCAGCACACTCTAATTGCACCCATCATTTTGATAGACATGTGAAATGAATAACAGTCTAACTTGCCTTAGTAGGTAGTTGATTATAAATGTAATTTATACATCTCTTTATGACTGTGAGTCATCTCCCCTCTATTCCACAGAAAATATCTTCGAAAATGTATTCTGTGACATATTCTTTGAGATTTGATGCTATAATTACTCCATCTACTGATGGTAGTGGCAATTTATCTTTATTCCAGTATTACTAAACATGGTTGCATTGTCTTCTTTCTAAGTCAGTGTTTCCTCTGGGCCCTCTAATATCCTATAAGTGTGGTTTATTATTTCACTTTCTCATTAGCTGACAAATACCCTCAAATCTCTTGCTATAAGTTTCATGTCTCTGCTAAACAACTGTGAAGATATTTTATTATTCTTATTTTTAACTTTTTTCCTGTCCATATATTGAATTTTGAATGCTAGTAACAGAAACAGAGAATCAATATTTTTATATAATACAGTTTATCCTACAGAATAGCACAAACTCTAAATGAAACTCTTAAAAGTTCTCACAAGTATACATTAATGAAACTTATCCTTTATCTCATCTCTATGCTCAAACTGTAAGCAAGTTACACACTATAAAATTTATACAGCAAGACTGAGTACTTGACATACAAGGAATATACATATTAGATATGATGATATCTATAAAAGGAAATCTTTCTTTTTTATTTATTATTTTTTTGATATAGAGTTTCTCTGGATTTTCTGGAACACACTCTGTAGACTACACTGGACTTGAACTCAGAGATTGGCCTGCCTCTCCCTCCCAAGTTTTAGTATTAAAGGCTTGCACCTAGCAGGGACATCTTTCTTGATACATCATTTTTCTAATTTTCTTTCTTTTTTCCTTCCTTCCTTCATTCCTTCCTTCCTTCGTTCCTTCCTTCCTTCCTTCCTTCCTTTTTTTCTTTCTTTCTTCCTTTCTTTCTTTTGTTCTTTCTCTCTCTCTTCTTTTTTGAGACAGGGTTTCTCTGTGTAGTTTTGGTCCCTGTCCTGGACCTCACTCTGTAGACCAGGCTGGCCTCGAACTCAAAGAGATCCACCTAGCTCTGCCTCCTGAGTGCTGAGATTAAAGGTTTGAGCCACCACTGTCCAGCCCTAATTTTCTTTTTTAATGAAGAAGAAATTGAAGATTCTATAAATTCCCATGTTGACATTTTTCCATTTTGAATGTAAGATTGTAACTCCTGCCTCATGCTAAAGTGTTTTATCACTCTGTCTTGAGTCTTTGCAATTTTGACTAACACAGATTACTTAAAATTTAAATAAAGTGTAACTGATACATAAAAATTAAATTATATTCTGATGTCAAAATAGACATGGTTGAAGAAATTCTGAGGATTTACAGGAAAATCAGAAATTCACTTCAGGCTGAAGGTGTTAGGCATGCAGCCCCTGGCAGACACATAAACCCAGGCCTGGAGCACAACCATGCGCAGCAACTGGTACACAGTTTTGGATCATTGGACTTCTGATGTCAGCCATTTTGTGTTGACTCACAGATCACATATGTCTAGTGTCAGCCATGTTTATCTGACTCATATGGGACATCCATATCATTGCCATGTTTTATAAACTGAAACTGGCTTGTGTGTCATTTGTTTCCCTCAGTAGAGATACCATTTGGTATTTTTATAAAAGTACACATCTTTTTAAATCAGGATAAGTGTGTCTTTCTAATTGAAGAATCCTTATTAGTCAACTCTCTTGCAATTTAGTTCCTTAGAAGTTATTGGGTCATCTCATGTTATAACTTGGATATTATTGCCTCATCCAGGATGTCCTTCAGGAAGACATTCTAAGACGATGCCACATTCTTGAAGATGAGAAAATCATGGTGGTATTCTGTTAGATGCTTACTGTAGGTAATTTAGAAATATAGTGAGAAACTCAATAACAATATATAGAAAGATTTTTTAAATAAATGACTAAAGAAGAAAATATGCCAGAGGTCAACATCAATATATAGCTATCAATTAGAATTTAATTAATATAAGGACAAATAAACAGAAATAACAAGGTTTGGGGATTTGTTTTTTTTTTTTTTTTGTCGTTGTTTGTTTGTTTTGTTGTTTTTTGTTTTGTTTTGCTTGGCTTGACTTTGCTTTGTTTTTTTTTTAAACATAACATTTTTAATATATATTTCCTCTATTTATTTTTACAACCTGACCACTGTTTCCCCTCTTACCTCTCCTGCCAAGTCCCCCCACAACATCTCCCCTCTGTCCCCCTTCCCCCATTTAATCACTCCTCCATTTCTACTCAGAGGAAGGCAGGCCTCCCAAGAATATCAACAAAGCATGGCATATCAAGTTGAATGCTGGACTAAGCAACCCAGGGTGAGGATAAGGGTCCCAAAAGCCAGTAAAAGATTCAGAGACAGCCCCTACTCCCACTATTAGGAGTCCCACACGGAGACCAAGTTACACAATTGTAACATGTATGCAGAGGGCTCAGGTCAGTTCCATGTCGGCTCTCTGGTGGTTGGCTCAGTTTCTGTGAGCCCCATATGAGCCCAGCTTAGTTGATTCTGTGGGATTTCTTGTGGTGTCTTTGACCCCTGTGGCTCCTATAATCCTTCTTCCCCAACTTCTGTAGGATTCTACAAGGTTTGTCAAATGTTTGGCTGTGGGTCTATGAATTTGTCTCTGATGACAGTTGGGCTAGGCACCAATCTATGAGTATACCAGAATATCATCAGGATATTTTTAATTTTGCCAGGATTTTTTTAATTTTGCCAGTAGTGCTTGGTTTTGTCAGGGGTGAGCTACTTTTCATGTCATGGGTCTCAAGGTGGACCAGACATTGGTTGGTCGCTTTCACAATCTCTACACTGTCTATACCTCAGCACATCTGTGGCTGGAGGCTTTTTTGCATCCTGCCCAGTTCCATATCCACTGATAAAATATTCACTCAGAGGCTTATATTAATTATAAATGTTTGCCCAATGGCTCAAGCTTGTTACCAACTAGCTCTTACAACTTAAACTGACCTATTTCTATTAATCTATATTTTGTCATGTGGCGGTGACATTATTGGTCTGCTGGCATCTTGCTCCTAGGTGGTTGCATGGCATATTTCTTGACTCTGCCCTTCTTTCTCCCTGTATTCAGGTTGGCATTACCACATAGCTATATTCTGGCCTGCCATAGGCCAAAGCAGCTTTATTCATCAACCAATAAAAGCAACACATATTTGCAGTGTATAGAAGGACATCCACATCATTTTCCCTTCTTTGTCTAATCAAAAAGGAAGATTTTGACATTAACATAGCAAAATTATGTATAATAAAACAGTTATCAAGCAAGAATTACAGTTACAATATTTAGTCTATTTGTATTTGGCAAAATTAAAGAACATATTCTATCATCTATCCTATCTTTGTGAGTCTAATGTTTTATATCTAATTTATCTTTCATCGTAACTCAGGAAAACTAGTCTTCAACTCCATCAAAGACACCAGAAGGATATAATATTATCTTACCAAACAGGAAGAGCATTGTAAGCAAATTCCAAAATTTTAGAAATGACAGAGACATCTGGCTGCCTGGACAGTCACCCCAAGTTCCTCTGCAATGTTGGGGCATCTATCTTCAGCCTATAGGTCTAGAGTGTCTGGCAGATTTCTCAGTGAGGCAGGAAATTTGAAGGACTGCCCTGCCTATTTTGGCAAAATTCATCAGTTTCTTTCTTCTGTGTCCTGCAGAATGTCTGGCAGACTCTTTCACAAGTCAGGAACCCTGAAGGACTATCCCATCCTGTTTTAGAAAGTTCAGCAGTTACAATTAATATTAATCCTCTGTGTGATTATTTTATTAAAGGCTGCAGGACTGTGTGTGAGAGATTTGTCCTTACTGTGGGCCAGGCAGGACACAACCTCTTTTCCAAAGCAACATATCCTTATTTTGAAGTCAAGATACCTTTAAAATATATATTGGTTTAACCTCATAGCCCCCATAATCAAATATCTCTCTATAGTTAGCTCATTAATAGTCAATTTTTAAAAAATGTAATATACATAATCCAGACTCTCTGTGTATTTTCCCTTTTTACATGGGTTATTTCTTTTATATTATTTTTACCGTCTCTTTAAAGACTTTATTTTTTAAAACTAATTATGCCTTTTCTTTTTTTTTCTTTTCTCTTCTTTTCTTTTCCTTTTTCGAGACCGAGTTTCTCTCTGTAGCTTTGCGCCTTTCCTGGAACTCACACTGTAGACCAGGCTGGCCTTGAACTCACAGAGATCCATCTGGCTCTGCCTCCCGAGTACTGGGACTAAAGGCATGCACCGCCACTGCCCGGCCAACTATTTATTTCTATAACTGCTTATACTCTTTTTTTTTCTCTCTGCTAAGTCTATGTATATATTTTAAAACACATTGTGACCCATTTAGAATTTCCCTTATATCTGAATCTATCTTTATTGTGTTATCTGTAATCTTTTTCTGATCACTGTTTTTTTATTTTACAATACCATTCAGTTCTATATATCAGCCACAGATTCCCTTGTTCTCCCCCCCTCCTGTCCCCCTCCCCTTGCCCCCACCCCACCCCCCATTCCCACCTCCTCCAGGGCAAAGCCTCCCCTGAGGACTGAGATCGACCTGGTAGACTCAGTCCAGGCAGATCCAGTCCCTTCCTCCCAGACTGAGCCAAGCGTCCCTGCATAAGCTCTAGGTCTCAAACAGCCAACTCATGCAATGAGTACCTGTTTTAAACTGCTAAGTGGGCATGGCTAGTACCAAAGTGGAGGCTTTGGCTGCTGACTCCACCTTGTTCGACTTCCCAACATGGCTGAGGTACCTAGGAGAGCTTACTCTCCCAACTCCAGGGTCCATGCTGTCACTAGGTAGCATGCAGGCAGCCACAAACCTTTTTTGTCTGTATGAGTAACAGCTAAACCCACCAATGCAGTGCACGGTGTGGCTTGGAGATGCCCCTGTTTATTTTGGCAGCAATCCACCATACTGTGCTCAAGCATGAATGCTGAGGTGTCTCTGGACAGGAGAGACACAATTAGCAAGCTGTTTTTTGCTCCATTTATGTGTTCTGAAACCCCTTTATAAGCTTTTTCAGGTCTTATGTGGATCCAAACCAGACAGTGGGTGCCAAATTAGCAGGAGGCTTTTCTGCATTCCACTTGGTCCTGCAACCACTGATAAAATAATCACTCTCTTATATTAATTATAAATGTTTGGCTGATGGCTCAGGCTTGTTACTAACTAGCTCTTACAACTTAAATTAACCCATTTCTATTAATCTATATTTTGCCACATGGCCTTAGCATTTACTGGTCTGTTGGCATCTTGCTCCTTGGGTGGCTTGGATGGCATATCTCTCAACTTTGCCCTTCTTTCTCCCTGTATTCAGTTTGGCTTTCCCACCTAGCTATATTCTGGCCTGCCATAGGTCTAAGCAGCTTTACTCATAAAATAATAAAAGCAACAGATGTTTACAGTGTACATAGGATATCCCTCATACCACATATTGTAGACAGGGCAAATTGTAGGTTGAAGGCTCCAACAAAAACTTTTTATTGAGTGTCTGAGAATTTCTTATCATGTACCCCAATTTTACTCTTTTTCCAGTTCTTCTATGAATGTCACCTACCCTTGTGACACACCCCCACAATTATAGATATAAAAATAAGAAAAAATAGTTCAATTTATGTTATCTATATATCCAATGGAGCATGGTCATAACTCTCAGTGGCCTGCCTCTTAAATAGCATTGAGTCCTTGTCCTCCAGCACCTGTGTCAGAAGCCACCAACTATGAAGAGCTATACAGCATCTCCATCAAAGTTTTAAGAGTTCTCTTCAATGGCCTCCTGTCTAGGCTGTTACCTATGGGGGGTGGGTCGGTAGGGTGCTGAGGTTGGGTTAGGAATTGTCACAGAAGCCTTCCACGTTCCTAGCTCTCAGCTGTGTGCTTGGAATCATTGATATCACAGCAGTGGTAGCTTCTTTGCTCTTCACAGTCAAGGGGAGCACAGATCATGGGCCTCCCCAAAGTTTCTAGTGACAGTACAGGCCATGAACACAGCTATGGCTGCAGTAGGACCAAGAACGCAGCCTCAGACATCAACACAGACGGCCAGGATTGTGTTTTTAAGCTTCAGGAAACACCATCTTTTGGGAGGTTAATGAGTAGGGCATGTAAAGGACAGAGAAACAGTGATGTCACAGGTAAATCCAACAATGAAATGAGCAGGAAAGGAATATTCAGTGTTATTCCAGTTTCCATTTTGTTACTGTGATGAAACACTCTGACCACAGCAACACCAGGGAAGAAAGGGTGTGTTTGTCTTGCATTTCCAAGTCATAGCCCATCATTGAAGGAAGTTAGGGAAGGAACTCAAACAGAACTCAAGCAGGAACTTGTCTCAGTAACCATCATGGGGGAATGCTTCTAGCTCCCTTAGGCTCAACTAGTCTATTTATTCATTCATTTATTATTTATTTACTTACTTACTCACTTACTTAATTACTTGTTTAATTTTTAGGCACAGGGCCTCACTCTGGAGCTCTAGTTAGCCTGGAAGTTGCTATATGTGCCAACAGACTGATCTCAAACTCAAAGAGGTCCACCTGTCTCTGCCAGTAAAGTACTGGGATTAGAGGCACCCACCACAATGCCTCAATTAGTTGTTTTGTATAGACCAGGAACATTTACCTAGGAGATGGTACAACTCACAAGTAGTCAGCCTCTCCTGACTCCTATATAAGTTAATAATCAAGACAATCCCCTATAGACATACTCACATGCCAGTCTATTCTGAATAATACTTAGTTTAGACTGCCTTCATAGTAATGTTGGGCTGTGTCAAGTTGATAGTTAAAGCTTATTAGGGCACATGTTATACACAAAGATAAATTTTTATGATTGCAAAGTTGGTCAGTGGTAAAAATTCTGGACTATATTTGCAGGAACTATAACTTTAAAAAATGGATTTTATTTGTAAATGAAAAGTAATTCAAAGTTTTAAAAATATGTTCATCTCTTTGTGGGTGAAAAAGCCACTTGAGAAGGTTAAACAGATTTATAAGAATACAAAATAGCTGGCACAGAATATAAAAATTGAGAACTGAAAAACATGTATTTTTTTTCCCTCTGAAGGTGAATATTTCCCATGCTTACCTGCATTCCTTCCAGGAAATACAGTGCTTTCTACTATCTCTTTTGGTTTCAAGTCACTGTGCCTTATTAAGAAACAGGCTTGTATGTCCCACATTTAGGCAGTTATGAAGCTTAGATACTGGAATCATAACTCAGGAAATTGTTTGAACTGAATATGTTCAAAAGGAAGGGAAAAAGAAAATTAAAAATGAAAATCACAGCACAGGTCCCCTATAACATTGTGTGATTGTCCTGGTTTGGATGAAGAATAAAGCAAATTTGAGAAATAGTGTGAAGGTGTAAAACACTACCTAGTCAATTTAGAAAATTATATGTATATTATATGTATTTATGAAACTGTCAAAAGCTAAAATTTAATTAATAAATAATTTAAATAGCAAGTAACCCTAAAATATATATTAAATAAATGATAAACAAGTAAAGTAAAATTCCAGTGTTTTCACAAGGTAAGTTTTGTAATAATGAACAGAAATAAAAATGTAATCAATTACATTGGTTCAGAGGTCTTGCAACAAAAATATACCACTAAATGTGAGATTAATTGCTGTGGAATTAATATTTGTATTTTCATTTTTGAACTGAAAATAGCAGTGTTCACTTGAATAAGGTATGTTATAATTTTGAGTTATACCCAGCAGAATCTGAGATAGATTCTGGAACACATTGTTTACTAGGATCTGCCTTTGGAATTGTCATCTATGCAGGAGAGGAAAAGTCAATTTAGGGAGAAGGAGGGATCTAGTTTCATCATGACATCGGAAGTCTCAGGAATTTCCAGAGGGAGCCCTGGGGCTAAAAATACATGTCAGAATTGTCTTAGGTCGGGTCACATTTCAATGCCAGCCTTAGTCAGTATCAAATAACTTTTCCTGAGGAGATGTTAACAAATTTCCATTGACTTCCAAGAGTACCAACAATAAATTAAGAGGTGATTCCACCTACTTTAGCTCAGTGAACCAGTAAGCTTACTGAGATTACCTACAGAATCATGAGGTGACTCTACACAATTACATCACTGAGAAACCCAACATCAGTGACAGCTCATGAAATTCACATGCCTAGAGTGTGCTGCACAGACCAGAGACATGTTGGGAGGCCAAAAATTGTTAAGAGTTGTTAGTGATAGAAACCTAGGGGAGGCATCTTGTGAAACTTGTACACATCAAGAGCTTCCTGAGCCTCATAAATGTTATGAATTCCTGAGTCATATGAGCTTCTCACCTCCCTCACCCGGAGGGACTGCTTCAATTAGAAGGAAGGAACAACACAGAAGGAAATCAGTAGCTGTGATTGTAGCAAGGGAATGGGAAGTAAGCCTGAAAAGCTTATTGAGTCTCTTAATTGCTTTTGGCCACTTTCAAAAGGTGGGGCAACAAGTCCCATTTCACTGGAATGGTAGGTGGATAAAGCTTCTAACTGTGCATGACAAAATTGTTAGACCATCATCATGCAGCTACAGCAATAATCTACATTCAAAAAAAGCACATGCATCTCCAAGGCCTGTTTTCTTAACCACTACACTACAAAACCTTTTACTTCCCTCTACTGCAGGTGTCTGTCCTCAATAATGCAAGTGTGTGCTCTCACTCTGGCTGCTGTCCTGTTGGAACCACCAGGCCTCATCTTTCACTGTCTTCCACAAAGCATGCCTCGGGACTGTAGGCAGGTAATCAACCCCACAATGATGAATGGACTGAGCTGCACTTTCAAATATTTGTCTTCAATTTAAGAATGCTTCTAGCTATATTCATTTGTTTAATTATACAATGAACACTTATTAACTACTGATTATCAGCTACTTGCAAATCTTGATTTGGGAAAGAATGAAGAGAAGAGAAATAGAGTCTTGAGTGACAAAAGTTTATCTTTATAAATTAATGACAATTTCCTTAATACAAGCTTTGGGAAAATTAAGCCTACAGATTTTGTGACTAGCAAGTTCAGCTTTCAAAATTTGATATCCTTGACATTCACTAGCATATTTAATGACACCTGGGACTCCTCTATCTCAAGTAAATTTGTTTCCCAATCTTTTTATACTATAAAGGTTAAGATTGTTAACTATGATATTTTTTCCTGAAATTTTGGTGTTGTGCTTCATCAATCAAAACTTTCCCATAGGACTCACAGATTGACCATTTGCTTGTAACCCTGGTTGGCCATGGTGCCTCTCAGATTTGGAATTGCTGATATTCATTTGAGGTCTACCCTGAGACTACAGATATTTGTATACACAGAAATGTATGCCATGCTGTGACCTATATGGCTTTAGGACTGACCTGACTGGAGTGACTGAATGAAGAAACAACAGATACACATACATGAAAGCTGGGATTGCGTACTACGTGCACTGCGTTGGAGATGCACTAACAGCCCAGAAACTTGGGGATTTTATTATAATATAGATGAACACTGAAGCAGATCTAGTATATAAAACCGAAGAAAGAGGTATGTTAGTAAATTTTGGTTGGTAGTCTCTGTAGGTACATTGTCTCAGGATGCAGTCATCTGGGAAGGGAAAGCTGTGGTTAGGTCACAGTTTCTGCACAGACTGTCACCTGCTGTACTCAGAGCAGAGGGAGTCCTTGCTATTCCCCTAAGACTGAGCTGGGGAAGGCCTCACCACACTGCATTTAATAAAATATTATAATGACCCAAAGACCAATATTCATGTTGTAGGTGCAATTAATTACTTGAAATATTCAATTAAAATTTTAGAAATTTCAGTTAATATAATGTGATTCAGAGGTGATGCTATGAGAACCTGGCCTTGATGGATGCTTGGGTAGTATCCCGACCTTGATGAATCTATTGAAACAAAATCTGGTGGTTCTATCTAAAAACTCAGAAATCAAGTGTGTAGACATCTTGGAGGGTGTCAAATGTTGATCAAGACTAGCTAACATTATACTGTTTCTGACTTTCTCCTTCTCTTTCTCTCTACAATACTAACAGGAAAGCATAAATATGTTTGGGGTTGTTTTGATTATAGTAGTAGCCAAATCACAGAATTCAGGGGCAAAATTGTTAGATTCATGTGAAAGTTGCTATATATTTGATACATAAATATATGGGTTATTCCATGCATATATCTTGTTTCTTGAGCCTAACTAAGAGACCATTTATAACCCTGAGAGCTAAATTAATGTGAGAGATTCCAGTCCTGGCATACAAGCTATAAAACCAACAACAGCACTTGGTTGTCTTCATTTTTCTTTGTATGACAGATTAAGTCTTCACTATTTTGCAGTCACTCTTGGTCCTGTATACTGTGTCTTGCAGACTGAAATTTATCTATTAAAATCAATGATTTATAAATTTAAATGGTACTTTGTCATCTTATGAAAAGAAACAACTTAAATCTAGATAATTCTGATTTCCACATGGTAACTTTCTGTTTTTTTTTTATTTAAGAATTTTTTTCTATTCATTTTACACACCAACCATAGACAGCTTGCTCATCCCTCCTTCCACTCCTCCCAGCCTTCCCCCTTCTTTCTGTTCTTACAGACAGAAAAACTGAGTTATAATCTACCTGCAGAGTTTGGATTCTATGCCAATAGATTCCACAGTAGATATAGCACTGAGCATGGAATGCAACATATGAAGTCCATGTTTTAATTGTGCATTTATTCTAAATTTCCTTTGGTTGAGCCCTGATTATTGTTACTGCTATGACTTTTTCCCCAAGCAAACTTTTCTACTTCATCTATTTAACCTTTGCCAAATCCTTTTACTTCTGCCTCATTTTTGAAAGATAAATTTATAGCAATGTGTGATGAAAGTGAACTTCAAAAAACTTAAAATATTGCTCAGAATATAATGAGTGATCAATGACATGTGTTTATTATTTGTCTAGTACTTCAGATAAAATTTGACTGTTTAAAATTATTTACATAGATATTGTTGATGACATTACATATTGACATGATAAAAATGCATGAAGAGAAATCCTTTTCACTTACAAGCATTTCTCAAAATAAAATATGAGGTAAATATGCTGTTGAGAATAAATGGAGAAAGTAATAGTATTTATACATGCTTATATATATAGTCCCTCATACTTTCATTGAGATGAAATGTATACCATCAGTCATGGAGTCCAGACTATAGGACTTATTTATCTTCAGCTTAATTCAGAATGCTTCATGAGAGTCACAAAATTACTGATATTCAATAGCTGTTATCTCTTGCAAGTGCCTTTCTGTCCTGAATTCTTTCCTGTTTCCAGGTATTACTTATGAAGTCAGAAATTAGGTTCTCCAGTCACAGCTTGCACAGTCACCCATGAAACTTAAATTAAATAATAGTTGCTGCTAAACTTTTGAGGAGGACCCAGGGAAAACTTCTGTAAATAGGTACAACATCTTGAGCCAAAAATATTGGTTCTAATTATATGGTTAAAGGAAGAAGAAGAAGAAGAAGGAGGAGGAGGAGGAGGAGGAGGAGGAGGAGGAAGAGAAGAAGGAGAAGGAGAAGAAAAGAATTACTGCAGACTTCAATATGATGGATGCTCATTCAGAACAATAGAAGAGACTCTGCTGATATATAAAGACCTGAACAGAATCTCATTGAAGATGACAAAGGTTTAATGTTTAAAACTCTAAAATGTTTGTTAAATAATGAGAATAATACAGACAGTACTGATGGATAGTGCTGTCTCCACTGAATATTCAAGATTTTATATTAGCTCTCTGTAGATATTTAATGAGTGCCTGGGTCCAGCCAGGACCCCATCCCTGGCCACCAGCCACTCCTGAGAGGCCTGCCCAACTTGGCACCAGGTTCTGGCCACCGGGCAGCTCCCCTTCTAGCCCCACTGGGAGGGATCCCCATTTCCAAGCCCCCGGCAGCCCCTGCAGTCTCCGCGCCCTGCCCCCACGCCCATCTGCCCAAGACCCCACCCACTTCCTGAGACTTAGAGACCGGCCCCCAGCTCCCAGCCTGTCCCCGACTGCCATTCTGGACCAGAGCTTGCCCCTGACTTCCCTTCTGGACCAAAGAGTTGGACAAGAGAACTCCCTTTTGGACAAGAGAGAGAGTCTTCCTGAGTCTGTCAGATCTTTGTGAAACAAGTCCACTGATAAGACCAAGAAGGAATCACAAGGAGATGGGCAGACGTCAAAGCAGAAGTACATACAGCAAAATGAAGAGCAATACAGCATCACCAGAACCTAGCTCGCCTCCAACATCTAGACCTGAACACCAAAAATTGGAAGAAGCAGAAGAAAGTAGCCTTATGAGTAACTTCATGAAGAAGGTAGAGGCTTGTGTAGAGGAAAAGACAAGAAAATTGGAAGAACGCTGTAAACAACTAGAGGAAAGGGCAAACAAATTAGAAGAAAACAATAAAGCCCTCCAAGAAAACAATAAAGTCCTGGAAGAAAACATTAAAATCCTGGAAGAAAACAATAAAGCACTGAAAGAAAATCATGAAAAAGCAATGAAACAAACAAAGGAAACAGTCCAAGATCTGAAAAGGGAAATTGAAAAAATGAAAAAGACACAAACAGAGGGAATGCTGGAAATAGAAAACCTGAGTAAAAGATCAGGAACTTCGGATGCAAGTATAACCAACAGAATGCAAGAGATGGAAGAGAGGATTTCTGGCATTGAAGATACAGTAGAAGAAATAGTTCCATCAGTCGAAGGAAACACTAAAGCCAACAAAGTCATGAACCAAAATGTCCAAGAAATCTGGGACACCATAAAAAGACCAAACTTACGAATTATAGGGATAGAAGAAGGTGAAGAATACCAACTCAAAGGCACAGAAAATATATTCAACAAAATTATAGAAGAAAACTTTCCCAACTTAAAGAAGGAAATGCCTATGAAGATACAAGAAGCCTATAGAACACCAAACAGACTAGACCCCCAAAAAAAGTCCCCTCGACACATAATAATTAAACAACTAAATGTACAGAATAAAGAAAGAATATTAAGAGCAGCCAAGGAAAAAGGCCAAGTGACCTATAAAGGTAAACCCATCAGAATAACACCCGATTTCTCAATGGAGACTTTGAAAGCCAGAAGGACCTGGACAGATGTAATGCAGACACTAAGAGACCATGGATGTCAGCCCAGACTAATATACCCAGCAAAACTTTCAATCATCATAGACGGAAGGAACAAGACATTCGAAGACAAAGCCAGATTTAAACAATACCTATCCACAAACCCAGCCCTACAGAAAGCACTAGAAGGAAAATTCCAACCGAGGGAAGTCAGATACACACTTGAAAACACAGGCAATAGATAAAGCCACAACAGTAAACCCCAAAGAAGAGAAGTACACACACACTACCACCAAAAAATAACAGAGATGAAGAATCACTGGTCATTAATATCCCTTAATATCAACGGACTTAATTCACCTATAAAAAGACATAGACTTACAGAATGGATACGAAAGCAGGACCCATCCTTCTGCTGCATACAAGAAACACATCTCAAATTCAAAGATAGACACTACCTAAGAATAAAAGGCTGGGAAAAGACTTTTCAATCAAATGGTCTTAAGAAACAAGCAGGGGTAGCCATCCTGATATCCAACAAAATAGACTTCAAACTAAAATCAATCAAAAGAGATCAAGAAGGACATTACATCCTCGTCACAGGAAAGATCGACCAAGATGAAGTTTCAATTCTGAACATATATGCCCCAAACATAAGGGCACCCACATATGTAAAAGAAACATTACTAAAGCTTAAACCACATATAAAACCCCACACATTAATAGTGGGAGATCTCAACACCCCACTTTCACCACTGGACAGATCTCCCAAATCGAAACTTAACAGAGAAATAAAGGACTTAACCGATGTCATGACCCAATTGGACCTAATAGATATCTACAGAACATTCCATCCTAACAAGAAAGAATATACTTTCTTCTCAGCACCCCATGGAACTTTCTCTAAAATCGACCACATACTTGGCCACAAAGCAAATCTCAACAGATACAAAACAATCAGAATAACCTCCTGTGTTCTATCAGATCACCATGGTTTAAAGCTAGATTTCAACAACAACAAAAACTACAGAAAACCTACAACCTCATGGAAACTGAATAATGCTCAACTGAATCACCAATGGGTTAAGGAAGAAATAAAGAAAGAAATTAAAGACTTCCTAGAGATCAATGAAAATGAAGACACCACATACCCAAACTTATGGGACACTATGAAAGCAGTGCTAAGAGGGAAATTCATAGCACTAAATGCCCACATAAAGAAGTTGGAGAAATCGCACACTAGTGAATTAACAGCACATCTGAAAGCTCTAGAACAAGAAGAAGCAAAGTCTCCCAGGAAGAATAGACGCCAGGAAATTATCAAAGTGAGAGGTGAAATTAATAAATTAGAAACTAAGAGAATAATACAAAAAATTAATGAAACAAAGAGTTGGTTCTTTGAGAAAATCAACAAGATAGACAAGCCCTTATCCAAACTAACCAAAAGACAGAGAGAGAGAATCCAAATCAACAAAATCAGAAATGAAAAGGGGGACATAACAACAGACATTGAGGACAT
Source organism: Peromyscus maniculatus bairdii (assembly GCF_049852395.1). Lineage (NCBI taxonomy): Eukaryota > Metazoa > Chordata > Mammalia > Rodentia > Cricetidae > Peromyscus > Peromyscus maniculatus. Next base: position 54,314,462 of record NC_134857.1, read on the forward strand.
CCAGAGAATTATAAGGTCATATTTCAAAAACCTCTACTCCACAAAACTGGAAAACCTAAAAGAAATGGACATTTTTCTGGATAGATACCACATACCTAAGTTTAATCAAGACCAGATAAACTATTTAAATAGTCCAATAACCCCTAAGGAAATAGAAACAGTCATTAAAGGTCTCCCAACCAAAAAAAGCCCAGGACCAGATGGTTTCAGCGCAGAATTCTACCAGATCTTCAAAGAAGAGTTAATACCAATACTCTCTAAATTGTTCCACATAATAGAAACAGAAGGAACATTACCAAACTCCTTCTATGAGGCTACAATTACCCTGATTCCTAAACCAAACAAGGATGCAACAAAGAAAGAGAACTACAGACCGATCTCCCTCATGAACATTGATGCAAAAATACTCAATAAAATACTGGCAAACAGACTCCAAGAACACATCAGAACAATTATCCACCATGATCAAGTAGGCTTCATCCCAGGGATGCAAGGGTGGTTCAACATACGAAAGTCCATTAATGTAATACACCATATAAACAAACTCAAAGAAAAAAACCACATGATCATCTCACTAGATGCAGAAAAGGCATTTGACAAAATCCAACACCCCTTCATGATAAAAGTCTTGGAGCGATCAGGAATACAGGGAACATACCTAAACATAATAAAGGCAATATATAGCAAACCAACAGCCAACATCAAATTAAATGGAGAGAAACTCAAAGCAATTCCACTAAAATCAGGAACGAGACAAGGCTGTCCACTCTCCCCATACTTATTCAATATAGTACTTGAAGTTCTAGCCAGAGCAATAAGACAACATAAGGAGATTAAGGGGATTCAAATTGGAAAGGAAGAAGTCAAGCTTTCCCTATTTGCAGACGACATGATAGTATACTTGAGTGACCCCAAAGATTCCACCCAGGAATTGATAAAGCTTATAAACACCTTCAGCAACATAGCAGGATACAAAATCAACTCAAAAAAATCAGTAGCCCTCCTATATACAATGGACAAAGAAGCTGAGAAGGCAATTAGAGATACATCACCCTTTACAATAGCCAAAAATGACATAAAATACCTTGGGGTAACACTAACCAAGCAAGTGAAGGACCTATATGACAAGAACTTTAAGTCCCTGAAAAAAGAAATTGAAGAAGATCTCAGAAAATGGAAAGATCTTCCATGCTCATGGATAGGCAGGGTTAACATAGTAAAAATGGCAATCTTACCAAAAGCAATTTACAGATTCAATGCAATCCCCATCAAAATACCAACACAATTCTTCACAGATCTGGAAAGAACAATACTCAACTTCATATGGAAAAACAAAAAACCCAGGATAGCTAAAAGAAACCTATACAATAAAACAACTTCTGGAGGCATCACAATCCCCGACTTCAAGCTCTACTATAGAGCTACAGTAATAAAAACAGCCTGGTATTGGCATAAAAACCGACATGTGGACCAATGGAATCGAATTGAAGACCCTGACATTAACCCACACACCTATGGACATATAATTTTTGACAAAGAAGCCAAAAGTGTACAATGGAAAAAAGAAAGCATCTTCAACAAATGGTGCTGGCATAACTGGATATCAGCGTGTAGAAGGCTGCAAATAGATCCATATCTGTCACCGTGCACAAAACTTAAGTCCAAGTGGATCAAAGACCTCAACATAAATCCAGCTACTCTGAACCTGCTAGAAGAAAAAGTAGGAAATAGTCTTGAACGCCTTGGCATAGGAGATCACTTCCTAAATATAACACCAGTAGCGCAGACACTGAGACAAACAATCAATCAATGGGACCTCTTGAAACTGAGAAGCTTTTGTAGAGCAAAGGATACGGTCAACAAGGCAAAGCGACAGCCTACAGAATGGGAAAAGATCTTCACCAACCCCACATCTGACAGAGGACTGATATCCAGAATATATAAGGAACTCAAGAAATTAGACATCAAAAGGACCAACAGTCCAATTGAGAAATGGGCTTTAGAACTAAACAGAGAATTCTCAACAGAGGAATCCCAAATGGCTGAAAGACATTTAAGGAATTGCTCAACTTCCCTAATCATCAGGGAAATGCAAATCAAGACAACTCTGAGATACCACCTTACGCCTGTCAGAGTGGCTAAGATCAAAAACACTGAAGACACTTTATGCTGGAGAGGATGTGGAACTAGGGGAACTCTCCTCCACTGCTGGTGGGAATGCAAGCTTGTACAACCACTTTGGAAATCAATATGGCGCTTTCTTAGAAAATTGGGAATCAATCTCCCCCAAGATCCAGCTATACCACTCCTGGGCATATACCCAAGGAATGCTCAATCATACCACAAGAGCCCTTGCTCAGCTATGTTCATATCAGCATTGTTTGTAATAGCCAAAACCTGGAAACAACCTAGATGCCCTTCAACTGAAGAATGGATAAATAAATTGTGGCACATATACACAATGGAATACTACTCAGCAGAGAAAAACAACGACATCACACGGTTTGCAGGCAAATGGATGGATCTAGAAAAAATCATCCTGAGTGAGGTAACCCAGACTCAGAAAGACAAATATGGTATGTACTCACTCATAGGAAGATGCTAGATGTGGAACAAGGATGACTAGACTGCTACTCACATCACCAGTGAGGCTACCTGGAAAACGGGACCCCAAAAAAAGACACGGAGAAATGGACAAGATCTACATGAATAGCCTGGTCATGAGTGGGAACAATGAAGGGCGACAGTCGAGGGAAAGAGTGGGAGATCCTAGCTGGATCAAGAAAAGAGAGGGAGAACAAGGAATAGGAGACCATGGTAAATGAAGACCACATGAGAAGGTGAGAAGGGGAGGAAGCAGAGAGCTAGGGAGGCCCACGGAGATCCACAAAGATACCCCCTCAAAAGACTGCTGGCAATGGTTGCGAGACGGCAGGAACTGACCTACTCTGGTGATGGGATGGCCAGACACCCAAATAGTGGTGCCATAAACCCCATCCAAGGACTGAGGAATCTGAAGGCAGACATCCACGGCTGGGCCCCTGGTGGAGCACTGGGAGTCTAATTAGTGAGTAAGAAGAGGATTTATATGAGCGAGAATTGTTGAAGCCAAGGTTGGATAAAGCACCGGGACAAATAACCAAATGAATGGAAGCACAGGATCTATGAACCAAAGGCTGAGGGGCCCCCAACTGGATCAGGCCACCTGAACGGGTGAGACAGTCAGTTGGCTTGATCTGTTTGGGAGGCAGCTGTGCATTGGTGCCAGGTCCTGGGCTCGTTGCATGAGTTGGCTGTTTGAATCCTGGGACTTATGCAGGGACACTTGGCTCGGTCTGGGAGGGGGGAATGGACCTGCCTGGACTGAGTCTACCAGGTCAACCCCGGTCCTCGGGGGAGACCTTGATCTGGAGGAGGTGGGAATGGGGGGTGGGCTGGGGGGAGGGGTGGGCAAGAGGGGGAGAACAGGGGATTCTGTGGCTATTATGTTGAACTGAATGGTGTTGTAAAATAATAATAATAATAAAAAAAAAGAAAAAAAAAAAACAAACAAACAAACAAACAAAAAACTCTAAAATGTTTGTTAAATAATGAGAATAATACAGACAGTACTGATGGATAGTGCTGTCTCCACTGAATATTCAAGATTTTATATTAGCTCTCTGTAGATATTTAATGTATTTTCTATAAGCAGTATGTTCATTTTATACAAATATTGAAAGTCAAGAATAATTCTGCTAATTTTTTCAACCTAGTGCATACTAAAATGTTTTAGAAGTTGAGATATTAAAGCTCACTAACTGAAAGCAAAGTTTAGAAGACAGAGGCAGGCTTACAATTTGCTGCTCACAGCACCATAAGAGGTGTATCAACCAGATGAACTACCTGGGCAGAGTTGGTAGTACTTCCTAAATCCTTACCACTCGTTTGCTAGACCAACTAATAAAAAATTGGTGAGACTTTTTATTATGTCCCCCACTTCAAAAATCACTATTTATATCACAAAAAAAGTTAAGAAACTATTTTAAACCACCAATAGTAGCTGCTGCTCTTTTAAATGTTTATGCTTCTTGGAGGTAGCATCCAAGGCATAGGTATTACTTCTGTTGGGCTGGTTTCTTCAAAGCATTGATTCAATCATTGAAGATATTTCCATCTTTCACCCACATTTTCAGAAAAAATGAAAGAAAGAAATAACAAGAGAGAAAAAAGAAAGGAAGAGAAAAGAAAAGGAAAACAGAAAAAGGGGAGAAAAACCTCTTCAGTATTGCCATGCTGGGGGTGAGAGCTGTGCTTGGAGAGATTTCCAAACGTTTTCTTCCTTGCACTGTCAGCCACAGGGTATGTCTTCTCAAAATAGCGTTTAATACAGTGCAGTTTGTCCCTGTAACACATGACAGTATCTGAAAATTTTCCCAACAAACCAGAGAAACAGTATGGACCTAGACTCTGGGTTTGGTATACTTAGGTTTACACCAGATAAATCCATTTAACTAGTTTTAGAGTAAAGCAGTTACTGCTTTCTTTGAAGCATAAGATTCCAATATATAGGTGGAATCACAATGAAATGTGAGAATTAGAGAAAACATGGAAAATACCTGCCTCAATGTTAGGAACATAAAAGCAACTCAAAAAGTAACAACTAAAGTGTATTCTAATGTACCTATGCTCAGCTAACAAAGTAGTAATGCCTCAAAACCCTCAGAGTTTAGAGTGTCTTGCCAGAACATGGGCAAGGAGTTGAAAATGATTAAAATCCATTGCATAAATGTATAAAAATGTTTACCAATTAAAAAATAGAATAAAAACATATTTTCATCAACTTCAAGTATTTCTGTCTTTACATTCATATGTGTATGATCTTTTCTTTTGCTTCTCTACCAGATTATTAAATAATTTCCTCCTCTACAGCATTAGATCACACAGTTTCTGCATAAGAATCTTTGTGTACTTTATACTACTTTTCATGCAGTGTTATTCTGCCTTATCTACTCAGCATGTAGCTCCTTTACAAGTTAATTGCATATTTGCTGAATAAATTCAATAAGTTTTCACACATGCTTAAGGTGTAAATTTTGTTTAGATTCAACTTTAACTGTCACTTCATTTTTTAAATATTTTTCCAAATTTAACTCCTTTTATTCTGATTTTAAAGAATTTCTCCCACATATTCTTCCACATTAACAAATTTCACAAACATGTTACTACAAAGGAAATATTTTTCAATGTGTTTGTCCAATGTGTTTGTTCTTTTATCGTTTTGAGATAGGGTCTTCCTTCTTGGTCCAAGCAAGTTTCAAACGATTGTTTCTCCCGTCTCAACCTCCTGAGTGCAGGCATGAGAGGTGATGTCACCACAAAGAGCTCACTGACTGTATTACTTTCAAATAATGAAGTATCTATCTGAATAGTAACAAAATCTGTGAAGAATATTTAAATTAGATATAATAGATGAAAAGAATTTTATTACCTAGGCAGTTAAATGACAGGAAAAATATACATGTTTGGAAGACAATATATCAAATGTTTTTTTTGTTGTTGTTGTTATTATTACTGTTTTTAGTCTAAGCTAACTTTATGATACTTTTAATTTCAATTATTTTTATGTAACAGTAATACCTATGTCACATTGATATTAAAATGAAAGGTAGGTATGTGTGTTCCTAGCACATGCTGTATTTGCCACATCCTTACTCCTTTAATAATGATAAATATACCAACCTCAGATTTATAGGAAACATATTCATTCAAGCACATTGGAGAAGGATATGATGAGAGTATCTTAATGGAATGCATTAATAAAAAGAAAGATGGTCTACACAGCAAAATTCCAGGACAGCAAAGACAATAAGTAAGATCTGATTTTAGCAAAAACTAAACAAATAGATAAATAAATAAATAAATATTTTTATTAAGATAAAATATGTGTAGAAAGAAAATTTATAATTCAAAGTTTTCTTGAAAAATCATTTTATAGCCATTATAGTGGTAAAAATTTTACTAATTAAATTTATTCATTTATTTTACATCCTGACTGTAATTTCCCCTTTCTCCACTTCTCTCGCCTCCCTTCAGCCACTCCCCCCTGAATCCACTCTTCCTCTGTTTCTGTTCAGAAGCTGGCAGGCCTCTGAAGAGTGTCAACAAAACATGTCATATCAAGTGGAAGTAGGACGAAGCTCTGTAGATAAAGTTTTCTCCAGTCCTGCCCAGTCCCACAGACCCCACAGCTCCTTATAAAATAATCATTCAAAAGCTTACATTAATTAAAACTGTATGGCCTATTGGCTTAGCCTTCTCACTAGCTAGACATTACATCTTAAATTAACCCATTTCTATAAATCTATACTTTGCCATGTGGCTCGTGGCTCACCAGTATCTCCCCCCCCCCCGCCCTTTAAGAGGTTTTCTATTCGTTTTACATATCAACCAAGGATTCCCCTGTCCTCTCTACTCATGGTGGCAGCTGGCAGCATCATCTCCTCAGTTCTGCCTTTCTCCTTCCTCCTTTCTAGTTAGAATGTCGCCCCTAAACCTATTCTGCCTCACCATTGGCCAAACAGCTTTATTTATCAAACAATCAGAGCAACATTTTTTTTCACAGCATACAGAAAGACATCCCCCCATCACTTCCCCTTTTCTTTCTAAACAAAAGGAAGGTTTTTAACTTTAACCTAGTAAAATTACATATCTAGCAAGAATTACAGTTACAATATCTGGTCTATTTGTATTTTGTAAAATTAAAGAAAATATTTATCCTATATCTGTGAGTCTAAAATATTATATCTAATTTATCTTTTATCATAACCAAGGAAAATTTTAACCATCTAGTCTTCAACTATATCAAAGACCCCAGAAGGATATAATATTGCCTAAATAAACAGGAAATGCATTGTAAGCAACTTCCAAAATTCTAGAATGACAGAGACAGCTGCCTGGACAGTTATTCAATGTTCCTCTGTAACTTTGGGGCATCCATCTTCAGTTACATAGGCCTAGAGTCTCTCAGGCTCTTTTCTCTGTGTCCTGTAGAATGTCTGGCAATTTCTCCTGTGAAGCAGGAACCTGAAGGACCATTTTGCCAAGCAAAGTTCAGTGGTTACCTTCCTATGGTTCCTGCACGTCCAGTCGATACAACATTTGTCAATCAGTTGACACAAGGGTAGTTTTTGCCCAGTGGCTAATTTTTGTCACAAAGAAAGCAAATTCCATAATGAGTTTCTTCAATGCCCATCATCCTCCTTGAAGTAAACTGGTGCTGTCAGGAGCAAATGTGTCTCACTGTCTAGGAAACCTAAGTTTTTAAAACATTTTAAATGCCATATTCTGTTGGTCTTTGAAGTGTTTGAAGATTACCTACCTAACTGAAATATATCTATGCATACCTAGAAAACTTAACAAACATAACTATAACTTTGGCTATCATAGATGACTAATTATTAATCTGTATTTATTAATTATACATGACAATTTCAAATGAGTTACATAAACACAGTACCTTAAACAAGAGTGGAAATACACATACAATATAACAAAATTACTTTCAATTTGTGTCAATAAGCCAAAATCCATAGCAATGCAAAACATTTCAAACAAGTTGTTGCTCTTTAAAAGTAGGTTCAATAATCTACCCTTTTATCTTATCATATCTATATCCTATCCATACCTATATCAAAGCTCCTCCTCATATATTAAGGCTAGGCAAGGCAACCCAGTATGAGAAATAGGATACTGGAAGCCAAACAAAGCATTAGGCCCTTCTTTCAACACTAGTAGAAGTCCCACAATTAACTCAAGCTACACATCTGTCACACATATGTAGAGGGCCTAGGTCAGTCCCATGCTGGCTCTCTAATTGTCCATCCAGAGTCTGTGAGCTCCTTCGGGCCCAGGTTAGTTGTTTCTGTGAGTTCCCTTGTGATGACCTTATCCTTCCTGGGTTGTACAATCAATCCTTGCTCCATCTCTTCAATAGGATTCAGTGTCTTGGCCCAGTGCTTGGCTGTGGATCTCTGCAACTGTTTCCATCAGTCAATGGATGAAGACTCTCTGATGACAGTTGGGGTAGTTACCAATTTGACTACAGGAGATGGCCAATTCAGGCTACCTATTCACTATGTGGCAGTAATTTTTAATCCTACCACTAATTTCTGGACTGATTTCAGTAAGCCTAGTATGCTAACTTACTATGTTGGCACTGTAAATGCATATAAACTTTTCATTAGATACAATATGTTTATGCATATCATGACTCATAAGATATGTATTCAATGCATTTGCACCATCTATTCTCATTAAATAATTCAATGGAAATAGGAAGCTAAAAACATTAAGCTATTCATTGTAGAATTATTTAGAACTAGAAAATGTTATTGGAAGTAGCCAGAATATCTAAAGTTAAAAGTGATTAATGAATAATTTTGTCATGAGTAAGCAAACAGAAATGGTAATTTGATTATTAAAAATAGAATATGAAAGCTATATCATCTAATAGCATAGATGTGCAATATAATGTAAGCAACATATCCAAAATATATACTTTACAAGTAAAATCTAACTACAAAATTTATAAAGTTTTTAAAGTCACAATTTAAAAGTGAAATGAGAGGTAAAAGCTTTAGTAACACATTTTATTGTATAATGTAAATTATTATTATATTCATAATCATTGTTTAATTATTAATTAGCCATTTGAATGTTGGGTTTACACTAAATTTTATATCTTGTGCATATTTGATACTTATATTTTAACTTAGACTAATCATTTTCTTAATTTTAATAACTGTGTTTAGAAAGTTTAGCCATTTTGGGTGAGACATTATACAAATGCACAAGTATTCTGGAAAAATAGAAATAAATTTTATCTTGTAACTTTTAGTACTAACTTATCTTTTCTATAAAAAGGATTTTAAAATGTTATCAGTATGAAATTATGACACATTGTATTTTGTCTTACCTTTGATTACATTGATTTTGGGGTCATACAAGCAGATACATATGTACTCCAACACACAATGGAGGGTAGTGGACATCTTGCAGAAGTTCTTTTATTCTACCATGTCAGCCTTGGTGTTCAAATTTAGGTCATTAGTGATGACAGTAAGCACACTGACCTACTGAACCATCTCTATAGGCCTGACACACTTTATATAAATTGAAATATTTCATTCTTTTATATTTTTCAGCAACAAAATTTTACTCTTTTGAGAAAGTAAAAACTCAATTTGTAAACTACAGTGACTCAGTGTGTATGACTTCATAAAAAATAGTAGTGAGCTTGAATCTCTCTTCTCTTCACATTTTTGACCCTGTTGCTATGGAATTAATACATCTTTCCAATTCAGAGCTAATTCGTATGCAAAGTACACTGAACACTTTCATAGGGAATAACGAATAAATGACCTTTCTGGAATAAGTCAGGCAGCTCACCATTTTTCACAGTTCTGACAGTTTATGTATGATTGATCCTCTGAGTTATAAAATAGGAAAAATATTAGAACATTATTAGAAAAATGGCAACAATGTGCCTGCACACAGCACACACTCAATGTGTTACTGTTTAATGTCATTGACTTGATGCTTCTGCCAGTTAAACTGAAGATGGATTTCTTGAAACCATTTTCTTTTCTCTCATATCCAACACTGTGCTGTAACAAGAGAAAGATAAGCCAGAGGCATGGGAGAGAGAAGTTCTGTTGATGTTGTTATCAAGAATTTCCTTGCCGGACGGTGGTGGTGCACGCCTTTAATCCCAGCACTTGGGAGGCAGAGCCAGGCGGATCTCTGTGAGTTCAAGGCCAGCCTGGGTTACCAAGTGAATTCCAGGAAAGGTGCAAAGCTACACAGAGAAACCCTGTCTTGAAAAAAAAAAAGTTTCCTTATTAGCTTTTTCATTTCCAGAAGATATGTAGATGTGTATTTCTTCCGTTTAGTTGAAAATAAGCTTTTCATAGAGTATATATTAATATGATTTCTCCTCCCTCATCTCCTCCTAAATTCCTCCAACCTTCCCACCCATCAACTCCATACCTTCCCTATCTCCCTAGGAAACATGGGCTAATTAAAAATAAAAATAAAAATAAAAATAAAAATAAAACAAACCAAACAGGCTCAGAAGAAGAAAAAAGAAAGACAAAGCGCAAGACACACACACCACTTCATAAAAATATAAAATCAGAAGTGGTAATAGATGAGCAAAAGACAAGTAGGTTAAAAAAAAGCCTCCAAAACACACGATGAAACAAAAATACCTCACAAAATACGAGTGAGTGTTGTCTTGGCAATCTATTACTGAGCCTGGTGTCTCTATTAAGTATAGTTTGTATATCCAGTGAGACTTCCTTGGAGAAAGTAATTTATCCTTTGTGAGTGGTTGTTAATTTGAGATAACTTTTAGATTAGAGATGGAGGCTCTTGTGCACTTCCCCTCTCTGTGCGAAGACCACATCTGACTTGGAATTGCATAGGTTTTCTGCTGCTTCCACAGTCTCTCCCTGTAAGCTTATATGTGTTTCAGTCCCATTGTGTCTGGAAGGAACTGTTTCCTTTTTGTCTTCCTTCACCTATGGTTCTTTGAGTGTTTTCATCACCTCTTTGGCATAGTTCCCTGAGTCCTGAAGGGAGGGGTTTGATGGAGACATCCCACTTAGGATTGTGTGTTGCAAGGTCTCTTACTCTCTGTGCATTGCCCAATTATAGATATCTGTATTAATTCTCATGCATTTTAGAAGAAAAATTCTCTGACTGTGGCTGAGACATTGATATATAGGTATAGCAGAATGGCATTAGAAGTCGTTTTATTGCTATGTTCTTTTAGCAAAACGATGATATTTTGTTTTCTCCTAGTCCTATGGACTCTTCAATCTCAGGCTTTTAACTATCTGAGCAGGGCCAGGCATGAGTTCCATCTCATGGAGAGGGCTTTAAATATAAGCAGATAGTGGTTGGTTACTCTGACAACTTTTGTGCCACTATCGGAACAGTGTAACATGCAGAAAGATCAAAACTGTACATATTTTGGGTTTTAGTGGGTTTGGTGTTTAACCTCTGGTAAATATAGAATACTTTTCAGTACCATAAGCACTAGTCAGTTTCACAAGGTCCACTCTATCATCCATCTATCTATCATCTATCTATCTATCTATCTATCTATCTATCTATCTATCTATCTATCTATCTATCTATCTATCTATCTATCTCTGTTTCCTGTACTACTGGTATACAGTTCAGAAAGTCTTTCTATTTTCTCCTGAGTTATAGATTATTTTAATCAGAATCAGGGTATCTGGCCTTATGTTGAGCCCCTTAATCTATTTTGAGTTGAGTTTTCTGCAGGGTGAAAAACACAGTTTTATTTGCATTTTTCTATTCCCAGTCTTCCTGTTTGAAGAGTGCTATTTGTTGAAGATACTTTTTTTTACAGTGTGTATTTCTGGATTCCTCATCAAAAATTAGATGCCCATAGGTGTGGATACTTAGGTCTGGGTCTTCAATTCAATTCTATTGATCAATGTGTCTGCTTTTATGCCAATACCATACTGCTTTTATTAGTATAGCTCTGTAGCACAATTTGAGATTAAGAGTAGTGATACCTTCAGCAGTTCTTTTATTATTCAGTATTGTTTTAGCTATCTTAGGTTTTGGGTTTTTTCATGTGAACCTGAAAATCGTACTTACAAGATCTGTAAAAATTTGTGTTGAAATTTTGATGGAGATTGCATGGAATCTGAAGATTGCTTGTGGAAAGGTGGGCATTTTCACTATATTAATTAATTAATTATACCTATTAATTAATTAATTAATTAATTAATTAATCATACCTATCCGTGAGCATAGGGGATGTTTCCATTTTCTTATAGTTTTAAAATTGCTTTCTTCATTGTCTTAAAGTTTCATCATGCAAATCTTTCAATTGCTTGGTTAGAGTTAACCCAAGATATCTCTGTCTCTGTCTCTCTCTATCTGTGTGTGTGTGTGTGTGTGTGTGTGTGTGTGTGTGTGTGTTAATTTATTATTTATTTTTGTCTTTCTTTCTTTTGGTGGCTGAATATTGAGCAAGGCATTGTTTTCCTGACTTTTCAATCAAGTTGTTGTTTGTTAGCTTTGCTGCCTGCTACTTTTATGATGGTGTTCATCAGCTGTAGGAGATTCCAGGTGGAATGCGTAGGTTTATTTATGTATAAATCATATCAGTTGCAAAGAAAGATACTATGAGTTCTTCCTTTCCTATTTGTATCCTTTGATCTCCTTCAGTTGTGTTATCACTCCAGATATGTCTTCAAGTACTATGTCAAATTGGCATGAAGAGAGTAGACATCTTTGTCTTGTTCCTGATTTTAGAGGAGACAAGTTTTTGTGAAGATTTTCCAGATGAGGAGGAATATAAAGACTTTGTTCATATGAGTCTTTCTGTAACTAAACCTTTTGTCACAGTTAAAGTATGCAAAATGTACCTTTTGTGTTTGGGTATGCTTGTGGTCAGGGATTTTAAAAGCATGTGGACCCAGAGGCTGAATGTCCCAGAGATGTAGGATAGAGTCAAACATGACTGGAGAAAAAAATGTCAATGTAATTATGCCTAACAATATTCTGCTATACTCATAGATTGATGACTAGTCAGTTGTCATCAGAAAGGCTTCATCCAACAACTGATTGACACAGATGCAGAGATCCACAGCCAAACATTAGGTGGAGTTCAGGGAATACTGCAGAAGAAGGGGAGAAAAGATTGTAGGAACCAGAGAGGTCAAGGACACTACCACAAGAAAACTCACAGAATCAACTAACCTTGGCTCATAGCGGCTCACAGAGGCTGAACATATGACCAGGGAGCTTGCAAGGGACAGACCTAGGCCCTCTACATATATGTGACAGTTGTGTGGCTTGGTCTTTTTGTGAGACTCGAAACAGTGGGAGCAGCAGCTGTCTTTGACTCTTTTGCTGGCTTTTATGACCCTATTCTTCACACAGTGTGCTTTGCACACCTTAATACAATGCAAGGTGCTTAATCTTACTTCAAGTTGGTATGCCATGTTTTGTTGATATTCTTAGGAGGCCTGCCTCCTTTTCTGATTAGAAACCAGAGGAGAAGTGGATGGGGGAAAGGGAGCATAGAGGAAGTCAGAGGAAGGAACTGGGAAGAGGTAAAGGAGAGAGGCAAAACAGAGATTGGGATGTAAAATAAATAACTAGATAGATAAATAGGTAAATAAATAATTAAATAAATAAATAGTAATATAAAAATTTATCTTTATAGTTTTATTCTCATGTAATTTCAGTCTGTTTTCCACATAACATTTCTTTCTGCTCATGTTAGGCCATTGCTCACTACTGCTTGTAGTCTAGTTTGATGATCTACCTAGAGAAATATTTGATAAGATGTTAAGCTGACTTGATATGAAGTAAAGTATAAGCCTTGCATATTGGTACAAATCTTTTTTGTTTTTGTTTTTTTGTTGTTGTTTTTATTTTTTGTTTTTCAAGACAGGGTTTCTCTATGAAGCTTTGCGCCTTTCCTGGATCTTGCTCTGTAGACCAGGCTGGCCTCGAACTCACAGAGATCCACCTGCCTCTGCCTCCCAAGTGCTGGGATTAAAGGCATGCGTCACCACCGTCCGACCATACAAATCTTGAATCCCAACACTTGGAAGATAGAGAGAGAAAAATTTCTGTGAGTTTGAGGCCACCTGGTCTACATAGCCCTTTCTAGGCCAGTCAGGGCTCCATAATGAGACCCTTTCTCAACAACAACAACAATCAAAAGAAAAAATAAAATTTCTGTAGTGTTTTTACATATAGCACAGAAACAAATTTATATTTTTGTTCATGAGTTTGGCTGGTATAACACAGTTTTAAGTAGTTTTATATAATTTATTTGTCAGGATTTTTAATATTAAATATTTATACATTTTATTAAAAGATAAATAATAGTGAAAGTAGACAAGTGGCAATGGGGCAGAGGTATTTTTGAAATTTTGAGTGGAGTTAATCAAAATGATTTTCACATATCTTCCAACATCTACAGAAAGTAATTGTCACTATGTTAGCCCAGTGTTCAAAAGAATAAACTGAGTTTATCTCGTCTGCGATTCAGACTGGAGGTGTGTGGCTGTTGTGCTCTTGGAGAGCCATCCTTTCTGTGCAGAGCTCATGCCTACAGACAGACAGTGGGTCTTCATCTATTATAGGCCAAAAAGCCAAAACACAGTTACAAAACTTTTTCAAAGATAGAAACTGGTGTCAAACTAACTCACTCTATTTCACAGTCAAAACATGCTGGTGTGTTACAGATAGAGTGATAATGTATACTGTTTTTTTTTTTAATGTAATAATTAGTTTCCTAATGACTCTAAATATTTATGGTCTTTGTTTCAGATGACACAATCTTCATTATTCTCAAGTGCTATTCCAATTAAGACAGATGATTAAATAGAATCAGCTCATTATGTGTTTTTTTTAAATCTAGTTGTCTTGAGAACAACATGAGTACAATTTTTTTTCTTCTACAAATGATAAGTAAAATATTTTTGAATAATGTAACATTTGGAAGACATTATAGACTACTGATTGATTATGCACCGGTATATTAGGTTAGAGAGAGGTTAATTGACAGATATTTCTGCACAAAATGGATTTCATTATTGAGAATCAACTGGGTTTCTATCAATTGTTTTGACTACTAACACATATTTTCATGCTGGCATTTATAAAATGTCACATGCACTGCAGTACTACCTGAACTTTTGAAGAAGAACCTGAATTCCACATGCCCATGCAGTGTCTATTATGACAGAGTTTGTACTGTGAGGTTTTGCTCAGAACATAGCCTGATGACTTTCTAGAGGATTTGCCTGGATTTGTATTAATGATGCTTCAGTATTTGTCAGAATAGCCGTGAAGTTACACCTTTATATTTTATATAGTAAAGAAGAATTCCGAAGGTTAGGTCATCAGGGATGGAAAAATTTATGAGATTTCCTGAATCTGAATAATACGGTTTTAACTTTTTTTACTTCTAGTTACCTCTTTTGATTGACAATGTAGACCTGACCTGGTAGCTTTGTTCCTTGATTTTTGTCAAGGTGTGATCTCTAAATTTCATATGGTACTGAAAGCTCCTGCATATCCCTACTGCTCAAAACCCTGAGTAATTTAACAACCTGTGGTTTAGTAACCTGAAAATTTAAAAATACCTGTTTCCCAAGGTTTTATCTTAGTTCATTCTTTGATTCTTATCTTAATCTTACTACAAGTTTGTATGCCCTGTTTTGTTGATATTCTTAGGAGGCCTGCCTCCTTTTTGATTAGAAACCAGAGGAGAAGTGGATGGGGGTAGGTATAGTCAATATACCTATCCTATAAATTCTAATAGCAGTAGACTCTTCAGTCTTCTCTGTCTTCAAGTTCATTCATACAAATATCTGTGATTTTTCCACTTAGGTTTCAAGCAAAATTATCTTCTCATCATCGTGACATCTTCCCATCTTTTCCCAGTTCTATTCATACCAGTAAATCGCACAGCCTGGCCTCTGTTGTTTAGTCAAATCTATGAATTATCACTTCTCCATTCTGAAGCTCCCATACTTTACCCATCAGCAGATTCTTTTTTATTTTCTCTAAAGTACATGCCCCTTGTATTCTTACTATCCTCTACCTAGAGATCTCTACTCTTCAAGAGTCATGCAATAGTCCATTTAAATACTCACCTGTTTCTCCCTTCTGCTCTCTAATTAGCAATTCTTCATATAGCTGTCAGTCTGACCTTTTCAAAGATAGGGAATCTTTCTAATCGAAACCCTGCACTTAGAAGACAGTTCAACCTCTGTATAATGGAATAGCAATGCCCTCCCTTTCTAGCCTTCTTGCTCATTGCTTTTCCATCCCTGTTAAGTTTGCTCAAATCACACTAAGACATCCTAAGTTCTTTAAAAACTGCAACTTTATTTCAACCTGTGAATCTTTGCATCTTCTTTCCTCTTATTTAAAACTCTATTACATCTGACCCCTTATTCTTTTCAATTGGGTTTCAGACATAAGGTCTTCTCAAAAAGAACTATTTTTGACCTGACAATCGAGATAAAGAATATTTGAGCTTTCTCAATTGTATTTTCTGTATTCTATATGGTTTTATTCATCGATACTTGAATTTATCATATTCCTGTATTTTTCTCTTCTAAAATGTAAATTATATACGTATGTGACTTTTTCAGTCCTCTCTTTCAACCTGCTACCCTGTAACAGAATAACTTCAATTAGAATACAATAGTCATGAAAGACAGCAAGAGAGGTAAGAGGTGAAAAGCAAGAGATCATCTCAAAATGTACCTCGATATAGTTTTGATATATACTACTCTATTGACTTTTTAAATAACAAAAGATAAATGAATTCCTTGTGCAAATATTTATAAAATTATTATAAAAATCTGTAATGTTCATGACTCATTTAGTATTTCACAAATTTTCACTGTGAAGAGCCCTGCTTAATTTTACTTAACAAAATGAGTCCTGAAGTTAGTTAGCCATTGAAAATTATTTTCTCCTTCTAACATATATTTAAACCTTTGGATTTTCAAGCCACCATTTAGGAAAAGAATAAGATAAAAAAAATACACAGACTATAGCCTTCTTTCTAACCATTTAAAACAAAACCCCAATAAATAGCCTATAAGCATTAGCTTTTGGGAAATGGGCCATGACTCGAAATGACTACATTAAAACAAATAAAAATATGCCAGAAAGAATTTGGTGCATAACACAATAACGACTAAAAGAAAAATGGATAATTTCCACTAGTTTCAGTTTTAGAAGTAAAAATTGAGAAAATATGATAAGAGACTAATCTGGTATAAATTCTAGGATAATAAAAATATACCTTTTTGTGTGACTGTTGGTAAACATAATGAAAGTTTTTGATATATCAAAGATATAAATAACTATAAATGTGAGAAGTTCTATGTTAAGTCAAAGGTGGATCAGGAGGCATAAATTAAACATAAGTACATAGAATACACATTTATCTACTGTGGGATGTTCTATAAGTCTGCATTTTCAAAATAAAATTTTCAGAGATGTTAGAATTTTCCAATACAGTTATAGTACTCTTTCATCATCTATTTTTAATTTAGTTTCCCCTAAAATGAAAAGCAAACATGTGTTTTAATACTTTGCTATAGATAATGTATGACCAAACCCAAATGAAAAGCAGAGTGTATGCTTGGATCTCTGTTCTTGCCTACTTGTGTGTAGGATTACTATTTTATTTTTAAATCCCATTTCTGCATTGCAAATGTCAGCCCAAGTTAGAAAGTCAAAGGATGTCTCTGGGAATGATATGGCAGTGGGAGATATAGTGCCTGGCCAAATCATCAATGCATGCCAAGCATACAGGAGAATGTAATCTGGCAGATAGACTACAGTTACTTAACTGTGTCATCATTACTAGTTTCTCCACTGGAAAAACTGTGGAAAAAATATTTTACATAGGAAAATGGAGCTTGAGATTAAAGCAGAATGTTCCCTATGTGGATTTCAGAAGTAGCTTGCTATGGATTGTAACATTTAGAAAAAAATGGTTTCTCAAGCAAACACACAGAAGGAAAGGGAAATAATTTATGTATTACCCAGGGTTTATAACTGCCTGGTCAGCCATACAAAAACTAAAACAGGAGAATCATGAGTTTGAGACTTGTTAGGGCTGCTTATAGAGTCCAAATCTGGCCGGGTGGTGGTGGCACACAACTTTAAGCCCAGCACTGGGGAGGCAGAGGCAGGCAGATCTCTGTGAGTTCCAGGCCAGCCTGGTCTACAGAGTGAGATCTAGAACAGGTACCAAAACTACACAGAGAAACCCTGTCTCAAAAACAAACAAACAAACAAACAAACAACAAAAACGTCCAAGTCTGAATACAAAATACAAACACATACACACACACTGCACATACATAACTGCAAAAATAAAAGATTATAGTACATGTTACTTAGAAGTAAAAATATAAGATTCTAAACTTAATGACTACAATGTTAAAATCTATTTTCTATATATCACTGATAATCAAACGTTTTATTAATGATACAAATACAATGGAAAAATAAAAAAAAACAGTTAAACAGTTCTGTGTATCCTATTTCATTAGGCAAACAGCGTCAGGTCAAGTGATTTCTCTTTAGTTTAACTATTTGATCAGTGATATCAGTCTAATACTACCTGTCTACACATATAATGTTCATCAAAAAAGCTAAGAACTGTCACTATTTTCATCATTGCTGATTCTCAAAATAATGATTATCATCCACTTTATACAGATAGGGACAATTATGAAATTTCTGACTTGACAAACATAGATAAAAATTGAAATTATCTTTATGTGGTTAGAAAACAAAAATCAGAATTAAATATCCCTATTTGGCACAAAAAGTAACTGTTTTACATATTTATTTGAATGTATAAAATATTCACTTCAATGTATACTTATGTATGTGTTTAGGTGTTATTCTGTCCATATATGCAGTTGGGTAGAAAGATGAAAATAGGTAATAGATAATAGCTAGATACATAAATAGATGGTAAAGGACTCCTCTCCCACCTAGAGAGTCCTGCCTCTAGGACCTAGGCCCTGGGGCACAACATGTGCCCCAGAACCCCTACCCATCACTGTCCCAGTTGCCAGCCAACAAGGAATACTCCTGTGGGCAGAATACCTCACCAACTAGAGGAAATAGACTCATCAGTCAAAGAAAACACTAAAGTAAAAAATGTCGCCGGGCGGTGGTGGTGCATGCCTTTAATCCCAGCACTCGGGAGGCAGAGCCAGGCGGATCTCTGCGAGTTCGAGGCCAGCCTGGGCTACCAAGTGAGCTCCAGGAAAGGCGCAAAGTTACACAGAGAAACCCTGTCTCGAAAAAAAAAAAATGTCATATCACAAAATGTCCAGGAAATCTGGAACACCATAAAAAGACCACAGTAAAGAACAGTAAGGATAGAAGGAGGAGAAGAATACCAACAAAAGGAACAGAAAATATATTCAACAAATCATAGAAGAAAACTTTCCTAATTTAAAGAAGGAAATACCTATGAAGGTACAAGAAGCTTATAGAACACCAAATACACTAGACTCACCCCAAAATGTCCTTTTGCCTCATAATAATCAAACCATTAAACATACAGAATAAAGAAAGAATATTAAAAGCAGACTGAGGGAACCAGATGCAGAGATCCATGGCCAGGCCCCAGGTGGAGCTCCAGGAGTCCAAATGGCAAGAAAGAGGAGGGTTTGTATGAGCGAGAATTGTTGAGACCAAGATTGGAAAAAGTATAGGGACAAATAGCCAAACAAATGGAAACACATGAACTATGAACCAATAGGTGAGAAGCCCCCAACTGGATCAGGCCCTCTGGATAAGTGAGACAGTTGATTAGCTTGAATTGCTTGGGAGGCATCTAGGCAGTGGGACCGGGACCTGTCTTCAGTGCATGAGCTGTCTGTTTGGAACCTGAGGCTTATGCAGGGATACTTGCATAGCCTGGGAGGAGCGGATTGGACCTGCCTGGACTGAATCTATCAGGTTGAACTCAATCCCCAGGGGAGTCTTTGCCCTGGAGGAAATGGGAATGGGGGTTGGGCTGCAGGGAAGGCGGGGGGGTGGGTGTGGGAAGGGGGGATGACAAGGGAATCCATGGCTGATATGTAAAATTAAATTAAATTATAAAATTAAAAAAATATTTTAAAAAAAAGAGCAGCTTAGGAAAAAGGCCAAGTGACTTAAAAAGGCAGACCCATCAAAAGGACATCCAACTTCTCAATGGAGACTCTGAAAGCCAGAAGGTACTGGAGAGGTAGAATACAGACACTAATAGACCATGGGTGCCAACCCAGACTACTATGCCCAGCAAAATTTTCAATCACCATATACAGAGTGAACAAGACATTCCAAGACAAACCAAGATTTAAACAATACCTACCCACAAATCCAGCCAAACAGAAAACACTAGAAGGAAAACGCCTACCTATAGGAGTTAGATGCACCCACAAAAACACTTGCAATAGATAACCCCACAGCAGCAAATCCCAAAGAACAGAAATACACACATACTACCACTGAAAGGTAAAAGGAATTAGCAATCACTGGTCATTAATACCCCTTAACATCAATGGAATCAATTTACCTATAAAAAGACACAGGCTAACAGAATGGATATGAAAACAGGATCTACCCTTCTGATGCATACAAGAAATACACCTCAACTTCAAAGACAGACACTACCTCAGAGTAAAAAGCTGGGAAAAGACTTTCCAATAAAATGGACTTAAGAAGCGAGCTGGCATAGCTATCCTAATATCTAAAAAATATACTTCAAACTAAAATCAATCAAAAGAGTTCGGGAAGGATATTACATATTCATCACAGAAAAATCCACCAAGATGAGGTCTCCATTCTAAACATTTAAGCCCCAAACACAAGGGCACCCTCATATGTAAACGAAATATTGCTAAAGCGTAAATCACATATCAAACACCACACACTACTAGTGGGAGACTTCAATACCCCACTCTGACCAATGGACAGATCTGCCACACAGAAACTTAACAGAGAAATAAGGAATATAACAGACGCTATGACTCAAATGGACTTGATAGATATCTACAGAATATTCCACCTAAACACAAAAGAATATACCTTCTTCTCAGCATCCCATGAAACCTGGTCTAAAATCGACCACATACTTGGTCACAAATCAAATCTCAGCAGATACAAAAACAAAACAAAACAAAAAAATGGGAATAACCTCCTGTATTTTGTTGGACCACCATGGCTTAAAATTAGATGTCAACAACAACAAAAATTACATAAAGTCTACAATCTAGTGGAAAGTGAATAATGCTCAGCTGAATCACCAATGGGTCAAGGAAGAAATAAAGAAAAAAAAGACTTCCTAGAATTCAATAAATATGAATGTAGAAGATACCCAAACTTATAGGACACTATGAAAGCATTAGTAAGAGGAAAGTTCATAGCACTAAATGTCCACATAAAGAAGTTGGAAAAATCTCTCTAGTGATTTAATAGCCCACCTGAAAACTGTAGAATAAAAATAAGCATATTCATCAAGGAGGAATAGATGGCAGGAAATAATCAAATTGAGGGCTAAAGTCAATAAAATAGAAACAAAGAGAACAATACAAAGAATCAATTAATTAAAGAGTTGGTTCTTTGAGAAAATCAACAAGATAGACAAACCCTTATCAAAAACTAACCAAAAGGTAAATCGAGAACATCCAAATTAACAAAATCAAAAATGAAAAGAAGACATTAACAAGAGACTGTAGCTAGAGTTTTCCTGCCTGGCCCACAGTCAGGACAAATCTCTGTCACCCACCAGCCCCACAGCTGCTCAGACCCAACCAAGTAAACACAGAGACTTTTATTGCTTATAAATTGTATGGCCATGCAGGCTTCTTGCTAAATCTTCTTATATCTTAAATTAATCCATTTCTATAAATCTATACCTTGCCACATGGCTCTTGGCTTACCGGCATCTTCACATGCTGCTTGTCATGGTGGCGGCTGGCAGTGTCTCCTCCCACCTTCCTGTTCTCTCAATTTTCCTCTCCGTTAGTCCTGCCTATACTTCCTACCTGGCCACTGGCCAATCAGTGTTTTATTTATTGACCAATTAGAGCATTTGACACACAGACCTTCCCACAGCACTTCCCCTTTCTTTCTTTCTTTCTTTCTTTCTTTCTTTCTTTCTTTCTTTCTTTCTTTCTTTCTTTCTTTCTTTCATTTTTCTTTTTTTTTTTTTCTTTTTTTTTTTTTTTTTTAAGGAAGGTTTTAACTTTTACACATCTACACATCTCCAAAGCCAGCTTGGTATATTTGGGAATTTGGGCATAGCTTCTCTTACTACTTCCTGCTGGAGGGGGATGCTGTATCTTATGGGACACAAAGAAAATTTTAGGATTATGGAGTAGTCCATGAGGGTGTATCGTCTGAGCCAGTTGCCTTGAAACATTTCTGGCTGTTGAATTATCTGGGCCATGATGTCATCGGAGACCTTTCAGGGGGTCTTGGCTGGTCAAACCTGATGTATCTTAATCTGGAACAAATCCATAGCCTCTGGCTTTCTGTGGAAACAAAAGCAGAGCCTCCTTTCCAAAGCAACATATCCTTACATCCAAATTTTAAAGTCAAGGTACCTTTAAAATATACATTTTAGCATAACAACACCTTTTGCAATCAAATTTTTTTTTTCAGTTACGAATATCCAAAAGAACATAATCCAGATTCTCTGTGTGGTAGCCATCTTTACGTGGCTTATTTTTTATATTACCTTGAGCCTATTGCTTTAAACTTCAGCCTGCCATGGCCATACAGTTTATAAGCAATAAAAGTCTCTGTGTTTACTTGGTTGGGTCTGAGCGGCTGTGGGGCTGGTGGGTGACAGAGATTTGTCCTGATTGTGGGCCAGACAGGAAAACTCTAGCTACAAATGGCACCCAACGTGTATGGTCATGGCAGGCTTCTTGCTAACTCTTCTTATATCTTAAATTAATCCATTTCTATAAATCTATACCTTGCCACATGGCTCTTGGCTTACCAGCATCTTCACATGCTGCTTGTCATGGTGGCAGCTGGCAGTCTCTCTTCCTCCTTTCCGTTCACTTAATTCTCCTCTCTGTTAGTCCCGCCTACACTTCCTGCCTGGCCACTGGCCAATCAGTATTTTATTTATTGACCAATCAGCTCATTTGACATACAGACCTTCCCACAGCAAGAGACAATGAGGAAATTCAGAGAATCATCAGGTCATACTTCAAAAGACTGTACTCCACAAAATCTGAAAATATACAAGAAACGGACAATTTTCTAGATAAGTACCACATACCAAAATTAAATCAAGACCATATAAACAATTTAAATAGACATATAACTCCTAATTAAATACAAACAGTCATTAAAAGTCTCCCAACCAAAAAAAAAAAAAAGAAAAAAAAGAAAAAAAAAAAAGCCCAGGGCCAGATGGTTTCAGTGCAAAATTTTATCAGAATTTCAAAAAAGAGCCAATACCAATACTCTTTAACTTGTTCTACACAATAGAAAGAGAAGGAACATTACCAAACTATTTTTATAAGTCTACAGTTACCCTGGTACCCACACCCTACAAAGATGCAGCAAAGAAAGAGAATTATAGACCAGTCTCCCTCATTCATATTGATGGAAAAATACTCAATAAAATACTAACAAAACAGATTCAAGAACACATTATCAAATTATCTTCCATGATTAAGTAGGCTTCATCCCAATGACACAAGGATGGTTCAACATACAAAAATCTGTCAATGTAATACACCATATAAACAAAGAGAAAGAAAAAAATCACATGATAATATCATTAGATTTTGAAAAAGCTTTTGACAAAATCCAACACCCTTTTATAATAAAAGTCTTGGAGAGATCAGGAATACAGGGAACATACCTAAGCATAATAATGGCAATTTACATCAAGCAAACGGCCAACATGTAATGAAATGGAGAAAAAAAATCAAAGAAATTCCACTAAAATCAGGAACTAGACAAGGCTGTCCACCCTCCCCATATCTATTGAATATAATACTCTAAGCCCTAGTTAGAGCAATGAGACAACAAAAGGATCAAGGAGATACAAATTGGAAATGAAAAATCAAACTTTCACTATTTGCAGATGACATGAGAGTATATATAAGTGACCCCCAAAATTCTACTAGGGAACTCCTACAACTGATAAACACCTTCAGTATTGTAACAGGATACAAGATTAACTTCAAAAACATCAGTACCCACCCTCTATATACAAATGATAAACAGGCTGAGAAAGAAATCAGAGAAACATCACCCTTTACAATATCCACAAATAATATAAAACACCTTGGTGTAACTCTAAATAAGCAAGTGCAAAGTACTATATAACAAAAACTTTATGTCTTGGAAGAAACTGAAGAATAAAACAGAAAATGGAAAGATCTCCCATGCTCATGGATAGGTAGGATTAACATAGTAAAAATGGCCATCTTACCAAAAGCAATCTTTGGATTCAATGCAATCCCCATTAAAATCCCAACACAATTCTTCACAGACCTGGGAAGGACAATACTCAAATTCATATGGAAAAACAAAAAACCCAGGATAGCTAAAACAATCTTATATAATAAAGCAACTTCTGGAGGCATCACCATCCCTGACCTCAAGCACTACTATAGAGCTATAGAAATAAATAAATAAATAAATAAATAAATAAATAAATAAATAAATAAATAAATAAACCAAATTGGTATTATCATAGAAACTGACATGTGGACCAATGGAATCGAATTGAAGACCCTGACATTAACCCACACACCTATGAATATCTGATTTTCACAAAAAGCCAAAGCTGTACAATGGAAAAAAGAAAGTATCTTCAACAAATGGTGGTGGCATATCCGGATGTCAAATGTAGAAGATTGCAAATAGATCCATATCTATTGCCATACATAAAACTCAAATCCAAGCAGGTCAAAGGCCTCAAAATAAATCCAGTTACACTTAACCTGATAGAAGAGAAAGTAAAAGGTAGCTTTGAACAAATTGGCACAGAAGACCACTTCCTAAATATAACACTAGTAGCACAGACACTGAGAGCAACAATTAATAAAAGGGACCTCCTGAAACTGAGAAGCTTTTGTAGAGCAAAGGACACAGTCAATAAGACCAAACGACAGCCTAGAGAATGGAAAAAGATCTTCACCAACTCCACATCTGACAGAAGACTGATCTCCAAAATATATAAAGAATTCAAGAAACTACATATCAAAATACCAAATAATCCAATTAAAAAGTGGGCTACAGAGCTAAACAGAGAATTCTCAAAAGAAGAATCTCAAATGACCGAAAAACATCTAATTGATTGCCTAACATCTTTAGTCATCATGGAAATGCAAATCAAAATGACTCTGAGATACCATCTTACACCTGTCAGAATGGCTAAGATCAAAGACACTGGTGACAGGTTACATTGGAGAGGATGTGGAGCAAGGGAAACACTATTCCACTGATGGGAGGAGTGCAAACTGGTCCAGCCACTTTGGAAATTAGTATGGCATTTTCTCAGAAAATTGGGAATTAATCTACCTCAAAACCCAGCTAAACCACCCTTGGGCATATACCCAAGAATGCTGGATCATACCACAAGGATGCATGCTCAACTATGTTCATAGAAGCATTATTCATAATAGCCAGAACCTGGAAACAACCTAGATGACCCTCAACTGAAGAATGGATAAAGAAAATGTGGCACATATACAAAATGGAATACTACTCAGCAGTGAAAAACAATGACATCATGAAATTTGCAGGCCAATGGATGGAACTAGAAAATATCTTCCTGAGTGAAGTAACCCAGACTCAGAAGGACAAACATGGTATGTAATCACTCATAAGTGGATACTAGATGTAAAAAAGCGAAGGATAATCAGATTACAGCCCACTGCTCCCAAAAAGCTAGCTAACAAGGAGGACCCTAATAGAAACACTTTGATCCCTCTGGGAAGGAGAAATAGATGATACCTCCATGAGTAAACTGGGGGTGAGCAGGGCCAATGTAAGGTAGCAGGTGGAAAATGAGAACATAAGGGAACAGAATGGTTGAGCTGGAACAGGAAAGAAATGGGAGAGCAATAAAAGATATCATGATAGAGGGAGACATCATGGGGATAAGGAGAGACTGGGTTCTAGGGAAGTTTCCAGGAATCCACAAGGATGATCCCAACTTAGACTATTAGCAATAGTGGAGAGGGTGCCTGAACTAGCTTTCCTCAGTAATCAGATTGGTGGATACCCTAACTGTCATCATAGAGCCTTCATCAAGTAACCGATGGAAGCTGATCCAGAGATCCACAGCCAAGCACCCAGCTGAGCTTCAGGAGTCCAGTTGAAGAGAGAGAAGAGGGATTCTATGAGTAAGTGGAATCAAGAACATGATGGGTAAACCTACAGAGACAACCAAACCAAGCTAGTGGGAACTCATGAACTTTAAACCAACAGCTGTGGAGCCTCCACAGGACTAGACTAGACCCTCTGCATAAGGGAGACAGTGGTGTATCTTGATCTGCTTAAGGGGACCCCTTGGCAGTAGGATCAGGATCCATCCATAATGCATGAGCTCACTTTTTGGAGCCTACTACCTATGGTGGTACACCTTCCCCAGCCTTGCTGCAGTGGGAAACGCTTAGACATGCCCCATCTGAATGTACCAGGGTCTGCTGACTCCCCATGGGAGGCATTACCTTGTTGTAGGAGGAAATGGGGGGTGGGTTGAGGGATGGAAAGCTGTGGGGGGTGGCCGTAAGAGGGGGGAATCTGTGGTTGGTATATAAAATGTTCAGTGCTGAAAAAAAAATGAGAGGTTAATAGATATGTAGATAAAAGGCTTATAAAAGTTTGGTTTTTTTTTTTTTTTTGTGAGAGTATCTTCCTAAGGAGCTCAGATTATCCAGAACCTGTGATCATATTGCCTCTAACTCCCTAGAGCTGAAGGTATAGTTGTGTAAAATCACGCAAGCTCAAACTATTTTTAATTGAGTACAGTTATTTTTTTCTGAGGTATCTTTAAACAGAATTTGAATTAGAGTTAATTACTCTAATGAATGACATTTCCCATTCTGTTACATTATTTGAACATGTAATATTTTTAGTTTAGTGCTATACCAGTACTGCCTTTGTGCTTGTGTTATGAATAACTTTTTGAGCAAGTATTTTCATACAACATGAACTAATCAATTAATTTCTATAGTTCATTCATGTATACTACAATACTTGATCATTGCAAAAAACCCCAAAAATCTCAAATTCATGCTGTTTTGTATAAAATATAAATTTATTTAATTTTAAGGAGACTTAGAAAGTGTTCTTTAGGAGATAAATTATAATTCAATTTGTTTTCCTCAAACACAGATTGCAGTCACCATCAAATTTTCTATGTTCCCTTTAATGCATACTTTATAGATATTTTAATATGTTTTTGGAGAACTATAATGAAGTTATGAAGATTGCATGCCTTAAAAGCAACATAAGTATATCTCCGATAGACTGGATGTCAAGTGTCCAACATTGGGAGTCAGACTGTCAAGCTGATATTCTCCTATGTTGTGAAGAGAATGTTAATGAGTTCTCTCTGCAACTCCCTAATACTGATATAATGATGCTAATAGCACCAACGAAGATGCCTCATCTAGTAATAATCACCTCCTCGAGTCTCTCCTCCCAGTACTAGAACACCGTGATTTAGGATTTCAACCTATTAGTTTTGAGGAGATATCAAAGAACAGTTCATTACAATCAGACAAAGAAAAGATTTTATTTCCAAATTTTGGTACAAATAATTTGGGGTTCATGAAAATTCAATAATGACATTTTGTTCATTTTATTGAATTTCAAAGAAAAATGATCAAAAAATAGTATTGGGAACAGAAAGCTCACTTATAACATAGTTCTATGCTACTATGAAATATTTAAGTCCTGGTATATAGTTATAATAACTAAAAAATGTTTCTGAAAATATATTGGTGATGAGCAACAAAGAAAGCCTTTATAAAGCCTCTTAGAATATGTATATATATTTACATGTGTGCAGAAACTTTCACTTAGAGCTTAGTGAATGAGGTTGGTGATGTAGTATAGATTATTTAGATATAATGTTAATTTTAATACAGATAGTCAATTTCAAATGTGTTTATATTTCATCTTTTCTCAGTTAGCTGCAATGGCTTCATGATCTATACTTACATTTTTTTTTACTATACTAAAAAGCACATCATTTTTAGCTTCACAGTGGAGATTTAGTTATTTTATTATAGGAAATCACATTTTCTTTTCTTTTTTTTTTTTTTTTTTTTTTTTGGTTTTTCGAGACAAGGTTTCTCTGTGTAGCTTTGCGCCTTTCCTAGGACTCACTTGGTAGCCCAGGCTGGCCTCGAACTCACAGAGATCCGCCTGGCTCTGCCTCCTGAGTGCTGGGATTAAAGGCATGTGCCACCACCGCCTGGCCACATTTTCAACCATAGAGTTTACTTCCAAAATTTTACTTAGTCTATGAATTCAATGAAAATATAACTATTATTGGATTAATTTACTTGACTTTGTTTAAAGCAATTGTTGAAACTGATTTTAAAAGCACATTATATAATTTGCTTATAAGATGTTTAAAAAATAGAATTGATGCCTGATCCAGTGTCCCCATTCTTTGTATATGAACACTGAAAAAGAAAGAAAATAATCAGGGATCTTTAGTACAATGAAATTTACCTTTTAAAGAGTCATATGAAATTTACTTTCTTACAATATACTAATTATATCATGACTTTTGGACAAGATTTTCTCTTAACTGTACTAATTATTTAAATTGCTGTTGTTTCTTCACAGATTTGTGCTTTAGTTATTGTGGATTTGGAATAGCACTACATTCCCAAATATGCTGCATGAGGAATATCAACAAATATTTTCTATATCCTATGTTCATTATCAATGTTTAATACTAGATTTTTTTGTATTAAACTTTTTTTTTTTTTTTTTTTGGTTTTTCGAGACAGAGTTTCTTTGTGTAGCTTTGCGCCTTTTCCTGGAACTCACTTGGTAGCCCAGGCTGGCCTCGAACTCACAGAGATCCGCCTGGCTCTGCCTCCCAAGTGCTGGGATTAAAGGCATGAGCCACCACCGCCCAGGTTAAACTTTTATTTCTGGAATTTTAAATTTCTTTCTTCCTTGCTACTAAAAAGAGACTGTTACAGAATTTTACTGTTACAAAATTGACATTTGTAAGCAATAAATTAAGTACTTAGTTGCATATATGTAGTATGTATATACAACAAAAATGTCATATAGAGGTCATATACAGATTTTATTTTCTCTACCTATCTCATGTGGTTATACTTCCTTGCAGTGTATACAACCTCCACTAAGTGGAAGGTAAGGACGAAATCTACAGGCCTTAGATCAAACTGGACTTACCTGTCTGGGACACCAATTGGTCAGGAGAGATATCACAAATATTTCTATTATGTGAGACAATGAAGGGCATAATAATCTGAGCTATGTCTGAGAACATACTGTTAATTTCTTGCAAAGAATATTATAGTTTCCTTATCTCTAGACCATATAAAGAAAAAAGGGTTATAATTTTTCTTCATTCAATCACATGTTAAATAAACATGTTTTTCTAAAAGACTTTATCCTTACAGTCAGAAGTTGGAAATAAAACATGAAAGACAAACTGAGTTCATTTTAAAACAATTTCCTTATGCTAAAAATATTTTGTAAATTTTCTGAGCAAATATTAAACTGAATAGTACACAAGAATACAGACAAACCAGTATAAACAAGTACCATTTAAGTTCACCCTAGCCGTGTGAGCTTGGTCCATTAACCAATATTAAGAAGAAAGATTTTTTTTTTTCTAGCTATACGTGGACACCATCAATTGGCTATAGAGCACTTTGAAGGATATCCAAAGCTATCAAAAAATATTGGCTGGTGTACAAGAGAATGGTAAAACATAGATACACAGATTTTAAAGTGCTCAGCATGTGTGTAACATTTGAAAACTCTGAGAATGAGTGACCTGGAAAGACATTTTCAGCAGGAACACAACCAATGCTTGTGTGGACATTAATAACAAGGATTAATATTATTTGCAATGAGTTGGTTCCTAATTTTCTGTAGCTAATATAACAACTTATCCTAAGCTTGGTGAATTCAAATAATGACAATTTGTATCTCAGCTTCAGTGATTAGAAGTTTGAAATATGTTTAAACTACTAAGCATGAATTGTGGTGTCTTCAGAACTCACTGGCTCTGGAGTTCTGGTGGTAAATTTCTTCCTTGCTCCCTTCAACCCTTGGGGGCAACCAACATTACCTGACTGACAGTTCTGTCACTCCAGCCTCATGTTCTGCCTCCAAGTTGACTCTTTTATGTTCTGTCCTAAAATATTCCTTTATTTTCCTTCTTAAAAGTGGATAACATGCCGGGCAGTGGTGGCGCATGCCTTTAATTCCAGCACTCGGGAGGGAGAGCCAGGCGGATCTCGGTGAGTTCAAGGCCAGCCTGGGCTACCAAGGGAGTCCCAGGAAAGGCGCAAAGCTACACAGAGAAACCCTGTCTCGAAAAATCAAATAAATAAATAAATAAATAAATAAATAAATAAATAAATAAATAAATAATAAATAAATAAATAAAAAAGCAGATAACATTATGCAAGGTCAAACAATATCAGAAAGGAAGAAACCTTGAATAGTCTCCCACGTATTCAGAACCTAGACAATAGTCTGGGTTTATATATAAACAAATGTACATGAGGTTGCTGGATGACACATAAATAAGTGAACAAGCATCGATATTTGGAGATGAGAAAGGAGTGAATGGGTATAAGTATGAGAGAAGATATAAAGCTAATTGTTTGTCTAGTACTAACTCTGTAGTCGTGGATTCTTCATTTCTAGTAGTAGCTAAGTGTGCAAAAATATATTAAACAGTTAAAGTATAGATTCCAGTGTGAAGTTCCACAGCTCCAAAATGACTATTCTAAATATGTAGATTTTCATCGAGATGTATGAAATTTGGGTCTGGTTAATTTTGATTTTTACTTGTAAGGATTATTTTAGTACAATAATGTTTATTTTTAAAAGTGGATATAAGTCCAGTTAGAGCCCGCCCTGATGATCCAACACACTATTTTCATCCCAAGCCTTAAATCATATGTGAATGTTCATTGTTATGTAATATCACTCAAGTTTCTAGGGATTAGGATGTAAATATCTTTAGGGATTTACTATCAATCTACTGTGAATTGTATGATCCACATTAAGGAAATTATGTAGATTTTCTCCTTTTTTTTAGTCAGGTTGAATTTAGATAGCTAAGGCACACACACACACACACACACACACACACACACACTTATCTAATATCAGAAATTATGCTATTCAATGATGTAGCCACTAGACAAAACAGGTAATTAAACAAATGAAATATGGCTAGTCAGAATTATGAGGTGCTGTAAATATAAAGTGAATCATAATTGGAAGTCTTGGTAGAAGAAAAATAGTATTAAATGTCATCTTTTGATTGATTGTGTTTATAAATAGTATTTTGACTATATTATATTAAATAGGAATTCTCAATTTTCCTTTTTTTCAGTATTGCTACTACAAAATTTCAGGTTACATCTTGTTCACAATTTATTTTAGGAAGGTCACACTCCTGTGGAATATGTATAAGTTTAAATCTCTTCATCTAAGAGAGACTGTTTCCTTGCAAATAAATAATTTAAATTCCTGAAAGTCATACAGCAAGTTAATTAAATACTGCATTTTATTATTCTATGGTAGTACCTTGCACCATTATAATTCATATTCATTCTAATTACTCACTGCTGCTTTTCTCTGCTTCCCAGCAATAACCCAGCATCTCCACCTGTGCAATAATTAACCACCTTGTGCTGCTCCAGCCTCCACAAACTCCTAATTCTAGGAACCCACAGGCACCACACACTCTTACTCTCCTAATTCTGCGAGATCAAGATTCTCGCAATGAGAATTTGTAGAGTGAGTAGCAATCTTCCAGAACAGACACAATGAAGCTATTTTGAGGTGTTTGGCATTGTCTTCTAATGTGCGGAGGGTGGTGAAGTAAATGAGGGAGAAAGACTATAATGGTGAGGCATAAAGGGGAACTTGTAGGGAAGGAGATATCTTTCAGGAAAGGGTATTTGAGGTTTCAGACTCACATTTTGTTCTAAGGAAAGAATTTGGCAGTGTAATCGGGGGACCAATCTAGGAGGTTTTCAATGGTGAAAGTATATTTAGAGGGGTGGAGAAAATAAAAGCTACTGATGTTTATGAAGTGTACTTGTGTGTCAAACACCACACCTGGTATTCAAATGTATGCCGCATGTTCTGTTGCATGCATATGTATATCGTAACTTCAACGTTTGCATGTGTGTAAATAAGAGTTTGCAAGAGTGCATATAGATGAGGAAACTACCTAGAAGAACTCCAGAGGGAAACAAGAGGCGTTAAGAAGCAGGGGAGTGGACAAGACAAGACGTTATAGTGTTGGGGTGGGGGTGGGGCACACGAGAGACAAGAGAGATGGGAAAGAAGGGTGGAGAAGAACAATAATGGAGTCAAGATAGGTTTAAAAACACCTTAGCGAAGCCTAACCATTGGAAGTCAATAAAAAGCAAGCAAAAGTTTACAAACACTGTATTACTATAATGTTCTTTTGTGCAAATAGAAGTTCGAGTGTCAGAACACGAAAGCATTTGTTTAAGGTCACACAACTGGTATGTTTCACAGCAAAGAGGACTTACTGCTTTATGAAAAGACATCCCTGCAGAGTGTTAAAGCTAGAAGAAAAGATAACATCTGTAGGAGCGTGAAAATGACTCATGACGTGTGATACTATTACCAAATGCTGAAAATTAAACAATGGGCTGATGTGTGATCTGTGTGAAGGGAGGAAGCAAGCTAGGGGTGTGTTTTCACACAGAACCATGCTTGGCAGCTGTGGAAAAAGTACGGCACTGAAAGCCTCATAAGAAATGATACATTCCTTAGCCTCACAAGGGTCAAAGTTATACAGGACAATATTGAATGAAATACTGCTTTTCTTAATACTTGTGTATAGTCAAAAGGAAATTGCATTTGTGTATATAATTATTTCCTATCCCTGATTAAAATACCTACTCATTAAAAATAATCGCCAGTATGTATTAAGTACTCTCTGTGTCGCAGAGACACTCTATGTTCCTGACTTGTGTTAAATTTCATCATCACAAATACTTTATGAGATAATACAAATGTAATATGCATTTTATAGATGAGGAGAGTGAGGTTCAAGGAGATCAGATGACTGCTGACACACACACACGCACACGCACACACACATACACCCAAAGTGACAGAGTGTATGACACACAGGAATGTTACTACAGAGTCTACTGCAGGAGAGCAAAGTTACCATAGTACACAAAATCTAACTTCACTGTGACATGAAAAGTGGGAACTACATTAAGAATAATTGCATATATGTATTTCACCATTAAGGACTTAATTTTTCTTCTGTGAGTTTTATAGTTACACTATAACTTGTTTGTTCTAGTGATATGCTAAAGACAATTAATTATTGCTTTTAGGTGCTGGTTGATGACAGTCTCAGTGGATTAAATCTAGATCATATGGGACAGGTCTTTCAACAGAAAAGCGTAAATAAATTCTTAGCTCAATGCCTTCCCATTAGCATTCATTATTGTGAATAAATGAATTAATCAGCAAGGCAAAGAGCCTCTTTGGGAAGAACATTGAAGTAAGACTAACACAAGTGTCTTCTCAAGTTTGTCTAAGTGAAAATGCCCAAAATAACTCTCAGTTTTCTGGTTCTTTGGAGATTTTTTAAATATAACTCAGCTTTGGAGAATTAAGAATTATTAAAAGTGTGGTAGGCTTGTGGTGATGATGAGGTTTTAGCAGGAAATAGGAATAGAAATAAAAAGGAAAAGAAGACTGCACCACAAAGGAAAGCAATTTTACTTATTTCTAGAGAAGAAAGACAGAAAAAGTAAGGTGGGACACTGAGAAGAGCACTAATTTAATTTGGTACTACTAACATTAATTTGCCAGTTTGTTGTAAATGTGGTCCCATTGGTATCAGCTTTGTGGTTCCCAATTTCAAACTTCCCAGGGCACCTATAGGAAAATATCATTTCTGATCCATTCAAGTTAGAGAAAAGCTCTCATATTCATCCCCTTGTTGTTCAATTTGAAGAAGAAACAATAGGGAAAATAGCGTGACATTTTGAAGCCACAGACTGACCATAAGCGAATACACTTATTTTA
Source organism: Peromyscus maniculatus bairdii (assembly GCF_049852395.1). Classification (NCBI taxonomy): domain Eukaryota; kingdom Metazoa; phylum Chordata; class Mammalia; order Rodentia; family Cricetidae; genus Peromyscus; species Peromyscus maniculatus. Next base: position 54,348,365 of record NC_134857.1, read on the forward strand.
TGTAATAATTAATTATATTGATAGGTTTCACATGGCTAAGAATGAAACATGATTTTTCATTTTTTGTTTGAAAGCCATACTTTTTACATCAATATTATAGGGTGTTAGACATTTTCTAATTACTAAAAATGGGACTTTTATAATAGAGAAATTATAGATTGTGGATGCATTGTCTGCAGATCAATCCTGTGCCTTTTCATATTAGACATTGTCAACTTATTACAGCGGTTTGATAAATGTAGAAAAAGATACAAGGCATTTAAATATTGTCCATGCTGATTTATCAATTAATAACACTAGGCACAATAATTTTATCTCTTTTTTTTGGTGTGTTTCTTTTTTAAAAAAAATACAAATCACATTCTTTTCATTTCAATTTAAACATGCCAATGGATCTCATAAATTGATAAATTAAAACAAATAATTCTAAGAAATCAAAGAATGTTTCAAAACAACAAAAGAACATTTACTCCCCCTAGTGAACTCACTAGTGGCCATGGCTTGCACCACTTACTTCTCTTCTGGAATTTGTAGCCTTTTTTTTTTAATTTTTTTTTCCTTTTACTTCAAATAGATGTTTTTCTCATACAATATATCCTAATTCCAGTTTTCACTCCCTCTATTCCTCTCAGTTCCTTTCCACCTCCCCTCCCCTCCAGATCCACACTCCCTCTCCTAAAAAAACAAAAAACAAAACAAACAAACAAAAAATCGAAAAAAAAAATACAGGCTTCTAAGATATAATGACCAAACATGACAAAATAAAATATAAGATAAAACAAAAAACATGACACTGAGGCTGAACAAGACAACCCAACAAAGGAAAAATGTCTCAAGATCAGGCATAAAAATCAGAGACCCACTGGTGCACACACTCAGGTGTCCCATGAAGATACTAGGCTGAAGGCTATTATATGTATGCAGAGGACCTGCTGCAGACCTGTGTAGAGCCCATGCTTGCTGCCTCAGTCTTTGTGAGTTCATAGGAGTTTTGCTCAGTTGATTTAGAGGGCCTTGTTCTCTCGGTATCCTCCATCCCCTCTGGCCCTTACACTTTCTGCCTCCTCTTATGAAGGGTTCTCTGAGTCCTGAGGGGAAGAATTTGATGGAGAACTCACATTTAGAGATGTATGATCCAAGTACTCTCTCTCTCTCTCTCTCTCTCTCTCTCTCTCTCTCTCTCTCTCTCTCTCTCTCTCTCTCTCTCTGTGTGTGTGTGTGTGTGTGTGTGTGTGTAATGTCTGGTTATAGGTCTCTGCTTCTGTTCTGCTGGTGACTGAATAAGGCACTGATCTATGAATAAGAATATTACTAGGAGTCATTTTATTGATAGTTTTTTTTTATGCCGGTAGTGTTTTATTTTACCCATGATTTCTGTTCTATGTGGTTCTTGGTCATCCAAACAGTGATGCATATGGGTTCTATTTTTGTGGATTGGACCTTAAGTCAAATCAGCCATTGGCTGGCTGCTCCCACAAGTACTGTGACACCATTTCCCTTGCCTATATTGCAGGCAAGACAGATTGTAGATCAAATGTTATGTGACTGGGTTGGTGTCAGATGTAAAAAAAAAAAAAAAATGACATCATGAAATTTGCAGGCAAATAGATGGAGGTAGAAAAATTCATCCTGAGTCAGGCAACCTAGACCCAGATAAATGTTCCATGGATTCACTTATATGTAGATGTTTGACATTAAATAAATAAATGATTACAAACTTATGATTTGTAGATCAAGAGAGGTTAGGTATAGAAGAAGTAACTAGGATGGACACAGAGAACTCCCTGGGAGAGGAAAATAGAATAGGTTTTATAGGTAGACTAGGGGCAGGTGGAGTTGGGAATGGGAGGTCAGGTGGAGATGGGGATAGAAGTTAGGGAAGAGAAAGGAGAGAGAAAAGAGAAAAAAGAGGAAGAGACAGCTGGAACTGAGGAACATTTGAGGATGATGTGGAAACCTAGTGCAGTAGAAAATTCCTAAAATATATGAAGGCAATTCTGATGAGGTCTTCTAAAAATGAGGATTACAAAGGTTTTCATATCTTGGACTGGGTTTCATTCAGTTGAGTTGTTAGCCAAGGGGTTCCCATGGAAATCCCCAAACAACTGAAGGTGTTGCTAAGACAATGGACTGTTCTCTGTAAACTCACACATGTTACTGAACATGGAAAAGTCACACCCCTAAATTTTCCATATTTTATTTACCTTTTCACATCAGGTTTTTTTTTTCTGTTGAAATACGAAATATTTCCACTTATCATAAAGGGTTTAATCCTCTACCAGAAACAGTGACAGTATCTACCTCTGTTATCCGACTGACAAGTTGTCAATACCTCAAACTGTCTTAAAAGAACATTTACCTTTCATTAATTTATTCATCCTACATTGAAATACTAAACACCTTTATAGTGCCTCTAATATACCAGGTATTTTTTGAAATACTAGTTATATAGGAAGACCAAGATAAGATAACTGCTGTAAAGGCACTTCCAGACCAGTAGTTATTTGTAAATGTTGCTGAAAAACAAACAAATGAATAAATAAATAAAATAAATAGGCAAGTTAGTAATGTTCATTAAAGAGTTACTTCATCTTCTGATAGACATGCAATTAGAACTTAATAATGTATGAAAAATAAAGAGCTTTTGCTCTATCTTTTGAGACAGGAAGGACCTCAGGAGGAAAGAAATTTTTGTCATAATGTGTGAAAGAACCTTCTAGAGGATTAAGTGGATTAAGAAGCACCCTGAGGTGTTAGCAAGCTACTCTAAAAATCTGAATTGAAAGACGTAAAGCAACACAATACTGGGTAGTGATAATGAACTGGAAGCCATTTGGCCAGCAGGAAATGTTTGTGAGTATTCAGGGTGAGAGCTGTGGCCAGAGAGGAAGGGAACCCAGGTCACACTGAGCTTTCTGCATCAAAGAAGGGGATTCTGGTGACCATAAGAGGCAAGTGAGATAGTTTTCCTCACAGAAACTGAACTATAAGCAGTGGACAACACAATCTTTATAACTCCTTGAAGCCTGTGAAAAGTATAGACAAGAGCAAGGATCTGAGTCAAGGATCCAACTGATTGTAAATCCTATGAGATTGGGACATGCCATTTTTATATTTTTCTTAGGGTTAGTTATCACTTGACTTGTGGAAAATGATGTTTTTCCCTGAAGTGCTTGTTTCTTTCCTTATGTTTTTCTATACTAGAAATATCTGTTACTTACATAAGAAAATGTTCCTGTCGTGAGTTTTGAATCTGGATATATATTTAGTAATTTTAAAAACATTTCCTAAATGTGCTTTTAGTGAGAATGAAAACTTCAGAGTACTCAGATCAATTAAAACTTTGTCTTAGTTTCTTTATCTGGGGCTGTGATAAATACCTCAATAGAAGCAGTTTTAAGGGGGAACAGCTCTCTATTTTAGCTCAAAATTCTAGGTAACAGTTCTTATTTCTGGGAAGTTGTGTCCCCCAATATATTGTGCACCCTAATAAACTTATCTGGGGTCAGAGAACAGAACACCCGCTAGATAGACATAGAGGCCAGAAAATGGTGGCACACGCACCTTTAATCCTAGCATTCTGGAGGCAGAGATTCCTCTGGATTTTTGTGAGTCCAAAGCCACACTGGAAATATCAAGGCGTGGTGACACATGCCTTTAATCCCAGGAAGCGATGGCAGAAAGCCAAAAGGTATATAAGATGTGAGGACCAAGAACTAGAGTCTGGTTAAGCTTTTAGGCTTTTAGCAGCAGTTCAGCTGAGATTCATTCCAGATGAGGACTCAGAGGCATCCAGTTTGAGGAAACAGGATCGGCAGAGAAGTTGGCTAGGTGAGGTTAGCTGTGGCCTGTTCTTTCTCTCTGATCTTTCAGCATTCAACCCAATTCCTGGCTCCGGTTAGCTGTGGCCTGTTCTTTCTCTCTGATCTTTCAGCATTCACCCCAATTCCTGGCTCTGGGTTTGTTTTTATTAACAAGACCTTTTAAGATTCATGTTACAGGAAGTAAAGATATCGGGAACCAGCTAGTCACATCTCATCAAGCAAGAGCAAAGAAAGGTGAATGAATATGTGATGATACACACTTCACCTTCTCCCATTTTATACAATCCAGAACTCAAAGCCAGGGACAAGTGCCCCTCATTTACATTGGGACTTCCCATATCAACTAATGGAATCAAGGTATCTCCCATAGATGTGCACATAGGCATCCTAATCTAGACAATTCTTCATTAAAAACTGATTCTAGGTGGTGTCAATTACAAAAAAAACAATTAAACCTAATAATCAGAAAATTTAATCTCTTTGACTAACTCTGTTTATGTTTATGTTTTATTCATCTGCTTAGGCACTCACCTTAGTAATGTTAAAAATCCTAGATGAAGGAAATATAGGCATAACCCTTACTTCTTTTCAGTAATTGAGTTCCCATGGGAAATTGTGACTTTAATTCTCCTTCCTCTTCTCTGACATACAGCATATGAATATTTTTCTTTTATTGCCATTCCTTATTAGTTTTTGTCTTCCAAATTAAAATTATATATTGATACATTGATATAATTTATTTCCTTAGTGGTAATCCACCATATTCTCTCAACAGTTGTAAAATCAACAATCAATTTTCATAAGATGACTGTCAACCAGGGAACTTCAATGCTAAGTAGTTCACTCTGAGATCATTTCTATTTTTTTCTTATAGATTTATTTTTTTACTGCATCATGTTCAACTTTTTACCCTTTTTTCTATTTTTAATTTTTCTTGATGATGATAATGATTGAGGTGTGTGTGTGTGTGTGTGTGTGTGTGTGTGTGTGTGTGTGTGCGCACGCGCGTGCTTGGGTGTCATAGTTTGTGTGTATGAACAGAGTCTGAACAACATTTGAGAGTTGATTCTTGTCTTCTACTATGGGTTCTGGGTATAAAACTCAGGTCATCAAGCTTGTATAGCAGGCACCTTCATCTGCTGAGCTATTTCAATACATTCTGTTCCACTTTCTTTACATAAATGTTTAATATTTGAACATTGATTTATATAATCTGCTCCTTTGTGTACTTATTTTTTATAAACTCATCCCTTCTCACCTACATTTTCATAAAGTTGTATGAATTAAGCTATCCATTCATTGTGGTTTACTGTATCTTCTTTTCCCCTGTGGATTCATTGTTATCTTAGATTTGATGTATTTATTTAATTGTTTAATTAAGGGCCTTATTTTCTTGAAGCATGCATTAAAATTAATTAAATAGTTAAACAAGTGCTTCATGTTGTCATGGGTTCTAACATTCCTGAGTTGTTAATTAGATGTTTTAATGCATCTTTATTTCACCTTAATATTTAAGTTTCATCTAAATATTTACAATTTTCTCCTCTCAAGATTTCAGTAGCTTTTGGGTCATGAGGTTGGGGATGGGAATGACACTCTGATCTTTGTGACCCATTTTTCTTATTATTACCAGTATAGTAATGATATGCCTTTATATAGAGAGTGAAATTTCTAGGTCTAGCCCCAACATGGTAAAACAGCCCGTGTTGACTACACAAGTTTTATATAAATGAAGTTCTCAGATAGTTTATTCTTCTTTGGGAATGTCCTTCACTTTCCATTTTCTGTTCTTTCCAACCCTTCATTTAAACAACTTTTAGTTCTAATCTGTCATTTGGATTTTTCATCCTCCCACTTATCCTTTCATGTATGTATGTTTTAACATGGTCTATGTAAAACACACACAGACTTTTGAATATACATGACTGTATATAATTTATAATGTAATCATTAAATGGGGATTCTTGTAGTAATGACACAAGATAAGAAATTGGACATTAAATATACCTTGGAAGGTGTCAGTGTTACACAGAAGAATTTTATTCACTATAAGTAAAACATTAAATAGATTTCCCTATTCTTAGCTTAAGTAACATTCTTTTTTTCCCTCAGATACTTTATTTGAAAGGATTATTTTGGTATGTTGAATTCCTTTCCTACTATGAAATTAAGATTACATTCATAAAATATGTAATATGGTTGTTTGTTTCTATTTAGTATTTGTTTTTCCATAGGATCTTTTCTTCAAAGCTCATGGGTGAATTTTGGTATTTTTTTTTGTTCATACTATGTTTTTGTTTGAATGAAGATTGAGAACTGTTTCCTCCTGATCTACATTCTGATAGTTAGTATCGCTGAGTGTGGCAAGTAGATGCTCTTAATTAAACTGGAACTAAATTTTCTAGGATTTTGTTCTTCCTCTTCCTTCATGAAAGAACAGGTCCCAGGAAAAAGAAGCAAAGGCCATTATGCCTGAAGGTTGTTTTAGGGTTCCAGACAGCATTCCAATCTGCACATTTTCTGACTCATTGCTTCACTTATCTTGTTGGCCTCCAAATCTTCCAACTTCTGTATATCATCCTCTTTCGTAGTCTTCAATTCAAGCAAAAATCACATAGATAACATTACTAGTTAAAGATATAGGACACTAGAGCAGGTGAAAGGCAGGCATGGACTCCTGTGTATTCTCCATCTCTCGGTCTATCCATTTTGTTATTTTAGTTTATTAATTTTTGTTCTTAAGTATTCCTTTTGTATTTTTTGCTTATTCTCTTGATTTTCTTTTTAAGTTAGGATGAAATTTATCATTTCAAAAGTAATAGTTAAAAATTACACTTTACTTGAAGAGTGATGTTAAAAATCATTTAAAAGTACTTTAGTTAAGTATAAAATTTGATATGGCACAAACATACATGCACACATATGTACACACATAGGCACACACACTCACACACACAGGTATTTAAGTGATTTGACACTTAACATTTCTAATGGCTCTCATTCAATATTCGATTAAATCCTGCTTTCTCTTCAGTATATAAATAGGAGAAAGAAAATTACCAATAGCTTTTAATGCTTTCCCTGAAAGGAAAATTATCAGAATTATAGGCTCTTCTCTGCATAGTTAGAAACTTATCCTCTTAAGGCTTTTGGCATTTTTTTTTGTCAGATTCCCTCTACTCTCTACGAATCCTTAAGAGTTTGAAAAGCATAGGTTAAAAATAACCAAATACCTCTCCTAGAATCTCCTTATTTGGTATGTGTAATAGAATGATAGCTTCAAAGTAGGGAACTTAGTTTTAAAGAAACTTTCAATTTAATTAATTGTTTTTCTAAACATAATTTTCTATTGATTCTTTGTCAGTTTTACACTATCACCCCAATTCGCCTTCTCTCTCTGTCCTTCAATATCTGCTGCTCACCCCCGATGCATTCCCCCCAAAAAGAAAAATTTAAAAATATTAATTAAAAACCAAACACACAAAATAACCACTTAGCTCCTCTATCTTTCCCGCCTTTCCAGCACCTCTCTATTACTCAGTAACGTTGGTAACTATTGTAAGTATACCCATTTGTCCACTCAGTTCTACTTACAAATGTTCATTGCAGTGAGTTGTTGGTCTGGTTCAAGGCCTCTGGCTTCTGGCACGCTATCAACACTGGACCCCCACTGAAACTCCCTCTGAGCATCCTGCTGCCACCCAAGTCACAGATATCCTGCAGCTACGGTTCCACCGGACCAGTCGCTTCACACATTATGGCAGGTCTTAACTGGGGTGGTTCAACTCAAATCCCTATATAAGGGTCTAGGTGGTACCTGATTTGATCAGTCCATGCCACTGGGACCAACCCCCTCAGACGAGGGGCAGAATCAGTTCTACTCTTATGCCATCGAGAGAGCTTTCCCAAGCCTGTGGTGAGGGCAGGGGATGTCTCTCCTGAATGTGGGGCCAGCTCACCTGTGAGGGGTAGGGCCAGCTTTTCTGCTGCAGTGAACATCAAGGGGGAGCTCTCTCAGGGCCATCGAATGGTGGTGCCTGATCAGCATGACCCTGGGGTTTCAACATGCATGGTTTCTATAACCCCCTGTGAAAACAGGGGCCATAGAGATCAGCTGCAGAGGGAGTATGGACCAGACATGGCCCTGGGCAGCAGTTTGACTCAGATATCACCACCATGCCTGGGTGGCAGCAGAGAACACCCAGATCAATATGGCCCCAGAGGCAGCATGGCTCTTAGACATCAACATTGTCTCAGGTGACTGATCTATCCTAGGCATTCTCAGATATCACAATGGCCCTAGAGGCTACTCAGATTGGCATGGCCTCTGCAGTTAGTACAGCCCTCAGACACCAACATGGCCCCAGGTGGGCAGGCAAGACCCAGGGCATCCTCATGGCCTTCTCTGGTAACAGGAGACAAGGACATCAACACAAACCCTGGGCCATAAACCCAGACAGGATCCTCTGCTGCAGCCTAGGCTCAGATGTCACCTTGGCCCCAGGATGCAGCCCAGGCCACTAAGGTCAGCCTGGCCATTCTAGCAACGTAACTCTCAAACACCAACATGGACTCAGGTGTTTGTCCAGACCCCAGGCATCTGCTCAGCCTTCAGTGGCTGCTGTAGGACCATGGACCTAGACATGGCCTTTGAAACAGCTCTGGCATGAATGACATCGTGGATCCGGATGGCAGCACAGGCAACTCAGGTCAGCATGGCCCCTGTGGCAGCACAGCTCTTGGATGGCAATGTAGTTGGACTTTTCTTTCCTGTCTGCCAGTTTCCAAATAACCAACATAGAGAATTAATATTAATTATAAATACTTGACCAATAGCTCAGGCTAATTACTAACTAGCTCTTACAACATAAATTAGCCAATTTCTATTCTACATTCTCCCATATAGTATTACCTCTCATCTTGCACTTCTTGTTTCCTCTCTGTGTTTTGGTGGCAACTCCTCTGACTCTACCTTTCTTCTTTCTTCCCAGTGTCCTTAGTCTGGTCTCCCCGCCCGCCCGCCCCCCCCCCCCCATCCAGCTATTGGCTAGTCAGCTTCTTTATTAAATCTACTATAGCAAAAATTTATACAGTGTACAGAAGGATTATTCCACAGCACACCAAAGTGGCCACAGCTGGCAGCCAGGACCCCAGGCATCCACGTGGTGGTCTTAGGTGGCCGTATGCGCCATGGATGTCATTAACACAGACCCCAGCTGGGGTAGGACCAGAGATTCAGACATGGCTCTTGGCAAAAGCCCCAGGCCCAGACATCACAATTGGCCCAGGTGGCAAGCAGGCCACCCACACCGGCCTGCTCCTCAGCATCCTGGCTTCTTCAGTTCTGCCTTTTTCTGTAGCCCCTGGACCACTCTGCTTCTCCTCCTCGTCCGTTTCTCCACCATACGTTTGCTCATGATAATAGAACCCACCTGGGGGCCTGTGGAAAGTCTTCAGTCTACTCAGGCTGTGAGGACGCAGGCAGGCTTGTGGAACTAGCAAGCCTGTGGGTGTCTTCCACCCTCCTGGGCCGCAAGGACACAGGCAGGTCTCCCAGTTGGATTGTGGATAATTGTAGAGACTGATGAGGAGATGTGAACTATAGACTTTTGAGTTAGAAATGCTGAGTTTAAATTTATCTGCCACTGTTTAATTTAGCAGCCTAGGAGAATTATCTGAATATTCTGCTATGTTATAGATATTGTGTGTTCCCCCAAAGCTGATGAAGCAACATTCACAGAGGAGGCTTTTGGATGTGATGGTACAGAGATCTGAGTTCCTGAAGGCTGACTTAGTAAGGAGGACCTAGATGTAGGGAAAGGATATTTGGGGTCATGGCCCCAGGTTTTGTGTCCCTGTGAACCCCCTACTTCTGATTTTCGGCCCTCATGAGGTAAGAAGCTTTGCTGTACTGATGCTTTCCCATCAACATTTTCTGCCCCAGCACAGGTTAGACAAAATGAAACCCAGTGATTAATTAAATATATGTGTGGACACACTTACTTTTTCTTCAAAATTGTCAGCTATTTTTACACAAGTGTGTTTCCCTGTACAATGGTGAACTTATTAAGATATGAGTTTAATGGTAAGAAATTGGATTCAAATTTGAGACTCAGCAGTCATTCATTACTTGACCTTGAATGAGCTACTTAGCTGTTGTTGTTTTATGTATCACCCTTCTGCTTTCTATACTTGGGTCATTTGAAGAAATTAGTTGGGCAAAACCGAGTTCCATTCCTGTAACAGATTCTTTATCTGCTCCAGACCTTTTATTACACCCAAGCTAACCATCTCATTATGCACACTGCCAAGGTCAGGGAAAGGATGTCACACTGCAAAAACCTTGTTTTTCAGCAAAATTGCTCAGCATATGATCTTTTATTCTTTACACAAAACTACTACATATTTAAATGCCTAATTCTGGCTCTACTCTATGAAAACTATGTGAAGTATTTTTAAAGTTAGATAATGGTAAAGATCTACTTAAGATAGGTGCCAAGTCTTTCTTCAAAGCAGGAGGTAAATACATCCCCAAAAGACATCAACTCTGAATAAAAACCTCCCTAGAGCTATAAACTTTTGATGTTTATTTCAGTCATTTTATCCAACTACGCTCACTTCCATAATATACACTTAGAAAAATTACATTGAATTCACAATCAATTAGTCTTACTCTACTCTTTGAAGTACAATGGGAAAAATGAAATAAGATACACAGGCAGTGCTTTGTCAGCCACAGTTACAGTCATGCTAATGAATGTGATTTTTAGATGCCTGACAGCTCTTTGCCTGCGAGATTATTTAAAGCTATATTTCCCCTTGCTTTTCTGTAATGATTGTCAAAGAGAAACCCAGAGCAGAAACTTTGACTTTGAGTAAACATTTTACTAAGTAGTATAGGAAATGGATGTGCTCAAAGTTCTATCATGATGGACAAATCAGATGTTAAATATTATCCAGACTGTATTGAAATATGTTGTACATCTCTCTTCTAATTTCTCATAGGACTTCCCTTTTGTCTCACTAAATTTTATTTTACGAACATATATTATTTTCTACCAAACTGTTGTTTATTATTTAAGCAAATATGTTCTCAACTGTTGCTGTAAAGAACTCTCTGATATAAAATCATTTTACATATTTGGTTGGGATGAACTATATAATATTTTTACAATAAGATTCATAAATATTTTTGTATATATGATTTTGGCTATGCCTAGGCAAACATTTTACAAGGAAGCTAAACTTATTGACTGATGGTGGAGAGAATTTATCCTTCAGATATTCAGAATCCAATATGGTTTTATTTGTCTATAAATATGTCTTGCTTATTGAATATGAAACAACAAACCACCATAATAAAAATCATTCATAATGAATTTCTATAAATATCACATTGTGTATATACTATCAAGCAAGCACTTAAAAGCCTTTTATCTTTTTCTGTTGTAAATTTCAAATACAGTTTATCATTTAAATGGCAGAGAAATTTTAACACTCTCATATGAATTTAATTGGCAATATATGATGATAAAATGAGTTGAAATTGTAATGTATAAAATATAAATCTGTGAATTTAATATCACATCTATTAGTTATTACGCTGTGGGGTTGGTTTCCTCGATACTTATTTAATTGTAAGATTTTTCTCAGGAGAAAGAGATAGATTAATAACTTAATTTCTTTGAAGATAATAAAACTGTACTATGGTTTAATACATTAAACATATAAACACATAAGATAATGCTAGGTGTTGTGGCTCATGATTTAAAACCCAGCACTCAAGAGGTAGAAGCAGGTTTATTTCTGTGAGTTCAAGGCCAGCCCAATAGACACAGTTCCAGGCCAGTCTGGCCATCACAGTGAGTTCCAGGCAAGTCAGAGCAAAATGAACCATGCCTCAAAAGTTAATTAAAAAATCCCAAAGAATGTATCAAAGGTCAATAACACATGGACTCATAAAATATGAATAAAGCATAAATCTAGCCTTAAAAATTGGAGAATTTTAAAATGTTTAATTTTACTTACTTTATATTTGAAAAGCAATGTAAAGGTACAAATAACCCCTTTTATTATGTACTGAAAGTGATTTTTTTCTTCTATCTTAATATTAATAATAGTGGTCCTTTCTAAAATTAATTTTCCTTAAGTGGGCAGAAAAATTGTAAGTGCCAGAGGGAATTTCTGGTATGAGAGTGTACCTTCTAACTATGACAAGACATGTACACCCACGGAATCTCAACAGGATGGCTGCCTAAAAAATGTCAGAAAATGAAAATAGCAACTGACATCCCAGTGAAGATGGGGGAAAGCTCACAGAACCCATCCCCAGATGAAGAGCACAAGAAATTCACATCACATGAAAGATGATGAATTAGCCTTGATTATTCCATACCAAGTGGTTAGCCCTAGAAGAATATTCATTCAGGCAACATTCAACAGACCTATCAGGTTATATTTATGTGTTTATTCATTCTCACATATATTTACTAACAATGGATAAATAAGAAGAGGCCGTAAATTTGGCAGGAGGATAAACCTAGGAGGCGTAGGAGAGAAGAAAATGATAGGGATAGTGATGTAATTACATATTTTTGGAGATTATATTTTTGAAATTTTAATTTAATTATAGAATTTCTTCCACTTTCTTCCTTCAAACTTTGCCATATATCACTCTCCACTACTCTTACAAAATACTTTGCCATATATCACTCTCCACTACTCTTAAAATTTACATTAATTTTTTAATAAATTGTTATTGCATACATATTCACATATAAACACTATATATATATATATATATATATATATGTATATATATATATATATATATATAACCTGTTTGGTACATATAACACTTCCTGTTTGTACATTTTTCATGTCTGGCTATTTGGTATGCGGTAGGCAACTGGTGTTCTTTTCCTTGTAGAAGGACACCTCTCCCATTCCCAAGCTTTTTCTCAGCTGCCTATACCTCTTTGTGTAGGGCTGAGTTCTGTGGGGCATTTCTCCATCAAGTTTAGCTTGTTCATTGGTGTCATCTTTTTTCAGCCCCTCATGTTGGCCATCACGTTGTTAGACTTGATGGGCGCTGTTCTGATATTACGAGTGTGCACGGTCTCTCAGCAGAGTCCATCATCCTCCGGCTCTTACAGCCTTCCAGCCCTTTCTTTCACAGTGTTTCCTGAGCCGCAGATGCAGGATTGTTTTGTGGATGTATCCAAGAGGACTGAGCTCTGCAACTCTGCATTCCGATTATTTGGGGGTTCCTGTAGTGGAAAAGTCTCTCTGGTGACAACTGCTTACAGATTGTTGCTAGGGATTGTGCTGGTTTAGCAAATGGGTGGTCATACATAGATTCTCCAATAACTGTGACTTCGCTGGCACTGAGTAGCTAGCTCGGTTTTCAGTATCCGGCATGGCGTCCCTCTTGTTGAACATGTCTTAGAGAAGTGTTGGTTACCATCAAGATTTGTGTATCACTACTATACCCTCATGGTTATTTTCCATTATGCTCATTCATATAGTTCATAGGCATCATAGCTGGGTATTACTGTTTGTTGTTTCCCTCCTTTGGAAGCTTGCATGGTACCTTCTGGGACTGTGAAAGTTAGTCTTCATGAAGAGGAGTATTCAGGGACACTCCCCTTATAAACATTCATACACAGTTTTAGTGAACTCTTCTTGTCTGGATTAATGGTACTCTGTCCATGAGTCAAAGACCACCTCACATAATTCCCAATACCAGATATGAGTAGTGATATTTTGAGTTGTTGGCCATGGATGTTCAAGAAACTACCAAAACGGTTGTTGTTGCCCTTGGTTATTCCTCAGTAAGTCCCTATTGCTGAAGACGTTATGCCCTTCAGAAAAAGGGCCCAGAGACGCTGAGGAATAATTATATTTTAATTAAGTTATTTTTTTCTTTAGAATATATATATATATATATATATATATATATATATATATGTCTCAGTAAAAGCTTGAAGTCTATTGAACAACTGTAGTTACAGTTTACAGCATAAACAAAGGTGAACTACTTTTGTTGATAGTTCTTTCCTTAGAGACATGTATTAATCTGCACATTTCATCAATCTATTCACCCATCCCTAGCTATCTAAAGATTATCTCTCAATGTTAGATTTATGCACTTCAAGACATAATTGCTTAAACTATATTTACATGCAAAGCACATTTTATCTTCTTAAAGAAGATCTTGCTAGATGTTCTTGGGTGCTTATTAATTATTGTTTCAAAGATAACTTTATAAGTAAAAATATTTATTTTAATCAATTATAATCTATATCAATGTTTCAAATAGAAAACAACTATGTAATAATGTAAATCTTGTAATTACTGGGTAACTAGAACCAGTAATTAATAATGGGAAATGCTGATTTATTTGAAAATATAAAAGGGCTGTAATTATTTTTAAACATCTGAACAAGCAACGAAACTACTGTGCATTTAATACCAGACAGATAATTTTTTGTATTTGGCATTAGGACATGACCTTTGCCATAAAAATGGTGATAGTGTTAAATTTTCCTCATCAAAATGTTAATGACTCCAACTGTGACTAACAATTGAGTTAAGATTTGCCAAACATTTAAAACTATGAGATTGTAATAACAATTATTTAAATATTTTGTTTCATTTCCAAATTCCCAATGCAGAATGTTTCCCTGTTCATAAACTGAGGCTCTGAGGTTTGTATTAAACACTATACTTGCTTAATCACAATGTTTCACTATTCCTAAAACAAGCAGGCTTCATGTTCATGATTTCTTTATCTTTAAAATAGGAATACTGGGTTGACCCTACACCATTCCCCAAAATGACTTTATAATTTTTAAGTGTTTATATTAAAGTGACCATTTTAAGGAGACAAAATTATTTGATACTTTTTTTTTATTATTAAGAAATTTTCTACTCACCCTACATACCTCCAACAGATCCCACCTCTTCTCTCCTCCCACCCCCCAGCCCTCCCTCCCAAGCCACCCCCATCCCCACATCCTCCAAATCAGGATCTCCCATGGGGAGTCAGCAGAGCCCAGCACACAGAGCCAAAGGTCCAAGCTCCTCCCTGCCGCACCAAGGCTGCACAAGGTGCCACACCACAGGCACCGGTCTTCCAAAAGCCTACCCATGCACCAGGGATGATCCCAATCTCCCCGCCTAGGTGTCCCTCAAACAGTTCGAGCTCAACAGCTGTCTCCCGTATCCAGAGGGCCTAGTCTAGTCCCATGGGGACTCCACAGCCATTAGTCCACAGTTCATGGCCTTCCACTAGTGTGGCCATCATCTCTGCATGTCTTCCCATCATTATCTTGACGTCCCCCTCGGAATCCCTCCTCTCTCCAATCATTGGATTACTGGTGCTCAGCCTGGCCCCTGGCCGTGGATCCCCGCATCCACCTCCATCAGTCACTGGATAAAGGCTCTATTATGACAGTTAGGGTATTCACTAAACCCTGCACCAGAGTAGATCAGTCCAGGCACCCCCTCAATCACTGCCAGCAGTTCAGGGTGGGGTCATCCCTGTGGATTCCTGAGAGCTTCCCGGCACCCTGCCTCTTCCCACTCCCATGATGTCTTCATCTATCACAGTATCTCCTTCCCTGCTCTCCCACTTCTTACCTGCTCTAGCTCGACCCTCCCATTTCCCCATGTTCTCACCACCCCCATTTCTTGCCCTTCGCCCCCGCACTTCACCCCCAGCACGCTCATGCATATCCCATCCATTTCTACTTCACTGGGCTATCCATGTGTCCACCCCAGGGTCCCTGTCAGCTAGCCTCTATGGAGCCATGGGCTGCAGTCTGCCCATCCCTTGCCCTGAAAAACGATGATATCATGAAATTTGCAGGCAAATGGATGGAACTAGAAAATATCACCCTGAGTGAGGTAACCCAGACTCAGAACGAAAAACATGGTATGTACTCACTCATAAGTGGATATTTGGTACTTTTTAATTCCCCAATTTAACACAGTATGTCACCTAAGCATTTTACATGCAAAACCAGTCACGGTGGTACCACCTGTAGTTCCTTGTACTCAGGATGCTGAGAGACAAGAGGATCACTGAGGCCACAAGTTAGAGACCAACCAGGGGAACAGAGTAAGAATTGCTTTAGTTCAAACAAACAAACATAATGGACAATATACTATGTTTTTCTTTGGTGAATATTTAAAGAACTGAGAAATTGCTTTACAAATGTTGCATTCATTTATTTTATGTTGTGGTAACTGAATGCGAGACTGGGTGATTTAAAAAAAAATTAAAACTGTAGTTAGTTTATGATGTTGAAACATGGAAACTCCAAGAGTGTATTGTCTGCATATTTTCATTATCTGATAAGAACTTTTCTGCTGAGTTAAGACTAATACTTCTTGTATTTACAAAGTCACTTTGGCTGGAAACCCAATCTCATCACTTTATCTAGTACTCATTACCTCCAAAAATGATTTGTTTCATTAGTGTGTGTGTGTGTGTGTGTGTGTGTGTGTGTGTGTGTGTGTGTGTGTGTACTTGAGTGCAACCTTCTGCAGAATCTAGAAGACAATGTCAGGTCCATGAAACTGAGCTACAGGCAGCTGTGAGATCCTGGACATGATTATTGGGAACCAAACTCAAGTTCTTTTTAGGAGCAATATAGATTTTTAATCATGGAGCCGACTCTCCAGCCCTTCTACTTCCCTGATAAATGCAAAGCTACTGTTTATTGTTTTACAGCTGTGTTCTCTTACTTAAGTCTAATCATGTCTTTTAAGATTTTCTTTGATACCTTTCTTCATCCTGGCAATAGATAACATAAAATCCTACTACCATTTTTAAGTAGACTTTCCATTACTGATCATTATTTTTTCTAAATCAGTTTTAACAGTAATGAAAAATGAGCCTCCTTATCCCGAATTTGTTTCTAATAAAAAACAGAATGTTTTCCCCCTTGATCAGTCAGAACTTCTATGTTCACTTTTCAAAGCCACAATCTCAGTAGTGCAAACTGAACAATCTGTAAGATAGCAAAATTTTGTAGAATTCAGGCGTCAATTTAAGAAAAACAGGCAATAAAACCTCACATAATTAACACTGTGACTATGCTCAGGTAAGCATCAGCTGAGATTTAAAAAATATATGAATACCTCACTGTTAATATTTACAGTGATTATTTTAAATGTAAAGAAGAGAACTGTAAGAATTTTAAATTAGATTTTTCTGTATGCTCAACTGACACATTGAAAACTTTTATACTTTGACTTATAAACTCTATTATTGGCTAAAGATTTGACATCTAAGACATAAACTACAGAGAACTCTTAAAAATATTCCCCACTCTGTCACCCAAGAACTCAAAAACTTTATGACCAACATAAACCACTGGTTTAATAAAATGCTGACTGGCCAGTAGCCAGGCAGGAAGTAGCTACACCCAGGACTTTGTCTTCTAGAATATCATTTTAGTGTGTGACTCATGGTTGAAGCTACCCTCTACAAATGGAACTTCTTGTCTTTTCTCTAAAGGATTGGAAGATTAATATCCTCACCACAGTCTCTGTGTATCAAATAGTAAACTTTATTTCTTAAAGACATATGTAATGAATTACAGCTTTTATTTCCCCAAAACTAAGTAGTTAACCTGAGCTAAACTAAAATGTGTACATTTTTTAAATCAAGATAATATATTTCAACTCTAGATCAACTTCCACTGATCACAGTTAACAAGATCAATTTTATGGCCAATTAAAACAATTTTAGTACACATTGTTTCTTTGTCATTGTTATTATAAATGACTGTGGCAGAAAACACATTTCTGCAGTAAAATGTCTTGTAAATTTATTATTCCCTCTTAATTACTGATTATCGGCACAACATTCTATGACTCTAATCTTGTTTAATGCATTTAATTTCATTATACTTTTATAAAAAAGCACTAAATGTTAAATGTATTTGTGTGTGATTAATGTCATTTTAACAAACCATTACTATTTTTAAAATTCCATTAATATAATTTACCATTCTATTTTAAATACAATGACAACATTACTAATTTATGTTTAATAAGTTTTAATTTCATTGCTAATGAATTAAAATATTACTGATTTCAGGTTGTGAAACAGGTGAGATAGACTCACTTCTCTCTAAGATGTTAAAGAGGTTTTAAACATTGCGCAACACTGGTAAAATCATTAATGCTAATCATAAGTCTTTTATGTGAGTAGTCATCCTCTCTCTATTTACTCCTAAATAAGTTAAGGTATTGGTTGTAATTACTTCCTGCCTGGCTACTGGCCAATCAACCTTTTTTATTAAACTAGTGTACAAAAGCATTATCCCACAGCAGTTGGGCATAGAGTTTTTGAGTTCTCGGGTGACAGCTATCAGACCTCTTCCTGAACCCCTGGATGCTTTGAACAAAGTCAGGCAGCCTCCTGGACAAAGCTGATTACACCTGCTTTCTTGAGTGTTCCAGGAATAACTTGAGGATGATCCCTGACAATCACAACTGTTTGCCACTGAGGCACAGCTCAGACTTCTGAAGGGATTGATCCATTGATCCTTCTTTAATTGTTTCAATCATCTTTTGACAGATTTTTTTTTTATTTTACCTTCACAGTCCTTGGACAACAACAGAAGTCCTAGTTCAGCAGAGGAACATCTTCCAGCAAAAGGCTTGGAATCGCTGCAAATACAGCCCTTCATATTCATGTGCACTGCTATGGTTGATACACACTCAGTTTCTCATTTAAATGACATTTCTAGTATTGGTGCAAATAAAGCTCTTCATTTGCATGAAAGTCTTCTATTATTGGTAGGAACATACCTTTTTGGCTATATAAGCAAAGCATTTGGCTCACTTTATGCACTGGACAAAAGACACTCTCCTGTTTTTCCTCCTAGTATTGTCTCATCAATATTAATAAAAGTACCATTCAAGTGGTCTTTTCTGACCCAAATTTTGATTATCATAGTCAGTATAGAGAGCTGAGCTATCCGGAGGAAGATAGAAGACCGGAGTTGTGGTAAAAGCAATTTATCATCTTCATATAGGTGGTTTTAAAGTCTTTTTCTCTGGTGGTTTAGCTATGTTTTAATGGTCGGAGCCTGATGATGGCTGGACTCTAGTGGAGACAAGCTATCCTTTAATTGATTGCTTTTCTATGCTGACCTCTGGCCATCAAGTTTTGGTGTGATTAGAGGTCTAGGTGCTGACTTCTGGGAGGTGAGGATGGAGTGGTCTGTGATGCCCAGGAGGCATGGGTAAGGAGGTGGCGAAGCAAGGCTGCCGCTGGGACAAGCCTGAAGAATTGGGTCTGCTGGGGAACATAGAGAGCAGAGAAGGTCTGAAGTCAGCCTACCTGGTCTTCTGACAGACATGGCCTGTGGGTGAGCAGGGGTTGTCCACCTGAGCTGGAGGCTAGAACACAGAGGCAATTCCAGGAGTGAGACCAAGAGGCGATCATCTGTGGGATCCACAGCGTGTGTGGAGATTGGGAAAGGGAGGCTATAGATGGTGTTCTGTTGCAGTGCTCGGGAGGAACCTGCTCCATTACAGTGATCCTGCTTCAATTTTTAAATTCCTTATGATGATAAAGATTTCATTAATGCAAAAAAAAACAAAGCCATTGGCCAAATTAATTGGAAAATTTGAAATAAATCATCAGATAATAACAACTTCAAAATTGTTTTAGTTATAATACATTTTGTATTTGTGATTAAATGTTTCATTTTATAAAGCATTTTATATAAATTTGTTGGAAGGACACAATGCACAAGGCAGTTTTAAGATTCAATATTTAAAGATTTTGTTTATTTATTTATTATTTGTGTATGTGTGTCATGGTACATGTGTGAAAGTCAAAGGACAATGCTGTGTAGTTCGTTCTCTCCTGCACCTTCAGGTGTCTGGGGATGGAACTGAAGTCTGCAGACTTCGCTGCTGAGCATGGTTAGCCGTTGAGGCATCTTAATGTCAGAGGAGACCATCATTTAGAGGGGTAGAAACAAAATACACCTAGATTTAATGTTTAGATCTTTAATATAGCAAAAGTAATCTGAGGGGAAAAAAGAGATAATATTCCAAATATCTGTTTGCAGGTGAATGGCATAATGAATATTTGTATGTAGACCCATAGAAAATTTCCAAACCTCTTTTTGTAAGAAATATAATTCTCTGGTATGAATTTCACAACACCAGTTCTTCATCTTTTTCCTTGTCAGTGGGTATTCTGACTCCTTAGTTATCAGAAGAATGTAGCTAATTGGGGTTTCACACTCTATACTTAAAAGAATTATTCACCTGCAAGACAACTCACATATGTGAGGCTCATGGAATATCAAAGAAGATAGCGCATGATTGTGAGAGCCATAGTAACAGATGTTTTCTATGAGATTGCGTCTCCTAGAAATGTCGAGGAAAGCTTTACTCAACAACATGGCTGCCAAAACAAGACCTGAGCAAGGACAACACCATCAGACACATTAACCCAGAAAGGGAAATGCTCAGTGGTTACAATCTGTGGACAAAAACTGCAGTCAATTGAGAAATGCTAAGAGTGGAAGAAAATAGTCTTTCTGAGGAAGAATTCCCCAATTATGTATTCAAAACCAAATGGTCAATCCTGAAATTATATATATATGTATATGCATATATGTGTGTATGTATATATATATATATGTATATATATATATATATATAATCATTATATGGACCAATCAGATTGCAGTTATTATTTTGGAATACATACAGAGAGAGAGAGAGAGAGAGAGAGAGAGAGAGAGAGAGAGAGAGAGAGAGAGAGAAGGGAGAGGGGGGGGGAGGGAGGCACATATGTGTGTGGTAGTGTGAATGAGAATGACACCCATATGCTCATGTATTTGAGTGCTTGGTCCCATCGGAACTGTCTGAGAAGAATTAGAAGGAGGTACATCCTTGTTTGAGAAGTTGATTAACTGGAGGTAGGCTTTGAGGTTTTAAAAAGCTCACACTAGGCCCAGTTCCTGCCCTCTTTCTCTGTGCTTGTAGCTTACAGATCAGATAAAATCTCTGAGCTAGTACTGTAGCACCATGCCTACATACCAGCTGCCCCTCGACCCACAATGAAAATAATGGACTAACTCTCTGAAACTTAAGCAGGCTCCAATTAAATGCTTTCTTTTACAAAAGGAAGCTTGTTCATGGTGTTTCTTCATATCAGTAGAAGTGTAACTAGAAAATCTGTCTGTATGTTCTGCATTGAAGGAACGGTCTCCATGAGGAACCTAAAAAGGTTATGGCATCATAGCTAAAGAATCACAGATGTATAGAAAGTGCATCAAAGTCACACAATTTAATTGTGCAAGTCGAAGAGAACTAAATACAAAATAAAAGAATCTGATCTTTTGGCAATTTAAGGATAATCTGAATCTTTCATTTTGCCCAAGATGATTTGACCATGGGAAAAAAGAGATGTTTATGTAAACAGTGAGGGTAGAAGCTATAGACATAATTAAATTTGCAAGGAAGAGAGGCAGCAAAATACCCTCATAAAGAAACCTTTAAACTCAATAGTTGGAAATAACCAAACTAGAACATGAGGTAAAATCACCAAGTGTGATGGCACATACCTTTCTTCCCAGCACTTAAGAGGCAGAGGCAGAGTGACTTTGGTGTGTTTAGAGTAAAAATAGTCCATGACAAGATACACAACTTTCTAAGTTATTAATAAAGTATCCATTAAACAAGGGACCCACCATATGTACAGTAGAATGCCAAATTCTGAAGTGCAAGTGACAGGACATGCTGAAGATAGTGAGGAGCAAAAATTCTCATTCATTGTTGTTGGCGTTGATGGTGCAAATGCTCCATTCATTCTGGATGGCAGCTTGGCAGTCTCATAGAAAACTCATCTGTTCATACCCCAGGATCCAGCATCACCCTGCTGAGAAATTAAAGAAACAGTTGAAAAGGTACATTCATATGGAAATCTTCAAAGATGTTTTTAGAAACTTTCTTCATAATTACTAGAACTTTGAAGCAGTGAAGATGATCTCTAGGGCACAAATGTTTAAGGATGTATCTATCGCTCATGCACAGATTATTCAGTGATAAGAAATAAAATTTCAGGTGGGCAGATGACTCTGTGGATAAAGTGATAAAGTACTTGCTGTTCAATCATAAGTACCAGAGTTTATATCCTTAGCTCCCATATCAATTTCTGGTGGATATTGAAGACAGGGATCCTCGTGGCAAGCTAGCTAACTAGAGTAGTCCTCATCTGAGAACTCTGGGATCAGTTGAGTAACCCTGTCTAAATGAATAAAAGAGCTACTTAGGAAGACTTCTAGTTATAAATTTTAGGCCTCTAAATGCATGCATTTATGAGCATGTGCACTCAAACAAGTGTGCACACACATATATGTAAACATGCATATCACACGTAAAATAAAAAGAAGATAAAATAATGTGTCCTATCAAAATGGCTAGACCAATAAAGACACTTGCTAGCAAGCATGACCACCTAAGTTCCATCTCCACAGACCACCTCATATATAAAAGAACCAACTCTCACATGTTTCCTTTGACTTCAGGTCCTACTCTATTGCATGTGTGCATTCTCAGCCACATGCAAATAAATAAAAATATTTAAACACATTTTATTTGAATATAAAGCTATCTGATGATGACTGGACAAAGCACCAACATATGAGTATAGCAGAATATCATTGCAAATAAATTTATTGATTTTTTTTGTCAGTCATGCTTGGTTCTATCCTAGGTCTCAGTCTATCCAGTCTCTAGCTCCTGTCCATCCAAGCACTATAGGGTATGGACTCCCTTTCGTGGAGTAGGCTTCAAATTAAACCAAACATTGGTTTTCCATTCCCACAAGTTCTGTACCAGGATGGCCCCAGCAGTCTCGCAGGCAGCTCAGATTGTAGATGGAGGGCTTTATGACTGCGTTGGTGTCCACCTTTCTCTTTTCTAAGTTTGAGGAGTATCTTCTCATGACAAAAAGACTAGAAACTAGTGGGGAAGACTGCAATCCCCAACAGCTCAATCTCTCTATATCCAACGAGCATGTGGCTATTTGGCTCTGCAATGGGACTCCATTGTCAGTTCTCAGAGAGCAACCTTCTGTTCTACCATGAGCCTAAGTATGAGGACCTCCATGAACCCTGTTTGACCAACAACTCAACCAAAAGCAACCCAGTTCCACCACTGGAAGCCTTGCATAGCTACAAAAGATGGCCAGTTCAGACTCTGTATCACCCATTATGAGGAGTCCTCAATGGACCAGATACCCACAGACAGGCATTGTTAGAAGAAAAAGGCTAAATTGGAGGTCTCCATCAGGTCCCTCCCCTTGAAGATCAGGGAAACCTACCAAAAAAGGGAGAGGAAAGATTACAGGAATCAGGGGAGATGGAGAATACCTTGAGAACATGGCCCACTGAATCAAGGGGCATACAGGCTCATAGAAACTGAAGTGGCAAACACAGGGCCCTCAGGGGTCTGCACCAGGTACTCTGCATATGTTATAACTGTTCACTTAGTGTTTTGGTGGGACTCCTAACAGTGAGAGCAGGAGTGCCTGTGAGCATTGTTTTAGCATTTTGTCTGCTCTTCAGAGTCTTTTCCTCCTAGTGTCTTGCCTTGTTCAGTCTCCATATGACAGTTTTTTTTTTTTGCTTTGTCTTATTTTATCTTGTTTTGTTATGTTTGGCTGTTGTCTTTTGGATACCTGCTCTTTTCTGAAGAGGGAATAGAGGGGGAGTGGACCTGGGGGAGAGGGGAAGTTGGGAGAGTTGGGAGGAGTGGAGGGAGGGATCCCAACTGTAGTTAGGATATATGAGAAAATAATCTACTTTAATTTTTTTTTTAAAAAAAGAGAAATTAAGAAAATGAAATACCAAGCTACAACAAAACAGAATAAACTTAAATGCAGTTTATTAAATGAATGAATTCAACTAAACTGGAAAAGGGCTGCATGGTGTTTGATTTAAATCTGTACAATTATGGATAAGTCATAAAGCATAGAAATAGTGCCAGGAGTGGTTGCCAGGAGATACTGACTGGGAATGACCAAATGACAGTGCACCAAGTATTGGTAATACAGTGAAACTACTGTATATGTAATAATAGTATATATATATATATATATATATATATATATATATATATATATACACTATATACAAGTCAAAGCATAAAAATATTCTAAACCAAGAATTTATTTTAGACATAGACTTTGGTGATGATATAACAATGTTGAATTGTTGATGAAAAATAATGTGCCACGTGGTATGATATTAGTAGTGGGACAATCGGTGATTGTGAAGACAGGGACATACAAGAACTTCTCAATCTTGCTGTAAACTTAAAACTTCTCCAAAAGTGTATGAATAAAGTCAGAGAGAGATAGAATTGAATAGCAAGGACAAATCCAATGAAGCCTAGAAAAATTATTAACCCAGGAGAGACCCAGGGAACTAGACATGATAAAATTTTGCTATAGCTTAGTAAATTCTGTTACCACAGAGAGGAGAAAATATGAATTATTCAAGCTCAATCATGAGACCCTGCAAACCTTTTCCAGCTTTCTAGATTATAACTCACAGGAAAGAAATAAGTTTTGCATGAGTATATGCTATATATGCTCACAGACTCTTATCTTCAAGCACAACTCAAAGAAAACGAACTACAAAACTGTCCTCTATGTGCACTCTGTTCTGTACTCTCCTTTATTTAAAATTATTTAAAAATACAAGGAACACAGTTCAATTAATTTATTCTTATGACTCTAGTTTTACGACCTCCCCTGGGAAGCAGTTTTGCTCACATCGCAGTGTGGTATGGTTGGTCTCAGAGAGATGGTGCTCTTTAGGATTTTGCAAAGTCAGAACGTATGGGGGGAATTATCTTCTGTCATCATGGCCATTAGCAGGGTGGCATCCATTCAAAAAATGAGGGAGGTGTTTCTGAAATCACATATAAGAAACAGATCGAGATTGTCCCCTTAGTCTAGGAAGGTTTCAGTGGCTGATACCTCTTGAATCTTAACTTTGACATAGTCATTCCTGGGAAATGTCTGCATCAGCCAGAAGAGTTTCTGCAGGACATACCCAACCAACGAAAGGCAGACATAATTCCCAGGCTGTATGAAAGAGGTTCTGCTCAATTCATAGGAAGAGAGAGAAATAAGACAGCCTACATGGATGATTGAAAAGGGCCCAAGGAAGTAGTAAAACAAGAATCTGCCCCAGATAAACAGGGAAATGTTATTTGGGGGTTATTTGGAGAGGAAAAAAAAACTTTGATGAGGCTCTTACTTACAAGAGGAGTTGAAGGTGATACAATAAAGAAACAGGAATTTTATGAATCTTAAAAGCCTCCTGGGGAGCTGTATAAAGATTTAAATTGCCTGAAGTCACAAGATTTCATGTTGTTTTGGCTCTAGTGGATTGTTGGTTTCATTTTACCTATCATCATGAGCATCGCCATCATCACCCTATCACCTCATCTTATAATAACTAATTTGCAGGAGGAATTAAGAAAATCCCAAGTCTTAAATCTTGAGTGTTGAATTTCCCAATGCTCTGAAGAACATGAGATTGTTCCTCATACTTTAGTGTTTTATCACAGTTTTAAGTTTTTGGCAAGGGGAGGGGAATCAGATATTAATAAACTTCAATGTAAAAATTATATAAACACATTATAAAGTCTCCATCTATCTCTATCTATCTATCTATCTATCTATCTATCTATCTATCTATCTATCTATCTATCTATCTATCTCTTTGTATGTCTCTCTCTCTTTGTGTGTGCTTGTTTATTGTCAAATGATATATATTGTCTTCTGAGATGTGTAAGTCAATTCTAACAGCAGAACACAGTGGTGAAGAGGTTATGCTTGCTGATCCCCTAAGCTCTTGTTTTGATCACTGATTAAATACCTAATGGGACACTTGTGATGAAGTCTAAGACTCACTCAATAATAATTAGAGGTAATTAAGGCTCCAATCTGAAAAGAAACAAGCAAGCCTTGAAGCTTGAGATACAATTCAATTTTACAATTCTCTTATTAATTACTCAATAGTTGGTTAGCATTGTGACTATTTTAAGACTAATTTCACTAGAAGGTAGATGAAGTGGAGTGTGCAAATAAAAACCACTGTTTCCTGGGGATTGTATTTTATGTAATTGATGTGATAAAGTTTTTGACTACCTAGATTTGTGTATATTTACAGTGAATGACAGCTCTTTATTTTTATTTCTCTAATCTTATTTATTAAACTGATTCCAGAAATTCTAATTAGTCCTTTATGACTCCTCAATCTGTTTCCCAGTTTATGAAAGAAAAATAAATGTCTATAAAAAATGGAAATTTGACAGGTAGATCCTCCATCCCCCATTCATATGAAAAAATAGAAAGTTTTTTTCTTGAAAAAAATTATCATCTGGCAAGGGATCTGTGAGGACGTGCCCCACTAGGAACTTAGGTCACCTGTGAAAAGGTGTCCTGGAACCAAGGAAAGGTAATTACAAGCCACTTACCCATTCCCCAGCCTCCCTCTAACCCAGAGATAATCAGACCCAGGGGTGAGTCAAGTCAAGCAAGAACTCTTAGGCAGTAAGCCTCTTTTATAGCAAAACACCTCAGAACCCTAGGAGGGGGTGAAGAAACCAACCAATCATTTTAAAGGTCACCTTATTTACAAATTGTTTATGCACTGACATCATCTCCTGTTTTTAGTATCTTATCTTAGCATAAATAACTTGAGCTAACTTCCTTCCTCACCATTTGTCTCTAATCTCCATACAAACAACCGAAGCTAACTTCCTCTTAGCCATCCTTTGTATCTATTCTCTGCATAAACAGCTTAAACTAACTTTCTCTGGCACCATTTGTATCTACTCTCAGCTAAAACAGCTTAAAGCTTAAGCTCTATTTGTCTAACTTTCTTGGCACTCTCTTTGAAGGCCATGTACGCCCCACAGGGATCCCTCATACTGGTTAAATATATGACCATGTCTTCTACAATATTGTTTTGGTTTTAATAAGAAACCTTAATATTACCAAAAGCACCATATGACACAGTCTTGAGCATTCCTCTCCTATGATTTACTGAAGTGGCAATATATCAACTGTATACTGAGCATAGAGAAGTTCTTTTCTCTTACTCTTGTTTTGTCCTTTGACACAACCCATGAAGAATTTTGCAAAGTCTCTTCTAAGTATTGCCTTTGTGCTAGGTAGTTTTATGTTGGCTTGATTCAAGCAAGAGTCACTGGAGGTGAGGGAGCCTTAAATGAGAAAATGTGTCCATAAGGTTGAGCTCCGTAAAGGATCTCATGAACTTTGGACAGACAGCTGTGGGACCTGCATGAGACCGAACTGGACCCTCTGCATAGGGAAGACAGATGTGTAGCTGGGTCTGTTTGAGGAGCTCCTGGCAATGTAATCAGGGTCTATTTCTGGGACACGAACTGGCTTTCTGGATCCCATTACCTACGGTCGGACACCTGGCTTACCCTTGATGCAGCAGCGAGGGCCTTGGTCCTGCCTCAACTGAATGTAGCAGGTTTAACTGTTCCCTCATAGGCAAACTTATCCTGTCATGTTGTTCCCAGATTGCAACCCCCAGAGAGACCACCAAAGAAGGGCATGCCGGAATGCAAAACCAAGGTTTAATTCTGGATATACAATACAAGCCAAGACAGAGATTTTGTCCAATACATCCAATGCAGTAGAAACAGGAGGAAGTGCCTGAGTGTCTGTAAGCTCAGTTTTTAAAGGCAAAAGCCACAAGGTTACATCATTTAGGGGTGCTAGTATGGGTACAATTCTGATTGGCTCGCTTCTAGGGGCTTTCTAGAAATCATGGCTTAATGTTACTTCTAAGGGAGTGGTTATCTGCCACCAT
This sequence comes from Peromyscus maniculatus bairdii, assembly GCF_049852395.1. Classification (NCBI taxonomy): domain Eukaryota; kingdom Metazoa; phylum Chordata; class Mammalia; order Rodentia; family Cricetidae; genus Peromyscus; species Peromyscus maniculatus. The sequence continues at coordinate 54,376,101 of NC_134857.1, forward strand.
TTCTCATTGGCTGCCCTCAAGTGGGGATATTTCTGTGGTCAGTTACCCTGGGAACCAGGGAGAGGACATTTCATAGTCTGGCAGTCACTACCTAGTGACGTTACTACCTTGTGACTCTGTACTTTTACACTTCCTGGTTTCTGGAATCTGAACTGACTGGTTTAGGTAACTAATGGCCTATTCCTAAAAGGAGAAATCTTAGGCCTTAGTTTTAGGGTGAAAGCATTTTGGTCTTATTTCTAAGATGGCTCATTTTGTTCTCACAGGTCAGGGAGTGGGGGAAAGGCAGAGGTGGAGGGAGCAGGAGGAAGGATGAGAGGGAGATCTGTGGTTGGTATATAAAATGAGGTTTTTAAAAAAGTGAGCTCTAAGCAAGCCTGTAGGGCATTTTCTTATTTAGGAGTTGGTGTGGGAGGGCCCAGTCCATTGAAGGTGGGGCCAACCCTGGGCTGGTGGACCCGGGTTCTATTAGAAAGCAGGCTGAGCAAGCCACGCAGAACAAACTAGTAAGCAGCAGCCCTCCATGGCCTCTGTGTCAGTTCAGGTTTCCAGGTTCCTGCTCTGTTTGAGTTCCTGTCTTGTCTTTCTTTGATGCTGGACTGTGATGTGGAAACATAAGCCAAATGAACCCCTTCCTCCCTATTTGTTTTGGTCATGGTGCTTTATCTCATCAACAGAAACTCTAAGACAACCTTTGTTAATAATTTACTTAAGGTTATTGCTCATTATTTTTATTCTGTCAACAGTGAGAAATAACAGATCAAAAAGACATAAGATAGGCTGGCAACAAAGAGAAGGTATAAAGTTATAGACAAGAAGGGGTCTGATTAGTACCTCTTGTGCTTTTTACTGGAACAACATCTAAGGTGATCTGAGTACAAAACTCCACCCACTGGCCTCCATTTTATGAAATCAGTATTAATTTCAAAGGACAGAGTTTAAACTGTGACTACAACTGAAGGAGTTCTCTTCTGGAAAATAAAAACTAAGGAAGTCTTTCCTAAGTCAACCTGGAAGGGATAGAGAGGCTGACACAATATAGATCTCAGGGACCAGGCTACACTTTAAGCTGACAGGAGAACTTAATACAATTGTCCACATGATGCTATTTTTGTAGACATGATAGATGGGTGAGCTGATCAGCTTGTAACTTACAAGAGGGTAAGAGAGAAAAGCATATTAAATTTAGATCTTATTTTTTCATATGATAAACTAGACAAGAAATAAAAGAAAAAAATCAAAGATAATAAAACAAAAGTAAAATCTTTGACTCTCATATAGAATGGGTTATATTCAGGAATATATACATATATATGTAACAACAATTAGTGAAAGAAGCTGAAAAAGTTAATTATGTTATAGTCTTAAAAAATAAAAAAAGTTCTTGACTTTCATCATAGAACTAACAATCAAACTTTAGGATATAGAACTCAGAATCCACAGTTTAAAAACTCACTTTCAAATGAGAGATACTAGTATATTTCAAAATAAATCCATATATTCTAGAAACATTTCCCTTAATATTTAATAATAATTAAAAATTGAGAGACTAGCCGGGCGGTGGTGGCGCACGCCTTTAATCCCAGCACTCGGGAGGCAGAGGCAGGCGGATCTCTGTGAGTTCGAGGCCAGCCTGGTCTCCAAAGCGAGTTCCAGGAAAGGCGCAAAGCTACACAGAGAAACCCTGTCTCGAAAAACAAAAACAAAAACAAAAAAAAAAATTGAGAGACTGCTTTATCTAAAGAAGATTGATAATTTACAGTTGGCATAAATATTAAATTAAATATCAAATGTCAAATGCCTAAGAGAGAATCTAGTCTCTGTTAACTGTCCATTAGATTTTAATCATCATTGTCCTAATAAGGAAATAGTATAACTTACAAAACATATTGCATGAGAATAAAACATTATGAGTGTTTAGAAGAATATATGTAAATAAATATAATTTCATATTTTCTGTTATTTTTAGTCTTACAAGTTGTAGTTGTTTTAAAGGCATAACACCATCCCCCAAATAGGATTATATGTTTGAATGTCTGGGCCTCAGTTAACGGAAATATATCAGAAGGAATAGTAGGTGTAGCCTTGTTAGAAAAGGTGTGGTCTCTTAGGAGAAGGTGTGGTCTTGTAGGAGAAGGTGTTTCATCAGGGGTTGGCTTTCAGGTCTCAAAAGCCCACACCAGTGTAGAGTCTCTCTCTTCCTATTGCTCACAGATCAGCATGCAAAGCTCTTATACATAATTTTGTGTTGCTCATATGTACTACATATAGTTAAGTTTTATTATTGACATTGCATCTTAAAGTCCTAGTAAGTTTGCCTAATTAATTTTATGTATGTTAATATTTTCTTTGTGTATTTTTAAATAAAATAATTTGACTTATTGACAATTTTCTTTCTTCTTGACTTGTTTTACCAAGAATATCAGTACATTGAAAAGGAAGCATGTGTCCATCCATTTTGTTTGTACCTGACCATTTTCAGCAAGGGTAGTATAATTTATCAGTAGATAGGTGATTAGCTATAATTTTGTCAAAGCTATTTCCTATTGGATTGACAAAGTTTCTCTTCAATCTTAATTTGTTCTTAAGGTAAAGAATAAATGCTCAATTTTGATGAATATCTTTTCTGTTTTGATTTAGATTATTTGACTTTTCTTTTGTTCTACTCAGTTGTCATATCTTATTCATTGTTTTCTAAGTTGTAAAGAAACATTACTTCTCACTACTAAGCTATATACTTTTTGGGATACATTATGCATTTTACACATTACTGGATTAAGATCACAAATGAAGCATTGTGTTGGGGATATGTGTATCTTTTTTCAGATAAGGTAGGCAAAATAATTCTTTCCTAACTCTCATGGATTCTCTGAGTTGACCCCTGTAAGAAATAACAAGTTAGTAAATGAAAAACAGGTGTCAGATGTTTACTAGCTTATATTTAATACATACATGGAAGACACCATATTAGTGAGTAATTCTCAAAGAGGTAACTTTGAATCGTCAGAAATGCATCTTTAACAAAGAACAATCACTTTATATCGGAGTGACATGAAAAAGGACAGAAGTTTTGATTCTCTCAGTGTGGCAGGGTGTGAAAATGCACATAAGTACCAAATAAAAGCTACTAAATATGTGGCTGAATGTATTTTCCGACCTGTGCCATCTTTCCTTCTACAGATGAGGTATTTCCTGCTTATCATGTGTTTGCATGGTAGGGAAGGGAAAAGGAATACCATTTATCTTTGGGAGCTTGAGTCTAGCTTTTAGGAGCACAGAGGGAGGGCAGAGACCTTCTCTGTGTCTGCTTCTTCTTGATGACTTTCAGTGTAAAATAATCCTTAAACCACAAAAACACTTTGGAGTGGCAGATTCTAGTCTCTCATAAAAAAAGGGGGGGTGGGCAGGTAAAAAAGCTTTTGCCATGTTTTGGTATCTGCATATTCTAGATGCAAAAATTATGTTGGGACATGATCATTCTTTACATATTGGAAGAGTTTATTTAATGATGATATGTTCCTTTTCAGTGTTTGATATAATTTATCAGTAAATTATATGGGTCTCCATTTTCTCTTGGAAAGATTTTGAATCACAATTTATATTTTGTTGATATCATATACATACACAGGGATGTCAGATTTCATTGTATTCTTATTTGTTGTTGTTGTTTTATTTTTCATTCCTTGTGCTAGTGATCTATTATTATTTTCTTCAGTGGTATGTTTTGTTGTTTTGTGGAGCTGAGAATGGGAGCCAGAATCTCATGTTTTCTGTGTTTACTATATTCTTCTGAATAACATTCTTCTGAAGAACAGTTTAGAAGAAGAAATAAATACATAGTCTTTAATGACTAGTATACTTTTAAATTCTAATTTGTGAATAGCATAGTCAACAGTATACATCTTTCGGATTTTTTAACAAATTCAATAAATTTCTTAAGAGCTTCATTAAAAATGCATTTAGACTATACATTCCTTCTTTACTGTTGCTTATTGTTTTTTTCATTTGTTTAATATTATTTCATTGACAATAGTTCATAATAGCTATGTCACTTTACTTGGGACACTATGATTTTTCTTATTATTAGATTCAGTATAAGAAATTTTTTTGTTTGCTTTCTTGCTTGTTTGTTTGAGGTGGGGGTCTCTCTATGTAGCCTTGGATCATCTGTTTAGAACAGACTTTTCTCAAAAGCACAGCTGTTGACTTACATTTGTCTCCCAAGTCCTGGGACTAAAGATGTGCACCACCATACCAAATAGAAAAGTTTTAATTCAGTGTTGCTGGTAAGGATTAAGTTAATGCACACACATATTCAGAACAGTGCTTGCTGTATGATAGATGGTAATATCTCCTAGATTGACAGTGCTTAAATGTCACCTTTTTTCCTGTTGGGTTTAGACAATGACCTCTAAGGCTGAGAGTAATAAGACAGATGTGTAAGAGCAGAGGCTGTTTCTACCAAAGTAAGGCGCCAATTTACCAATTCTGCTAGCCTTTCATCTTAATTCACCTTCAAAGTACAAAATGGAGAGAGTTGAAACACCCATTGGGAATTTCTTTATAAAGTTGTCAGTTTGGGTAGATATACTAACTTTACCCTTCTCTGCTCATCATCCTGAATGAGCCAGACATAGCAGCCAGCAAGGGAAAACGAAATTAGAGTAAGAAAATACAGAGAAAAATGTCACTGTGAGGTTCCCCATCAAAGATTCCCTGATTGTCCTCAAGGATGTTAGAGTTGAGAGAAGAAGCTTTAACTCAATGAAATCTTGGACACTTGAAAATGGACTCAATTTTTAATTTTATTACAAAATGAAGGTGATCATGTAAGAACATTCATTTAGGACATAGAAAGAATGGTTCACAAATAAATATTCAGGGAGCGGATACAAAACTTTGAAGTTATATTTTCTTCAGCTTCAGTCCACTCAAGAGCCACCTGCTCTGTGGAGGTTCACCTGGGATTATCTGAGAATCAGAGACAAGCAGAAAGATGTGTCTCAGGCTCTCCCAGGTCCCCTAGACAAGAAATACATTTGTGAAATGCCACGTGAGATGATGACTGCAGAGCAATATAGACAAAAACAACTATATTTAATTATATATGAGTTGCTATAACAGGAAAATAAAATGGCAGTAATTACAAAATATTAGTGAGACAACTATCTCAATTTTATCTAAGACTCTTAATCATCAAATATTCTCATAACTTTAAATAGCAGGCATTACTGTCTTCAGTTTCAAATTTTGTTACATTCATGTTTGTGTGTGTGTGTGTGTGTGTGTGTGTGTGTGTGTGTGTATGTGTGTGTGCGTGTGTGTGTTCACAAGTGCCTGTCACAATGTACATGTGGAGGTCAGAGAACAATTTGCAGAAGTTGGTTTTCTCCTACCATGTAGGCTCGGGAAATAGAACTCAGGTTGACAGGCTAGGTGGCAAACACATTTACATGCTGAACTATCTCCTTAGCTCAGACGTTATTATCTTTAAAGATATCTGGAATACCTTACACCTGAGCCTAGCACCCATTTCAAGATATAACTGAGAATTTTCAGAGGCCTGCAAATGAAGGGTGTGGGAGATATACTATGTAGATTAGCTCTCTACCTCATCTACTTTTCTTTAACTTATAGCTATAATAAGAGGAGGTACTGAGAGAGTCACAAGTACACTCAGTTTGAAAAACTGAAATATCTAAAAGCACTTAAATCATGCGAGTTGCATCCTCTGCTTTGGCAGAGCAGCAATGGCATATAATATATAAAGAATTCTGGCACATTGTTCTAACTAAAGGGGAGAAATTAGCACAAAGAGTTGTGCATCTTGAGAAATCAGAGGAATGGGAGGGGAATCCCAGGCAGCCAACTAGAGAATCAGCACTCATGAAAGGGGCATCTATGGGAGAGCTCCATAGAGAACAGAGGATCTTTGAACAAGCCATTTATTGAAATACTCTACTGGAACAAAGACAGCAATTGTGTTTCTTCTCTAGCAGGCAGAAGTACTCTGGATTTTAGGGTTTTCATGTAAGATGAAGACAATGACTGAGACTAAAGGGTGGGTTTCCATAAAAAGTCATTTCTTCTTTGCCTTTGTAACCATACATATGTCGTAAGCTTACATTATAAAATATTAGTGATATTTTCATGCTATGCTCACAGATTCTTTAGCCATTGGTCTCTCAGTATTGACACACACTTTTTTTTTCTTTCTGTCTAGAACTCCTTAAGCCAGCCATTGATTCAGTGTGCATGCAGAGAGCTTCACAGACACTGTTTTTACACATAAGATCCATTATTATCCTTTCATGCAAGGCTTGTCCATACTACAGAACATGAAATTAATCTCAAATATGGCCTTTGATTTATGTAATAAATGAGTTGTAAATTTGTTCAAATATGTCTCATAGGCAAAAAATAAACATATTTCTTGAAATCTAAGCAAAATACCATATTACAGGTTTAAAAATGTCAGATAAAGAATATATTTCTGAATTCTGGGGAGGTAGAAATAATTACATTCCACTCAAAATGATTCAATTATATATATGAAGTTTAGTCTAATAAATTAAGTATTAGATATAAGATGATATAAATAGGGCTTTTATATATGCATACAAATATGTGTAAAATAGACACACAAATATATCATAGATGTAATATACATACAATACCCAGACATATATATGCATATAAAAGATATATAACATTAACAATATTGTCCCAAAATAGCCATGATAATTTTAACTCATGCAATTATTGAAATGGTATTAAGAAGCCTTATTCTACTGAGTTTTTGATAAATGGTGAGCTGTCATGGTGTATTTCAACTTCTAGACTTCAGGAGTCTTGCACATTCTTATTTAGTTTCCTAGTAAAGTGTGATAGTTGCTTAAGCATTATCAATCAAAAATTTCTTAACTACCAGCCTATTCTTTGAATCAGTAGTTCAGACTATTTGGGATAGCACTTTCCAAGAGGTATTGATAATGTTGTTTATTGAAGATATGGCTTTTACTGAGTTACTAGATGTAGATTCTTTAGCAAGCTTATTATGCAATGAGACTATTCATTTCTTATGATAATTAATTATTTCAGAATTGAAAAATGGAAATTCCTCTCCAGTGTTATGGTTCATAATTATTTCATTAGTGTTCGATCAATATTTTATTTAAGGATAAAAATGCTTTCAGGGGGGTGAAGATATTGGCAGTCTCAAAGGAATATTGTTTCAAAGAAGAAATACCAACAACATTTCCTCAAAAACTTAATCTAGGTATATAAGTATCTCATTGTGACTTGATCATTCTTCTAATTTAATTATTACAATAGAATTGAGATAATTAAGAAATGTGGGCTCTATAAATCATGTCTAGTCATCTCACTGCTCTTATAAAATAAAAAAATATGGTGGCTTCATTTGGGAAACCTTGAAAACAGCTTTAGCTATGAAGAATAACATGGTATTATGATAATTAGTTTTAATTTAGATTCTGAATTTTGAGAGACAAATTCAAAAGGGACTATTGTCTTAGTTGAGGTTTTCATTGTTGTGAAGAGACAACATGACCATGGCAACTCTTATAAAGAAAACATTTAATTGGGGTGACTTGCTTGTAGTTTCAGAGGTTCAGTCCCCTATCATCATAGCAGGGATCTAGATAGCATGCAGGCAGACATAGTGCTGGAGTTGACAGTCCTTACATCTTGACTCAGCAGCAACAGGAAGTCAACTGACTGTCACACTGTGGGAAGCTTGAGAAAAGAGATCTCCAAGCCCATCCCTACAGTGACACACTTCCTCCAACAAGGTCACACCTCCTAATATTGCCACTCCCTGCTGTGGAATGACTCTTCCATAGGCTGTGAATGAATGTGTATTACTATCATTGGTTAATAAAGAAAATATTTGGCCAATAGCCAGGTAGGATAACATTACAAAAAAAAAAAAAAAAACCGACCTAATGAACAAACAAACAAAACTAAGGAAGGGAAGAAGAAGAAAAGCAGAGCCAAGGTAGATGCCAGTGGGCTGCCCAAGATGCAAGATGCCAGAGGACCTGTACAGCCATGGGCCACATGGTAATATATAGATTAATAGAAATGGGTTAATTTAAATGTAGAGCTAGTTAATAATAAGCCTGAACTAATGACAGAGCATTCTGTAATTATTATAAGCCTTTGAGTGGTTATGTGGGAACTGGTGGGTGGTAGAGAAATGTCTGTTTAAAACTCCCTTTGGGAGTCACTTTCTTTTAAACCACAACTATTTACTAGTCTAATAAAGAAAACATCCTTGGCAAGTGTAAAACTTTACTGTATACACATTTATTTGAAGATATGAAATGGTTTGTAGTAAACATAGAAGAAAATAAAAATACTTAGAAGGAGCTCTATTTATACATGTATGTTGTGCAGCTCTTATTTAAAGTAATCAAGTGCTGGACTGCTGACATACAACACTTGTAATCTCATTCCCTCGGAGGCTGAGACAGTCAAGCTTTTAGATAGGAGCATTCATTGTGGTGTTTTAAGTTCAAGGTCATATTGGGTTTAATAGTTACTCAGAGAGCATCTGGACCAACTACAACATAAAAATTGTATAAATCCTACATTCATTCTTTAACAATAAATGAATGGAATAATGAAGGATATGGTATATTAGCATAAATCAGACAAAATTATTCTAAAGAAATTTGAAACTTTTTTCTATCTGAAAAAAATTATAAAAAGTTACATTTAATTTTTAAATATTTTATGACAATAATTATGACTAATTTGATAGGATGGACAAAATGGAAAATAGCATTTGCCAGTTAAGAATATAAGCTATTTTCTTGTAAGCAACTCAATTAAAACAAATGATCTGACAAAATTTTAATGTATTTCTTTGTTTCTTTTCAGAGACTAATACATGTATGTGATTTCACCAAAGCAAATGAAAAATCTTTTGTCCAAGCCCACTGTGACTTTCTAGAGAAAAAGAATTGTTCCTTTGTTTCATAGCCTAGGTCATAAACAATTTAATCACAAAATTACTTACTTTTCAAGCTGACAAACCGAAGCATATCCCATTGTTACACATTCGTATGTTCCTGCCAACACTGGCCCAGTATAATCTCACCCACATAGAACACTTGCAACTTTTAATTAAGTAAATAGCTGTAATTTCACACAGCAAAATGAAAATCAGACAATTGAATTGTGTTGTGTATAAGCACTTCAGTGGGTTGAGAAATCCAAAGCAAAGTTGACTTCATGTGACATGATTTTAATGAGCAAGCCTGATAGCATTCATTAGCCTAATTCAAAGGCATAGTGTATAAACATACAGAAAACGACTATACCCTTACAACAAAAACAAAACAATATAAAAATTTGTGATATAATTTTGATTCAGTTTAGTTTAATGAATTTGTCAATCTTACATGTTTAGTCTTATGTTTGTATATTTGCTTATTTGAGGGATAAATTGGTAGAATAATTAAGGAAGTTCATATTATATACTGTTTGTGAAAATCCAAATACTTCTAAAGCTAAAAAATATGTTAAAGTTATAGCCATATTGATACACAAAGAAAAGCCATAATGTTTTCTCTGTATTATATTTTCAATCAAAATTTTTAATAAGTGTATTACTGAAAACCAACTTTAATTTTGTGATCTTCAATTTTAAGAAATCTAATACTAAAATTTTTGTTTAAGAGAAAGAAGTCTGACTGGTATCTTTAAGGCATTAGAAATTTACTATCTTTACATTTTGTGAAACTTAGGAACATTAGGTTCATAGGTAATGATGTTCATCTTTGTAAACCAGTTGGACCAAAACCAGTTTTAAGAAGCTTTATAAAACCCTGCCAACATATGTATCAAAATATTGCTTCTCATCCCAATCACTATAGTATTATTAGGCAACTTGAGTTTATAAGTAGGTTATGAAACACAGAAAACTGACAAATTATGGGCTTTATCATTAGGATGATATAGATCATAGTCAACCATCTGTTGGATATCATTAAGTGTTTCCATTCATATAACCAGATTCCAGTAGGTACCTAGTTGAAAATAATTTCTAAGTACCCCACAACATAGACACAAAAGCAAAAGTACCTAATCATCACAAAATTATAGTTATAAATAATTGAATTCTACTAGGTGAGTAATGGTAAGGAAAACTGGGTAAGACAGAATGATCCTATCAAGGTAATTTTTTTTTGTAAAATAGCAAATTTCAGACAAATCTACAGTATACCAGGCCATATTTTAAAAACTGTAAACTAGACTCTTTAGATTTCAAGTTCCTGGGGTCATTTATAGAGCCTCAAAAAGAGACGTTCTTGGTCTTCAGTACCTCTTGGGGTGCACTTTGATGTCAGCAAACTTTGTTTTGACTAAATCAGATAAGTCCTTGAAGACATCAAAGCAAAACAAATTAATGCTATAGTGGTTGGAGCTTTAAAAGGTTAAATGATCATCAGTCAAACTTTCTTTTCAAACTTAATATTAGTGAGAGAATGAATACCATTTCCTTTATTATTATTCCTGCCAAGGATGCGTTAATCTGCTAGTTTTTGTAGGCATTAATAAATGAAAATTCTGGGCCTGGAGAGATAGCTCAAAGGTTAAGAGCACCGACTGCTCTTCCAGAGGTCCTGAGTTCAATTCCCAGCAACCACATGGTGGCTCACAACCATCTGTAATGAGATCTGGTGCCCTCCTCTGTATACATAATAAATAAATAAATCTAAAAAAAATAAAAATAAATGAAAATTCTGCAATTATAATTAATATTTAAATTCTGTGATAATATTTAAACTTTGGGGATTGGAAGGGGGGTCCAGAAAAAAAATTCATATGAATATCTATCAGGCAAATATTCAAAAATTGTCTTGAGACCCTCATGAGTTGCTAAAAAAAAAAGAAAAACCCTCTGTAAATAAAAAGGCTAAAAAAACCAAGGCCACAGTTACACTGAGGGACATGGCAATCCATGTTTTGTCTAATTTGTCTTTATGACTTAGAAAATTTTTACAAAAATTATCTTATCTTTCCTTTTTCATCATTCATTTTCTTGTTTTATATATCTAATATATAGTTACCTTTAAGAATAACAATAGAAAAATTTAATCATATGTGGTCATATTTTACTTATGTGCCCCAATAAATCTTATCTGGGGGTCAGAGGAAAAAACAGTGGTAGCACACACCATTAATCCCAACACCAGTTAAGCATAGAGGCTTGGAGGTCTGTACAGACAGACAGGAAGTGATAGAGCTGGGCAGAAAGTGGAAGTGATGTAGCTGGATGGAGAGAGGAAGTAAGATGGCAGGGCACAGAAAGGTATGTTGTAGCTAGAGTTTTCCTGCCTTGCCCACAGTCAGGACAATTCTTTGTCACCCACCAGTCCCACAGCCACTCAGACCCAACCAAGTAAACACAGAGACTTATATTGCTTACAAACTGTATGGCCATGGCAGGCTTCTTGCTAACTGTTCTTATAGCTTAAATTAACCCATTTTCACAAATCTATACCTTGCCATGTGGCTCGTGGCTTACCGGCATCTTTACAAGTTGCTTGTCAGGTTGGCAGCTGGCAGTGACTCCTTCTGCCTTCCTGTTCTTTTATTTCTCCTCTCTGTTAGTCCTGCCTATACCTCCTGCCTAGCCACGGGCCAATCAGTGTTTTATTTATTGACTAATCAGAGCAACTTGAGATACAGACCATCCCAAAGCACAGCCAAGTGTAGACCATCTCAGACACCTGCACTCAGGCCTGTGGTCCTAATCATCCTCTATGCGGACCTGCTGGGTAAAGCCACGAGGAACCTGAGAACAGGCTCCCACAGGACATACAGAACATCCCACAGCAGTATATAGGTGTGAGTATATAGGAGGTAGCTCTTTCTGGAGGCTGAGGAGTTAGTAAGGTGAGTTTGGCTGTGGCTTGTCCTATTCCTCTGATCTTTCAATTTTCACCCCAATATCTGCCTCTGCATTTTTAAAATTATAAGACCATTTAGCAATTTGTCTTACAATTTCACCTTTTGGATCTTAAAAGTGCTAACGTTTCTTTGTGTCATTTGATATGTATTAATAGGTTTTCTGCCCCCAATAATAGTTTCTCTGCTGACTCAATAAGCCAGATCAAGCCAAACTGAAAAAGTATAACAGGTTTATTTGAGCAAAGCAACTCTCTGGTGAGTTCTCCAGTCCCAGAGACCTAATGTAGAGAAGCCACACCCACAAATGGAAGTAGAGAGACTTTATAGGTTGAAGTCAAGCGGTGATGATGTGTCCACCACAAGCTGGGTTTGTACCCCAAAATGGCCCAAAGCTGAGCACTGTAGGTGGGGTTTGGGCAGCTGACATCTTCAGAAGAGAAGGCTGCTACTGTAGCCACCAAGGATCCAGGAACCAGGCAGTATTTTTATGCCTTTCCTTTCCTTGGAGATTCCCTGAGTAGGTGGGGTTTGGAGAGAGAGAGATAGAAACTGGCCTTCTCAGACTTGCAGTGGTGAGATGGAGGTTCCAACCACCAAACATGTATGTCTTATTTTGTTCTTCATGTTATTTTACTAATCAGCACACAGTGCTGAAAGTTCTGGAAATTTTTAGGAGTCCCTTTGTGATTGCCTTCTGATACAAGTGAAAGTTAGGATTAGCTTTTGTGGTTCTCATTTTCATTGATAAAATATTTAAGAATGAACTCAAAAGAAGCTCAAGGACACACTTACTAGAGGTAAAAAGAAAACTCCAGGGTATGTAAACTCTAAATCTTGGTGACCTTATGTGATCTAGCAAGAAAGACAAGAGAGAAAGGAAATACCAGGCACTGAAACAAATATGGAGGACAGCTGTGTGGCAGATAAGTAGTCACATGGTGGGGTAAAGAGTTTCAGGGAAAGAGTGAAACTCAGATCTTTACAGAATGCATGCTTACAAAAGGAATAGAAAGTAGAAAGAGAAAACAGCACTTTTCTGATTAATTCTGAAAAAGTCAGTTACTAAGCTGCATAGCTATGGCTTTGCATGCTGCATGTAGGTGAAAATTCTGGAAAGTAAAAGTATAATTATTCCTTCTATCTCTTTAGCCTGACTAAAGGTAAATCTGCCTTCAGAAGATGGTCCCTTGGACAAGTGACTGACAGACAACTGAATTCACTCTTTTCTCATTTGGGTAGTTTGAAAGTCTCCATCCATACCACAGAAATGGCTTTCTCTAATGTGCCCCAATAGTGTCCTGCTCTCTTCATTCATTCATTCACATTAATGAATAAAATGCTATGTGATTATACAAGAGATTAGCAATGGTTTGTATTGTGACATTTTAAATAAACTTTATATCTGTACAGAGACTTGTGCTGCTCAGTATAAATTTATCAAATATAAAATTCAAATAGATTTTGATCACAATCTTTGCCTCCCCCAAGTCCCTCCAGATCCTCTTCCTCTTTCTACCCATCAAACTTTAAGTTCTTTCTCAAAAACCAATCAAAACAATACCAAAAACACAATACAACAAAACCATCACAAAACAACAACAAAAAAAAAAACGAAAATAAAACCACATCCAAAAATTTAAAAAAGTAGATCAAAAAGTAACCAAATTAATGCAGATACATGTACAAAAATTATGGAGTCCAAATATATGTTATCAAGTACTGCTAAATATGAAGCCTGTCTTGGAATGATTATTATACTCAGTGTTAGTCTGTTGGAGAAAACTGATTTTCCCTCTCCCAGCAGGTGTAAGTGACAGTTCAGTTGTTAAACTTTACCCTAGTAGCAGGTTTTTCATTCATTCCTCCATTCATTCATTCATTTTAAAAAAACATAACAAATAAAAATATAATGATATAGAACTAAAACCATCACATTGAAGTTGGCCAAGGCAAACCAGAAGAAGGAAAGAAGCCCAAGAGAAGACACAAGAATCAGAATTCTACTTATTCTCACACTCAGGAATCCCACAAAAACAGTAAATTGGATGCAATATTGTTTGCACAGACCCATGAAGGCCCTCTGTTGATACTTCAGTCTCTGTGAGTGCCTACGAACTTTTCTCGTGCTGATTTGGAGGGCCTTCTTTTCTTGTTATCTTTCCTCCTTTCTGGCTCTTACACTTTATGTGCCTCCTCTTCTGTAGGGTTCCCTGAGCTCTGAGGGGAGGGATTTGATGAAGACATCTCATTTAGAGCTGAGTGTTCCAAAGTCTTTCTTTTCATATTGTCTGGCTCTGGGTCTCTATATTTGTTCCCCCCTGCTGCAGGAGGAAGTTTCTCCATTGACTGTTTACAGAGTGGGCTGATTATGAGGATAGAGCAGGGATAAAGGTCATGAAAGCTTCTAAAGTCTGCCTCTTTTGGCTTGCAATTGTCCATTGCTAGGAATGATCAGTGAGTGTTGAATACAGGATTAGAAATGACAGTGGCTGTCATTGACTGGAGATCACGAGGGCAGGGGCCTTGACAAGGGATCTATAGGGTGTGGGAGGGGAGGAGGCCAGAACAAGAAGTAATTTAGTTCTGGAAATGAAAATGACTATTGTTCCAGTAACAATCATCAAAACGAATGAGCTTTAAGGAATGGCAGTGGCTCTGCCTGTCAATAACACTTAACTCATAATGGTTTATTCAGAAATGCTAAGTATACAGTTGAAGTTTTATCTCATTAAAACATAACACTGATTGGCTCTGAGTCTCTTTAAGAGGTAACAGGTAGAGGCAAAGAAGGCAGCAGTGAGAGGAATGAATAAGGTGGAGTGACATGAGGGAGAATAAGATGCTCATTTTCCTCAAAGGCATGTGAAAGTGAAAGCGGTTGATAAAGCAAATATTTGATAGTTTGCTGCAATCTCAATACAATTGAATGATAAAAGGAATGTGACTGCTTTCTGTCTCTATTCTTCAAGTGTTTCCTTTGTGTTTGTCCTGCATTTGTGAAGGCGAAATGAGCCTTATCACTCCCATTCACTCTCTCCTGTGTCATTATAACTTTCACAGGCGGCATTTGTTGTCATTGACAGATAGGCGGCTGTATTTTATCTGATCTTTAGATGAGTAGGTTTTTTTTTCCTTTCTTTATTTCATAGTTCCTAAAACTGGAGTTTCTTGTTGGCTCCTCTTTTCATCACTCCAGTACAGAATAGCATCCTTTAACCCCCACCTCTTTCTTTTCTTCTTCTCATTGTCTTCCCTTACCTGTCTCCATCCAACCAGTGCAAATGTAAGCCATGGAAACTTTGGTTTGTTGAAAGGGCTCCTCATTACTCTGAGATATCTCAGGGGAAAGACATTAAGCTCCCTTCCCATTGCTATCCTTTACTTTCTCAGTCACCTTTATAATCATTCGTTTGTATTTGTAGAATGTATCCCTAACAATGTTTAAAAGACATTTTCAGATCAAGGGCATAATTGAA
This sequence comes from Peromyscus maniculatus bairdii, assembly GCF_049852395.1. NCBI lineage: Eukaryota > Metazoa > Chordata > Mammalia > Rodentia > Cricetidae > Peromyscus > Peromyscus maniculatus. Next base: position 54,391,523 of record NC_134857.1, read on the forward strand.
TATTGTGCTTTATTGTGCCTTATTTTGGCTGTTAATTCCTGTCAGGTGGATTGCCTCAGGAACAAATTAGCTTGGAGGTGCAAGATGTATTTGTGGGAATCCCTTGGACCAGTATTTTTGTGTTCAATAAGTAGACATCCTGGTTTCAATTCTCTAGAGTACAGAAAGTCCTGAATAGTTAGTCCAGCTGTTACTGCTTTTAAACATGATCTTTCAAAACATTTTATAAAAGTGGCATTTATATATTGGCAGTAACAAATACATGTTTAATCGGATTTACATAATATTAGGGAAGTCATGCCTTGTACTGTAAATTCAGGCTACTACATGTACCTGGTGTGGTCATGGACCTTAGAAGAAAACCTACTATCATAATTTTTTCTAAACTAGGTACATTTTAATTGCATTCTAAAACATATCCTTAAGCCCACAGATTAGTGTAGCTTTCACTCTTCATTGGAAACAAACAAACAAGTAAATAAACAAACAACCAAAACCTTTCTTTTTAGAAAGAGGAGATCATTATAGAAACCCACAACTAGTCAAAACGTGGAGAACAACTGATGGTGGGGTACCCAGGCCCAAGTGGTGTATCTATAAAACAACTTCCACACCTATGTTCCAGGGAGCATCAAGGAAAAGGAGGTGGAAAATTATGAGAGCCAGAGGACCAGGAAGTCTGCTGCATGACTGAATCCTCGAGATAATATACCAGGAAAGCTGCAGCCATAGAAACTGAACAGTGTGTCTGGCTATGCAAGACCTGAACAAGGGCAACACTTTTTGATGTCCCAATGTAGAGGGGGGAAGTTTCATGGGTATTCCACTGCTAGATGAAGCACTACAAGCAATTAACAACTTATGAGAGAGGGAGAATTAGTCTTCCCTAGAAATGAACCCCCATTGGTTATCCAATACTAAGTGTAATATATACAGGTAGGCAGCACTGAATGAACTCAGCAGGTTGTATTTATTTGTTTATGTGTACGTTTATCAAGAGTGGTTAAAGAAGCAGAGATGTGAGAGCCAAAGTTATGTTTTAAGTTTTAATTACTGTGCTTAAGAGACCCAAATGGTGGAGGCTCTTATTTGTGGAAGATAACAAGCCACATGGTTTTACTCCCATAAACTAGTTTGTTTGACCCAGCTACATCAGATGTGCTATATAACTATATAACTTGTTGGTGGGAGGTACACCAAACCACCAACAGGAAATATATCAGAATATTTGCTTGCTCCTGATTGGATATAGGCAGAAGGTATGTAGGTAGGAAACATGTCAGGATATATGCTTACACTTGATAGGATCTGCTGGAAAATATGGTGACCTTATGGGGTTGCCTTTTTAAGCTTCTGCAAAATATGATTCTTTGCCATTTCCTGGTAATCCTGGAATGGTCTTGGCCAGAGTCCTTCATCGTTTCCAGTATTTAATTAAAGCTTGCTTCAAGTTTGGCTCAAAGTTATGGTAGTGGACTTATTCTCAACCACAGGGACTAACAGATGTCATGGATTTTGGAGGGAAAGGGACATGGAGTGAGGAGGACAGAGGAGAGAGGGAGAAAATGATGTGAATATGTTTAAAAAGAAACAAATTCTATTTATTGTAAGGTTACCCCCAACCACCCCACAAAAGAAAGATTAAGGCTTAAAAGTTTCTATGAGACTGACTGACAGATTAAAATTTCTTGTTTTCAGAGATTTGGATCCTTACAGATCTACAGCAAAAATTATATAATATATACATAATTATATAATATGTATACATTATATATATATAATATATATATATATATATATTACCATTCTTTGTTTATCCATATAGTTTTTCTATTACCCTGGGTTTATAATGTCACAGGATAATGTACTATAACAGAATATTATATATATATATATATATATATATATATATATATATATATATATATAGTGTGTGTGTGTGTGTGTGTTTGTGTAAAACCATACAGTTTACTATATATAATTATATAATAGAATATACTAACAAACCACTAGCTTCCACTAATGCTACAGCCAAGGATGTCATCAGACAGTACCTGGGACGTAGCAAAGATATATCATTGCTCTAATCCACCTACCTGTTCTCACTGCTTCTTTTAAAATAATGATTTCTTGACTTATTTTTGTTGTTGCTATTGTTCTTTCACTAGAAAAACTTCATGCAATGATTTCCCCCTTGGCATATATTATTTGGGACACCTTGGTTTTGTGCATTGTGGTCACTCATATTTGCCTCATGGAAAAACTCTCACACTGCCTGTAAGAGCAATGTTTCCCTTTTGGAATTTGTGACAGATACAAGACAATTTCCCCCTTTGATAGCAGAAATAAATACAGAGACAGGGTACAAATTCTCAAGTAAGTTTCATTTGGAAATAAAAGGGACTGAGGGAACTGATTTGGAAAAACTGGGCACATCTATGAGCAGAAAAATGTGAGGTCCATGACTGGGTATTGGGAAGGATGTGGGTCTTATCTGTTATTCATTAGGGTGATATTTCAAAATGTTTATATCTCATGATTTAATGACATGTCCATATGTAAGACACAAATCAATTGCCTGTTTGATACTGAGGACTTCCTGTTTTTATCTTGTAACTTATGAAAAGACAAGCACATTCCATGCACTCCACACTCAAGGGGGATAAGAAACTTCATGGAAACAGCCTTTATGTCCCCATGAATACCTCTCTCACTATTTTGGCATCATGGTTAAGTCATGTTTGAATTTACACAAGTTTTTAGATGTTTACAAACCTGTTCAAAACTACCACTGGATTTGTGATTAAAATGATATATTCATTAAGATATTTTAGCTAAGTGCTCTTTATAGATTCTATATTTTTATGACATTTTAAAATCACATGACCTTTTAAAACTCACATATCAATTAAAACTTATTTTTTAGTAAAAGGACATGTATAAATTTCTGGAGGTAATTTGCCTCAAACAGCCTGCCTAACTCCATTCAGGCTGTAATTAAAATAGACCATAGACCAGTTAGCACATGAACAACAGAATTTTATTTGTCAGTCTTATAAGCCACTAAATCCAAGGTCAAAGTCAAGGTGATGCTAGGTCTGGATTCCTGTGTGGGCTCCTTTTCTGATTTTATTCATGGCAAGCACCTTCTCCCTGGGTCCATATGGGGAGAAAGACAAAGCAGAGCCCCTGAGCATCTATACAGAATGCTGATCTTGTTCATGAAGGGCCACCTTCCTGATCTGCTGGCCCTCACAGGCTACACATTTAATGCACTCACATTATTAGTAGCTGGGTTTCACTATATGAATTTGCTGTTCTTATAGCACCTTGAACCTGTTTTTATGCTTTAATTTTATTTATTTTATGTGCTTCAGGCTCAAAGATGTGCTTTTTTAAGGATTTCCTTATTATTGTTGACATTGTTTGTTTTGTTCTGTGTGTTTTGTTTTTTAATGTAGGTTTGTTTGGAAAATGGTCTCACTACATAAACCATGCTCATTTGGAACTTTCCATGTAGCCAGGTTGGCCATGAAATCACAGAAATCAAATTGCCTCTGTCTCCAGAGTACTGGAATTAAAGGCTAGCTTCAGCACACTAGGGTTTGATTACAGTCTTTATTGTGGAATCTTTACTGTGTATAAACTAGAAAAACAAAAATAAAAAAGATTTTATTACCATTCTAATAAAATCTTCCAAAGCTACTATTAGTATTTTTAAATATTCACCAGAGTTTACATAATTTAAAACTTCTAATTTTGTGTATTTTCACATATGAACCATGTTCATATCTTTTCTATTCTTTTCTCTCCTCCTCTAAGTCCTCCTGTGCCACCTCCTGGAAAATTCATCACCTGTTTTTTAATTAGCTTTGTTAATGTAGACACACACACACACACATACACACACACACACACACACACACACACACACACACACACACACAAAAGCAACTTGCTGAGTCCATTTTGTGTTGCCCATTTACAACTGATACATATATAATATAACCATTACTCATAAGGCTCATGGAGCATTAAAGAAGAGGGATTGGGAAATCTCTAAGAGCCCAAAAGCCAAGACATTGGCTTTGAGATGATGTCTTCTATATATGACAGAAAAACTTTACTTATGAAATCTCAGCAATATGGCTGCCTAAAGAAGACTTGTAAAATGAAAACATCAGTTGACATTTCCGGGTGGATGGGGGACATTTCATGAGAGAGCATGGCTAGTTAAAGAACTACAGGCAACTAATGGCTGCTGAAAGAAGGAGAGTCATTCTTCAGAGACTGGTACTACTCATCAGTTAGCCAAACCTAACTGGCCAGACCTAACCTATATACATAACTGACAATAATAAATGGACTCAACCTATGAATTTTAGAGACACTTTTACAACCTACTATAGCTTACTAATTTGTCTAATTCTGGAAAAATTAGAAATAGTGTAAAAACAATTAAAAATAAGTCTTTTTTCTGTTTATAAATATTTATTTTTTAAAAAATAAGAGCCAAACACAACTCTATTGCCAACTTAATACTATGTTGAAAGTAAAACTTGTCTTCTTTCATCATTGCTTATGGGTTTCAAAATAGGTCAATGTTCTGTACGTTAATTACAATGAACATATTTATAGGAGAAAAACAACAACAAAAAACAAAGTAGATTAGTATGTTCCAGCTTGAGCACCTATTTATGAAAATATCCATGGACTAGCTATAAACGAATATGCCTGTACATATATATGAGGATATGTGACAAACATCCATTAGTGGAGGGTTTTTAGGAGAGTATGGAAGATTGCTTTGCTTTTGCTTGTTTTTCTGATTTAGGAGCAAGACTTCTTGGCAGTTGAGTTTAAGGGAAAGTCTATATAATTGACATTGTTACTGCTATGTGGGGTCTCGACCTCGACCTTTTATTCAAAGAACTGAAATAAAGGCTCATACAGTTAAAACAAGGAAAAGAAACTTTATTCAAAGCAATACAGTAGTACAGGTCAGAAAGACACAAAACAGTGTAGAAAGTTCTGAGCTGTTCTGTTGGAGCTTTGAAGATTAACAATGTTGTGCAGGTGGAGGCTTGGCTTGTAAAGTTTCAGAAGTTTAAAGAATCTATTACAGCCATTGCTGTTTTGAATTAAGGTCTTCATGGTCAGCTGGGGCTGAAGAGTCAGGCTTGATTAACAAGAGACTAGAACTATTGTGGTAAAACTTTTGCATTACTGGGACACTTAGTACTAGTTAGCTGGAGCTAAGAAATTAGTGGTGAATAAGAAGAGACCAGCATCACTGAGGTGAAATCTTCTGGGAGGTGTTTCCTCAGGATCAGTGCACAGAAGCTGTGTTCCAGAAGTAGCTAAGGTTGTACCTTGTGCTGGCAGGAGAAAATGGCAATGTAAAAGATACCCAGGTGGTACTGAAGACATGAAAGAGTCATGGAGAGCAACTGAAGCTCAGTACGGTGTGGCAGGCTGGGAGTCCCTGAAGAGAGCCTATAAGAGGCTATTAATGAAAGTGCAGTCCAGTTGTAGCAGGGGACTCCAGCTGTGTAAGAGATACCAGTATCATGGGATGACCACCAGGAACAGCAGCAGCAGTAGAGTGGAGCCAGTTGAAGCCTAGAAGACAAGCTGTGTGTGCTGCAGAGGGCAGATATGAAGAAGTGAAGCAAGCCCCTTGGAGGAGCACAGAAGATTGTGAACGAATTCTAGATAACTGGACATGGAGTTATTTATACTGCTGGAGTTTGATTTTGCTTGGTTTAGATTGTGACTGGACCCTGCTTCTCCCCACTTGAAGAAAGTATTTAACTTAATTTAGATTTTTACAAGAACATACAGCTGAACTATTAAAAGAGACTTTGGGTTTTTAAAGGGACTGGATATTTCAAAGAGATTAACCAGAATAACACCAATGGATCTGCCAAATGGACAAGGAAATGCCCACAAGGTCATAGGGTCTTTGTGTATAGCTCAGGCTGGATTTGAATTGTATGTCCTCATTCCATTCCCTCTAATGTTGAGATTCTAATGTTATGTCCAGCTTTGTGGACTTTTAAAAAAATTCTTCCATCACATAGTCCTTGCATTTAAATTTAGTAAGTTTAGTCAACTTAAAGGCATTGAATAAGACTTGAATCATTGAAGTGAAATTTTAAGTTGTTCTGTATTTATTTTAGCATTAAGAATATAAATTTGTATGTGAATATATACTCATAGTTACAAACTTGTTCTGAAATTATTTACAGTTTTTAAGTAATATGGATTATTTGCTATTTGAACAATGCTTTTGAGAGCTTCCTACCAAAATGTTTAATAGTTATGATCAATCTGCTGTTTTAGCATTGGAAAACATATCAGTGGCATGTTTCCTAACTAAGAATTTCCTTTGTAAATCTGTAATTTAATCCTGCAATTCACATATAAAGCAATCAAAACTTCTCTCCCCAGGGTGGAATAGTACTTGGCATAAAGTATGCCGAAAACAGTGTTTTAAATGAGAATGTGCATAAATGCATTCTCAACTGGAAATGGTGTGTGTGTGTGTGTGTGCACAGAATTGAAGAAAAAATAGATTTAAATGGTGAGAGCTAATTTTCTTCTCTATTGTGCATGTGCATGTACATGTGTGCAGATGTTGAGTGCATGTTTGTAGGTGTAGAGGAGAGGACAACCTTGGCTGTTGTTCCTCGGGAACTGCATACCATTTTGTTTTAATTTATTTGAGACAGAGACTCTCATTGCCTTGGATCTCACCTAGTATGTAAGCCTGGTTGATCAAGGAACCCTGTGGGTCTTCTTGTGTCTGCTTCCCCCCTACAAAGATTAAAAGTACACACTATACTTCCAGATTTTTTTTTAATGTGAGTTCTGCAGAGGGAACTCAGGTTCTTGGAATTGTAAGGCTAACACTACCAACTGAGCCATCTCCACAATTCACCTCTGAATTCTGGAGCAGTAGTGTGTGTGTGTGTGTGTGTGTGTGTGTGTGTAGGGGACTGTCATACTTTATACTTGTTCTACTATAAGATAAAAATATCCTCACTTATTACTCAGAGTGTCCTGGCTTGCATAGTAAATTAAATGTTTATTGTTCACTTGAGATATGTAATTGTATATATATGGAAGAGACTAAAAACTAGAGAAATGCACTTGATGCTATTTCCATGTCTTTTCTGGTTCTCTAATTTGTTTAAAAACTCTGAACAAAGTGTTTTATCTGTAGAATATAAGGAATTTTACCACTAAATATTTCATTGGTTACAAGAATCTGATACCAAACTTTTAAAGTAATAATTTTCTTTAAAAGTTAAAGTACTTGCCCGGTGTTGTTGCACATCTTTAATCTCACTGGGGAGGCAGAACGAGGTGGATCTCTGAGTTCAAGGCCAGCCTGGCCTACAGAGTGAGTTCCAGCAAAGGCAAAAAGCTACACAGAGAAACCCGGTCTCAAAGAACCAAAAAAAAAAAAAAAAAAAAAAAAGAAAGAAAAGAAAAAGAAAAAGAAAAAGTTAAAGTACTCAATAATACTAAACTTAGATGTTGGGGTATTTGTATATTATGGAAGCCATCACCAATGTTGCTTCAAATTGTTATTATTAATAAAATAATGTACAAAATATTTATTTGCAACTTTAGAATTTTTTTTTTTTTTTTTTTTTTTTTTTTTTTTTTTTTTTTGGTTTTTCGAGACAGGGTTTCTCCGTGTAGCTTTGCGCCTTTCCTGGAGCTCACTTGGTAGCCCAGGCTGGCCTTGAACTCACAGAGATCCGCCTGGCTCTGCCTCCCGAGTGCTGGGATTAAAGGCGTGCGCCACCAACGCCCGGCCGCAACTTTAGAATTTATGCTTATAAAATTATCACTCCAAGGCTTAATCACTCCAAGGCTCTCTCATTGCATCACAATGCCAGCCACTTATAAAGCATATGAAAGGCCACTGGTTTTGGTTGTCACTACAAGTGTTTTGTAAGCTTATCCAGGTTTCCTTCTTCTGGTAAATACACTAGAATCTTTATTTGATGGCCTTTTGAAGCTAAATGAATATTCTTCAAAACAGAAATCTTATGGGTATATTTATACGAATATTTAACATGCTCAGGTACAATGAAACTTCCAGCTATATACCACATGTTGCCTGGTGCCAGGGAACTAGAGTTGCAAATGGTATTAAGCCACTATGCAGGCACTGGGAGTAGAACTCAGTCAGGTCCCCTGAAAGAGCTTTGAGAGGTCTTAGTTAACCTCTGAGCTCTTTAAAGTCAAATCTTATTATAAGTCATTCTAACACACTTTGTTGCCATTACATAACCTAGCCTAGGTAAACTCTACCTGTGGCCTGCCAGTGTGATGCAATGATAGCTGCTCACCGGGCAGTACCTCTTCCCAGCATGCAATGTTGCTATAGTTAGATGACGACTAGTGAATTCTGACCCTAAATTCGGTAATCCATAAGTATTACAAAATTAGAAATAGGAAGAAATTTTAGGGGCTATGTAGTTCAACTCTGCCATTCATATTAAGTTACAAGGAAAAGCACAATCTAAAGAGGCTGTGGCAGCAACTTCTTAAGTGGACTTAACTGAAGTACTTCATCTGTAACCTGTAACTTTAGAAGGCAGATAATCTTATTTTCTTGTAAGTTTTAATTAAAGGACTTAGTAAATTAACATGCATCCATTAGAATATTATTGTAATGAGAAATGTAGGCATGCTTACATTTTCTTATAGGTTACTCCAGGCTAGACACTTAATGAGTGATATATGATCCTATAAAGATTAGTATAATTATGCTTTTATATATGTAAGCTTTTTCGTGTAATCCTCATACCTAGCAACATAACTGGATTTTTTTTATGTTGGCTCATTGGCAATAATTAGTTGAGACTTAATGAGGTTATGATGGTGGTGAACACTATGAAGATGGCAATCATTAATCCATAGCAACAAGAGAGACCTCTGTCTCTGTCTTGTATTCTATTTTGTAGCATCCTACTATGGGCATTTTAGATAAAGTATTTCCACTGCAAATTATCTTTGTAGAAATGATTGTTAATTATTTCCCTTACTATTGTTGTGCTTGTGTGTATAGACACACACGTGGAGTTGGAGGCAGGGAGACAACCTTACTGTCATCCCTCATGACCTTGCTACCATGTTTATGTAGGAAACTTTCCACTCTACCATGGTGTTCATTTATTAGGGCTACAATGATTAGTCCGCCATGCTCAGGGATCTGTATGTTGTAGCTGGAAGTTTTCCTCTGTCCCACCTGGGCCCTGCAGTCGCCATGAATCTCTCCCACCTGTGTCCCGCAGCTGCAGTGGCTTGGTCCCAAATAAACACACAGAGGCTTATATTATTTTCAAACTATATGGCCTAATGGCTCAGGCTTCTTGCTAGCTCCTCCTTATATCTTTAATTAACCCACAATTCTTATCTACGTTTAGCCACGTGGCTTGGTACCTTTTCTCAATTTTGCCTTCTCATCTTGCTTCCTCTGTGTCTGGCTGGTGACTCCTGACTCTGCCCTTCCTCTTCCCGGCATTCTCCTAGTCTGCTTGCCCTGCCTATACTTCCTGCCTGGCTACTGGACTATGAGCATTTTATTTATCAACCAATCAGAGCAACACATATTCACACAGCATACAGAAAAACATCCCACAGCACTTCCCTTTTTCTGTCTAATCATAAAGGAAGATTTTAACTTTAATCTAGTAAAATTACATATAACAAAATAGTTACCAAGCAAGAATTACAGTTATAGCTGGGCGGTGGTGGCACACGTCTTTAATCCCAGCACTTGGGAGGCAGAGCCAGGTGAATCTTTGTGAGTTCGAGGCCAGCCTGGGATACCAAGTGAGCTCCAGGAAAGGCGCAAAGCTACGCAGAGAAACCCTGTCTCCAAAAACCAAAAAAAAAAAAAAAAAAAAAAAAAGAATTACAGTTATAATATCTAGTCTGTTTATATTTGGCAAATTTAAAGAAAATATTCTATCTATCCTGTATTTGTGAATCTAAGGTTTCATATCTAAGTTATATTTTATCACAACCAAAAAAATTATAACTAACTATCTAGTCTTCAACTACATTAAAGAATTCAGAAGGATATAACATTAACTAAGAAAATAGAAAAAAACATTGTAAGCAACTTCCAAAAATCTTGAATGACAGAGACAGTTGCCTGCCTGTATAGTCATCCAAAGTTACTTGGCAACATTGGGGAATCTATCGTTGACCTATAGACCTAGAGATTTTTTTTTAGTCTCTTTTCCCTATGTTCTGCAGAATAACTGGCAGTCTCCTCTGCAAAGCAGGAAACTGAAGGAGCATCTTGCTTTGTTTTGGGAAAATTCAATGGCCATTTTTCCATGGGTCCTGCATGTCGAGTCTATATAACATTTTGTCAATCAGTCCAAGTAAGAACGGTTTCTTGTCCAAATGGCCAATTCTGCCAAGAGGAAGATAAACTCCATACAGAGTGTCTTTGATGCCCATCTTCCTCTTTGAAGTAAATCAATGCTGCCAGGAGAAGACATGTCTCACTGTCCAGAAAAGTCTAAGTTTTAAAACATTTTAAATGTCATATTCTATATCTCTTTGAAGTGTTTGGAGATCACCTATCTAACTGAAATATATCTACATATATGTAGAAAACTTAACTAAAATAACTGTAAGCGTGATTATCAGAGATGACTAATTATTAATCTATATTTCTTAATTATACATTATAATTTTAAATGAGTTGCTGAAACATAATACCTTAAACAAGAGTAGAAATATACATACAGTATAACAAAATTAACTTTAAATTTGTATCAATAAATTAAAATCCATAACAATGTAAAACATTTTTAAACAAGTTGTTGCTCTTTAAAAGTAGGTTAAATAATCTACCCTTTCATCCTATCATGTCTATACTATCCCCTTTTCTTCTTTAGAAAGAGATTGCGTTTATAATGAACCCCTTTAAATAAAAATAAGCATATATAAACAATATTTTGGGAATTTGAGCATATTTTCTCATAGTACTGCCTGCTGGATGGGGGCAATGTCAATCTTATGGGGACCCTGAAATACTAAGAATTATGGTGAAGTCCTGACTGGAGTAGTCTGTGAGCCTGCATTGTCTGAGCCAGCTGCCTGGAAGCCTGTTCTGGATTTTGGAACATCTGGAGACCTTTCAGGGGGTCTTCCTTGATCAAACCATATTAGCTTGGAATAAAATCAGAACCTCTTTTCCAAAGCAACATATCCTTTGACACAAATTTTGAAGTCAAGATACCTTTAAAATATATATATATAAAACTTAGCAGTCTTTATAACCAAATGTCTTTCTGTAGTTAAAAATCCCAAAGACAACTGTAGATGATTTTTTAAATTGTCTTATTAAGTAAAAAAAACAAACAAACAAACAAACAAACAAACAAAAAAACAGAGCCAAATATAGGGGTGAAAGCATTGGAGAGATCAGGGAAACAGGAAATGTCACCAGCCAACCTTACCTCACCAACTCTGCAGCTTCCAAATGCTGTGACTTCCAGTTTACACATGCCTATATGCCTTGCTGTTCTGCCATCTGATTTGCTCTCTCTGTTCAGCTACCACTTCCTCTTCCTACCCAGCTCTGTCAATTCCTGTCTGTCTGTACAGACCTTCAGATATTCATGGTTAACTAGTTTTGGAATTTAAGGCATGTGCCACAATACCTGGCCCTGTTTCCAGGGTGGCCTTGAACACACAGAGATCCTACCTGCCAAGGGATGTGCTACCACTGCCTGACTTCTTTGTCTACTTATAATGGCTGGCTTTTACCCTCTGATCTCCAGGCAAGCTTTATTTATTAAAGCACAAATAAAATATCACTACATTTCAGCACAAATAAAATATCACCACAGACAACACAATCCACATTCTCTGTGTAATATCCATCTTAATGTGGCTTATTTTTTATTTTACCTTTACTGTCTCTTTAAAGACTTTATTTTTTTTAAAACTATTTCTTAATATAACTGTCTATGTTCATTTTCTTCTCTCCTCCAAGCCTATGTACATATTACACACACTATAAACCATTTAAAGTATTATTCCATCTGAATCTGCCTTTTTGTGAATCTATTGCTTTAAACTGCAGTGGCTAGTACTGAAGCAGCCTTGGCTGTTGACTCTGCCCTCTTCAGCTTCCCAACATGGTGGTGATACATTTACTGCCAGCTCTGGGAGCCCTGTGCACCACCAGTTCTTGGAAGCACTGACTCTATAACTCCATCAAAGCAGCATGTAGCCCAGAAACCATTTTTTTTTGTCTCTATTAGCAAAAGCTAAAAACATCTCTGTACCTTGGCATCTCTATATCTTGTCTCGAATGAGACATGAAGCAAAAAGCTGTTCTTAGCTCAACTTTAGAATTTCTTCTTAAGTTCTCTCAAGTTTTATGTGGAAAGTCTTGCCACCATGTCTGGGCACCATTTGTAGTTGGAAAGTTTCTCTGGTCCCACCAGGCCCCCACAGTCCTGTGGCCCTCTTATAAAAAATCACTCAGAAGCTTATATTAATCATAACTGCTTGGCCATTAACTCAGGCTTATTACTCACTCGCTCTTGCACTTATATTAATCCATAATTCTTATCTATATTTAGCCACATGGCTTGATACCTTTTCTCAGTTCTGCCCTGTCATTTTGCTTCCTCTGTGTCTGGCTGGAGACTCTACCTTTCTCTTCCCAGCGTTCTTCTAGTCTCACTCTGCCTATACCTCCTGCCTGGCTGCTGGACAATCAGCATTTTATTTATCATCCAATCAGAGTAACACCTATTCAGACAGCATATAGAAAGACATCCCACAGCAGTATGTCTTGACCTCCACAGCACAGAACTATAAGCACACATAACCATCCTTGGATTATTTTTTTTCTGGTTTCTAGGGATCAAGCACAGGTCATTATGACTGTTAGTTAAGCACTTTTCTATATCAAGCATATTTGTGTACTAAAATCCCAGTAAAATTCAGATCATCAAAATCTGGGTGAGCTTCTCTGAGCAGGAAGAATCTGCACATTGCCAAGCATAGATGTTCCAGAAGGGAAATGACTATGGCTTCCAAGTGGAAAGGACAATACCCGTGCTCATCTAGGACCCTTGTCTTATCTGATGTGTCTTCTTTATGGTTGTGATTTGTACCTTTGTGCTACAAAAATTATAATCATCAGTACAACATTTGTGTTTCAGTCTGTGAATTGTTCAAATGAATTCATATTAAATTGTGTGCATGTGTGCGTATGAACGTTTATGTGTGTCTACCACATTTGTGTCACAGCACATGGGTGGAGAATAGAAAACAACTTTCAGAGTCAATTCTCTTTTTCTGCCATAGGTTTTGGAGACTGAACTCAGGTAGGCAAACTTTTGAGGCAACTGCTTCCACCTGCTGAACTGTGTGTGTGTGTGTGTGTGTGTGTGTGTGTGTGTGTGTGTGTGTGTGAGAGAGAGAGAGAGAGAGAGAGAGAGAGAGAGAGAGAGAGAGAGAGAGAGAGAGAGAGAGAGAGAGAGAGGCAGAGGCAGACAGGCAGGCAGACGGAGATACTGACCTTTTCTTAGCTGGTTATAAGGTACCTGGAGTAGGGTTTCCTGAACTGGTGGTGAAATTAGGATTCTCTTTTGGAAGACTCAATCCTTAATTTTTGCTGTTGCTCCAAGTATAGGAGATGCTAACTTCACTCATACTTCTTATTTAAATAGAATGTTAATGCTAAGTATAATGTATAAAATGCCTTTTTAACACTTTTGATACATGGCTAAATGTAAATACAATTTTTATACTTTTGCATCATATTCCCATCCAATAGTCAAGAATATCTTCAGATTTTAATGTATTTTAGAATCAGAATAATGTAATTATATTATTATTTCAAACAAAATATTTTTATTTCTGTGTTTTGTCTTACTTTTAAAATAGTTATATCATGTGAATGATCTTAAATGATTTTTTTTGTATTTTATGAATTGGTACTTTGGTGCTTTTCAAAGATATCTTTCTCTTTATCTTAAGCAAATATAATTGAAACTTATTATCTTCCTTTCCATGTCATGGATTCTGTAGTTTAATATGTAAAGTCTTCAATTATATTACTAGAACATAATATAATCTTTGTCCCAGATGTGTGAAATATTTTCTTAACTGTATTTATATTTCACGAATGGCTTTGTCTTATTCTTTTGCAATACTGCACATATATAACAAGACATAAAGGAAAAGAGTCCATAATTCTGAGTGAACAAGAGGGGAGAGTGCATGAGAGGGGTTACTGGGAGGAAAGGAGAAAGGGAAATAATGAAATTATTTGATGATTTCAAACATAAAATACTTTATTTCTGAAAGGCATAAAATAAGAGCATAAAAATTAACGCATCATGGAAGTTCACAGATGCCATGCATCAAAGTTTCTTCTAGTTTCAGAGAGGTCGTGTTAAGCAGCCCGGGTACAACCGCCAAGAGGTTCATTCCAATCTCCTGGACAATACAAATACAATTTCTTCCAAAACCACATCTTCTTAGCAATTTGCTCTGCAGAATTGGGCTCTTGCTGGATGCAGTGTTATGCTGCCCACACTGTTACTGACTGGCAGTCTCATCACATTTTGTCCAGTCCTCATCTGCCAACTCCATAATGAGAAAGTTTTCTATTCTTCAAAGTCCTCACTGTGTGAAACACTTCATTGTATAACATCAAAACGGTGATATTTTGCTGAATTCATGTATCTCTGGCATTACACTAATAATCTTTATAAAGTTTGAAACCATGTTATCTTATATTTATGACTAGCAAGACTATTTCACATTGAGAGTACATTAAAGCTAGAATTATATTTCACTCTTGATAATAAAACATGTTTAATTTATATAAGATTTATTGTTCATTACCATTTAATGAATACCAACTTGAGGCCAGGCATTGTGCTAAGTAGTTTTCTATATTCATTCTCCTATTTCTTTTCTTAAATCATCACCAAGAAGATAGGGCTTTCATTTAAACTCAGTACAACAAAGATACATATTTTTGCAATAATATATTTAAAGATCTTCCAACACTACCCAGAATCTAGTAGACAAATACTAACATAACTAAGTACTTTTTCATTGGCTATATTACATATTAGTTATATGACAGTAAGTTATATACCAATGTTGTTTTTTACAAACTGAGAAATCTCTGCATTTCACCTTTGTAGTTTATTTTTAAACAATGGTATTAGCAGAAAACATGGTAACTTTTACAATTAACCAAAAATAATGAAAGAAATGTATGATATATCCAGCCAGGGAGGTATTCTATAGGGAATTTGTCTATTTTGTCTGAAGGAATATACATATGCATGTATGCTGCAAGCCCCAATAATATGAAGTAGAATTCCAGCTGATTATGAGAAGCTAATACCTGGAAGAAGCCAAGGGTCTTCTAGAGGTTGAGTGGAGGCTCAAGTAGTCTTGGTGATATTGGCTGTTGATTATTAGCCACTTCCTGCTATGAATTTCTCGTGTGCTACTGTTGCTTTTTCATCACTCATTGGGCACAATTTCCCCTCTAGTAATGGAATATTTAGATAACCTTCTGTGCAGTAATGCAACCAGGATCCCTAATTTCAGGCCTTTCTGTAACTATCATCATTAGCAGCATCTGGCCAGGACCATCCCTGGATGGTCGAAATTGTCTTATCAGAGATACCTCTGTATTCTCTAAGAACATACTTAAGCATCCTGACTATCTGTTTGAGAAGGTCTGGCAGATGTGCTAATTTGCTTAACTTTCTAATTTCCAAAGTCTTATCTCCAGTTTTAGATCCACCCTTAACAATTAACTCGGAACTTAAGGGTTCCTGCTTACAGGCACATCTAGCTGTGATGGAATTTGCCTAGCCAAGTTGCCTAGAGACCGAGCACACTTCCCCTGCCCTGCCAGAAAAGATCAGAGCAGAGATACCTTGGAGAGATAAGGGCCAAAGGGATAAGGCCAGTTTTATTTTCACAGAAAGAGGGAGAAGAAAAAAGAAAATGGAAGAACTACATGGTTAAGAACTGGAGGAGAGTGAACTGAGATGGGGAAGAAGTAGATTGGAGGAGAACTAGATTGAAGGACTAGAAGAAAGAACTAAAGGATGAGACTGAAGGTGAGGAAGAGGAAGATGGGGAAAGAACAGGATGAGAAAGACCAAAATGGGTCAGAACTAAGATGAAGGAATTAACAGGGCACCTATAGGGAACAGCAGAAATATGTGGAGGGAATCAGGTAAGAAAGGAGCTAAGTGTGAGAGCAGAAAAATTGTGTAGAGAGAGAACTGACTCAGAAGAATAAAGTGTATGGCTTAAATAGTTTCATTATGCAGATTCATTTAATATCATCAAAGATCAGATTATCAGCTATATATATACATATATATGTATGTGTATACATATATATATTTCAAAGTAGTTCTCAACCAGCTTAAAGACTATTATGTTTAAATTTTGTAGTGATTTCTTTGTGACTATGCAAAATTAATAGAATGTAAAATTAAAATCAAAAGCTATAGTTTATATGTATTTGCCATTACATTTTTTGTTTTACAATACATTTCAATAATTTTCTTATACTCAATTTCATCATATATATATGTATACACACACATATATATATATACATATACATATATATATATATATAAACTGCAAAGTGGATAGGACTTCTAAAATGCTAAGAAGATACTTTATTATTAAGCTATACCCAGTAACATTTTATTTTCATTGTAAGCAAGGCCTGTAGCCTGGAATACTTGATCACACCTATAATTCCATCACTTCAGAGGCTGAGGCAGGAGGATCTTTACTTAGTTAGCAAAGTTGGCCTTAAATGCACTTTAGCCCAGATAGATGTTGAACTTGCAATTCTCCTGTCTCAGTTACCAGAATAGTGGGGGTTACACATATGTATTATAATGTCTGATTTCAATATTTCCAAAGGTGAATTAAGCAGTTATATCATGCTTTAATATCTGTGAATGCTGGATTTCAGATATGCTACTGCTGCACCATGACAGGAAGATATTTGTCAAAGGATGAAAATGAACTAGTTTGCAACTGGAAAGAAGGCAAAGATCTACTGTACACAATGACTGTAAAGGATTATAGTGAATTACAGGAATTCTTATCACCTTAGGAAATAGTATAATGAGATAATTGGTGTTTCTATTTATTATACAATCTGAACATTTTAATACATACATGCATATATATGTATATATGTATATATTTCTGTATGTATCAGAATACAGGCATTTGGCTTAAGTAGACAATAAAATTTATTTCAATGATGAAATTATAAATAAATATGAATGCTAAATTTCCAAAAGTCAAATATTCAAAGGCATTTCCCAAGTCTACTGTGAGTAATGTTTAATTAAATAAATGTATAAAAATCTCATTTCATTTTCCATGTAGGGTTGTTGATTTTTTTTCATAACAATATTTATTGTTTTGGCAATTTTCATTGATGTTTATATCATTATTTTGAGACATGGTCTCAAATATTCCATTCTGGCTTGGTAATTACTATGTAGGTCAGGATGACCTTGAACTTCTAATCCTCTTATTTCTATATATGGAGAGCTGTAATTACTGGTGTGGGCTGCCATAAACCCAGAACTCAGCTCATATTAGACAAGCAATCTGCCTACTGAGCTACACCTTCACCTCTTTTTATTTTATTTTATTTTTGGTACAAGGATTTGAATCTAGAGACTTATGCTTGCTAGAAAAAAGCATATTACCACTAATTTATCCATTTTTCATCCATTTATTTCACTTTTTTATTTGATTTTGTCTGAACTACATAATAAATTACAATATATAACATTCCAATGTGTAGTCTATTTCCTATATTTGGAGATATGTCAATCTCTTTGAGTATGAAAAATAAATATACTCTCCCCTTTAGAGAGTCTCACAGCATTTTTCTTCTATGTATTATACTTTGAAATACATTGGACAAGGTGCTGTCTTCCATTAAACTCTTCCATAATTGATTAATTTTTTCTTTTAGTTTTTAATATTAGGTCTTACAGAATGTCATACAATATATTTTGGCTATATTAGTACCCTTCTCTCAGCAACTTTCATATCTACATTCTATTATCTAACCACACAAATATGTATCCTCAGTTTCTATTACTAGTTTTAGCAATCCATGGTTCATTTATTATTTTGGATTATTAAAACTATACAGGAATTAACTGATAATCTTAGAATTTACTTAAGCTATATTTTATTTTATTTCAGTATTTGGAGACAATGTCTCACTTTGCAGCATGGTTGCCCTGGAACTCACTTTGTAGACAAGGCTAGCCTCAACTTACTTCTTCTATCTCACAAATGCTCACATCAAGGTGAGTGCAACCACATCCAGATCTTATGCTACATTTTGAAATAAAATGCAAATAAGAATGCTGTGGGATGAGCTGTCTGTCAAATGCTCTGATTGGTCAATAAATATAACACTGATTGGTCAGTGGCCAGGCAGGAAGTATAGGCCGGACTAACAGAGAGGAGAAAGGAGAGAACAGGAAGACAGGAGACACTGCCAGCCGCCACCATGACAAGCAGCATGTGAGGATGCCTATAAGCCACGAGCCATGTGGCAAGGTATAGATTTATGGAAATGAATTAATTTAATCTATAAGAACAGTTAGCAAGAAGCCTGCCACGGCTATACAGTTTGTAAGCAATATAAGTCTCTGTGTTTACTTGGTAGGGTCTGAGCGGCTGTGGGACTGGCGGGTAATAAACATTTGTCCTGACTGTGGGCAAGGCGGGAAAACTCTAGCCACATAAGAAATCAGTCTAGTCACTTATTATGTACCTTTTCCACTTTGAAAAGCCCTGTGATTTTATGAGAAATACGTTCTTAGTTTGTCAGTTTACTAATACCCATTTCTAAGTTTAGAATTATACACAGAGTTTTTTAACTAATGACATAAATAACATTTAAAATGTTATTTCCATTTTTGTGTTTTTACAGTGTATTATTTGGATATCTAATTAGAAGATACCATGTTAATGGGCAGATATTCAATGAGTACAAGATGTACATAGTAACTGTGTCTTTATATATTATTATTTTAGACAAGGTCTCTCTGTATAGACCTGGCTGGTGTGGAAGTCACTATATAGATGAGTCTGGCCTCCAACTCATAGATATATGGCTGCTTCTGCCTCCCAGCTGAAATTAAAATATTTATTATCAGGCCTTGCTTAATTTACTGGTTTTATTCCATTATCATCTGATGGAATAAAATTTTAGTTTTCTTCTATTTCTGAAGGCTTGCTCAAAGTACTAAAATGAGACCTATTTTGCAGAATGATCCATGGGAAGCTGAGAATATATTTTAGAATATTTTGTAAGCATTTCTCAAAATCCATTTTTTTCTATAGCATCATCTGAATTTTTAGTTGACTTATCTGTGTATAGAGGACCTATTTATTGGAAGGAGATATATATTGAAATCAGCTATGGTTATTTTTAGAATCTATGCTATTATGGTCAGTATATTTTATTTAATGAAATTAGATGTGACAATTTTCATTTATATCCTGAAGAAAAGTCTCCTTCATAAACCTCTTTGTTTCATAATTTAAGAATGTATTTTATTAAATGAATACAGCGATGCATGCTTGCTATTAAATTCCATTTGTCATATGATTAACATAGTGTGTTTGCCCTGGTCTTCATTGACAGCAGTACTCAGAAAAAGTAAAACCAACTGTAGCAACCAACAGCTTACAGATAAACCAGCAATAGCCAACCCTGGTACAAACTTGCAGTGATAATCAAATGACAGCCATCAGCACCATGACTCCACTGACAAAGAAAAACGGAGGTAAACACAGTCCTCTGTGAATTAAGAAGATATTAGCTATAAAATGGGGAAAATACTTCTAGCAAGTAATACTAGGAGAAAAGAAGAGGTTACAGAGAAAAAGGAAGAGTAAATAAAATGCAGGAAAGACAAGAGATCAGGGAGAATGTGATAAATGTAAATTGAGAATGACAAATACCAGTAAACATCAAACAAAAACTTAAGAAAATTTGTAGAGGGAAAAAGGTGAGAAAGGAGAAATAAGAAAGAGAAAGCTGATTAGATTAAAAAAAAATAAAATGAAAGTGGAATAGAAAGAAAGAAGAGGAGGGAAGAAAATGGATTGGAAGCTAAGGACTAAAAGTGTAGCAAAGTGAGTAACATGAACAATCCCAGCACAGGAAGATCCAAGCCCTAAACTAGCCTGGTCTCAATAGAGAAAGAGTGTCTTAAGCAAACAAAGAAACAAAAACAAGCAGAGTAGGACACACTGGTTTTAAGGATCTAGACATTAAGTGGAAAAAAAAATGACAAGGGTAAATATGAAAACACAGGAGGCTAAAAAGAGAAGTATTGTACGACAGACTATAAACAAATGCATATTAAGTACATAAACTTATCAGTTTGATTGACAATGTCTTTACAGATAAGCCAACCATGAAACAGAAACGAGAAGAAAGAATACTTTTAAAATGACAGTTATTTTTTTTAAAAAAAAAAATAGGCCAGTTTTTCCATCTTCTAAGGATGCCAGCTGTGAATGCTGCACTGTGAAATCTGTATCTATGCTAACTGCGTTTTGGCTACATGCCACACGATGAGAGCAGTCTGTGTGCTATTTAGTTTTCTCTTTTGTCCTTTGTCCTGTTTGCCTAGCAACCCCAGGGTATGACTCCTGGTCAGAGCAAGCAGTCATTCATCTTGGCTGATCCTCCTTCCCATGGCCGCATGGAACAGACTTTAAGGAAGCAGATTCTAGTCTCTACTGCCTTCAAATGTCTCCTTGTTAGTGGTGAGGCCCCATGTCAGCATAGTCACTGGGTCTCACTCTCTAGATTTACTCAGTTTAGTTGAGCCACGTGATTGCTTGCCATGGCTTGGTCCCCATCTGAGAGCTTCTTTAAGTGGTCCAGGTGGGAGGGTGCTCTCTCTCCCAGTAACTCAGATCAGATCAGTTTCTCACATGGCACTCCCAGCTCCCTGATTCAGCCTTTCTCCTATGGCTAGAACAATGATCCAGGCCAGCACTTACTGGACAAAGACCTGATTCTTATAGTGCGTCTCTAGTGACAAGATAGAAGGACAGTTGACTTTCAAAGTCTACAGACTCTGATAGGAGCCTTTTAAGTTTGCTTTCCTCCATCATGTCACAGCCTGATTGGCAAAGAAGAGCATTTCCCCAGTGTACCAGAGCTGTATGAAGTCCAGAACCCACAGCTGATTAGATGTTAGCTTAATATTGATACAATTATAGAAAATATTGATGAAGATACTTTCTTCTGTCTTCACTCTCTTTGGTCACAAGCTTCTGGCAATTGCCCTGGCCAAAACTGTTTCTTCATTTTGCTTCAGATTAATAAGATGCTGTCTGTTGGAAACTGAAACTATGGTACCCTCCTTCTCTCCTTCCATCCCCTTTTCCTCCTCCTTTCTTTCTCCCTTCTTTCTGTCATCTCTCTCCTCCACAACTGTGCATGCTCAAAGCTCAGTGTTCCACATTTTCCTGATAGAGCAGTTCTCCTGTCTCTTCCTTCCATTTTCTAAAACTCATATTCATTTATTTATATTTCATATGTCACTGCCTCATACTAAAACTTCCTTGGAACATAACCCATGTTCCAACTGTATCCTTCAAAGATATTGTCACTACCTTTTCCCACATTTTATTTTGGAGTAAATTTACTTGTACATATCTGTCATCTATCTATCTATCTATCTATCTATCTATCTATCTATCTATCTATCTATCTATCTATCATCTCTGTCT